>NC_091796.1:69865000-70490000 GCF_041296235.1 Equus asinus
ATCATTGGAGTATGAATATCTAATTATTAAACATACATTAAAACATGAAAATAAGTAAATCTTAAGTATAAATAACTAAAACAACCTTTTGAGATTAAGTTGAGACTTTAATTTTATGGGTTGGATGAACAAATTCCTTTACTATAAAAAGAGCTACAATCAATATGAAACAGATAATTTTAAAGATGGGCAAAGACTTGAACAGGCACTTCACAAAGAGGGTCTCCAAGCAGGCAACAACATATGAATGGGTGCTTCATTAATCACAGGAAAAGCAAATTAAAACCACAGTGGGACACCACTACACACCCTCCGGGATGGTCAAGTTGAAAAAGACCAAGTTTCAGTGAGAAAGTGGAACAACTAACAGTGTCCTACACTACAGCTGTGGCTGGCAATTGCTGCAGCCTCACGGGAGACTGGCACCGGCTCCTCACGGGGACGGCGCACATCCCTAGGCCCTGAGGTGCCACTTGAGAGGCACACCCGAGAAGGATACGTGCATATGCTCACCAAGAAACACGCACTAGGAAGTTCACAGCAGCACTATTTGTAACAGCCCAAGTTAGAAACTCTCTAAACCCCCATCAACGGCGGGGTGTAGCGTGGTTGTACAGTGGAACACTACACAGAACTAAGAAAGCATGAACCATAACCGCACTCAACAATAAGGGCGAGGCTCGCAAACACAGGGTTGAGCAAAAGAGTGCACATTGTATCATTCCATACATGCAGCGTTCAAAAACAGGCAAAGTTAGTCTATGGTGTTAGAAGTCACTATAGTGTTACTCTTGCAGGAGGTCAGTGAGGGGAAGGGACACCGCAGATGTCTGGATACTGTTAGTACTCTCTTTCCTGATCTGGGTGCTGGTTACCTGGGCGTGTTCATTAAGCTCTGCACTTACGACGTGGGCACTTTTCTGCATGTACTTTAAGCTACATTTAAAAAGTTTTGAGAGCCATTCTCTCCTTTCCTCTCATCACTTCTACAGGTCTGGGCGGTCAACCAAAACCATTGGGCAAAGTGAAGTGTTCTTGAACTTACTTCTTTTAATCTTTTATTTTCCAGGAGCAAAACTTCTACTTTCAGGTCATGTACATAGATTTCATTTTCTAAGTTCTTTAGAATTTCAAAATGGGTTTTGATTTTTTGGCTTTCTTGATCTCGTAATTCTTTTAATTCTTGCTTCACTTTATCCTGCTCAAACATAAAACCCACAATTACCTCACAGGGTCTAATGAGCTGGGCACCAGTGTATGTATATGTATATATGTATGTATATGTATACGTGTATATGTATATATGTATGTATATGTATACGTGTATATGTATATATGTATGTATATGTATATATGTATGTATATGTATATATGTATGTATATGTATACGTGTATATATGTATATGTATATATGTATGTATATATGTATGTATATGTATATATGTATGTATATGTATATATGTATGTGTATGTATATATGTATGTATATGTATATATGTATGTGTATTATATATGTATATATGTATGTATATGTATATATGTATGTATATGTATATATGTATGTATATGTATACGTGTATATATGTATATGTATATATGTATGTATATGTATATATGTATGTATATGTATACGTGTATATATGTATGTATATGTATATATGTATGTGTATGTATATATGTATGTATATGTATATATGTATGTGTATTATATATGTATGTATATGTATACGTGTATGTATGTATATGTTTGTATATGTATACGTGTATATATGTATGTATATGTATATATGTATGTATATGTATACGTGTATATATGTATATGTATATATGTATGTATATTATATATGTATATATGTATACGTGTATATGTATATATGTATGTATATGTATATATGTATGTGTATGTATATATGTATGTATATGTATACGTGTATGTATGTATATGTATATATGTATGTATATGTATACGTGTATATGTATATATGTATGTATATGTATATATGTATGTATATGTATACGTGTATATGTATATATGTATGTATATATGTGTGTGTATCACACTGCCTGGGCCACATGCAGAGAGGGGTTCTAATTAATTCCTGAGGCATCAGCACAGGCTACAAGGACCTTCCCTTAGAAAAACTTCATGTTCAACTCCAAAGCTGATTCCTGGAAATTTATTCAAGGACTCTGGGAAGCAGGTCCATGGACCCCAAGTTAGGACCCCAAGCTGAGTTGTTGAGACAACTTCACAAAATAGAATATACTTTGATATAAGAACAATTGCCTGGCAAACACGCAGAAGAGGAGGGGCCGGCCAAGGGGTGCAGCAGTTAAGTTCGGGTGCTCCCCGTCAGCGCCCGGGTTTGCTGGCCTGGATCCCGGGCGTGGACCCAGCACCACTCGTCAAGCCATGCTGTGGAGGCGTCTCCCACATACAAAATAGAGGAAGACTGGCATAGATGTTAGCTCAGGGCGAATCTTCCTCAAAAAACACCCAAAAAACAAAAAAACGGGGACAAGGGGAGTAGAAGTTGTGGAGAGTTTTCCCGGGAGGATTCAATACATCTTGAAGGAAGAAGAATATTACTTTATGGATTTTCCGGAATTCTCAACTGTTTTCTCTACTGAAGTCTCTATTCAGTTGTTAATTATTATACTGCTATAAATCACATAATCGTTATTTCTTGTATAACTCATTGTATAAGATCACTAGCAGCATCTTATTAAGAAAATAGAATGGCATATATAGTATACTTACTTGTAATTTTCCCCTTCATATTTTTCTACACCCAGCATATTAAAAGTTATTTTTTATGTCAGTGCATCTCAAAGAATAGAATGTTTCCATTTTTAATTAACCAACTCCATGTTCACATGTTTACCATTAACTATTGATTATAAATTTTAAAAAGGTAGTAAACATCTCTTTACCTGCTCCCATTTCATCCACTCCCTCACCAACCCTGCAACCTCTGCTGACTTACCCTCGTCTTCCTGGGAATTTACCAGAATAACAGATCTGAAAAGAACCTTAGAAAGCATAATTCCATCTCTACCTTATGAATAAGGAAACTGAGGCTCCCCCCATTTTCTCGAGGTTGTGTGTTAGTTGCAAGTCTCTAGACTAGTTAGTTCTAGAGTCTCTCTCTCTCTCTCCACACACACACACACAAACACACACACATATGTATATATATATATGTATGTATATATGTGTGTGTGTACATGTGTATGTTATTAAAATTTCAAAACATTAGTGTTAAAAGAGTAAATTTAATAAATGTGGATTTCCTGAAAACTCCAACGGTGCCAGGTAAGTACAACTGTCTGTAGACACCAATATTGTAATAAAAGAAAGATGAACGAATGCATTCATTGACTCTTTACCGTGCTGCTAAAGTATCTTGAAAAGTCCTTTGTCCATTGAGAAATGTAACCATTCATTAAATTCTGCTCCTGCTTTTGTGCTATAAAAAAAAAGAGAGAGAAAAAATAACTACCTGCGATCTTCTTTAGTTAAAAAAAATTAATCAAAATAAGACATGTGCCTGGTTTTAGAAGTCAAATACAGCTTCTACCAAAAACCAGCAGTCAGGTCTAATAGGGCATCCACCCTGTCTTTGACTTGTCAGAATCAATCATTTTTAACTCCTTTTTCCTTTTTCTTTTTCAATTTTCTTTTTAAAAAACCATTTAAAAATGCTTATGTGGCTATTTCTTGATTATCATTTTAGGACATTTCCCACTTACTTCTCAACGTAGTGGCGGAGGGCGAGGCATGCTTACCCTCATCCCAGCACCCCTGCCCACACCCACGGCCTCCACAGCTCTCCCCTCTAACCTCTCCAGAAAGTAGTGGTTTTTGTTTAAATAAATTTTACCTGTTTAGATCATTAAATTTTAACTGTTTAGATCATTATGATGATGTAAATATTATTCACTGATGAGACAAATGGTGTAGTATGATTATATTTCCTTTCTTATACAATTTTTTGCTTTCTTGGAGTTAAAAACTGCCTCACTTTGAAAAAATTTGCTTAGTTTTCTATATACATATAATTAATTTATATCAAAAGCTATAACAGAATTGTAAAATCTTTTTGGATATTACTTCCTGCATGATGAAACACCTTAAGTAATCCATCAGTTCCATTTCTCCAGCGCACCCCCCACACCCACCCATCCCCCCTCCTGTACTTGTTTCTCTTTAGGCCTGCTGCATAGCTGACCTCCTGGGGCTTCCCCTCGCATCTCTCTTCTGTTGGACCTTCTGTTTCCTGAATCTCACATCCTCTACTTTTTCTTAATTTATTCCATTTGTTGAAGAAAATTTTGTGGTAGCCTCCTGAGACAGAGTAAATGAGCTATTTTGAGATCTTGCATATCTAAATATGTCTCTAAATTTATCCTTGACTGATAGTTGGATGGGTAGCTCATGTTGGAAATTGTTTTCTCTCAGAATTTTGAAGGCAATGTCTTCTGACTCCCGCTATAATACTGCGGTTAAGAAGTCTGAAACCATTCTGATCGCTAATCTTTTGTGTAAGATCTGCTTTTTGTCTCTAGAAGCCTTTGGGATCTTCTCTCTCTCTTTGTTCTCCTGAAATTCCTCAGGGATGTGGCTCAGTGTCTTCTCCTTCATCTGTTGTTCTGGGGATCCGATGGGCCCTTTCAAATTGGAAACTCATATTCTGAGAAATATTTTTGTATTATTTCTTTGATAACTTTATCCTTTCCTTTTTTTTCCTGTTCTCTTTTTCTGGCCTTCTTGTTAGTTAGCTATTCAACAACTCAGAATAGTCTTCCAATTTTTTTTACCCTTTTATCCTTTTCCTCACCTCCTTATTTTTTGTTCAACTTTTGGAGAGTTTTCTTATAATATTTCTATTGAAGTTTAAAATTTTAGTTGTTATATTTTTCATTTCTAAGAGCTCTTGTTCTCTGATTGTTCTTTCTTTTAAGTTCTTTTTTCATGAATGCAATATCTTCTATTTCTCTAAGAACATACCTTTAAGATATATTCTCTACAATATAGAGAGAATATTTATACATTGTACAGAATAACATAGAGAGCATATATAGTCTCTAAGAATATCTCTCTAAAAGTATTCTTCTATTCTTAGCGTTGTCTATGCTTCCACCAAGTTCTGTTTTTCTGTCGGCTTTCATTTCTTTCACATTGGCATTTTCCTGAGATGTCTGGTGATCTGCAATGTCTAATCGTACCTAAGAGCGAGGCATTAAGAGGTTTGGTTTCTGGGTGGGCTTCACTGTACAGTGATCAGGAAGGCCAGCTATTTTGTTTGGGGACCCTCAAATGTTAGATTCTGCGGAGATTTTCTCCAAAACTGCTCAGTCGGTTTCTTTAGCGAAAAATCCAACCGTCTTCTTCAGGTGGGGAAGGGATTACAGAGAAGTCACGACCCAACCGGCTGGTAGCCTTCAAGCTGAGCAGTGGAAGGGGGTCTCAGTACAGCAGCTGTCTTCTGCCCTCAGTCGTAGCGATACCCTGCAGTTTGGACCCCTCTGGTCTAATTTTTCTGCCAGCACTGGGGAGGAAGAGTCGGACAGCTGCACAGAAGAGTGCATTTGAGCTGGAGGTCTAACTGCTGGGTGTGAAGACTTTCAACCAATCTTCAGCCCCCGTCTCATCTCAGCCTTCACAGTATAGGGTCCTCCGGTGCCCAAGACTTCTCAGGTCCTGCCCGTCGAGAGAATTTCTTGCCTCCATGATGAGCTTCTCTGCAGGCATTTGCTATTCATATTTTTATTTCTGCTAATACCTTCTATATCCAATTATACTTTTCAAAAATTTGCTGATATTTATTATCTGCTGATGTCTTCTCTGTCAGTCTCTTTGTATTTATGGGTTTCTATCCTTAAAAAAAATATCTTTTGGGGCTGGCCCAGTGGCGCAGCAGTTAAGTGTGCACATTCCGCTTCGGCGGCCCGGGTTCACCAGTTCAGATCCCGGGTGCGGACATGGCACCGCTTGGCAAAGCCATGCTGTGGGAGGCGTCCCACATATAAAGTAGAGGAAGATGGGCATGGAGGTTAGCTCAGGGCCAGTCTTCCTCAGCAAAAAGAGGAGGATTGGCAGCAGTTAGCTCAGGGCTAATCTTCCTCAAAAAAAAAAAAATCTTTTGCACACATTTTTTTGAAGTTTCCTTAGGCAGCAAAGACAGATGCACATGTTTTATCCATCATATTTAACCAAAGTAGCCACATTGCTCTGCATGTGTACTGAGCCCATATAGTCTCTCCTCTGGGGTCACCGCTGAAAGGGGAAGCAGTTTCCTCCTCTCTGAAACACTTTGCTCTTATGGCTCTTTCCTTTCTTCCTCCTGCCTTCTCTTCTTTTCTCTACTTTCTTCAGTATTTTCTCTTTTCTTTACCCTAAGAGAATCAGTACTTGCAATATACTGCTTACTTTCATACTCACAGTATTTCTTACATCCTCCACCTAGTGAAAGAAGGGATGGGAGGGAAGATTGGGAAAGTAGAAAATTGGGAATGGAGTGCATTCGGATCGTGAGTCTTGGTAAAGGACCAGGAAAACCTACCTGAGCCGACCAAATGAAAACCTGGCAAGACATGGGAAACAGACCAATCACCCAGGGACTTACCCTCATAATATTCTTATATTCTCAAAAATCCACTGTCCTTGGCAATAACTGCTACTCACTTTTGAATATTTGTTTATTTCATATTTGAACATATTGAGTTTCCATATGACTTTCCCATTTTGACTTACACTATTTTAATTCTATCCCCGTATTCATCTTTGCCAGCTGTACAGTCCTGCTCCAGTGCACATTTTTGCTCCCATTCTAGTCTGTACTGTAACTTTTGGTCCTGGCCTTCTGATCCCATGGCACTGCTTCCACCACGTAGAAGACAGAAGTTCTGGAAGTTGTCCTGTTTAACAGGGACTGCTTAGATAATGATCCTATACTCCCCAAATGCAAGGCTAGACTCACATCTCTAGGTCTATGAACTTTGGGGTACAGGCTTAGATGACCACATCCAATTTTTGTGGAGAAAATAATTATTTTTATATTAAATACACACATGGTTATGCCATGTAATAGAATGCAAAATATGAAACCTTTCAGACACATTTCACATCCTCTCTGAAGCTCCCAGATCTGAGAAAAGCCTCTATCTATCTCTGCCTTAGGGGAGGTTAGTGAACAAAGGCTGAGGAGTACCTACTTGATCAATGGTTACAGCCATAGCTGGAAACAAGATATAATTTGCAAATTCATGTTAAGAAACAGAAAAATTCTCCACATGGCAGCAGATAAAGGTAACTTTACCAAGGATGAAGAAAACCACACAATGTAGTTGCTACTAATTCTTAATTTTAAATAGTTTCTAAAAGAGAAAAGAAAAAGTTTGACCAAAGCTACAGTAAGACTGTGGTGTGGAGGAGAGGAAATCGGTAGATGGGGCAAAAAGTCAAGAATTGAGAGTTAAAGGTGATGGGAAAAATTGGAAGAATGTCACCACTGGCTTGTGATTGATCTGTTAGAAGACAAGAGTGAAATCCTCACCTGGGCTGGAGGTCAGTTATCAAGGGCTCCTTACGTACCTGTGAGAATATCACTGAGCTCTTCCAGTCGTCTGTTTTTGGCCATATACTCTTCTTCCACCTCGTGGAGTTGTGGAAGACACTCGACTAGTTCACTTTCCTTTATTCTGTTACTTTGCGTTTCCTTAACAAATCTTTGCTTTAAAGAAAGTAAAGCTAATGGTGAGGTATGATTTTGGAGAATTTACCCAACACTCTAGAGTAGAATGTAAGTTCTCTGATGGGGAGAGCTCTGTCTGTCTTAGTTTCCTCCTGAGGTGCATAGATTGGTATCTGGCACATACTGGATATTTAAAAACTATTTGTTGGCTGACTCACTGTCTCTCTGGCAATCTATAAAGTGAGGAGACTAGACTCAATTGGCTCTCCAAAGATCCTTTCAGTTCTGTAGCTCCACTGCTATGATTCCATTGACGCTACCAAAAACATATTTGAGAAAATTTCTCTTGGTTCATCATATTTTATGAAAAAAAAGTCAGCAAAACACAATATACACAAGTTCTAAGAAATGTGGATGTAAGTAAGAAATGTGGAGGGTGTAGCAATTACTGGATATAATACTACAATAAATGAGTAAAAAGTACCCAGAGCAAAATGTGAAGATGCCTGTCTAATTATTCAAACTCAGGTTTTATTTAGTTTCAAGTGGGATAATCCTTAGACCTCTCTTAGAAAGTCAGGATGGGTTTAAAATCGTGACTAAGGCAGAGACAGGCAGCTGGCATTTAATCTCCGTTCTCTAGTGCTTTAATGTCGGGACTCCTCAGTTTTAGTTGAATGTATGGCTGCCGGCTAGAGTGCTTTCTCAACTGCCCTCGTAGGTAGGTGTGACCAACGAGCTCGTGAGCAGAAGTGATGCGTGCCACTCTGCGTCCTGCCCCTGCAACAGGAAGGCGCATATGCTCCCTTGTCCTTTCCTCCTTCTTCCGGCCAGAAGAGGATAAGAATGGCTGCCACTTGGATGCACAGATGTGAGCCTCATGTTGAGGATGGCAGAGCTGTCCTTCCAGCCCTGGTCCCCTTCCCTTTGTTTGGCCAGTACCAGGAAAGAGAAATAAACGTCTCTCTTGCTGTACTGATCATGTCAGGGGGTCTTCTCAACTAGATACTCAGACCCTCAAGATTTGAATAGGCCACACTTGATCCAATTTATTCTTTAAAATGTTTATTTTTAGTTTTTCTTCTTATCCAAGTTGTATACACACATAATTTGAAGGAAATCCCGAGTGCGAGCAGAGCAATGCCAGGGATGCTTCCCCAGCAGGGAAAGCTATCCCCTATCACAACACAGCCAACCAGAGGCTAGTGTCCTTTGACCCCACCTAAGTGATAACTCAGATGCAAGAGAAAGAGACCCACACGAGTGGGTGCGATGCCTCCTGCTTAGAAGCCCCATGTCTAGATAGGAACCAACATCTCTTGAGCATCCCTTCCAGGTCCCCACAAGGGACATGCCCACTTAAAAGAGGCACCAAACCCAGGAAAGCCCAATGCTCTGGTTTCCCACCAGTTGTCCTCCCAGTCAACATTCAGCGTACCAATCAAGGGTCGTCTATACAAGCGATGTTGCCAGATAATGAAGCCGGGTCCCTGAGGGTTACTGTATATATTCAGTAAGTTTTCTTGTTTAACCTGAGGGGTGACTTGGGGGTCCAGAGGATTTGCGAGCTTGTTTTGCAGAAGAAATAGAATGCCTTTGGAGAGGTTGTGATAGCTGGATGAACAGCCCCCAGCTGCCATTGATGCCCAGAAGTCAGATTGCCCACGGGCCTCTCTGGAGTGAAAGAGTTCCTCTTGTTTCTCTGAAACTCTTCCAGCCAAGCCCCTTAGCTCTACAAAAAACCCCTGCTTTCTGCACTTGTTGAGGCTGATTTGAGAGAACCCATCCTCTCGTCTTCTTGTTTTGGCCAATTCGAATAAAACTTTTCTCCATCTCCAAGCACCAGTGGGTCAGTGATTGGTTTGCTGTGCACTGGGCACATGAATTTGAGACTAAGAGGTTTGGTATCAATAACACAACTGACAGTCCACTTTTATCAGGCTATTAGGGAAAGGAGCCAGAAAGTTAAGCCAAGGCCAATTTCCTAATAAAAGACAGAGGGTTGCTAACCTTTACTACACATCGTGCTTATATTCACTGTATTTTGGCATCTCTTTGATAAAGTAGCTTGTGCATGCCCTAATTAATACAGTAAGATGCTGGCCTGATATGTCCCCTCCCAAAATTGCCATTAGAATACTTATGAATGAATACAGAAAGACAAAAACACACATAAAAATATCAATTTAACAATACGGCATAGCAGAGCTGGAGTAAATTTCTCCAGACTGCAGTGTTAAGAAATTCCACGGTGTATTATCTATACTATGATCTCTAAAAAAGAATAGCTCCGGGTACAAGGAGGTATGTGAGTGCATTAATTCATTCTCGTTGCCTGCACATGGCTCAGGCTGCCAGTGCTGCCCTGATAAGAAACCATGCTCCTGTTTTCTGCTTTGAGAGAGGGTTTGGGTACCAGGTGCTGCTGCAGCTCAGGCAAGCTGTTGGTTGTCTGCTGCCTCAGATTGTTGGAGTCAGGCAGCAGGGCAGGCTGCAGCTTCTGCAGCTCCTTCAAATCCTCCCACAGCTTCCTTGCTTCCTGAGCCACATGCACACTTAGATGACGGACTCCAGCTTCTGCTGCAACTCCCTGGAGTTGGAGCCTTGGAAAAGAGAGACTGATGGAGGTACCAGTCCATGCTCATGAATACAATAATGTTTCCAAAAGCCAAAATCTAAGATTGCTTCCTCCCCATTTGGGACTCCTCATGCCACTGAACCAAAGGCAGAAATTGGATTCCAATATGCCTGGGGTTATTGACGGTGATTATCAAGGGGAAATGCACTGTTCTTTTATAATAATGGTGTCTAGGCTGCCATCGGTCCATGGCTTTGGGTGAATTACTCACAGGGAGACACAGCCCCGTGGGGCCCACAGCCTGGCAAGCAGAGTGCAGCTGGAGGACCATCTGCAGCAACCTTCTCTTCTGCAATCTTAGACCTTTAACTTACTTATCTTGCCTAATTGCATGGTATAAACTTGAATGCAATGTTAAACAGTGTCGTTGTCTTATTCCTGACTCTAAGGTGATTGCCCCCACTGGTTTACCATTAACTATGATGATAAACTCTGTCAGCTCTATCTCAAAAAATATCTGAGATGCTGACTACTTCTTACCACCTCCTCACTTACCATTTTGGTTCAAGCTACATGAACCGCTTGGATCACTGCTCTAGCTTCCTAATTGGTCTTCCCGCAGCCACCAATGCTTTCCTCAGTCCTACTCAACATAGCAGCTAGAGTGATCCTACTTAAGTGAAAATCAGGTTATTTCAGCCCCTCATTCAGAACCCTATGATGGCTTCCCAGCCCAGAGGGCAAAAGACAAAGCACTCACAGTGGCCTGCAAGGTGTGGCAGGCCTGGAAATGCCCCTCTTGGATCTCCCTTCAAAGAAGGACTCACTGCCCTGTGGAAGGAATGTGGTTGGCTGACAGCCTCCAGCGGTTGGCTCCTTCAGAGTCGGCCTTGTTATCCAGACAAGATTGTGCTCTTCGCAGGGTAGCCCCCAATCCACTGACTGAGTAAGGAGGTGGTAAAAGGGTGTTGTCATCTCTGCCCAAGGCAGGGCTCTTCTAATGGACAATCATACCTCCGGAGCTCCCCAGAGAGAGTTTGCCGGTCACATAATGGCCTGGGGCCTCCGCTGCCCAGTCCTTTCACAGGTATGACTCTCTCATAAACTTCTGCACTCCTAATTCCATCTCAGCATCAACTTCCTGAACAGGAGTCCCCGGCACCTCCAGGACTGTCTCCCACACGATAGAACAGTCCTGCCTCAGAACCTTCGTGCTCAGCGTGCCCTCTGCCAGGAGCCGCCCTCGCCAGGTATCTACATAGCACACTGCCTCACAGCACTCCAGGCTGTACCTGGAAGGATGTATGGAAGCTCCATAGGGCAGAGCACTTTTTTTTTTTTTTAATTTCTGTTTTTCAGCATCTAGAAGAACACTGGGCACCCCGACATGCTACAACCAATGACAAATGCTTTACACTGATGCTCGCCCTTCCATTTCTTCTGGTTTTGGAGGAGCTGCTGCAGTGCTCTCTTTCCTTGTTTGTCCCCTGAGTTGTCCCACCTCTTCCTATTTCTGGCCATCTCTGTGACATCTCTTGCCCGAGCTCCTATATTTCCATATTGCCGATCTTCCTTGGCAATTCTATGAAATCATTATTTTTTTAATTCAGAGAGGAACGTTTGACACAGTTTTAATCTGTTCCAGCATCACTTTTCTGAGTGTTCTTCATTGGTTGTAAAGATTCGTTCCCCTTCTGCTTGTTTTCCTCGTAGTATTTCTGTATGGAAGATGTGTCTGCCTCTTTTGTGTTATTCATATTAGAAAAAATTGGCTAGTCTTGCAGCAGGTATCTGCCAAGGGTTTCTGCAGGATGGGGCAGGGTGTGTGTGGGAGCAGTGGGCTTACATTACAATGGGGTAAGATCTGAACTTTTAAATGTAAGGACTCCCTACTCCCTTGCTCCAGCAAGGGACTGCTGCCTTCAGAGAAAGCTCCTCTTTGGTATAGTCAGGCCTCTTTTCCTCTTCCAACCAAATCAAGTTCAAGAAGGCTTCCACCATCATTCTTCCCTCCTCAGCTCCTCCACCAATGGCGGTCCCCAAGAAGCATGCTCTTGCCTTTCAAGGTAACACCATCACCTTGGATAGGGGGGTTTTCTGTTGTGTTTCGAGAGACCTGCCACCTCTGGGCCCCTTGGGTACTTCAGTGCCTTTCTCCCCACCTCTCCCAGCATCCGTGCTCTATTCCAGCTCAGACTGGCTCTAGGCAATTCCCAAGTCAGTACACACCCTCTCTTTAAGGAGAATCTCTGAGATTGGCCTCAGTCCCCCTCGCTCGCCCTCTGTAACTCTCCCCAGCCACTTATGCTGGCTTGGATGGCTTCCTGCACTGTTCCGCCTGTCTCCACAGATTTTGCCAGCATTTCTACTTAACTTGGAGTGGGTGATTTTTTTTTTAACTGAAAAAATATTTCTTGTTGCTCTGTTTCTTTTTTAGGAAAAGAAGAAGAAAGATTCAGAATGAAATTGTAGCCTTGTTCAGACTAGAAGATTTATTTTACATTTAACTAATTAGAATAGCATGAAATGTTCCCCCCACCCTCCCATAAAGCCGTCTAAAATTATTCTTAGATGTAAAATAAACCTTACCTCATACTTGCTCAACACTCGAATTAACTTTTTTTCTTTGGCAACAAATTCCTCCTCCTCTTGTTTTAATTCTCTTGTAAGTTTTTCAATCTGTTCCAAAAATTCCTTGATCTCTTTTTCTCTAAAACTGGTCTAATTAGAAAAAAAGTGAGGATTTGTCATCACTCTTACAGCAGTCAGCCTTACATTTTCAAACAGCCCCATAATTTACTATCTCTTTGCATGAGATTTGGCTCTGATTTCAGGTTAAGTTATTCCCCAGGAACCACTGAGAGGGATTTTTTTCCCCTCCAGAGATTAATTTCCTTACCAAATAACATCTATAAATGATATGAGGAAATGGGGAACAGGTGTGGTGGGGGATAGAGGGTGGGCAGAGGGTAAACATAGGAGCTAAATCAATAATGTTTGGTCTCTTTATTTTTGAAGATCCTAAGAGCAATCCCCAGGTTTCTGGTTACATGCTTCAAAAACATATTCTGGAGAGAAATACTACTTTGTTTGTTAAATTCCTATAGTTAATACACGGCAAACGGATATGTTTCATAAGACAGTTACATAATTCACTCTAAACATGAAGTCAGCAGAAAGCAAAATACCTTTTTAATAGATAAGGCTTGATTAAATATTGAAGGAAAATCACTGATACGCAATGTAGGGGACTAATACCAAGCCCCTCGAGTTTCCTTACCTCATTTAATAATTCAGCGCGTTTACGTTCTGCAATCTGAATTTTATGTGCCATTACTTCTATTTCATTCTTTATCCTGACTGCCCAACGTTCATGCTTTTTTCTCACACAAGCTACTTTCCACTGAGTTATAACACTAAAGATTAGAACAAAAAGAATTAGCATTAAATTGACATAACAGTTTATGGAAAAGATGAAGAAATTCAAAGCAAAACAAATCGTCCTGTGATCATACAAAATTATGCGTGCTGTTAGTGACACAGCCTCTGCAGATTAGCTGAAACAATAAGACGAAAGGTTAACTGCCTCAACATTGGCTCTGCAAATTGCTTCACCGTAAGAAGTTGTGTCAGTTCGTCCAGGAGGATAAGGGGCAGTGGACAAACCGCACTCGGCAGCTCACCTCCTTTAGGAAAAGGATAGAAATGGGAAGGTTCGGGGCAGATGGAAAAAGAAGAGGCCCAGGCAGAAATAGTAATGGAATTACCTAAATTACCCAAAGAGCTAATAAGAGATTTCAAGCTTCTGGGTTCTCAAATTTTTCTCTCCACCATCACATAAAAAAGCTACATCATTGGAGAAGGGTAGTAATGTGCAATTGGAGTCTAATAAATAATATTAATCACAATAACAACAGCAACAAAAGTAAGAAAATACCGCTAAGTTTTCACAAGGTGAAAGGTGCCGGGCAAGGATCTAAATACTTTGCGCGGACCATCTCATTTCCCATTCACAGCAGCCTTACAAGGTGGGTGCCATTCTCATTTCCCACTTGGTAGGGATGGGAGCAAGGAGAGATTATGAAATACCTTAGCCTCGGTCACAGACAGTAAGAGGCAGAGCAAACAAAGTGGTCCACCTGCAGAGCCTGTCCCCTCACGCTCCTCAGTCCCCGCACAGCACCCCCTGCTAGTCCGCACGAAGCCTGGATGACAAGAGGCATTGCACGGATCTTGGCAATTTTATTCTTTGGTGACTTCACTCGATAGAAATGGAAAACTTTGGTTCTGTTTAATGGCAAAAAATCAAACTAGCAAACACGTCTAGATCCGAAAGAACTCACACAGTTTAATACAGGAAACTCATTTCCTTGGACTCTAGCAACCGACAAGCACTTTGAGTTTCTCCCAACTTTGGGGCGCTGTTCATTAAGATAACGTATACTACTTATCATACACATGAACTTGTTTTTTTACCATCTCTGACTTTCTCTTTCCAGGTTATCACTCAGGATTTTTATTTGTTTCCGATATACTTGCTTTGTTGCTCTAAAAACAAGAAAAATAGATTGGATTTTGCATTTGTGGGAACTGTTAGAATATATAAAAGATTTTATATCTAATTCTTGCAAAATAAGGCTACCATCTAATTGGGAGACAAAACAAACCTTGTAAAGCCACTAAAACTTTTAGGACAGACTAAGAGAAAAACAATGACAATTTTGTGCAAGTGCGAACTGATGTTGCAAGTATTGAGGTGGATAGCCAAGGACAGAGAACAGACTCTGGGGAGGCAGGTGAGGAAGGGTTATTGGAAGGTGGTGTTTAATAGTGGGAGGAACATGGATTGCCAGGATGGAGGTGTAATCTCAGCAAGGAAAGGACGTCATCATTTGTAAAGACACAGGGGACAGGAGCAGCAAGTCACGACTCTTATGACCGAGGCAGACTTCCTGTACACAGAGGACATGAAGGGAAATAACACCGTGACACTGGAACTGTTAAGGTCAACAAATTGCTGAGGAACTCTGGGTTCTAGATGGACTTCTGATTTGATACAATACATAATGCAGAAAACTAGTATAGATTCCTGCACACTAGGGGTAATGATTAAGGACGGGAGATGTTCTTGTGAACCCAGGATGTGTGGAAATGTAAAGACTCTCACATAGATATCAGCAGTCTTTATTATTTTCGTTCCCTTTTTTCCCCTATTAAGCGCTTCATGCACAGAAATGATTTGAAGTCCGCGTAAGTAAAATGTGACTTTATATCTTTTAAAAGAGAAATATTCATAAATGAAACTTTAAATATGAAACTCTGTTAAAAAACTGGAAACACAACTGTGCTCACGTTTTTTTCTCTATTTGAAATCATAGTATGGGCTCTCAACTTCCTGCCTAAATAAATCTAATATCCTCCCCTGGAACTGTAAGTTCTCCTACTTTGTTCTAACCTTATTGATTTTATTTATTTACATATTTAATTTAATCCACAAAGGAGTTGAACCAGTTTGAAATAAAGCAACAATAATAATTAAAAACCATAAATGGATATCAATATTTGGCCACAAATTTAGCTCTGAGCTTCCTCGTGACCAGATAATGATGACACAGCAATTGATTCTAAATGCACATTATTCATGAGGAAAGTAAAACCCCATTCAACCCAATTCCATTTTCCTGCTCTTTCCTGGGGGGGCAGGGGGGGTCATAGTTTCCTTTCTGAAGCTGACATGATGAGAAATAATGTTTAAATAAATCATTTAAAAATATAAGGACAGGCAACCCAAAAACTACACTTCCCACCATGTTCTAGATTTCTGTTGGTATGTGCTCAAATTTTGTCACGACCTGTCTGACTTCTATAAGCTGGTCTCTTCACTATCCTACATTCAAATCATGTATCTCTCTGTGTTTGGTGATATTATTCCCCCATATGATGAGCAAGCAGAAGAATCTGACTTGTTTCAAAAGTCTAGTTCAACTTTTAAATCCTTATACAACAAAGAAGGACTCCTTGACTTTGCTTCCTTTCATCCTTCTTTGACTGCTTTTTGAAATTCACACTGTATTCTTCAGTCATGCATGGCTCATTAATTATTTCATGTGTGTTAGTCTTGTTTGTCTGCCCAACTAAACTATCAGTTGCTGTATGCCCAGTGTTAGTAGGAGTCTAAAAGGCTAGAATATTTATGTAGGATATTTTGACAATAACTATAAAATGAAATATATGCATCCTCCTTTGACCAGTACTTCAACTGTTAGGATTTCATTATAAAGAAAAAGTCACAAGAGTGGACAGAGGAACAATTTTGAAAACTGTTTGTAATATAGGAAACAGAAAAAAACCCAAATGTCAATCAATAGAGTACTGGTTAAATAAAATATAGTATAATCTGTAAAAGGAATACTATGCAGTTAGAGAAAAGAATGAGGGAAGAGGTCCCATATACATGATATTTTTCTCTTTATTTTGAAATACTTTCAAACTCAATGGATAAGTGTAAAAATTATTACAAAGAATTCCAATATAACCTTTCACTGACTTCTCCAAATGTTACTGTTTTCCCATATTTGTTTTATCATTCTCCCAGCTATAATTTTTTCCAGCTTTATTGAGCTATGATTGCCACATAACACTGTATAAGTTACCCAGATATAATTTTAAGTGGAAAAAATCTAGTTCTAGAAGAATAGAATCTAATTTTTGGACACATATGCACATATACAAGTATGTACATTTGAAGGCACGTATAGCAAACTGTTAGCAGTGATTTTCTCTGTGGAGAGATGGAGGGATTAGCATAACTTTTACTCTGTAAGTTACACATTTCTATATTTGAATTTTAAAATCACGTACAGGCATTACGTTTTAATCAGAATAATTAAAGCAAAATTACAGTGAATTAGAATGGCAGGAATGAACATCACAGGGGTTGGTGTTGTGATAATGTTCGGGCACATTCTGGTCACTAGACCCCTAACTGGTCCATTCGTTCGTCATGTCCAGTAGCTTGTATAGACTCAGAACCTGTTTATCCTGTCAATGAAAGAGTCAGTGATAACGACTTTTCTGGACTGCAAAACAGAGAGAGCCAATTATAAACCTCCTTTTCTATAGTATATTAGAAACTGACATAGATTTACTGTTACCATTTATTAAAAAATAAATGTAGAGAAGAATGAAGATTAAAAATTTCAAAGGCCACAAGCATACCGATGGAGATCATGGAGAGCCACAAGTCCTTCTTTCATGTTCTTGATGTCTACTTTTCTCTGTGACAGGAAGTTTTCTTTCTGAGCAATAAATGCCAGTTGTTTCTGATTTCTACCACAAAAAAACAGAGTTATCATATGCTGAAAGTTGAAATCATCGTTTTTAACTCCCCAGCATTAGAAAATACACAATCACAAATAAGAATTTAAAAAATAGTTTGGAAAGTTCAGTTCATGAACAATTTACCAAACAAATTAGTAAAAATAGAAACAGAGTCTTTTTGCTAGTGGTGGCTAAATGTAAACTTATGAAAATTCCTAAGCTGTGGGAGAACATTCACTGTAATAGTAACCATAAAACAGCAAGAGCAGTTCCACGGTCCCATCCTGCTGAGTCGGTGTCCCTTTTCCCATTTATCACTTCTGTCATGTTCTCTTGTGAAAGGTGAAGAATCAGTCAGGCCAACTTTAAATCCTGGCTTTAGCTCTTCCTAGCAGTGTGACCTTGAAAAGAAACTTCACCTGTGCTTGAGTCTCAGTTTCCCATCCATAGAAACGGGGATCACAATGCCTATGTCACCTGGTGTAAGGGTTAAGTGAGGTGTAAAGTGCCCAAGCCAGTGTGGGGCGCCATGAGGCATTTTATAAAAAGTGGTTGTTTTGTGTCTCCAACTTGCAGAGAGACTCATGGGCAGTTTATGGTTTTGTTCAAGTTTCCCGACATTGATAGGAACGTGCTTGTAACAGAAAGAGCTTTAAGTGTCTCCTCTTCTTCACAGCTGCTATAGACTGAACTGCATCCCCACGAATTCATCTGCTGAAGCCCCACCCCCAGTGTGACAGCCTGGGAATACGGGGCCTTTGGGAGGTGATCAGGTTTAGACGAGGTCGTGAGGGTGGGGCCCAGATGATGAGATTAGTGCCCTCATAAGGAGAGACACCAGAGAGCATGCTGTCTCTCTCTCTACTATGTGAGGACACAGTGAGAAGGTGGCCATCTGTAAGCCAGGAAGAGAGTTGTCACCAGGACCCAACTGGGCTGGCATCCTGATCTTGGATGTCCAGCTTCCAGAACTGTAGAAGTAAATTTCTATGGCTTATACCACCCAGTCTATGGTATTTTGTAATGGCAGCCTGAGCTGAAGAAGACAAAAACCAATAACAGTGATTTACCATTATTAGTGTTACAATTATTTGTCACCAGCACATTTCATGATTCAAACTGATAACTAACTTCGCATTGATCTGAGGAAAGTTTTCGTCTGAAGAGTACTAAGAGTATCACTCTCAGGAGGCTGTTCAGTGGGGTGAGATGAAACAACTGCAGCAACTCTGTGCAGCGTAGACGCTATGACAATGACCATGAGCTCGGCTCCGCAGTGACCTGCATGCTGTAATTACACTTTCACATGATTTAACTCCAAGTGTAGTAATGGATTATTACTTGCACCATTCGTGCTTGCAAGATGTTATTCTGCAGTATTCGTTAAGAAGATGTGTTGAATCCCACTACCCGCTAAGCAATGTATGAAGTCCTGGGGATACGGGGCTGAATGAGACAGAGCAGCTGCCTTCCCTCATCTGTTCATAGTTCAGTCGGGCAAAGGGATTCATGCCCTGCTGATTACAACTGAATGACTGATGAAAAGGAATGACATCAGAGGGATGTTTTGGGAGGACTGTTCTGGTGGAAGGGAGGTGGACAAGTTAGGGGTGGTGAAGCAGAAAGTAGGAAGAACTTTTTCTTCTTTTCTTTTCTTTTTTGCTGAGGAAGATTTGCCCTGAGCTAACCTCTGTGCCAATCTCCCCCTAGTTTTTTGTATGTGGGACACCTCCACAGAGTGGCTGGTGAATGGAGTAGGTCTGTGCCAGGGATCTGAACCCAGGATAGTGAAGCAGAGTGTGAAGAACTTTAACCACTTGGCTGTGGGGCTGGGTCCAGAAAGCAGGAAGGACTTTTGAGGGGCAAGCCAAACCAAAAAGGTTGAAAGTGGTGAAACGAATGGAGTTGGAGAGGAGGACAGGATGTATTTGAGAACTATTTGGGAAGTGGAATTGACCAGCCTTGGTGCTTGAATGAGGTCCAAAGGGTAGTGAATGATAGGGGCTTCCCTGAATAATTTCCCAGTCTCTGGGTTAGGGGATCATGTCAGTGACCAAACAAACCCCTCTCTGAGACATGGAATACAGGTGCAGAGCCAGTTTCTCATGAAGGTAAATATCATTGTTTCTCTAGACGGCCTCATGGAATAAAAGCATGATTATTCTTTCAAGAATCTGACATAGAAATAAAAATAACGCATTTGGTGTTTATGGATTTGACTTGACCCATATGAGGAAAGCATTATTCAGTATATACAGAGGCAGATTAGGAGTGTGTTTATTTATTATTGGGTAAAGAATATTTCATTGTTGTCAATAGATTTTAAAACCAGGGTAAGCTTAAGTGGAGAGTCACCACTGTGATAGCAAGGAAAGCAGCCCATAACTAAGATTTGTTGAGTCACGTGTGGATCACAGATAGAAACATACTCATCGTAAATTTTCCGTTTCTGCATAAAAACTCTACCCTCCTCACTTGAGACAATCTTGCATTGTCTGGTAAGAATATACAATTTCTCTTGTAGATCTTTGTTCTCTAAACGACATTTCTGTAGTTTTTCAGCTATCTAGAAAAAAACAACACAGGAATTGAGGTAGAGGACTTGCTTCGCTGGCCCTTTGAGGGGAGTCAGAGTCTGGCGGGCAACTCTCTAGCACACTGGGTACACCGTTTAGCACTCAACGACTATGCCATAAATGTCGACTGATTTAACTCAACATCAAATACACAATTGTACATTTTGGGGCCTCTTCTATAAATTATGACAAAAGTGTACAAAGGCAGTAAACACTGATGTAAAACTACAGAGTAATAATTCATATTGTAAGAGGAATTGGGATTAATAGACCGGGATAATTCAGCAAGATCTGTACATCCTTTTCCCAGAAGATAACCTATACTAGGGAAGAGAAAATGTAACATCAACAGAAGCTCTTGCTTAAAACCTCTATGACTAGATATTATGTATGCTTCTTGTTAAATACTTCTATTCAAGGACAAAAAATTAGTACCCATTAGTGTTCTGAATGAGAAAAGAACTTTGTGCTTGGATGTCTCTATTGAATTGCTTCAAATGAGGTAAGAAAGGTAGGTTAAGTAGGAATGGTGGACTGAGCAGTTCAAAATAAACTTCTGGCTGAGGATCACTAAAATAGCCAGATGAAAAAAATCTCAAAAGTGTTGAAGAACTAAGAAGATAATGAGAAATTACTAGGCCTACTTGTACAAGAAGGCAAGCATCCAGCATGGTAAATCCAGGACTAAAAACTCTCTCTACCCTGAGGACACTTACTGAGATGGAAGAAACCAGTTGGAAACTGAGTCCTGGTTCTCTTATAGGACAAGGGGGAGAAAAGCCAGCACTTAGAGCTCATCTGGGCGTTGAACCTGACAAAGCTCTTAACACTTTAGTCTGGGATCCCAAAGAGCTCCACTCTCTGAAGAAGGGTGAGTGGGAAGGTAATAAGCCATCGTCCAGCCTGACCACAATCGCGAGGGAACATAAAGGTGGATTAAGGTGGTTTGGGACTGGTAACACCCCAGGTATCTGACAGAAGTGAAAGAAAATCTGGCCAAGATACCATCATCCTAGGCCTCAAATTGTTTATACAAACCTATTTTTCAAGAACAATGTCCAGTGTACAGTTTTCCACCAGGAACAGAAGGAAATAAGACAGCATGAGCAAAAATTGGCAGAAACAACAGACTACAGAAACAGACCTACAGAAACATCAGATGTTGTAGTTAGACATTGAACTATAAAAATACTGTGCTTACTATAATCAAAGAAATATTAGACATACTTGAAAATTATGACAATAATTAGGAACAGTAAAGAGTGACAAATCAGGGGCCAGCCCCGTGGATGAGTGGTTACGTTCACACGCTCTGCTCGGCGGCCCAGGGTTTGGCTGATTGGGACCCTAGGTGGGGACATGGCACCACTCATCAGGCCATGCCGAGGTGGCACCCCACATAGTACAACCAGAATGACCTACGACTAGAATATACAACTATGTAACAGAGGGATTTGGGGAGAAGAAGAAGAAGAGAAAAAAAATAATAAAGACAATTGGTAACAGATGTTAGCTCAGGTGCCAAGGTTTAAAAAAAAAAAAAAAAAGAGTGACAAAGAAGATATTAAAGTTACCAACTGAAAAACACAATAACCAAAATTAAGAACTCAAAAGCCATTCTGCCCAGAAGGCAGCAGAGGGACACAAAAAGTAGGAGATACAGGAGAAAGGGTAAGATACATAGAGGATATATATATTAGTACAAATGATGGCATATACATAATTGGTGTCTCGGGAAGAGAATGGGACAAAAGAAATATGTGAACAGATAATGGCTGAGAATTTTGCAGAACTTACAAAATACAGCAATTTGTGGATTTAAGAAGCTCAATAAATCTCAAGCAGGATAAATAAAAAGTAAAACTTGGACATATGGTGAAACTGAAAAACTAAGCGAAAGGGAACAAAGAAGACCTCAGATAAATGAGAGATACACAATGTTCATGGATTACAAGACTCAATACTGTAAAAATGTAAAATCCTCCCCAAATAGATATATAGATTTAATACAACTTCAATCAAAATCCAAGTAGGTTTTTGGCAGGACTTGACAGACTGATAGAAATTCAAAGGGCCAAGAACAGTGGAAGCAATCTTGAAGAAGAACAAAGTTGAAGAATTTATACTACTAACTATAAAGGCTTACTTTAAAACTACTGATGAAGATGGAATGGCTTTAATATGAAGAGAGACAGATCCAAATGAGCACAGCAGAGTCTCCACAGATCCACACACATATTTATGACGCACTTATGATCCACACTAGATTCATGACAAAAGTGCCACTACAATATAGTAGAGGAAAGGAATATCTTTTCATTAAATGGTGCCAGGTAATTGTACCATCTTATGGAAAAATATGAACCTCACAGCATACACACACACAAACACACACACACAGATTCCAGATGGCTTGTAGTCCTAGACGTGAAAGGTCAAACAATAGAACTTCTAGAAGATCATATAGGAGAATATCCTCATGACAAGGGACACAAAAAGCATTAGCCAAAAAGGAAAAGATTGATAAACTGAACTTCATTAAAATTAATAAACTACATTCATCAATAGATAGATATGCACTTAAAGACTGTACATTTACAGTGTATGTACTGTTCTGTATATGTGTAATATTTCATAATAAAAATTAAAATAAAGTTAGAAGAGAATTTTGTGTTATCATCGAACTTATCTCCTTTAACTCATGAGAACTAAGACCGGATTCCAACAAGAGTCCAGTTTCTAACCCAATGGAAATGATAAATGGGTCAGAGCCCTGTGCCCTTTGAAGTCGTCACTCACTTGTACTCACGGAATTTGGCTGAAGGTCACCCTCTCCTAAAGGGAAACCTCTCCGCATCTGCCCCTTTGACCAAGTGAGTCATGCCAGTTTAGGGGTCCTGGACCATTCAGACAGTCATGAGGGCTGGGAACGGGGCGTTACCATCTGAAGGCTGCCTAACAGTTCCAACAACAGGGAATAAATGGGAAGGAAAAAAATCTTTTGCCCAGAGAATGAAAGACAACTTTAAATACCAACCAACCAACGTTGTCTAGTTTCTGTCTTTCAGCATCCTGGCAACTGAAAGAATCAAAGTAGGTCTAGCCCAGAGGGAAGCCATCCCTAATGCTGATAGCGCACAACCAGAAATGGAGGGAGTTTAATTGGTATAAATCATTCTTTTGGGAGAGAACTGCCTTTGATGGCCCTGCCTCAGGGCACGGGTGCAGGCTTCAGAGGGAGGGCGAAGCTATGCTTTGTAAAAGAGAGATGAGAATTTGGGGATGGGGTGGTGGTGCTTCCTAGAGCAAGAGGATGGATGAGGAACCGCAAGAGAAAGAAAAAGGAGGGGAACAAGATGGCTTTGCGATCTACAGTGGGATGCCTCCCCAGGAACACTCAAATTTCCAACAAAGTTTGCAGCGTATCATGAAGTGCTTACTGTTAGCATTAAATTTCTTTTAGAAACTAGTGAAAGGGATTAATTTTACACATGGTTGACTTGGGGACAAAACAGAGATACAGAATGCAGGCAGAGTGTACTTGACACTACAAGTCCTAGAATATTGGAATTAAGTATATATATATATGGGAGTTGGGAGGGGACACCAAGGCCATTTCATCTTCAGTGCAAGGGGCAAGAAGAATTTCGGTTATGTCTGGAATGCATGTGTACTTGTGTATATATATAAATAAGTGGGGTTATATTATATGTACTGTCTTATATTATATCTGCCACTCAGCAATGCATTGTGAACTGTTACTCATTTAATCAAGGCCCTTTTGTTGGACTTTAATTGTATTTTCCCCCTAACTGTTCAACTATCATAATGAATGCTTCACTGAATATCTTGTGGATAGATCTTGGTTTACACCCACAATTATTTACTTATGATATAATATTTCTTTTAACCTGAGTTAAAAAATATCTAGAGAATTCCCCTGGGAGCTAAATCTGACTCAAATATTTCACTAACATTGTTAAGTGCAGTATGGGTTACCACACTTCACAGGTACCACACAACAGCTGAAAGGTCCTAACTTTTCTAAATAAGTCACATGAAAAGTGTCCATTAGTCATGGATATTCCTAATGTAAAAATAACTACACTCACATGAAAAGTTACCTAAAAAACAATTCATCTTCCCATGTATGACCTGTGCTCTTTCATACATTTAAAGTACTTTGGGAGGGGATAACTTCTTTAAATCAATTACTGTGAATGATCATGATTATTATTAACGAAAAATATACTTTTAATGAAAAATCTACTTTTGGAAAATTCCACATTTCTCACATGTATTTAAAATACTACCTAAAAATAAAATCTGATTATAATCTAAAAATTATCATTTCTGTCTTCCTACCTCCATTATCTTCCGCAAGAATTCAGTTTTTTCAATGTTAGATGCATTATCCAGTTTTTCCTTGTTGTCTAGAAAAAAACGCCTATGAAAAAGGAAGCCAAACAGACTCATATTAGGACACGTTTGTCAGTGAAGCCATGTTTACTTACAACATCAAAATCTTCCAGTGCCCATCTCCCTATGCAACATATTCAATTACATATTTGTTAAAATAACCAAAAAATTTTACTCTTTTGAGTTGATGAATTAATATTTCATTTATTTATTCATTCATTTAAGAAGCAATTAGTGAACACTGGCACTCCACAGGTGTTCCAGGTGCTAGAGATACAGCGTGGGCAAAGTCCCTACCCTCATGGAAATTACACTCTAGGGGAGTAGTCCGAATATAAGCAAGTTATCAAAATATATATATATATTTCAGACAGTGTTAAGTTCTCCAAAGAACACAAAGTAGGGTAAAGGAGAGAGAAATCCTGAGAGCAAGGATGCTGCTTCAGACAGGTGGAGCGGGAGGACCTCTTGGGATGACTTGTGAAAGACCTGAATGGACAGAAGGAGCCAGACATGTGAAGATCTAAAGGAAGAGCTTTTCATGTAGAAGGAACAGCAGGTGATACTGTCCGGAGGCAGGAACAAGCTTGGTGTATTTGATGAAGAGAGGAGTACGAGAAGGCTGGAGAGGTAGACAAAGACTAGATCACGGAGGGTCTTAAAGACAAGGTAGAAATTCAAATTTTATTCTGAGGGAACCAGGGGAGGCTTTTTTAAGCAAAGAAGTGACAGGAACTGATTTACATCTTATAAAAGTGACTGTAGCTACTGAGTGGAGAAAGACAACAGTACAGGACGACAGACTGTGTGGAAGGTTATGATCGTGGCCCAGAAGAGATAACGGCAGCTCACACTAAGGTTGCAGCAGTGGAAGTGGTGAGAAACAGTTGGATTCAAGATGTATTTTCAGGTGCCAGCCCAGTGGCATAGTGGTTAAGTTCCTATGCTCCGCTTCAGCAGCCTGGGGTTCATGGGTCTGGATCCCGGGCATGGACCTACACACCGCTCATCAAGCCATGCTGTGGCAGCATCCCACATACAAAACAGAGGAAGTTTGGCACAGATGATAGCTCAGGGACAATCTTCCTCAAGCAAAAAGAGGAAGATTGGCAACAGATGTTAGTCCATGGCCAATCTTCCTCACCAAAAAAAAAAGTGTTTTCAAGATGAAAGCAACAGGATGCACCTTTGGATTTGGCTGGAGTTAGAGTTGGGTTAGGGATAGGCTAGTTGGTTAGTTGGGTTAGGGTCAGGTAGTGAGGAAAACAGGGAATGGTAGATGACTCCTAGGTTTTTGACTTGTAAGTAAGAGTAACTAGGTAAATGGAGATATGGAAGACTGAAGGAAAAGCCATTTCAACAAGGTGGGAAATTAAGAATTCTGTTTAGGACATGTTATATTTGAGGCATAAGAGATA
Organism: Equus asinus; assembly: GCF_041296235.1. Taxonomy (NCBI): domain Eukaryota; kingdom Metazoa; phylum Chordata; class Mammalia; order Perissodactyla; family Equidae; genus Equus; species Equus asinus. The sequence continues at coordinate 69,891,009 of NC_091796.1, forward strand.
TCCTCCACGTGGTAAGGTTAGATAAGCTGTAGTGTATAGACATTTAGAGGTCGGGGCCGGATATATAAATTCAGCAGTCCCTGGGGTACAGAAGATAATTAAACCCAGGAGACTGGATGAAATCACGTATGGAGAGTGTGCATAAAGAATAGAGAATAGTGAAGGGCTGAGAACTCCAAAATTTAGAGTCAGAAAGAAGAAATGGAACAAGTAAAGAGTCCTGAGAAGAAGCAATGTAGTGAGTGAAATAAGAGAATGTGATGTTTGGGAAGCCAAGTGAAGAAAATATTTCACGGAAGTAGAAGTGATCATGTGTGTCAAGCTCTATTAAGAATTCAAAACTTTATGGAATAGACTAGGTCACTAAAGTTTGGCGGGATGGAAGCCATTGATAACCTTGACAATTTGGAAACCATTTCAGCCCTTTTAAAAAGCATCCATGATTTTCACAGTCTCCTGCACCATAGTGGCAAATGTATACTCTGGGTCACAAATTGGATGTCATCTATATACAACACTTAGCTTCCAATCCTCCACTTCTCATGTGCTGAAAACCAGCTGAATGGCAACAACAACAACAAAAAAGACTACAGCCATTGAGAAAGGTAGGCACTGGATTCACCTTTGTTATATAGACACGACATGCTGATACCAACAATAACGAGGAACAAGGATGACACTATCACTGCCTCCCGTGGGCTGGGGGAGCATCTGAGTGCTCTGAGCTGTCCACGCAGGGAGTTTCAATTTATGATTGAGTGATTTTTGTTTTTCCTCAATATTTCAACCTCAAAATAGGTAACAGTTTGCAAATTAAAGATTTCATGGGGGAAAATTAAGTCTTATAGATTAATAGGAAGATGAGTTTGTGCAAACTATTTTAGTTTCTTGTATATAATTTATTCTTAAACGATCTTCTAGTATATTATAAAACAACACTGTTCGATTCTTCAAATCTACCAGCCAAGATGTAGGCCACTTCTCTCCACCTCCATAGACAGAGAAAATGAACTGAGGGAGGAGATAAAAAGAATACAGAGAATTTTCTTTTATTTTGCCAAGTAATGAAGAGGAAAAAGTACAATTTTATTAATTAAAAGAGGGGCAACCTATTTCCTCAATCAACAAATTAATCAAAAGCACACTCCTCAGTGAGATTCCACATTAATGAAAACTTGTGAAATCTGGGATTGCAAAAAGAGAAAGATAAGCTTTTAAAAACGGAAAATCAATGGATCCCCATTTCTTTCTTGAACGTGTATTTAAAACAAGTTAGCTAACATGAAGACTCTTTATAAATAAAACTTCATCAGTGTAGCAAGGTTTTTAATCATAACTCCCAGAAATAATTTAAGAGCTAACCTTCCATTATGATTCTTTGACTAGTTTTTCTTTAAAATACGTATGAACTAAAACTACTGAATCACTTTCAAAGAAAAAGATTTTTTATTCTGAGTTTTAATCATAGCATTACTTGGGCTTTCCTATTTTTAAATCTGGTACTGAGTGTAAAGATTATTGCCTATTTTATGGACTGATGATGGTAGAGCAGCATTGCACAGTGCAATTGCTGTTTTAGAAGACACAATTTTTTTTTTTTTTGAGAAAGATTAGCCCGAGCTAACATCCACCACCAAGCCTCCTCTTTTTGCTGAGGAAGACTGGCCCTGAGCTAACATCTGTGCCCATCTTTCACTATTTTGTATGTGGGACATGTGCCACAACATGGCTTGGTAAGTGGTGTGCAGGTCCACGCTGGGATCTGGGCCTGAGAAGCCCCAGCCACCACAGCAGGCCTCATGAACTTAACCGCTGTGCCATTGGGCAGCCCCTAGAAGACACAATTTTAATCACCGTATATTCAAACTTACGTAGAAAGGAGCCATATTATAGCAGGATTCCACAAGTGAAGTTACTTGTCTTTTGGGGAATCTGCTCAGTCCATAATTTGTCTTTTAAATTGTCAGGAAACCCTGCGGGATAGTTCGGAAGCCATATTTTATTATAGGACCCCAGCTTCCTGTCCAGAGCTGAACCAGCTTCTGATGGGAAATCTGGGAATTCTCCTAGGAGACATTCTATTGGTCAATCCCTAAAGATAGGTGGACCTGTGACAGGTAAACTGGGAGAGTTTGGAATGGCCATGCTTAGCCATGGGCTTACCAAGAAGAGAACACAGTATGCAGATGATGAGAGAAGGAAGAAAACCAGTCATAAAAGGAAGCAGAGACCGTGGGCCTTGGGCTGGATGGAAGATTTCCTTCAGTTTCTGGTTCCAGTCCCACCGGTAAAAGGTTTTGCCCCGAGGCTTCCCTGTATTTTCTCAACAAGTTTTGCAAGTGCCCCTTTGACTGAGAACAATAACTGGAACCACATGGTGAGGTGAGTTTGCAGCCCTAAAGCAGGTCCCACTAACGTCCTCCCCCAGGGCCATGTCTGCCTGAGGGAGTCAGAAGCTGAAGTGAGGAGGAGACATTCCAAAGAAGTCCCTTCCGTGTCCTAAATTGACCACATCGTCCTCAATTTTTCCTCTTGATCATCTGAAACACTGGTTAATTTCAGAATGAAGAGGTGGTTCTGTAAAGCTGACAATCAAGCAAACTTTCGTGAACTAAGATTAGAATTCTCACCTAATATTAAAGAAATATTTTGAAAAACGAAAGGAACAGAACATCTGGAAATGCTTCAGTAAGAATAAAGTATCATGCTTACATTTTGTCCTCCATGGTCTTACAGGAGTTCTTCATTTCCTCAACCTCTTCTTCCCAATGTCTGATTGATTCCTGTAGTAGCGCAATCTCTAAATTGTGGTCACTAAGAACCTAGGAAAAAGTCAACAAAAATATGGCATTCGATCATCACCAAATGATGCATGACAGCAGTTCAATTCACTAAATATTCACGTATCACCCACTCAACTTTTTCACTGGGGGCGTCTTTTAGCTAAAGTAAAAAGCAATCATTGTAATTGTTTCTTCATAAAACAAACTTGGGGTATCAGCACACTGGGTTCTTATTGTCCCCCAGGATAGAAAGCAAGAGAGACAATGAACAAGAGTGGAAAAGTAAAAGTTTATTAGCTTGAGCACAGGAGAGGCACAAGGGAGCCAGTGCAGAAAGGAAGGGGGCAGGTGACCAGCTTTAGGGAACAGGATTGTGGGGCTTTTCTTAGGCAAAGGCTCGGGGGGGAGGGCCTTGTCATGGCGTGTAGAGATGGGGTTGTGCTTGCGCCTGCGCTGTCACATAGCATGCTACTTCATGCAACCCATGTATTATTAGCATGCTAGCCCTGTACCCCTGGGTGTGATTTTTACTACATTAATGGGGCTGGGGGCACCTTCAGTGGACTCCTGGGTGCCAGGGTGCCTGTGTAAGCCCAGGAAAGTCCCAAGTTCTTGGTGGTCTTTTTCTGATTCTCTATCTGGCTTGAGGATTGGTTAGGGGCTTATCTTGTTAGGCCAGGGGCCTTGAAGATGACCCTGTCTCATTAGGCTGGTTCCTGTCTCACTTGGACAGAAATAATCCTGAAATCATCAGAAAAAGATAATTGGGAGGGAGAGAAACCAAATACAGCAATGAGAATGTGAAAACTATAAAAACAACTTTCAAGGCATGAATTCATTTTGACTACCATTTAAAAAAATTAAACAAATCTGTATTTTCATAATCATCTTCAAAATATTATCCCAGGATACTAGAATGAATATTACAAAAAAGTCAAAACAAATTGGATCTTTTACCAAACTGGTTCATCCTGAAAAGAACTTCTCATAATAATTAATCAGTATTTCAGAAATGGAACAATCGGGTGAAAAAACGTTAGCACGATTTATAAGAAGGAAATACGGGTGGAGAAAATTCATAGTGACACATATTTTTACAATGCAGTTTTGGAATAAAGACAATGGAAGGGAACCTTCTCAGAGCCTTGAGTCTGCCTTTCAGCTTGTGAGGGAGCACAGGGCTGAGAGAAAAGCTGATTACACGCATTCCTCTCCTCTCTGGCACAGAGTTACCATGGATAGATTATTTCATGCTATCTAACCTCGCACATCACTGTGGAGTCAGAGAAACACCTGTGGGAGCAAAGAGGCGCTCCTGGTTATGCCTGGTGAGACAGGCAGGTGACAGCTTCCTTTCTTGAAAGCACCCACATGACTGAACTTCTGGGTCATAACTATTTGCAGAGTTAACAGGGGTCTGAAATCCTAAAACTGCCATCAGAATTAGCAGAGTATCTAAGGGACTCTGGCCAGTCATCAGGATTAGTGGTTGTATGTGGAAGGCCCACCAGGCTGGCATCTGCCACCTCTCACCCTCAGTGCCCCTGCCCTGGACAGGTAGGCCACCTGGAGAATTACACACCAGTATTTTTTTTCTGCTAGCATCACATCAGCTTGACCTGGATGCAGAGTTTTCTAAACTAAAGACACCACGCAAAGATAATCTGAAATTCCCTGTTGTCTCAATCCAGAGCCAAAATGTTGTTTTCTAATCTCAGGCAACAGTGACAACCAACTTTACCAAATACAAAGCCTTCAGCTAAAAGCCTTATAGGCATGACCTCATTTGACCTCCTCAAAGGCCCTTTGAAATAGGCAGGATTATTACCCCCATTTTACAGGTGAGTAAACTTCTGGTTGGGAGAGCCAAGATTTGAACCTGAGTCTCTGTGACACTCAGGTTTGAGCTTTAAATACTGGTAAGGTGGGGAGGGGGTGACAGGCTGGACTGCGAGTGTGGAGAATGACACTGGAGGTGAGTTTATCCCTGCCCCCTTCAAGCCTTGTCTAATTTGGCCTTAGACATCTTTGGAGACAAATTAAGGAACATATACTTCATTTTCCCAAGCTAGGTTGGTGGCATAATGGATTTAAGATTTATGAGGCCCAAAGTGGAGATAGATGAGCTGGGACATGCAGATAAAATCTGTTTTATACAACCCTATGTTCTCTTTGAGCCTAACCTGACTCATGCTTCCTTACTATGTTGATATTTAAAACACAGATAATAATCTTTGTAAATGCACATATTTGGGGGAAATTTGTGATTGCCCTAATGTTTTATAATTGGATATCATAACAGAGATATTGTAACTAATATGATCAGAACCAGCCTATACAAGGTATATAGCAGTCCCCCCAGGGGATACGTTCCAAGACCCCAGGTGGATGCCTGAGACCGCAGGTGGTACTGAACCCTATATACACTGTTTTTTCCTATACCTACATACCTATGATAAGGTTTAATTTATAATTAGGCACAGGAAAGAGATCAACAATAATAACTAATAATAAAATAGAACAAATATAACAACACATACTGTAATAAAAGTTTTGTGAATGTGGGTCTCTCTCAAACTATCTTATTGTACAAATTTAATGCCTTTTCCATCTCATCTGAGCACTTATCACACACGACGGCTGTAACTTTTGCAGTTAGAGGTGCAATAGCAAAACCAGCGCAAACTTCTTATTCCTTCTTCACAATTTTACAAGTAGAAGATTTGCTCTTACCATAGATCTGACCAACCTCAGCAATTTTCTTTTCTTTCCTTATTAAGTCAAGAATTTTATTCACCTTTTCACTTACAGGAAGCACTTTAAGCCTTCTCTTTGGCATATTCGAATTGTCAGCATCACTACTCTTGCACTTTGGGGCCGTTATTAAGTGAAATTAGGGTGACTGGAACACAAGCACCGTGATACCTCGACAGTTGATCTGAGAATAGAGGTTCTTCAGTGACTGCCCGGCAGGGAGCTTACACAGCGTGGATCCAAGGAACAAAGTGATGATTCACTTCCCAGGCGGGACGGAGTAGAAGATTTCATCACTCCACTCAGAATGGCACACAATTTAAAATTTATGAATTGTTTACTTTTGGAATTTTCCACTTAATATTTTTGGACCACAGTTGACCACAGTAAGAAGCTGTGGAAAGCGAAATCTCAGATAAGGGGGGACTACTATAATGAAATTAACTGAGCGTTCTGATAAGAAATGTGATGTTTCAATATTACTGTTGTCCCATATAGTTTTACATGTAATTTTCAATACAGATAGAAGAAATACACTAAAGACTCATTAATTCAACTAATTGTGATGGAAGATTAACAGGCATATCTGTTTTAATTAACGTAGAAGTAGTATTAACATTAACCTCTTCAATTATAGTCACATCCATAAACTTCAGTTTTCTTTTTTCTTTTTTTTTTTTTTTTTGCTGAGGAGGATTAGCCCTGAGCTAACATCTGTTGCCTATCTTCCTCTTTTTTTTTCCTTTTGCTTGAGGAAGATTAGCCCTGAGCTAACATCTGTGCCAATCTTCCTCCACTTTGTATGTGGGATGCCTCCACAGCATGGCTGATGAGTGGAGTAGGTCCACGCCCAGGATCCGAACCCACGAACCCGCACTGCCGAAGCAGAGCACTCAGAACTTTAACCACTCAGCCACAGGGTCGGCCTCTGGTTTTCTTATCTTTAAAATAAGAATACATAAAGAACTCACACATCTCAACAAGAAAGAAATAAACAACCCAACTAAAAACATGGGGAAAAGATCTGAACAGACATTTTTCCAAAGAAGATACACAGATGGCCAACAGGCATATGAAAAGATTTTCAACATCACTAATTATGGGGGAAATGTGAGTCAAAACTACAATGAGATATCACCTCATGCCTGTCAGAATGGCTATAATCAACAGGACAAGAAAATAACAAGTGCTGGAGAGGATGTGGAGAAAAGGGAACCGTCATACACTGCTGGTGGAAATGTAAACTGGTGCAGCCACTGTGGAAAACAGTACGGAGATTTTTCAAAAAATTAAGAACAGAACTTCCATATGATCCAGCGATTCCACTGTTGGGTATTTATCCAAAGAACATGAAAACACAAATGCATAAAGACAAATGCACCCCTACGTTCACTGCAGCATTATGCACAATAGCCAAGACTTGGAAGCAACTTTAGCGTGCATCAAAGGATGAATGGATACAGAAGATGTGGTATACACACAATGGAATACTACTGAGCTATAAAAAAAGATGAAATCTTGCCAGTTGCGACAACATAGATGGACCTTGAGGGTATTACGCTAAGCACAAGAAGTCAGATGGAGAAAGTCAAATACTGTATGATCTCACTCATAAGTAGAAGATAAAAACAACAACAACAAACAAACAAAACATAGATACAGTGATCAGATTGCTGGTTACCAGAAGGGAAGGAGGTAGGCAGGAGGGCAAAAGGGGTAACAGGGCACATGTGTGACAACCAGTGCACATGATGACAACCAGTCTTTGGGTGGTGAAAACAATGTAGTCTACATATAAATTGAAATATAATGCTGCACGCCTAAAATTTATATGATGTCATAAACCAGTGTTACCTCAATAAAAAAAATTTTTTTAAATAGTTTATCATCAAGAGAAAACTTCCATCCAAAACCACTGTTAGTAAGACCAGAGGAAGTGACGGCAGCGATTAGGGATGTTAAGCGAAATTCTCTGATTTTGATCCCACAGCAAAGAGCTCAGTCTGTATTTTCACAAGATCCCTAAATTCCATGTACATCAGTTTGAAGCTGACGCTCTTGGTGGCTGCAAGCAGGTCTATGCTCTGACCTTCCCAGCGTCCTGTGCTGGTGGTTTCCCAGATGGAAAGGCCTCCGACAGTCTCTTTTTGGTTTGATCTATTTTACCCTCTTGTCTGATATGTTCAAGTGTTTTTAATCACAACTCTGGCAAAAACAAACAAGTAAATAAATAAATAAGGATAATCCTCACGGAATATTTATCACAGTGCTGAATTATTTTCTGACTCAAATAGACAAATGGTTCCCCTTTCCATATTAATGTTCCTGTGCCCAATATAAACGGAGAGCCTAGACTCTGTTTTATTATCACACATTCAGAATTAAGGAACCTGACCATGGTTATTGACTTTGTTTTGTAAAATAAAGCAACCTCATAGAAATGTTATATATAGTTCTGTATGCATTTGGTCGGTTCTATCTGCATTTTTTAAAATCATTTTTACAGTATTTTAGCCCATCAAATGAGATTTGTATCTATGCCATTCCAAACTTCCGTCTTCCCACCATATTCCTGAAGAAGAAAACACAATTACACTGTAACACTTTAAATAAAGTGACAGAATACGTTAACATGCCCAAAAAAGTTCCCCAGAATGGTATGAATAGGAATTAAAGTTGAGTCCTTTTTTAAAACACCCGCTACCGATTATAGTGAGAGCAGTGTATACTGAGGTGAGGTCAGGCTTGAGAAAACATAGCTTATTCTTTCTTACCACTGTGCTGGTAGTAACCGTTTCTTTAACTTTTGACATTTTAAGCCTTAATTTATCCAATTCTTTCTTCTTTTCATAAGTCTCATTTTTCTTAAGTTCACAGCATTTTTTATATTCATCAATCTGTGGTGACAAACACAATAAACCAATCAAAAAGCTTATGAGGACAACACACTTTAGGAAATCTTTGTTTATTTTGTCAGCCAAATTCATATTCAATCTAAGTATACCATAGTCAATCTATCAACAAATTAAAAATTAAAAAAACAAGGTTTTCTTGTTTTGCAGCATCACAGGAAAAATAGTGAAACACAAAGACCAAAGTGTAATTACAAAAAGTTGAAATAGTAAATTTATAAGAGCAATAAAACAATGATCATTAATAGCAAATTATAAAAGCAACTGCCATTGTAGAATTTACTAATAAAACACCAAAGCAACGGTTACCAGATGGACAGTGTGCTAAGACCAGGAGAGTCGAAGGAAGGAATGAAGAATTGTCTGGACATCTAAATTCACATTATGTAACGGGAAATAAAACAGACTGAAGACTGAGTAAACAAAATCATTGAAGATAGGGCAGGTCACAGTCCCGGACAACTTCTCACCATTTTACCAAGATCAAGCCGATCCCCATCACTTGTCAGACCCTGACAAAGTGAGTCACTCTCTTATCAAAATCAAACACGTCATAGATTTGTCTGGCAAAATGAATTATCAAGAACAAAGTAACAACCTAGTAGTAAGGCCTGAGAAAGCACATTCAACTCTGTATCAAAGAGTTACGAAAACATACGTTTGGATGCTTTCCCTCAAAGCCACCAGCCAATTCCCCCAACGCAACTACTCCGAATGAATGTGCTCGTTAGCACTTATCTCTGCACCAGGGCACAGTCGCATGTGAGTGAAAATTTGTGATTAACAAATTTTGTCGAAAATTGGAATTCTACGTTCATACTTTGGACTAAGCCTTCTTCCAAGGTCTTGCGATTGTAGAAATATTGGTAAAGGGTATTTTGTTTTGTTAGGGGAGATCTTATGGATTTGAAGACTCTCTGCTACCTGTAACAGGTTTTCCTTTCTCATAGGAAGTAAAGAAAAGTAACAGGCTGTTATCACAGCCTATCACGAACCTTCAGTGAATGGTGGTGGCTGATGCCTTAATATCCTCCCTAGTTGGTCTAGCCCAACTGTGGCACATGGCATTCCCTTAGGATCCATTATTTTTCCAGGGGTGGGCTCTGTCTCAACCTGACCAGATCAGTCACAGCAAGAAGACTTACGGTTCTTGGTTGGGGAAGGTTCTCCTCTTTCTATCTGAATAAGGAAGCACATAGTCCAGCTGTCACGGGCGGCCATCTGGTGACCATGAGGGAAAGCAGCCTTAAGATGAAGGATGGAGGAAAGGAGGGATGAGCCACTGAATTAACTAGTCCTGGAGGCTGTGCTACCTCAGGAATTCCTACTGTGTGAGATAATAAATGCTCTTACTATTTAGGCCAGTTTGAGTAGGGCTTCTGCTATTTGCATCTGAAAGTGTCCTCACTGGTGCCCTTTTCCAGGGCGATAGACCAGGGCCAGGCAAACCACTATCTGTGGGCCAAATCTGCTCCCACCTGTTTTCGTAAAGCCACTCTCCTTCATTTAGGTGTTGTTTATGGCTACTGTTGTATTGAAGTGGCAGAGCTGAGTAGCATCCACAGAGGCTGTTATGTCCTGCAAAGCCCTAAATATTTCCTGTCTGGGCCTTTTCAGAAAAAGCTTGTAGATCCCCAAGAAAGACCATTCACATAAGGGAGAAGAACCTATCATATTTGCAAATTCCCTTTTTGAAACCCCTCTGGGTTTCCTTTCTTGTGTTTTAACATTTACATTAAAGAATAGGAAGGGGGAGAAAACCTTCCCCTAGGGCTTAACATGAAGTTAGAAACTCATTCATTCAATAGAGTAATATTATAGGGTGCCTACCACATACGAGGAATGCCAGGTCCTGCTCATGGCGTGAGGACACAGCAGTGAACACAGCAGACAGTGCCTGCCCTAAGGGGCCTTCCTTTTGGTGGGCAAAGTACAGATCCGATGCCATCGCTTCCCAGGGGAAGCGAAGAAAAGGGACAGGGCCCCCTCCTCACTCCCCACCGCCTTTCAAGTTGTCACTCAGCTGTGCACACACGGACACACCCACTTTCAGCCCCTGTAACTTAAGTGAGCCGCTCCAGCTTGGGGGCTCTGGACTGCTCAGAGAGAACACAGGGTGCTTTCAGCAGAGGGCTGGGAACAGTGGGGTCACATGAGTGGCCCTCAGCATTGTTGTGGATGGGGAACGAAAACAGGAAAGCTCCTTTTGGTCCTTGTTGTCCTGAAACAATTTCATTGGGATAACAATAAATAAGGCCCAGCCCAGTGCTGGAGCCCGCCACTATTTTTGAGACATGGATTTCAGTGAATTCCAGCACTGCAGCCCAGGCTTCAACCTTGAAAAGGTCCAGGGAACTCGACAGTTATGAATTCTGTTTGGCAGCAGCAGGCTGTCCAAGGGACTCCTTGCCAGCCACTTCACCAAGAGCCTGTTCCAAGGATGACCAGGGCTGAGCTATCCACACTCGAGAAAAATAACGCGTGGTTTTAGTGTGAAACTATTTCTGAAGATGTAGGCACTTCGAAGGATAAAGAGGCTCAGACCTGATTGGAATTTATGAACAGCTCAAGTCTTATCACAGAACTAACCACCCTGAGAACCAAATGTTGGTCACCGCCAGATTGGGTTCCTCTAAATTTTAATTAAGACTCAAGAAAAGAAATTCAATAAATGTTCTTTTCTTCCTTTCTTTCTTTCTTTTTTAAAGTATATCAGGGTTGGGAATCTGAGTCTGATTTCCTGCATTGATAACCTGAGGTTATGCCAGCTCCCATTGCAGAGAGCGCAGCGCCAGCAGCTCAAAAACAATTCTCACTGTGAGCTCGGCCCCCTCTGCAGGGAGGAAGAAGACCTTATGCGGAGACAGCCTTGCCTCTCCTGAGGCAACTGGAAGCAGAAAGAGGAGGAAGCGGTCATAAACCATTCAAAGTCGAATTTCAATTAACATGGCCTAGCAGACAGCAAGATGCAGCGGTTATCCCGTCCCACCCTCTCAAAACTACTGGTCCCGAAATACTCCATTCTCCTGGGGTGCTTGGCTCTGCCCAGCCCCTCTGTGGGCCACTCCTCTCAGATTCATTCAGCAGGAGCCACAGACTCTGGCAGAGCTGAACTCCATGGTCCTGTCCATAGAGACACGGCCTCAGAACTAGCAAGGGCAACCAGATAACTTGGAGGCAAATGGCTTGTCCCTAATGAGCTGCAGATGAGCGAGGGGCCACCCTGGTGTTACAGATCCTGTCATTCATGTTTTTTCCCACAAACTGAGATGCTGCCACACAAGCAAATGTCTTCCCCAAGGGGCTCCAGTGTCTTTGAGTCCCTACCCTATGATCGCAGAAGATGCCATAGGGAGTGCTTGCTAGCCTTGAGGACAAAGAAATCATTTCCCATTTCTTGCCTGAATTCTGTACATATTTTAAAGAATAAACCATACCACTTGCCTCTTCATTCAATTTTTGTTTTCTTTTCAAATATTCTTCTCTTTCTTTTTCCATTTCCTCCTGTATATCTTGAACCAATTTTTTTTGCAATTCTATTTCCTCCTTCTCCAAGTTTATTTTGGTGTAAGTCTCATTGATGTGAACAGCAGTAGCAGCTTTTTCTTCCATCATGTGGTTGAGTGACACAACAGCCTTTTCATGTTGCCTTGCCAATTCCTCCTGCTTTTCACTAGGAGAAAAGAATCATTCATGGTATGAAAAGGATGGCTTTTACAAAAGGAATTTAACGTCTGTCTGGTGAGACCAACCACCATAAAGAGGAAAATTGTAAGGGACAGCTATTTTAGAGTTGTATTTGTGCTTGCCTAAACTTGGTTGAGACGACAACAGAAGGAAACACAAGACAAGCGTCAACCTTGCAACTGTTCACCACTGCAAAAATGGCATGTGGTCCTGCCTCACCCTACTTGTCCCCACATACCAAGTAGTAACTACAGGACATTTTGGTTTAAAGTATACACTGATTCAAAAACAGTTTTGACCAGGTAAATAGAATCTGGCTACACAAATGGCTTGTTACATAGCATCACCATCAATCTTATCATCCTGAGATATGTAGTGAAGCCAAAGAAGGATTAACATCCCACCAGCCCTCCAGGCACCTTCTGATGCCGTCACTCTGCAGGGAGAACCCAGGAGAAAGCTAGCCTTCCTCTGACGGACAGGAGTTGAGGAGGAGGAGGTGGAGTGCATCTTCACTGTTCAGAGGATGCTGGAAACCTAATTTGAATCCTCTTATCTTCTCCTAGCTGCAGCCAAATATGAGTTCAAGGGGAGATATTAACCTCACATATCTATTGCTGGCCACATACTTTGGAGGAAGACCTTAAGATTGCGAAAAACATCTACCCCGGGGCTAACAAGAAAAGATTTAGAGGAGGGAAGTTGGTGCCATTTCTACAGTTTCCTTTTTTAGACACTCCTGCAATGTAAAGACCTTTTTCCTTTTTCTAGTTCCCAGGGCTAAAAACTTTAATTCAAGGGAATTGTGTGCAAAGACCCAGGAAAATGGAAACAGGTTGTTGTTAAGTTTATTTTCCAGAAGTAAACTCCTCCACAGAAACGCAATAAAAAGAAGCCCAAGATAGAGGGGGTTAGGTAATGGGTGCTTTGTGGGTCTAGTAGAGGAAGCCTTCCAAGAATGAATCAACCTAAAGATCGAGTAGCCTCAAGGAAGCAAAGCAAAACAAAACAAGTCAAATCAATAAAACCTAACCAGGAGCCAGCCCAGTGGCACAGAGGTTAAGTTCTCATGTTCTGCTTCTCAGTGGACTGGAGTTTGCCAGTTCAGATCCCAGATGTGGACATGGCACCACTTGGCAAAAGCCATGCTGTGGTAGGCGTCCCACATATAAAGTAGAGGAAGATGGGCATGGATGTTAGCTCAGGGCCAGTCTTCCTCAGCAAAAAGAGGAGGATTGGCAGCAGTTAGCTCAGGGCTAATCTTCCTCAAAAAAAAAAAAAAAAAAAACCTAACCAGGTGATTGTGACCGGTTGAGAGGAGAGCACTCAAAAACCAAATATGGGACCTAGGGAAAACCCACCTAAAGAGCTCTCACAGATTCAGGTTTTGAGGACTATCCAGAAGAAGACCACCTGTCAGAGAGTGTGGGCACCTTGATATACATCTTTCTTTGGAAAATGGATGCAACAAGTAATTGTAGGCTGATGATGCCAGTTCATTAAGAAACCCACCTTTCGTTTGTAATTTACTTTTCCATAAAGACTTCTCTCGAGCAGTGATTCTCACAGTGTGATCAGGACCAGCAGCACCAGCATTACCTGGGAACTTGTTGGAAATGCACATTCTCACTCCCATCCCCTAGACCTACTAAATCAGAAATCTAGGGGGAGGGGTCCAAGTAATTTGTGTTTTAACAAGAACTCCAGGTGATTCTAAAGCACACTCAAGTTTGAGAATCACTGGTCTATAGGGGTGTGATGGTGCAAGCCCATTAACATGAGTTTTCAGCTTGGGTATTATTGTCCTCGTTGTCAGTTTAGAAATTGATAGTCTCGTTTATATGGCAGGCTCTGGTGATTGTGGCTTGCAGGCACCATGCATAAGTCTGCATTGCGGATCCCCAGCAGGGGTGAGAGTATGCAGCATTTCTCAAGCTTATGTGATCACGACCTCTCTTCCTTGTGGAGCGTCTCCCAGCACAGGTGTTCTGAGGGCCTGCGTGGGGAAACGCGTCCCTGGGCCTCAAGGTCTCCACGTGATTCCTGAAGCTTTGCAATCTGGTGCACCAAGCAACCTTCTGATTATTTTAGCTTCCCAAGAAGAACTGTTCACCATAATGAGGGCCCTCTGAACATTTTCTTGGCATAGTCACAGCAGGATCTCAGAGAAACCCACCAGAGGCCACCTGGAATCTACACTGAACCACCATTCAGTACCAATAGGGGCCCATTGACCACCCCCGGGATCACTGCATTCTTCAGGTGACCATGTTGAGTTCTCCTGAAACCCAGACTTCCTTATTTTAAATTGATGGTTCAGAGTTTATATGAGCTGTTTCAAGCCTTAAGACTAGGTGTCCTAAGGGGATACCAGTACAGACCCTAGGTAAGAGGAACCTAGGGGGATCTCCTAGGAAAGAAAAACCTAGGGGGGATTTCCTAAGCCAGGGGAGTCAAGGAGGAACTTTGGAGTGAATGAGGTAGGCTGACCTTTTAAATTTGGCTTTAAATTGGAAAGAATTGCGTTTATAAAGTCTGAACAAACTGCTTGGTAGAGAAGTGAGAGACTGAACATGTTCAGCTCTGAAGAAAAGGGGTATTGCTCCTCTGGGCTGAAAGGTGTTCTCAGGTGACTGAGAACCTCAGTGGGAGTGTTGGAAGATCGAATGCCTCACAACATGTAGTGGTTCCATAGGGAACTTCACCATCATTCACGTTAATTAATTAAAAGCTCGTCTGGGGAAGCTCACATGGGGGTTGGTTACCCAAGTTCCAAGCCCCCATGGCAGTTTTATGCTGCTGGTGGGAGAAACTGAGGCACGTAAGAGAGTGTTTATGACCTTTCTTTAGGGAGTAACACTCACAGGCAGCACACTTCTGACCCACCACACTGTCCCTAGGAGTTTTTCAGACTTTATGGCAAAACAAAACTAAAAGAAAAGCAGGAAATCAAGCTTCTAAAAAAGCCCCACCAATGCCTGAATGGGCAGCCTCTCCTCAGAACTCTGGCTGTCTTCATGCTGAGACTTGCAATTGCTTAACAAAAGAGGAAATATTCCCATCCCAGATTCCTAAGACTGAAAGAAAAAAAATGGAAAAAGAAGCTTTTGCAGACGTGGCCTGCTATGAAAGCACCCTTGCCCAAAAATCTAAGGAAAATCTTTGTTGTATCTGTCTGTTGTTTATGTGTGTGTCTATATATGTATGTTACAAATGTATGGCATTTTACCTCCAGATGGTATAATTTCTAAAGAACTTTATTCAATTGACTTAAAGTAAGTGTTTACAAAAACTTTTATAAATGAAACTAACCCAAACATCTTTCAAGTTAAGGTGAGATGAAATAATCTTTGGTAAATGAAAGCTTGTTTAAGTTTGTTGGTTTGATTAAAATAGGCATGTCCACAGAGTTATCCGCATTGGACGTGATGCAGACATGCAGCCTTTATTCTATGTTTACTGGTCAGATAAGCTGATGTTGTCTCTATTACAAAACTGGTTAACAAAAATAATAACTTAAAATGATGGCTAATTTTGCATAACATCTCATAAAGTCTTGTAGGCAATCTAAATAATTATTGGGAACAAGTAACCAAATAGATGTGAAAAAGATGAGTGTTGGGTGAATTTTTAACAATAATTATGTGTTATGGTGTATGTACTTAAAATAGCTTCCAAAATTTCTTTGGTAACTTGAAACTTTGAAGTTTTGCTACCTTCATTTAAATGCTAAAAATTTATTAAATATCTAGATCATCTCTAAATACGAAAATATTAGACATTAATTATTAAATATAAGTTGAACTACTCTTGGCTTCTTATTACAGAAAAACTAAAAGGTGTTTCACTCTATTAGTAAACATGTCATATTTTGTTAAAAGATTGTACTATGAAGTAACATAGTTTTAGAAATTATAAAAGGTATTTATAAGTTTCCCAAGCCACAGAATGCTAACGTAAAAAAAAAAGTTTATAATTGCTTACTTCTTAGTTTTCACTAAAAATTATGGTTTCTAAGGGTTAAAGAATTCTAATTTATGTGATTAAAGCTACTAAAAATTAAGGAAAATATATGCGTATTCAAGGAATGATGTATGTTTTCCATAAAGAAGGTATAAAGAATGGAAATATTTTTGTTTGCTTTGTTAAGAAAGATAAATTTGTCCAAAGTACTAGAAGGAAAAAAAGGAAAGCATGAGACAAATTCTTAATGTAAAAGAAAGTGACAGAAGGTTGGTGAAAGTAAAACCCTGAGGAGTTTTGTATGTGGTCAAGTTGGCTAAGACTGAAATGAATCTAATTAAATAAATGAGTTTTAATATAAAAAGTAAGCTGGTACAAGAATTAGAATTTGCCTTTCTCTCTTAAAAGGGATAATTTCCTTAAACTCTTGGTCTGCTCTTGATAAAGAGGTTATAACAGGTTTTTATTTTTGAGTAAGTTTACCTTAAAGACAGGAGATCTATGTTTTGTTAAGATAATTTCCTATGTTCAAAAAGACTGGGGTCTCTCTATTAAGGTACAAGCTCCCCATAATTCATATCCTAAATGAAGTCTTTATTTTGACCTTCTTTGAGAATTTTCAGAGGGCCCCTGGGGCTTCTCAAAGAAATTTGTTCTCTCTTCCTATAAAGAGGGATGTACTCATTAGGCTTGTTTGGTATGCTAAATTGCATAGGAAGCATTGTCAAGTAAATGATGACAAACCTTTTTAGGTCATAATGTGTAAGTAAATATTATTCACTATTTTAAGCCTGCTACCTTGCTTCCAACATCACAAGAGGAAAAGATCACTACTGCATTCTATTATTTAATTGGTTTACAGATGGGTCTTACTTAAATGATAACCAAGGATGTTATCAAGCTGGATATGCTATCCAGTCTTGAGAATGCCCACTACTTTCTATTAACTCTGCTAACCCAGTAAAAGACTTCCTTCTATAGGCTCAAGAAATTGCCATAGGAAAAAAAAAAAATATATATATATATATACACACATATGTAAAGGTGGCAACAAAAAGGGGGAAACAATACTTTTGGAAACTTTCTCCCATAGTAGATCATAAAGCCTATACTCATTGTGCTATATGCCCAAGATATAATCTAGGAAAACTATTTCATAAATCACAAGGCCAATTTCTCCTTCCTAATGGACACTTTGAGCTATGACAATGGGACTTTGTCCAAATTCCATCATCTCAAGGATATAAATATATCTTGTAAGGATCTGTATGTTCTCACATTGCTTTAAGGCCTTTCCTTCAGAAGAGTGATGGCTTTAGGCAAATTATTATTGAAAAGGATAATTCTTGCTTGAGGAATTCCTACCAAGCTAATACAGTGACCGAAGAACTCATTTCACCAGACAAATAATTGAATCTATTTATAATATTTGGCCCACAATGCAGCATTTCCACTGTGCTTACCATTCCCAGTCCTCAAGAGTGATGGAAAGAACTAATGGCACAATCAAAATTCAATTGGGAAAGCTTTCAGAAGCATTTACTTTCTCATGGCCAAAAGCTTTTCTGCTAGTGTTCCTTAATCTTAGATCTACACCTTTTGGTAAACATTGACTGTCTCCTTTTGAAATAATAATAATAATAGGACAGCCTATGCAATTAGATGAGGAAATATATGAACCAACTTTGCTTAAGGGAGATATATTACATTGTTGTCAGGATCTCATTGAGATGCTTAAAAGAAATGAAAGGTTGGTAGCTGATTCTTTTCACTGAAAGCTCCCAGACCTTAAGGATCGTGGACTATAACCTGGAGAATTTATTTATCAGAAGAGGCATCAAATAAAAGGCTCTTAATAGCCCTGTTGGAAAGGACCATACCAGAATGGGAAGAAGACAGCATCTGTTGTAGACAGTTGTCCCAAGATCCCAGATCAAACCTGTATTCCCAACCTTATATCCCCTCATGTAAACCTTTGTTATGTTTAAACTGTAAGTCTATTTTATAATTGTTCCCTTTAAGGTTTCAAAACACTATCATACTTAAAGAAAGTGAATGATTTGGAACAGACCAGTCTTGAAGGCCAGGCATTTATCAGGTAGCATCTAATGGAACTCAGTGGTTGTACAGAACAAATCTCCGGCCTTGGCTACTGCTGGGTTGGCTAAAACACTGCACCTTGACTTTCTCTTGGAAGCAGGGAAGGATTCACACTGAGCTAACACCTGTTGCCAATTTCCCTCTCTTTAAGGCCAGATGGGTTCATTCAGTGTTCCACTGGTACAGCCACCAAGCGGCCATATTTGTTCCTTCTTTGGGGCTAGAAGATGTTATTATCACACATGGAAGCCATGACTAAATTTACTCAACAAGCCCTTAATGGTAGTCAAGCAGGAATAGCCATATTAAACACTAAAATGTCTTTAACGAAAAAAGTTTCCTTCAAAATAGAATGGCTTTAGATATTTTAACGGCATCCCAAGGTGGTACATATGCAATCACTCAAGCTGAATGCTGTGCTTTCAGGATAAATCTTCCAATGTGTCATCTCTGCTAAAGCACGTGAAGAAATAGGTGAATGCCTTATGCAATTCTACACCCAGTCTTGCATTGTTTGGTTGGCTCCCTTCCAGTATTGGTACCCTTTTTCGATCCAGATTTTGATTCCTACTTCTATTACTTCTTGGAATTCTTGTACTAGACATAATATTCAAACTAATTGCTGTTTTCTTTACTCAATGTTGTAAGACTGGCACACAAACTAGAGTAATGGTTGCTCGGCAACTTGAGATGGTCAACCCATCTTATAACCCTGGACAAATTTCTTTTTCTGATAAGGACTATGCCTAACGTCCTAACTAATGTTTTCAAATTTGTTGAGTTATTATCATTGTTACTGTACTTTTTCTATAATTATGAACAGTGTATACATAAGGAGTCATAGAAAAGCATGTATACAATGTTTGTGCAACAATCTAAAATTAAGTGAAAATTATATAACCTATAAAATGCTCCCTCTGTTAATATATATACCTCTATGCTTGTCCACTATATCTATTTCCCCCCAACATGGACAAATAGGTAAATAAATTAGATAAAACCCTGGCACCAACGGACAAGATGGACCAGGGCAGGCAACAACCACCCTGGCACTGAAGGACAATATTTTGATCATCAATGCTTTCTATCAAAAGATTATAGATCAAAAAGGGAAAAATGATAAACAAATGGCAAGCAATAGGATATACTTGAGGATATAAGGAAGCCATTTGTTGTAACTCTAATTCGGCCTGACTTTGTTTTTCCAAAAGGGCCTGACGTGGCTGTTGAGCATGCATTGTATATCTGCTTTAAGCATTTGCTGTGCCCCAAAGACAAGAACAAATGCCCTTAAGATAAAGGTGCAACTTCCCCCCACACTGACATTTCCTTAAGGATAATCATCTCTCCCCAGGCTAGGAAGTGATTGCTGCACCCACCCTGTGACCACCCAACTCAAGATGGCAGACCTACTACCTGCTGTGTGAATTGCTGTGCTGGCTAGGCAATCTCATGACTATTGTAAAAGGGACATTCCTATCATACGTGATGGATGATCTTTGTTCCAAGAGGGTATACAACCACTCTGTACACCCCACTGCTTTGGTGCCCTTCCTTCCTTCGGGAAGGAAGGCCCCAGGCTAGGCTAGTCCTCAGATCTGGCTCATAATAAACTTACCCCAATTTTGATTTATAGATTGGTTATAGATTATTTTCACTGACAATTTCTTACTCTAACAAACTGACCTTCTGATATTTATGCATCAGTCGTACAAATTTGGCCACAGTGCTGAGTTTTTCTTCAGGGTTCCACTGTCTTTTCTTTCGGAATATATCTCTTCCTCCACGAGCTGTGTAAGTCAAGACTTCTAATTCCCCATTTTACAGATAAAGAGAACGAGGACCACAGGGGGTGAAGTGCTAGCAACACAGCTCAGGAATAAAGGAAAGAAGCTAACAGGTGTCAGGTCCTGAGCTACAGGTACTTACATACATTGTCTCATTTAATTACAGATAAAATTATGGAACTCTCTCCTGGGAACCAATATCCACTGCCTGCCAGTACATCATGACTGAATATCTTTAAGGCATTAGACTAGCGACAATATATCTAGTTTGATATTATATTTAATACCAAGCAAGATTTCTTGCTTTGGTAGTTGAGTGTGTAAACTCAATTTTACTAAAATGGAAACTAAAACCACCATGAGCCTCTGCCTTTGGAGGTGGCGGTTGAGGCAGTGTGGTTTACACACAGTAGGTGCTGCTGGGAAGCTGGCTTGCCTCTGACACTGTACAGTGGTAGAAGGTTTTCTGCTTTCCTCCCCCACTCTCTGCAGCATCACACACCCCTCATGGGTCCAGGGCATCTTTCACCAGCGATCTCCACCTCTTAACCTGCCCTGCAGCGGTTCAGGCCAGAAGGCAAACCCCTTCGGACAATGTTCCCACTCCAGTCCCAGACCCCAATTCCCTCAAGTACTGAATAAAAAAAAATACCTACCCCAGAGCTGTATTAATATTTTTCAGATCAAGTATTCTCTTCTTCAGAGACTCTATTTCATTATTCATCCTTGAAATTTTCATTTGTAATTGATTTATCTCAAAAAGGTTTAATCTGCGAGCATCTCTGACACATTCTTAAAAGTAAGTGGAAATGTTACTAAATTATTTGAGAAACAGCACAATTGTAGATACTGATTTTTCAAATCACGAACAATTATGACTTTTGGGGAAGTATTCTTTTAATTATGCTCCTGTATCTGACACCTCTTACTCTCCCCTTTGGACCCTCTCAATCTTACCTCTCCATCATTTCCCTTGTTGCTGCTGTGGTGACCAGCTTTCTAAGGGCTCTCAACAACTTCAGGCTATGCAGTCTGACAGCATCCGATTCCTGCCTGTTCTATCCACCTCTCACCTCCTGTCTAGGACTTCCCTGTTGCCTCTGCCACGGGACTTCTTTAGACACCCACACCCATGCACGTGTCACACAAAGTGTGGGAGGGGGGGCAGCCACTGGACCAGTGACAGACAGAAGCCAGTGCCTGGATGGTCCTGAGAAGACATAACACTGTGTCTTGGGAGCATATTCTCATACTTAACTAGTTGCACTTGGCAGCAGTCAACATCACATGCACCCCACATTAGCTCTCCTGCTCCCTACTTTGGTCTCCTTATCCCAGCCTCCTCCTCTTTGGATTGTACTCCCTAATAAAATAATAGTGCCAAAGCCATTGCCTCTGGCTCTGCTTTCTGGGGGACCCAGAGTTAAAGAACTAATTATTCAGAGCTGGCCCAGTGACGTAATGGTTAAGTTCACGTGCTCTGCTTTAGTGGCCTGGGGTTCGCAGGTTCAGATCCTGGGTGCAGACCTACACATTGCTCATCAGGCCATTCTGTGGTGGTGTCCTACACACAAAATGAGGAAGATTGGCACAGATGTTAGCTCAGCGACAATCTTCCTCAAGTAAAAAAAGAGGAAGATTGGCAACAGATGTTAGCTCAGGGCCAATCTGCTCACCAAAAAAAAAAAAAAAGAAACTAATCATTCATCAGTAAATAGCAAATCAGTGTAATCACACAAGACTTCAAGGATTACCTTAGTGCATGATAGACAGGTGGTAAAAATGCAGGAATTTTTTAACACTGCTGTTTAGAAAGGTACCAGACTACCCATTTCTACACAACAAATACCCAAGAAACTAGCTGATAGCTCCCCTGAGAGAGCTAGGTTATTTTTTCTAGACTACTAGCTAAATTTGCTCTTTCTGGCAGAGCTTCTTCAACTTTGTCTCAAATGTGCCTATGCATTCCCTGGGGATGCTGCTGAAACATGGATTCTGATGCAGTAGGTCTGGGGTGAGCCTAGAGGTTCTGCACTTTGTAATGAGCTCTCAGGTGATGCTGACATTGCTGATGCAAGAACCATACTTTGAGTAGCACAGTTTTATATCATAAGGCCAACTACATTTACTTGGTTAAGTATTCAGTGTGTATCTAGGACCTTATAAGCTAGCATGGTATTTCTTTTTCCTTCTAAAATATTTTCCCTGACTATAAAAGTAACCCAATCTGGAAACTAAAGAAAAGCAATCAAAGAAAATAAAACAAAAAACATTCTTAATTCTGCCTTTGGCACAGATTCTTCTAAGTCTTATTCTTCCTCTGCACAAAGAGTTTGCTGTATTTTCCCTGCCAAACCAGACTAACACCAGGCGTATTGTTTTATAACCAACCATATCAGTCAGGGTCTAATTAGGACATAGAAATCTCATAGTAAATTGAATAGGGAAATTTTAATATAAAGAATTAGTAACTATAACAGAGGATTCATGTAATGAGAGGATGAATAGTAAGAAAGCAAAGAGAAGTCTAAAGAATTCAGGAATAGCAGGCATGAGGAGCAGCCACTGTCTCTAGGGCTGAGAAAGAGTGCCCCCGAGGAAGCAGCACCTCCAGACCCGAGATCTAGACCTCACTGGAGAGGGCTATGGTTCACTGCATGGCAGAGAAGTTCATGAAATCCTGGGCTGGCAGAACGTGCTAGAAATCTGTCTTCTGGGATATTGGAGGAACCTGTCCACAGGGAGGTGCCATACTTCAAAACTCACTGCAAAACCACCCAAAAGATGCTGGAGAACTGTTCAGAGGGAGGTGCCTCCCTGGTAGCAGTGTGGCTGGTAGTGTGAAGCTGCATAAGGGGTACTGGAGGGAGCTGCTGGAGACTGCTGCACGCTGCAGGACCCTGGCGCAGAGAAGCTGTGTGCACTGCAAGAGTTTGCCAAGCTAGGCACACTGGGACCAGGAAGAGTACCCCTTTTTCCTACATTGTTCCTCCAGTGCCTTCTACTGACAATGCATAATATTGTGCCAGCTAGTAAAGGGGAAAATTTACAGGGCCCAGCTCCCTTATCACAGAGCAGACAAAGAAGGTAGATTTGGAGCTGCAAGGCAAGACATGGATAACCAGAGCATCCACTTAGAAAATGTTATTTAACTTATTTAGACCACTGTTTTAGGTTGGACTTCCTGGGAAATAGACTCTAAAATCTGTGTATAGGAAATGTATTGTGTAGTGCTCTCAGGAATATCACCTCTGAGGAAATAACTGAAGCAGGGTTGGGCAGAGAGAGGTTAAATGGTAATGAGCCTTGGAGCTGTGACGACACTTTCGAGTTATTCTACATCTAGGAGAGGGAGGCAGATCTTTGTACCCTCACAGTGGCCAATCGCTGAGTGTGGGTGGCACCTGGGGAGGGGATGTAACCTGGAGTGCAGCCTTCCTCTTTTGTCCAGGGCAATCCTTGCAGAGAAAGAGAGCTGTGGCCTCAGCCAACACTCCTCGCAGCTGGGGAAAGAAGGTGGACCCTTACCTTGCATCAAATACAAAATTTAATGGATCAAAATGGATCAAAGACCCACATGTAAGAGCTAAGACTATAAAATTCTTAGAAGAAAACATAGGGGGAAAGCTTCATGACACTGGCTTTGGCGATGATATCTTAGATATGACACCAAAAGCACAGGCAACAAAAGAAAAATAGATAAACTGGACAACATCAAAATTAAAAACTCTTGTGCATCAAAAATCATCATCAACAGAGTGAAAAGGCAACCCACGGAACAGGACAAAATATTTGCAAATCATATATCTGATAAGAGGTTAACATTCAGAATATATAAAGAATTCCACAACTCAATAACAACAAAAGATATAAAGAATTCCACAACTCAATAACAACAAAAGAAACAACCTGATTAAAAGATGGGCAAAGAACCTGAATAGACATTTCTCCAAAGGAGATATACAGATGGCCAATAAGCACACGAAAAGATGCTCAACATCATCTTTTCCCTAACATGATCGTTAGGGAAATGCAAATCAAAATCACAATGAGATAACAATTCACACCCATTAGGATGGCTATTACGTAAAAAACCAAAAACAGAAAATAACAAGTGTTGACAAGAATGTGGAGAAACTGGAACCCTCATGCGTGATGGGTGGAAATGTAAAACGGTGCAGCCACTGTGGAATACAGTATGGCAGTTTCTTAAGAAATTAAATGTCAAATTACCTTATTACTATACAATCCAGCAATTCCCTTCTGCACATATACCCCGCAAAATTGGAAGCAGGGACTTGACTAGATACTTGCACATCCATGTTTATAACAGCATTGTTCACAATAGCCAAAAGGTGGGAGCAACCACAGGTCCACCAATGGATGAATGAATAAAGCAAGCATGATATACATACATACAGTGGAATATTGTTCAACCTTAAAAAGAAAGGAAATTCTGACGTGTACCACAACACAGATGAACATTGAAGACACGCCAAGTGAAATAAGTCAGTCACAAAAGGAAAAATATTGTATGATTCTACTTATATGAGGTAGCTATAGTAGCCACACTCATAGAGACGGAAAGACAAAAAATGCCGGTTTAGGCCAGTCAAGCTGCCTAATTTAATTGAATAAATATCAATCTGAAATGCACTGATCTATATATCTTTAGTCTATTTAGAAACTAAATTATATAAATTCAAGTTTTATATACATTATTTCCACTTAAAATGTCAGGGACAATTATTACGGATCTCACTATGTTTGTGTTGTATACTCTTTCTAGCTATATTTTGACATGAAATAACTATTAAACTCACCTTGTTACAAGTATTTGGCTCTATTTCCTTATAAGATAAACTACATTTCTCTAGTTGATAACCTCAAAAGTACCTTCGAATTCTCCACGGACGCTATAAGGGAGAGTTTCCAATAGATAGTACAGTCTGCTGAGCTCCATGCTTTCAATTTCCAGACGATCAATTGTAGATTTTCTCATTTCTTCCTGAAAATTTAAATTATATATTTAAAAAGTTAAGACATTATAATAAGATTGAGCTCCTAAACAATGCTTTCAGAGATCAAATTTTGATTTTCAGTAAACACCTTTTGTTATTATTTTTATCTGGAATAGACAGTGGGAAAAGTACCTACTCTACAGTCAGTTTTTAAGGTGTTATTGTTCATTTATCCTTCTATTTCTGCTGATTTTCTCCTACTCAGAAGTCATCTTTCCCTATGTTCATGTGTTTGTTGTATGCAGTTTCAATCAATTTAAAAGGAAAGACTCCAAAAAAAGGGTAACATTGAGAAAGAAAGCTACTTAATTAAAAAATAGAAAGTGCCTGTAGAAATATGCTTAGGTATATTTCTATAAAGAGAAATATACCTAAGAGATATATAGAGATATAGAAAGAGAACAGTGGTCCTCTTACACACACTGACAAATCCAAACAAATAGTCTGGTGGGGCTATTACTATTATTATTATTATTATTATTATTATTATTATTATTGGCGGGGCTATTTCAAAACAGGAAAAAACCTTCAAAAATCCGTTAGTGAAAAAAACAGATAAATCATCTTTTAAATAAATGGTCGTGTTGGCTATAGTTATTTTACGACCTGAGAAATTGCCATTATATTTTATGAATAATGAAAAGCAGATTACACAATTGTATATGTAGGATGATCATTTTTCTGTAAAAAATAAAATTCACTCCCGGCAGCATCTATACACTGCAGTGGGGAGGTCAGTCATCAAAGAATTAATTGTGATTATTTTAGGGCACTGGAATCATGGTGGTTTTTACTTTCTTCCTTTTGCTTCTCTATTTTTTTCTAAATTTTCCAGAGTAAACAAGCAATGCTTTTATAATAACAAAAATTTGTTACTTTAAAAAATGGGGGGCCAGCCCAGTGGGGCAGCAGTTAAGTTCGCATGTTCTGTTTCGATGGCCTGGGGTTCGCTGATTCGCACCCCAGGTGTGGACCTACACACCACTTAGCAAGCCATGCTGTGGCAGGCATCCCACATAAACTGGAGGAAGATGGACATGGGTGTTAGCTCAGGGCCAGTCTTCCTCAGCAAAAAGAGGAGGATTGGAGGCAGACGTTAGCTCAGGGCTAATCTTCCTCAAAAGAAAAAAAAAGGAAGGATTTATCTTTATTTAAAAGATTTCACAGCTCAGATATTAAATGGGGACACACTAGATGCTTCTATAAGCCACAATAAATATTTTGACCCCTTTAAATCCTCAAGAAAAACAACTAAAAGAACAAAGCAGACAAAAGGTTTCCAGAGTACCACAGTGCAGTACGACACACCCACTCTCAGTGTTTACATGTGTATTTACTTAAGTGGGACTACAAAGTATAATTCTGTAGTATACATACACAACTATATGAATTACATAAAAATATAATTACAAAGTAATGAGATGAACTTTTTATCAGTAGTCTGTAGACAAACTCATTTACTTGACGGCCACATTTCTACATTTTTAGATATTTGATATGTAGTAGATTCTTAATATTTTTAAATCAAATGAAGAGACTTACCATTCTGACCTGCCCGGGAAGCATTGTAAACATTATCCAGGGCCAACTTTAACTATTTCTTTGATGGGACCGAGTTAGTATAACTGAAAGAGTTTCTGTCTGTTTTCACTGAACATCATGGTCTACTTCTGGGAATAGGCGCCAAATAGTCTTTCATCAGTTACGTAAGGAATTGCTTATAGAGAACTGAGTAAATTGGTACCCTGAGTGCAACTTATTCCAGAGGTTGGTTTGTTTTAAGCAAGGTTTACATATTGGTGTGCCAAGCATTTGCCCATGTGGCCCACCCCTTAACTGAGCTCCATCATCAGCAGAATCCATCTCCTAAGCAGGCTGCCCTCATCCATAGCACAGGTCCTTAATTCTGTGTCCTGTGTGGAAAATCGAGCAACAACCTGCAGTTGATCGACACTACTGCCAACGCTTAGTAAACTGAGACAAAAATTTTTTTCATTCAGAGTAAATATTTTCCCTATTCATCTATTACAGTACCTTGAACAGAGCTGGTGCTAAGTTAAAGTTTGATGAAGAAATAAGTGGAAGATTGAAAAAATAGCTCTTATAGAAAATACAATACCAATTTCTTAACAGCGAAAGCAATGTCCTTAAGAAAGGTCCTAGCTTCTTCGTTGCATTTAAAATAGTCACTTTGCAATGATTTTTCTAAAAAAAAACCAAAAAAAATAGAAATTAAGATCTTTTATTTATCAGTCCAAATCCTATTTAACCCTTTAAAATCTAGCTAGCTCAAATGCTTACTCAGTTAGAAATTACACTTTCTATCTCTGAATTTCTACATTACTCAATATGAATCTCTTTTGTGCTTGCTATTTCCTATTTCCTAGTACTCTAATTTAGGTATATATTTTAAGCTCCTTGAGGAAAACTCCTCTTAAGATTCCATCTTTGCATCTTTCATGAAAGAAGGAAGGGATCTGTATAGGATAGGACAAAAAATTCAATAAATATTTATGAAAGGGATAAATATAACATGCCTATAACATAGGTTTGTTTTCATGTATTTATATCCCAAATATAATATTTTACCAAAAACTACACATTTAACTAACTGTTTAATTTTTACTTCTATGCCAATATTTTAATGATGGCATGAGAGTAAATATTGGTAAAACTGGTAGGTGTGAGGCAGAGCGTTTCCAACCCTTTTTGCTCACTCACATGCTGTCAGAAGTCTCCTTTTTTCTCTCACCCTGTGAGTAGGAGGCACATGAGATGAGAGGCTTGGGAAACCTTAGCAAAAGTAATGAAGACAAGATACATAGAGAATGGGGAGAAGGAAGGAAACAGAAGGGATAAAGGAAGACGAGAGAGAACAGAGGAAGTTCTACTTACCTTGGCTCTGTCATCACTGCATCATACGGATCTGTCTAAACGGATTTCAGGCCTCCATCCTCATGTGTGGGATGAGTCTGACGTGACTGATGTTTTACATGAGTTATCTAAGTTGCTTCTTATAACTTTTTAATGATTCCCATTTCACAGGTAAGAAATCTATGACTTCTGAGGTCATGCCATATGCTCAGTGTCACAGAGCCCATCACTGATAGAGTCTGGATTCAAACACAAGTCGTATGACTCCAGAGTCCACACCCTCACTGTCCATACTCATCCCTAGGAAGAGTAAATACCAACTTCTGCCCTTAGTGCCAGGGAAGTTGGATTCTCTTAATGAACTAAGCTCTCAAACCAAGTGGAAATCAGTTACTGAGTTTGCAAGCAAGTGTGTGTTCAGGAGGGACAGGCATCACCTGCTAGTCCTTCCATTTCTTCCAGGGAATGAAGGCGCACAAGCTTGTTCCACTTGCAGATGGGCTGTAGAGCTACATCTTTTATAACTCACACCAGGTTCAGAGGCTTAATGAAGCTTCTTCCCACAAAAAACTTTCTTAGGGTCCAGAAAGTATTAGCAGAAAAAATATTTGTGCAGAAGTACTAGGGTTGAATGGACCTGATGGTCTAGAGATCAAGCATGAAGAGAGTTCAAGACCCTGGCTTTGTGGTTGGCAATGACCTTGGACAGCTTTAGCTCTCTTCAGTGGTTAACTCTCTTCATGACAAGACTTGTCGAAGCCTATCTTATAAGAACTGTGAAGTTAAATTAGTTCATACAAGAAGGAAAAAAGAAGCTACCTCAAACTAACAGTAACATTACAACAGAAATCCATATGATCACCTTGGAGCGATGAGATGATGCTTTGTTGATTGTTTGGTCTAAACGGTGTCTGAGCTGAACAAGAAATGCCCTTTCTTGGATCGTGTCCTACCTTAAACTGAGGACCCTTGATTACAGGTTCAGCTTTTGAGCGGAAGAAGTATTTTAACCTGGCCCATCCGAGGTCATTATCTGTTTGCATCGCCTGAACATCCTTCTCTATCTAATTTTCCTTGCCTAATACAACAGGAGCTTCTTATACATTCCCTTTCTTGTTTGCCTGTAAATTCTCCAGTTTGCCATGGCAAAATATGTTGGAGGAAATTCACTTGTAAAAGAAAGGCAAGAAGGGAGAAGTTGAAATTGGATACCTAATCCAAATGCAGGTGGGCCCTCCAGTCTGAGGCAAACGGCATGGCCTGGGAGTCTACGATTTATCCGGAATCTGTCTCCAGCTACTAGTGTGAGCTGGCTGAGTCACTCCAGTGTCACTACAGCAGACCAGCTCTGCCCTGGGTCCCACCCCGCTGCCTCTCTCCCCTCCAAGGAGCCGAGGAAGACGATGCCCTAACCAGGATGCTCTGGGTTCCGGGAGGAGGGTTCCCACTGTGGGTTCCCGCTGAGCGCCGCCTAGACACCACCTCCGAGGGGACGTCCCTCCCGGCGCCCGCGGCCTCTCACCCACAACAGAGAGCTGCTCCAGGGCGGCGGCCGCGACCGAGGAGCCCAGGGTTGGGGGGAAGGTGCATAGCTCCAGGGAGGGGCCGGTGGAGACGGCTGCCGCCCGCACCGACTTCTCGCGGAGTCCCAGCTCTGCGGACCAGGAGCTCAGGGCCATCTTGCTGCTCCTGCGCGGCGCCTACCGGGCTAGAGCCCAGGACTGCCGGTTGCCACGGGCAACGAGGACGCCGGGGCGCAAGCTAGTGGCCGCACCTGGGTGGGTGCCTCCTCTGTTCTCTAACTGTATCCACAATTATTAAGCGATCCTGGAAGGATGAGTCCCTCTTTAGCCTTTCCTCCTATTTCCAATTTTTTAGTTCAGGCCTTGTATCTTTCTCGTGGACCATTGGAATCATGATGATCGCTTTTGAACTCTACTCTGTGCCAGGCACTACAGGAGGAGCTTTATAGAGCTCCTTGATCTTCACAGTTGCTTTGCGAGTCAGGTTCTTTTATTATCTCCACTTTTACAGACAAGGAAACTGAGGCAGGGATGACTAAGTGAGCTGCCCAGGGTTACAAGAGAATAATTTAGGATTTAAAAGTGGAGTCTGTATAAATCTACTACAGTACAAAACCCGTCTCTGTATTCTTTTAGAATTTTCCCTGTATCTGCTCTATCACTGAGCACATTTTACCTTGAATCCGTGATTTTCCCCTGTCTTCCCATCAGACTTTGAGCTCGTTGAAGGCAGGGATATTATTTATTTTTTCCTGCGTCTCCAAAATCCAGCCCAGCATCAGGCTAGTTCCCCTTTCCTCTGGCTGGATAGAGAGCAGCAAAGATGCTTTAACCCTCCCCTTCTTTACAGATGGAAAACTGAAATCAGAGTGACAATAATAATGGTAACAGCTATCATTTGTTGAATGCTTTCTATGGTCCAGGCACTGTTCTAAGTACTTTACCTACAGTAACCCATTTAACACTCATAACAGTCTTTTGAGATAGGTTTTATTTCCCACTTTGCAAATGAGGCCCAGTGAAGCTTCTAGCATTGGATAGAAAGGGTGTCTTTGTTCTTCCCCATTGTGTACTGGTAGGATCTCCCCCATTTAAGCCTTCTCGTTGGCTTTGTGCCTAGGTCTGGAAGATGGCTATACATTTGACAAACAAATGGCAAGCAATAAGATATACTGGAGTATATGAGGAAGCCATTTGGTGTAAATCTAATTTTGCCTGATGTTGTTTTTCCAAAAAGGCCTGATGTGGCTGTTGAGCATGCGTCATATATCTGCGTTAAGCATTTGCTATGTCCCAAAGACAAGAACAAATGGATTTAAGATAAAGACTCAACTTCCCCCACATTGGCATTTCCTTAAGGATAAGCATCTCTCCCTAGGCTAGGAATTGATTACTGCACCCACCCTGTGACCACCCAGCTCAAGACAACAGACCTGCTTCCTGCTGTGTCCACTGAGACAGCAGACCTACTACCTGCTGTGTCCATCAGTCACTGTGCTGACAGAGCAATCTCGTGACCATTGTAAGAGAGACGTTTCAATCATATGTGATACATGCTCTTTGACGGTATATAACCACTCTGTACACCCCACTGGTTTGGTGCCCTTCCTTCCTCAAGGAAGGCAGGCCCTGGGCTAGGCTAGTCCTCAGATCTGGCTCATAATAAGCTCACCCCAATTTCATTTATAGATTGGTTATGGATTATTTTCGCCAACACATTAGACAAAGATTCCCCATCCCTTGGGTTTCTCACGGATTCTAAAGTGCCTGTCTCATGGTCAGGCTGCGATTCTCAGCTACAGGGACTCCATCACACAGTCATTTGTGGGAAGATGGCAGGAGGAGCACGTCCCCAAGGTAATTCCAGTTTGTTAGAGCAGCAAACAGATGGATTAATGCCCCTGATGGAGTTATGCCAAACAAGAAAAGCAAGGCACCTCCGAGGAAGGGCAGGCCATGTCTGTGTTAGTAATAACACCCGAGTAAGAGGCCTCCTTCTCAACTTTCTCTCTTGACAACTTGTTTTTATCCACCATCAGCAATTTCTTGGGGTTTACAGATTTGGGTTGAATACTGATTGCTTCATTTGCTAGTGGGTTTAGATTGGCTTGAGTAGTTAAACTCCTAGTCTCCATTCTTCATCTGTAAAATGAGATTTTACATGCTGGGATTATGAAGATTAAGCAGAATAACAACATGCTTATCACAGAGCATGTACTATTTCTCATCTTTTCCTTCTACTAAATGGAAAATAAAAAGCATTTCTTCTGAAATACACATGCTAATGTCCTTTCTGACATTCTAGCCTTCCTTAAATCTCTTGGTCATTCAACCTTTAGTGAAAATTACTGTAATTAAGTCAACAGTCACTACCCAGAGGTGGGAAACTGGTTTTATTTCCATGTCATTTCTACTGGGTGGCAATGACTGCCCGAGTGCTCAGTTAGGGAGGCTGAATCTTGGCACAGAAGGAAAGAAGTCTGCCAGGGCACCAGAAGAAGGCATGGCCACATGTGCGTCTGCACCAGACTCATGGGTTCACGTGTTTGTTGTGCCTGCTGTGTGCTGGGCATTGTGCTGGGCACTGAGCACACATAAAAGAGACCTGCAGGTGGCGCTGGGGAAAGCCTCCTTGAGGAAGAGACCTGAGCTGTAAGGACCCAGCCTTCTCCTGTTACTCTCTTAGTGAAGGGGAAAAAGAGGTCAGAGAGAGATGAGGCAAAAAGAGGAAAGAGAAAGAAGAGGAGGAGGGGGAGAGAGAAGAGGTAGGAATCAGGAGATGTCAGCTGCCTACTCTTATGGGATCCTCCTTCCCTGGAGCCCTCCCCATTCTGGGCAGTTTTGTTTTGCCGAAGAGTTCACTTTCTCAGATCAATCCAGTCAGCATGTACTGGGCTTTATTACATACCAAATACTCTAATCAGTGCTTTGACTGAACACATGCATGAGATTTGGCTCCTCTTTTCAAGAAAATGGCCTTGAAAGTGGGGGAAGAAGGGCAGGCTGGGAGGCACAGCTCGCCACCACGTGTGATTCCCTGCATGGGGCAGTGGCCACCATGACTGCTGCTCACACCTGCAAGGCACTGTGCGCTTTTACAGAATGTAACTGCTTCCCCGGCTTAGTCTCTATCATAAGTCTCCAGGTGATTACTGTGATTATCCTATTTTTCAGAAAAATCACATCCCAGTGGGAGATTCAATGACCTTGGGGGTAACCTTGGGCCAGGCCCTTAGAGCTGGACAATGGCAGAGCTGGCTTCCTGACTCCAGGTGTGGGGCACTGACCACTTGGCTTTGTGGCTGTGCAATCAGGGCAGGCAGTGGGGCTGGGATGAGGGGTGCTACAGGATGTCAGCAGAGCCATGGAGGGGTGGTCCATGAGCCTGGGGTGTATGGAGAGGGAAAGCAGGAGCCCAGCCAGAAGTTTGGTTTGTGGTTTCACTGTAAAGGGCCTTGAATTCCAAGCTAAGGAGTTTGGATTTTACGCTACAGGCAAGGCTGCTGTGAATATGCTGATGAACAGATTATGCTGCTCCCTGCTGGCAGCTGTTTGGTAATTCAGTGTATTTCTGCCTAAGGTAATATTTTATAGTGGGATAGAATATCATTATCAATTACAGGCATTTTGATCTTTTTCAAGGGAGCATCTGCAGAATAATCAGAAATTAAATTGGGCCTGAAAGAACCAATGCCATATTTAGCAAGAATGTCTTTTTTATTATTATCGTAAGTCACTGATGTTTTGGGCGGCACTTTCATTTATAAATGATGATTGTTAATGCTCACTTAGCATTATTATAGACATTTCCAACACTCATGATCTTTGAGTAGCAGTATTTTTATTTTCCTCATTTTTTCTTATTTTAATTAATTTAATTCTTATTTTAAAAAAGTGTTTCAGATATGATGGTTCCAAACTTTTTATGCATGGTAATATCATAGGCTAAGTGGTCTTGTAGTTTTTTGTGTAATATTCTTATTACTGAATAGTTTTTTAACCTTTATACCTCAATTTTCTCCTCTGTGAAAGAGGCCTTTATTGTAGGGTAGTCATGAGAATTAAATAAATTAATAAAGTTCGAGTATTTATAAAAATGCCTGGAACAAAATAAGCCCCTCCATAAATGTAGTTGCTGTGGTTACCTCTGCACTATGAACTCCTTAAAAGTGGGGACAGCATTTTGCTTCTTTCTGAATCTCCTATGGCATCTAGCACAGCAATTCGCACATAACAGATGCTTAAGATATTGTTGAAACAGATAGGAAAGATTCACGTATTCAGAATTTTTTAAAATATAGAGCTCAAAATCCTCTGCAGTTCAGACTTTATTAGAAAAAGAAAAATACTAGAGAAATGAGGCAGCTTCCTCAGGGTCTCTCACACCACTTGCACATCTAGGCCGGTTCGGCAAGAACTGCTCTTCACGAGGTCTTCCTGATCGTTACTATGACAAGACCCCGACGGATGTTTTGAATCACCAGTTTAAACTGTACACAAAGTTTGGTTCTAAGGGAACTTTATGATACTAGACTATTATTTAATTAATTACTATTTTGACAATGGTAACTCTGATTTAACCATGATTTCAGAGAATGAGAATGCTGGATTCTCAGCTGTGTGGGATAGATGAGCTTCCAGTTGGAGAATGAGTTGTCACCGTGGCTCCAACTGTTGTGATTTCTTTTCCTGTTGCACTGTGGACGTGTGTCTGGTTCAGGATGAGTGTGCATGTCAAATTAAGGCATGGTCTAGAGACTTTAAGGTCTGTGCCCTTTCTTTTCTGCCTTGATTCATGGTGGGATTGTTAGGTAACACCTAGATTTGAGCACTCCTCTATTTAACAGCAACGGTCAGAGTAGCAAAATGGTGCATTTGGAAAAACAATCCCCTGCGGCTAAGCCCTCAGACCCCCTGGTGTTCTTCCAATAAATGCCCATTTATGGTTAATATGCTCTAGTGGCTTCTTTACCAGCAATCAAATGTTCTTGCTGAGGCAGCATTGCTCCTGAGCTAGAGATTGACACCGAGAAGGCAGTGTGGCACAGTGGGAAGAGCCCAGGCTTCGAAGTCAGACACAAAGGGGTCTAAGGGCGTGTTTTACCACTTACTAGCTGTGAACTTGCACCAGTTATTTAAACATCTTTAGTTTCAGTTTCCTCATTTGGGCAATAAAAATATTAATCATGTAGGATTTTGAAATTCTGAGGATTAGAAATGTTTATAAAGTGCTCAGCACAGTGTCTGGCTCATTGATGCTTTGTTATTGCTAAAAGGTTTCATTTTAATAGGCTTAAAATAGGCTTATTGACTAATAAATCAAATAGCTAAATTGTATAACAATTAGATGTATTTAGCCAATTGACTTATATAATAACCAACTTTGGAATTAAGAACAAAATTTAAAACAAGATAAATTTTTGTAAAAAGGAAAAAAGTAAATGCACTTTACCTAGTAAGAAATTCCATAAATGCCAGGAGAAAATGCTCTTGGTTTAGCACTATTCTTCCCAATGGAGTTTAAAGATTCTACCGTAAATCGGGCAACCAAATGGGTTCATGCAGATAACCTAACAGGACATATCAGAATCCCTGAAAAAAGCTCCATGTATTCTGCTGGGAATATATTTTGTAGTAGCAAACATCTGGTGATCTCTCCCACACAGGGGAAGCAAAGACAAGACATGAACTCTATATTCTATCATGAGCTCTATATTCTATCACGAGCTCTATATTCTATCACGAGCTCTATATTCTATCACGAGCTCTATATTCTATCATGAGCTCTATATTTTATCATGAGCTCTATATTCTATCGAGCAAAAAGGAAAACAGGATCAATTTGCCACTAAGAGATTATAGTGTGGTAAATTCCCTTGTAATTCAGAGCACTTTAAACACATTTATTGAGTACTACAGAGTTTCTGGGTATTTTGATGAGTGCCATGTGGAAAAAATACAATACTGCCAGTTTCAATGTGTGATTATCTCAGACTGGATGCATCATATTCCCTGGGCAATTTGTTCTTATAAGAGTTGACACGCTGAGGTGCTATTTGGTACTGAACCATTAATGTGTGAGTATCAGAAAGAAAATACAGATAAACTAGAAGTTTATGACAAGTGTATGCCCTGCTGCGTGGTAGGTGGTGGGGTGGGGGGAACCTCTCCAAACTTTGTGGAAATATTTAATTTTATTTTCAAAGTAACCTTTTGAATACAGAACCTAAAATAATTTTCTGTTATAGTTAACAGAACAGCAGAAAGCCTCTTTATTGCCTGGGCTTTCTCCCTGACAGTCTTCGAGGGCTGGCAGCCTCCTTCGCCTGAGGGCCTCAGTCCTGTCAGAAGGCCTTCTCCACACAATGCTACTTTTTCTGGCTCCGGTGACAGTGGAGAAGGAATGACAAGGCCTGGGCCGCTTGCCAGTCAGCCTGGCCTGCCCCCTAGACTCACGCCTGCTCTGCTTCCTTGTGTTGCGAGCTCTGCCCAGTGCAGGGGCCGGGTGACATCGCCATTCAGTGCTGGGTGGGAAGGGACCATGAGCAGCCTTCCTCTGGCTGTGGCCAAGCAGCTTCATCAGGAGCAGAACTGATGATCTGATCTTCATGCAATTGGGTCCTTGGTCTATTTCTCAATCAACTTGCAACTTGGAGATGAGATCTGACTGAATAATTTAAACCCAAATCCCTGGCTTTAAGACCGAACCTTAGGTAATATTTGAACTAATAGTCTCTTTATATGTAAAACTGGGATTATAATATCTCCTTCTATAGGCCCATTTTGAAGATAAAATGAAATACTATATGTAAGCACTAAGAGATCTGTCCATGTACAATCTGAGAGCAAAGTTTTGACTGTAAATATCCTTCAAATAATATTCTAAATTAAAATGTAGTATTACCAATAAAATGAAAGTAAGACTTTAGATATATCCATAGCACAAATATTAATATTTTTATTATTTTCTTAAACGTTAGTTAAAAACAGGAGGATTGGTCAAAAACACAATTAATTCAAGTGTAATTCAAGTATTGGCAGCAATCTTTGCAATATAGGAAAAAAGAGAACTTAATTCTTAAAATGTTTTCCCTATACTTTAAGGTATTGATACTTTATATCCGGTGTGGTTAATTAGGAAATGTAATGCAACATTATTTTGAGTAAGAAAAGTACCATAGAAAGTTTAATAATTTTTAAATGCCTAGAAAATAAAACCATAAGGAAATATGCCAAAATGTTAATGGTGATTTTCTTTGAGCAGTAGAATCTGTATCATGTAAATTTTCTGCAAGACATAAATATTATTCTTGTTATTGAAAAAAACTCCTTAATTTAAAAATGACAACGTCACAAGGAAATTAGAACAATTCTATTTATTTTTTTAAATAAAAATTGTATATATTTAAGGTATACAACTGATGATGTGATATACGTATACATAGTGAAGTGATTACTACAGTCAAGCTAATTAACATATCTCCTCACATAGTTACCATTTGAGGAGGGGGATGAGAGCACCTGAAATCTACTCTCTTAGCAAATTCCCAGTATTCGATATAGTATTATTAACCATAGTCAACGTGCTGTACATTAGACGCATTCATCCTATATAGCTGCGACTTTGTACCCTTTGGCCAACGCCTTGCCCTTCCCCCGCCTCCCTGCCCCTGGTAACCACTGCTCTGCTCTCTGCTTCTATGTATTCAACTGGCGTAGATTCACATGTAAGGGAGGTCGTTCTGTTTCTTCCTTTCTGTGTCTGGATTATTTCACTTAGCATAAAGTCTTCCGGGTTCATCCATGTTGTTGCAAACGGTAGAATCTCCTTCTTCCTTCCTTTTTAAGGCTGAATTCGTGTGTGTGTGTGTGTGTATGTATATACATCTCACAGTTTCTTTCTCCATCCATCCATGGTGGACACTCGGGTTGCTTCCACATCTTGGCTATTGTGAATGATGCTGCAATGACCACGGGAGTGCAGATTTCCTTTCCTTTGGGGGTATACCCAGAAGAAGGATTGCCAGATCATATGGCAGTTCTAGTTTTAGATTTTTTAGGAACTTCCAAACTGTTTTCATAGTGGCTGAACCAATTTACATTCCCACCAACAGGGTACAAGAGTCTCCTTCTCTCCACAGCCTCACCAACACTTATCTTTTGTTTTTTTAATAATAGCCATGCTAACAGGTGTGAGTGATATTTCATTGTGTTTGCTTTTGACTTGCATTTCTCTAATGGGTTAGTGATGGTGAGCAACTTTTCCTATATATGCTGGCCATTTGTATGTCTTACGTGGAAAAAATGTATTTTCAGGACCTTTGCCCATTTTTTAAATTGTGGTGTTTGTTGTTTGTTTCTTGGGGTTTTTTGCTATTGAGTTGTATGAGTTCTGTATATATTTTGGATATTAACCTCTTATCTGATATATGGTTTCCAGATATTTTCTCCCAATCCATATGTTGCCTTTTCATTTTGTTGGATGTTTCTTTTGCTGTGCAGAAGCTTTTTAGTTTTATGTAGCCCCACTTATTTACTTTTGCTTTTGTTGCCTAAGCTTTTGGTGTCGTATTCAAAAAATCATTGCCAAGGCCTGTGTCATGGAGCTTTTTCTCTATGTTTTCTTCTGGGAGTTTTATAATTTCAGGTCTTATGTTTAAGTCTTTAACCCACGCTGAGTTGATTTTTGTATACGGTGGAAGATAAGGGTGCAATTTCACTCTTTTGCATGTAGATATCCAGTTTTCCCAGCATCATTTATTGAAGAGACATTCTTTCTCCACTGTGTATTCTTGGTGCCCTTGTCAAAAATTACTTGACCATATATGCTTGGGTTTATTTCTGGGTTCTCTAGTCTGGTCTATGTGTCTGTTTTTATGCCAGTACCATACCGTTTGATTACTATAGCTTTGTAATATAATTTGAAATCAGTCAGGGTGATGCCTCCAACTCTGTTCTTCTTTCTCAAGATTGCTTTGGCTATTGAGGGTCTTTTGTGGTTCCATACAAATTTTAGAATTGCTGTTTCTATTTCTGTGAAAAATTCCGTTGGAATTTTGATAAGGATTGCACTGAATCTGTAGATCACTTTGGGTAGGAAGGACATTTTAACAATATTAATTCTTCCAATCCACGGACACAGAATAACTTTCCATTTGTGTCTCCTTCAATTTCTTTTATCAATGTCTTATAGTTTTCAGTGTACAGATCTTTTACTCCCTTGGCTAAATCTATTCCTAGGTGTTTTATTCCTTTTGATGCTATCGTAAATGAGATTGTTTTCTGGATTTCTTTTTGAATTAGGTGATGTTGGTGTAAAGAAATGCAACTGATTTTTGTATGTTGATTTTGTATCCTGCAACTTTACTGTATTTGTTTATTAGTTCTAACAGGGTTGTGTGTGTGTGTGTGTGTGTGGTATCTTTAGGGTTTTCTACAAATAGGATCATGTCGTCTGCAAACAGAGAGAACTTTGCTTCCTCCTTTCTGATCTGGATACTTATTCTTTCTCTTTCTTTTCTGATTGCTCTGGCTGGTTCTTCCAGTATTATGTTGACTAGAAGTGATGAGAGTGGGCATCCTTACCTTCTATCAGATCTTAGAGGAAAAGCTTGCAATTTTTCCCCATTGATTATGGTATTAGCTGTGGGCTTTTCATAAATGGCCTTTATTATGTTGAGGAAATTTCCTTTTATCCCTATTTTATTGAGAGTTTTTATCATGAATGGATGTTGATCTTTGTCAAATGGTTTTTCTATATCTGAGAGGCTCATGTGACTTTATCTTTCATTCTGTTATCATAGTGTCTCACGTTGATTGATTTTCATATGTTAAACCAACTTCCATCCCAGGGATAAATCCCACTTGCTCATGGCATATAATCCTTTTGATGATGCTGTTGGATTCAGTCTGCTAGTGTTTTATTGAGGATTTTTGCATTTACGTTCATCAGAAATATTGGTCTATAGTTTTCTTGTGGTGTGGCTGTCTGACTTTAGTATCAGTGTAATGCTAGCCTCATAAGATGAATTTCAAAGTGTTCTCTCTACTTCTATTTTTTGGAAGAGTTTAAGAGGATTGATATTCATTCTTCTTTGAACTTTTGGTAGAATTCAGCTATGAAGCCATCTCCTAGGCTTTTCTTTGCTGGGAGGTATTTAATTACTACTTCAATCTCCTTATTTGCTATTGGTCTGTTCAGGCTTTCTATTTCTTCTTGATTTAGTCTTGGTAGGTTGTATGTTTCTAGGAATACATTCATTTCTTCTAAGTTGTCCGATCTGTTCACGTGTAATTATTCATAATAGTCTCTTATGATCCTTTTTATTTCTGAAGCATCTATTGTAATGTCTCCTCTTTCATTCCTGATTTTACTTGAGTCTTCTCTCTCTTTTCTTCATCTAAGGATTTGTCAATTTTGTTTATTTTTTCAAAAAAGCCAACTCAGATTTGTTGACTTTTTAAAATTTGTTTTCCTATTATCTGTTTGATTTACTTCTGCCCTGATCTTTATCATTCCCTTCCTTCTTCTAACTTTGGGTTTAGTTTGTTCTTCTTTCCTAGTTCCTTGAGGTGTAAAGTTAGGTTGTTTATTTGAGATCTTTCTTCTTTTTTAATGTAGGCATTTGTCACTATAAACTTCCCTTACTTCTGCTTTTGCTGCATTTCATAAGTTTTGGTAATTTTTGTTTTTGTTTTCATTTGTCTCAAGATATTTTTAAAATTCCCTTTTGATTTCCTCTTTGACCCAGTGGTTGTTCAAGAATGTATTATTTAGTTTCCATGTATTTCTGTATTTTCCCATTTTCTTGCTTTTACTCACTTCTTTCATTTCATTGTGGTCAGAAAAGATACATGTATAATTTCTATCTTCTTAAATTTGTTAAGACTTGTTTTGTGACCTAACATGTGATCTATTGTGGAGAATGTTCCATGTGCTTTTGAGAAAAATGTGTATTCTTCCACTGTTGGGTGAAAATTCTTCATATGTTTTTAGGTCCATTTGGTCTATAGTGTTGTTCAAGTCCATTGTTTCTTTATTGATCTTTCTGACTGGATGTTCTATCCATTATTAAATGTGGGGTATTGGATTCTCCTACTATTATTGTATTGCTGTATTACCTATTATTATTGTATTGTCAATTTCTTCTTTCAGATCTGCCAATGTTTGTTTTATATACTTAGGTGTTCTAATGTTGGCTGCATTCATGTTTACAATTGTTATATCTTCCTGTTGAACTGAGTCTTTTACCATTATATAATGACCTTTGTCTCTCAAGACAGTTTTTGACAAAGTCTACTTTACCAATGAGTTTCATATTTTATACTCTTGTGTTGCTGTTTAATGTCCCTTCATTTCTACTTGAAAAACTCTCTTTAGCATATTAGGAAACAATCAGAGAGAGTTAATTCCAAAAGAATTCTTTTAAAAGGCAACTGTGACCCAGGATACAAAAGAATTCATTTCAATTTACTCATCAAAGAAAATGTGGCCAGCCAAACTAATTCTGTAATATTGAATGTATTGAACAAAAGAAAAATTAAAAAGAAAAAATCAGATTGAGGAGCTGGAGGATGGTGCCAACATAAAGCACTAGAGAAGCAGACTGGAGTCTGAAGCAAATGTCTCTTTTGTCCGATCAGCAGAGCTTGCTTATTGCCTGGAGACCACTACCACGCTGGCTAACACCAAAATGCCAGTGGTGGCTCCTGTATGGCCCCGCTTGTTTCTCTACACTCAGAAGAGTGCTAAAGTCCACGTGCTCGGAGCTGCCCTATCCAAAGACAATGTGGTGAGTGCTGGAACCCCGCAGTAGTGAAGCGAGGCCCAGCACTCAGCCACGCTCAAATGCATTGGGGTAAGGGACGAGCTGTCCCACTACTTCCCAGCAGCAATTCCTTACAGTGGGAAACAAGCAGGTCTGGGCTCTATACAGGAGGAAAAGGCTTCACAGTGGAGGAAGGACTCGTGTGAGGTACGGGATGGTGTTATGGGTTGAACTGTGTCCTCCCAAGTATATTGAGGTCCCAAACCCCTGTACCTCAGAATGTGACCTTATTTCTAAACAGGGTCTTTATAGAGGCAATCAAGTTAAAGTGAGGTCATTAGGGTGGGCCCTAATCCACATGATGATGTCTTCATAAAAAGGTGAAATTTGGACACGCTGGCAACCAGCAGAAGCTAGAAGAGGCGAGGAAGGACTTTCCCCCAGAGCTATGAGAGAGAGCATGGTCCTGCTGACACCTCGATCTCAGACTTCTGGCCTCTGCAACGGGGAGGGAATCAACTCCTGTTGTTTAAAGTCATGTAGTTTTTGGTGTTTGTTAAGGCAGCCCCGGGAAGCTAATATAGGTGGGGAAGGAGCAGAGGGGCATGAACTGTTCTCCTTCCTTTGTTCCTGAAATGATCCATAAAGCATACCGCAGCTTCTTCATCCCCTCACCCCACCCCCCGCATGCTTAACTCAGCCATAGGCTGTAAGAAGTTTCTACTTTTTTTTCACAGCTTTCAGAACAACCTCTCTCACTCCAGGTCCCTGGAGGCTCTGTTTTGGGTCCTCTTCTTACATGGTAGTTGGTCCTCATCTTATTTCCATCATCTCAAATATCACTTTGATGCTTCCTGTAGAAGCAGGATATTATGTGCTGCGTGTTCCGTTTGTTAAAATTCATACCTATCATTTTGTAAGGCTGGAGTTTCCTCAGGAAACTTTCTTCACCACTGCCAGCAAATGGAATTCCTCATTGCATCCTCCTAACGAACAGCTGCTTATGAAAGGGATTCTGGGACCACAGGAAGGAGGAAAATGCTGCAAATGCAGATATTGAAGAAGGTTAATTCTACAGAATAGAGACTTTTAGGAGAA
This sequence comes from Equus asinus, assembly GCF_041296235.1. Taxonomy (NCBI): domain Eukaryota; kingdom Metazoa; phylum Chordata; class Mammalia; order Perissodactyla; family Equidae; genus Equus; species Equus asinus. Next base: position 69,933,279 of record NC_091796.1, read on the forward strand.
ACTTTATCCCCAAGGTTGGGGACTGAAAGACATACATGAAAAAGAAATACTCTTCTGTATCTGGTAACCATAAAAAAATAGCAGGCACCAAACTAAGCTTATTACCTTCCTTCCCCAAGCCAGCTCTTCTGGGCTTTCTATCCTGAAAACTGGTATTGCATTCTCCTGATCAGTTAGTCTTAGACAGAGTTGGGGCTAGGGTGAGGCCAGCGAGCTGCCTGGGGTGCAAAATTTAAGGAGGTGCTAACTCTCATGGTCAGCCTTGGTCTTGAAACCCCACATCTAATCAACTGCCAGCTCCAGTCCCATATTCCTCTGCATCATCTCTCTTAGCTGCTCCTCTGTGCGCAGCGCGTGCTTGGCATGTTGGGCTAATAAAAGGATCAGGGACAGGTGACTATCTCCTTTCTAGTCTCGTGGCAGCTGCTTTAATAGAAGTCTAGTCCTTTGTCACCGGTTTGCTGTTAGTTTTGTTACAATTGTCTCCTACATTCTTCTAATCTCAGTATCATGTACCTGCAGTGTGTTTATGTGACTCTCTGAGATCTAAAGAATAAAGCCCAAAGTCCTTAGCAGTCAAGTTTCTTCCTAGTGTGGGTTCAACCCACCCTTCCAGCCTTACCTGGTACTACATTCCCACCCCAGGCGCCTTACAACCCAGTTCAGCTTATTACTCCCCAATCTCTGCATATGCCATGCACTTCCACATCTTAGCACCTTAGTGCATGTCTTTTCTTCATCCCAGGATGAACCTTCTCCATCTGGAAAAAGCCAGATCAGGACCCAGCCCCAAAGTTCACCTCCCCTGAGAATCCTTCTCTGTTGCTCTCCTGTTATAATGCAGCTCTTATTTCTTGCTGCCCTATATTAAGTTGGCATTTTCACAAAGCCCCCTCCCAGCTCCCCCCATCTCGGCTGTTGGTACAGTGTCCAGTTGCCTGTGTGGTTGTCACACCACTTTGCATAGAAGGGTAACTCCCTAAGTGCTCATTGAACCCAAGTCCAAAACTGGTCAAAGGCAGCTTTGTGTAAGTAACTATTCCTTTCTTCTCCACTTTTATTTCTCCCACTGCTACTATGTTCATCCACTTCTACCGCATCATCTTTGACTTTTGACTTTCACAGTGAAATAACATGCAATTGGACTTTTGCAAAAAGTGGTGAGCAACCGTTAAAAGACTTAGCTTGGTGAGGGCAGGAACTGTCATCTCTCTCATTCATAGCCCTATTCTCAGTGCTTGGCACACGGTATGTGCTCAATAAGATTACCAAAAGACTGCGTTCATAGCAATTCTAGTTGTTTTCTGCCAGTGTTGTGTCACATATTACACAGGAAGTTTATGGAAGGAGTATATCACTCTCAAGTTTTTTAAAAAGTATTTAAAATATCTGCATCAACCCCACAGAGTACATGAAAAGCGTTTTCTTGTTTTATTACTCTTCAGTGATCTCTATTAATAGCCCAAAGGAGCCAGATCCTGGGTTGGGGTTGGACCTTGTGGTCCTGGAGACAGGGGTCGGGGGGCTTGGTCTCAGCCTTCCCAGCATGCCCTCAGGCGACATCGTCTCAGAACCTTTGCATTTTCTGGTAAGACCACAAGAGGAGAGGGAGAAGTTTCTCCATTTAGTAACATTTATTTATGCATTCAGTATCAAGTACATAAGTGCAAATATCCAGAGTCCATAATTCAGCCCATTAGGAACTACAGAGAAAGTAATACAAATTGTAATAAAGTGAACATGCTGGTACTTTTAGTTACCATACATGTAAATCAGCCCGTCAGTCCCACACAACAAAAGTACTGCGTGTTTGTTTGGGTTTATTTGTTTATTTAATTATTTTAAGTTATACAAAACTGATTACCATAAGTACGGTCGACTGTTTATTTTTACGTTGTGTGTGTTGGAAAAACACTAAAACATCGTTCTACAATTCTATATATTGTTATTAAAGATTAATCCAACCAGCAACCCAAGGACATAGAAGCGATTTCCACTATTGCATCGGTGCACCGGGCAGGAAAGGCCTAGCCACAGGGAGCATTACAGAAGCACTGCAGGGGGAGAAGAACACCAAAGAAGGAGAGGCAACTGGGGCTCTCACCATCATGCACTTTTTTTAGCGACACGAAATTAAAAACCACATCTAATACACTTTTCTCTATACTTTAGTGCTTGACACAAGTGACTCAAATATCCTAAGAGTACAGGAACAGCCTAAAAACAGCTGTTTTAAAGTTTGTCTCTAAGATTATGGTACTGGGGGGAGAAACAATCAGTTGGCGGTAACCTGTGTGAACAGCGCTGTTACCACGTCAGACAATCATGTTCGTGTCCAGGCCCGGGGCGTACCGATCTACTCAGCGTGCCTTTTAGCACCTGGGATTTTAGCTTGAATCCTAAAAAGACAGTATCAAAAGGGAGAAGTCACAAGTGTTATTCATGAAATCATTTTATGCGTTCATTAGGTGTTGTTGCTTTAATTAGCTAAGTGACTAAATAGCTTAATATTCCAAAAGATATTACCGTTAAGTATGAGTGTTGATAAACACATTTCTACGCAGCAATAAGAAGAAAGTATAATTAGATAATGAATGACCCAAGAAAACCATATTCCTTAAATTATAACTTTTTAGGTAGACAAAGATGTTGACTATTTCTGAATTGCAGAAGCTGTAATATAGTAAGGGTGACCATTTATCACCCAGTCTGGGGCACTTCTGAAAAAGAAAGAGGGAGACATTACTAACCATTCCAGGACAATGAGCATAAACAAGGATGCTTCCAGGTAAAGGAGCCTACGGTGATCCTCAGCACAGTCAAACTACCCAGAATTGGAATTAGAAACCCGAGTCCTTGTCGCAGCTCTGCTACTAATTAGCTGTGTGACTTAGGCTAGCTAATGAGCTTTCCTGGTTCTAGAGCATTTATCTTTAAAATGTGAGTCTAGAATAGATATCTCTAAAGCCCCTAAAATTCTGTGATTCTCACAGGGAATAATGGCAGTGTTATTTTCGGGTAGGTTTACACTGGGAGCATTTTGTTTTGTTAATTCAAAGCTCAATGAGCTCATCATGCAGACTTTGGTTGAGACTCTCCTCTTTGCCTGGCACCCTTCCAGGTGCTGGAGCTCAGTGACCAATAAAAGGGAGAAGGTGCTGTCCTCAGGGAGCTTTCATTCTCGTAGGAGCTGAGGAGCCAGAAATAAACAGGTAGAATCAATAAGAGTTCAGACGGTGATAAATGCTATAAAACAAGGTGCTATGATAGGCAGTGAGGGGGCAGCAGTGGTATGATGGGTGCTGCCTACTTTAAATCACTGATCTGAGAAACAGATGCCCAAAGGACGGGAAGGGGCCACCAGGCACAGATCTGGGTGGGAAGTATTTGGGGCAGAGGGAAGAGGGAGTGCAGAGGCCCTACAGGGAGCACGAGGCTAGGAAGTGAGGAGAGCAGTGGCCAGTGTGCTTCGGGAGCCGGGAGGGAGGTCTGAGAGGCAGGCAGTGACCAGTGGTGCTGGAACTTGCGGGCGATGGTAAGGCATTTAGGTTCTATTCTGTGTGATGGGAAGCCACCGACAAATTTTAGGCAGGCGAGTGATGTGATCTGATTCATGTTTTTTAAAGATCATATGGTGGTTGTGTGAAAAAAGTGCAGCAATGAGGGTGGGAACCACAGTGGAGGGAGGGAACCTATAGCAGGCCAGGTCCCCGATGGCAGTGACCTGGGTTATATGGTAGACATGGAAACGGAGAGAAGCCAACAGTCTAGGGATCTGGTTTGGAGATGGAGCTGACAGGACCCACCTGATGTGTTGATGGATGGAATGTGTGGGCAGCAAAAGAGGGAGAGTAATTAAGGAAGATCCTTTGGTTTGGGTCTAAGCATCCAGATGAATGATAATGCCATTTAGCAAGATGGCACTGCCCGAAGGTTCTGGGGTGAAAGGGCAAGATCTATTTGGCCATAGTGAATCTGAAATGTTTATGGGACATTTGAGAGAAAATATCAGATAAAGAGGTAAACAGACCTGGCACTCAGTAAATCTTTTGATATAGACTTTATACTTCCATTAATAGCATCTAACTAAATACCTAAATATAGGGTTTTGCTTTCCCTAATTTCATTTTATTGATTTCAGTTCAGCATTCTCATTTGCTCAGATCACTTGATTTGTTTTGAATCTCGAGCTTGCCATGTTCTGAATTTGCTTTTGCTCCAAGCTGTGTGTCACCTAGAACTGGGATGATTATATTTGCTTTGTCTTCACACAGTCATGTGAAGAGAAGTTGAAAGTAATGGAGTCCAAGGCAGAGCCCTGTGTCACATTACCACACATGACCCAGAGAGATATTTGACAGAATAATGAATATCCTTAGGGTCTCCTATCTCAACCTTCTAGAATTCTGCCAACTGTGCCATCATCTGGACCATCCATGTCCCTTTCCTCCTCAGGGACACCAGGAAGACTTGTTGAGTCACCCACTGGAATCAGAATGCTCACTGGCTGGAGCAGCCCGTATGATCCCTCAGTTTAGTGATCATAGAACAATCTACTGTGAGTATTTATCTACATTTTGACTAATTCATTCTAGAATTTTGCTTGAAAGTAGGCATTCAATTAATCAAAAGATAGTTTCTAGAATCTAGTCTTCTCTATTGAAAGTCAGGACACTTCCTGCCCAATTTCGGTTTTCAGGATGTCCTTCAGGAAGTCCTCATGAAGAGGGCTTCCAGGTAAAATCGCAGGCTGTTTTGTCATCCTAGAATATATGTCACCGGACATGGAGTGTTGTATTGACTTGAGGCAGATTTCTTTTATGTTCTCCCTTACTTAAAGCTTTAATTTCCTCTACAATATTTATTTTTTACTTTTTAATTTGAGGCCCTTTTCCCTTATTTTCAAAACTCTAAGATGGGTTAGTAGGTGTTATTACTCCCATTTTAGAGTTGGAAAACTGAGACACAGAAAGGTTAAATGACTGGACAGGGTCATCCATCCGCTCAGTATGGAGGAGGGAGTGGCACTGAGGTCTCCTGACCCAGCCCGGGATTGTCCTCCACACCGCTTGACCTCCAAGCAGTAATAGGATGATGATGATGATCATGATGATGATATCCAATACTTATTGAGTGCTTCCTATGTCCAAGTGAGAGTACTTCACAGACTTATTTAACTCATGTAATATCCAAACCTGATGAGGTATAAGAATCAACATTCCCAATGTGCAGATAAGGAAACAGGCTCAGAGAGTCAAGTAACACTTATGATGAGCTTGTACAGCTAAAAATGCTGGAAATGAACTCAAACCAGTCTATGCGATTCCAAAGATCATATTCTTAACTGTTTCACTAAAATGGTGTGAGTTCTTTTGCTGGAACTATTCTAACATGGAGTCAGGATTTCACAGGTTGAAGGAGCCTCAGAGGTAACATCCCACCAAGAAATTTCCTTCAAAATTTAGTGTCAGGCCAAATAGGTTCTCTTGAAGAACTGCTGTTTCCTTCTTTCTGATAACAAGAACTATGTAAATTACCCAATTTCTCTTTTTGTTCCAGCTACCAAAAAGCTCAGAGCCAAATCTGAATGAAGCTCAATTACAGAAATCACATTAGTCCTCATGGTTAATATGTTTCCTCTCTATTCCTTTTCACAGCCTTGATTTCCAATTTTAATTTAACAACTACATTGTAGACATATGCTCATACATTGTATGTTCTTTGCCATCTCCTGTCCCTCCATTCTAACAGGTCTATACTCTTGTCACTTTAGTTCGAATTATAATAGCCTCCTAGCTGATGGCCACATCTATACTCTCCTCTCCAATTCTCCTCCCACTAGACTGTCATAGTGATCTGTGCAAAACACATATCTGATTACATCAACCCCATGCATAAAAACGCGAGGGGCTGCCTATTCCTGTTGGGTTGGAGTCATAACTCCTTACAGCATTCAACACTTGACCTCAGCCTCTCTTCCTAGACTCCTTCTAGTTGATCTTTCTGCTCATTTAAGCTTCAGATACTCTGGTTGACTCACTGCTTCCTGAACATGACCTACATTTTCATGCTTCTGCCTTTGCTGATTTGTTCTTCTTGCAATGTCTTTCCCCTCATCATCCACCTGATGAATATTTATCCATCTTTCAGGGCTGCTATACACAGAATGTTTGCATCCCCCTCAAGTTCATATGTTGAAACCTAATCCACAACACATCAGTATTAGGAGGTGGGGGCTTTTGGGAGGTGATTAGGTCATGAGAGAAGAGCCTTCATGAATGGGATTAGTGCCCTATAAAAGAGACCTGAGGGAGCTCCCTTCCCCTTCCACCCTGTGAGGGAGGACACAGCAAGAAGTCCGCAACCTGGAAGAGGGCTCTCCCACAATCTGACAATGCTGGCACCCTGCTCTCAGACTTCCAGCCTCCAGAACTGTGAGAAATAAATTCCTGTTGTTTGTAAGTCACCCCATCTATGGTACTTTGTTATAGCAGCCTGAACTAAGACAGAGGCCCTCATTTTAGTGGCTTTCCATTATCCCTTCCAGGTAGGAACAGTTGTTTCCTCATCTCTCTGACCTTAATATTTATACAACTCTATTGTAGTTCTTATATTGTCTTCTAGTTGTTTCTTTACAGTTCTGTCTACACTGATAGGTCTGAGATCATCTCATTCGTCTTTAACCCCCTGTGCCTGTAATAAGCAGTACCCAGGGCATAATAGGTACGTCTCCTTTTGGGACCAACCAACCAACCAAATAAAAAGTTAATAGACATCACTTGTTCTAGATTCCCAAACTAAGTATTAGACAACTTAGGACTAGAACTTCTTTCTTCCAGTTTTCAAGGTTCTATTCTGGAGTTCTTTGCTGTAGTTCCTGAACACAGTTCTAACTGTCAAAAACTCAACCAGGGAGTTCATTAAAATATAGATTCCAGGGGCCAGCCCCATGGCCAAGCGGTTAAGTTCGTGTGCTCTGCTTCAGTGGCCCAGGGTTTCGCTGGTTCGGATCCTGGGTGTGGACATGGCACTCCTCGTGAGGCCATGTTGAGGCGGCGTCCCACATGCCACAACTAGAAGGACCCACAACTGAGATATACAACTATGTACTGGGGAGGATTTGGGGAGAAAAAGCAAAAAAAAAAAAAAAGATTGGCAACAGTTGTTAGCTCAGGTGCCAATCTTTAAAAAAAAAAAATATATAGATAGATAGATAGATAGATAGATAGATAGATAGATAGATAGATAGATTCCAGGTCCCTAAGCCTAGAAATTCTAATTCTATAAATCTGTTGTAAGAATCCAGGAATTAGTAATTTTAACAGGTTTCCCAGGTTTTGGCACCACCAAGTTTCATACTATAACATGCTCCCATTTCTTAATACAAAGTAATGACTATTTATCCTTAATTTGTTGATTGTCATTAGGTATTGATTGCATTTGAGTCCTAGCTAATAGTTTTAGGCATTTTGAAATGCACTGTAGATCTGATACAGAGCCAAATTCACCATGAATTTAAGAAGAAGAATATAAACACACAATAAAAACAAAAATCTTTATCTCCTTCGGGGAGAATTATAACTGATGATATGCAAATCTAATAACAGAGGAACTTTAAAATGGCTGGTTTCCTTATTTGTTCTGTCTTATACGTCTTTGTCTAAAGCACTTCCCTTTAATTCTGACCATCATCTAGGTCCAGCCACATGACTCTAATTACTAGAGGGAGTTCATGTGGGCCACGTCTAGGCCTTTTGTGACATGTATTTATAGTTGAAGCCCAGGTCAGCTTTTGATTGAAACAAGATCTTGAAGAATAATGACAACATAAAAACTATCATTTTAGATGGAGACATATCTAAAAATACTAATTCAAGAATTACGGAGAACTAAGTTTAATGACCATGTTAGCTGTAGATACTTACAACCGGAATCCTTATCTCCTGATACATAAAGTAGAATCTATTTAAGACTCAGGTTTAAAAAGCAAGGGTGTTAAACAAGCAAACACAGACACTTGTTGAGTTGAAATGGTGTAATTTAAAATGTAACAAAGGTTTCAAAGATTTTTTTTTTAATTTTTAAAGCTTTAAAAATAATTTCAATGGTTTGTAAAATCAATAATATCTATTGTTTAAAAGGTGGAAAGTGTTTGTTAATTTAATCGTTTTTATTTCAATTGCGCTGTCATAAATTAATTTTACTTCTGAGTCAAGCTTCCTTCTTTCCTCCACCCCATCTCGTTCTTGGACATGAACCAGTCCCCAGATAGAGCTTAATATCATTCATTCACTAAAACTCACTCATCATGATGCCCGAAATAAACCACTGAAAGTTTTGTTTGAGAGTTTTTAAATTTATATGTATTTTCTGAAATAATATAATTGGGAAGTGCATGAATATATCACTCAAATAAGTGAATGATCATAAACCAATCTATTTATTATCTTTTTATTCTCCCTACCTAATCCACTCAAATGCCCACTTAAGACATTCTCTCCGCTTTATGAATTGCGCTATGTAACTTACTTTGCCACGACAGCATTTATGTGAGTCCTCACAAGTCCCAGGTATTGGTCAATCTGTGCCTACAAAGAGAAAGAGACCATGAGCACATCTAAAGGTCACGAGGTCAAAACTGAACGTGACTGTCTGACACCACATAGAACTTACCTGGTGCTTAACGTACACTACAGGTAGAGTAAACATTGAAACCACAGCTGGGCGAAAAACAAACACAGTATTAAAATTCTGAGAGTTAGCAGTGAGAATCAGCTCATAGACACATTTTTATATAGTTATGTGATACTATAGCTTTATCTATGACAGCCAGCTTCTAGCTAAGAGATGGCAGGGCAGTTCACAAGGAAAATGAAAGGATGCTGAGCCCTTTACAGATATTGTCATATTCCTGGAATGAGGGTGGACTGTGCCCTCCCAGGACGAAAATGAATTTCTGTCCACAACTGCCATTATAAACAGACACATATTACAAGCCAAATAAAACCAGTTGTGGTAGAAGAAAAAAAATCAACGCCAAACTAGGAAATTCATTATTGATGTGTAATATATATTTTATTCTTTAATTGCACTGCGACGGTCAGGGAAATGTTCTGCACTCAGGGATATCTGGCGTTTGTTCCCAGGAATCTAGTAAAACAAGCTAACAGCCAACAGCCCAGGAAGCAATCTGCTCACACAGCATGTGAAGGAAGACGGGACAGTGACACACTCGCCTGCCTTACCCATGAGCAGCAGGGTCAGCCCGTTGAAGAGAGCGCCCACGTAAGTCAGGAGCCACATCAGGACTGCAAACTGAGGAAGGAAATGACCGTCAGAGCTTCTAAAACCGTCATGATGGATAACAGTCTCATTTCATTGACTTTTTTTTGGATTAGAATTTGAGGTAAAACACATCATGGATTCAACAGGAAATGTAAGAGCATTTAAAGCTCATCAGAATTATGGAAAGAGGATCTAGTCTTCACTTCTTTGGGAATGCTTTGGGTCTCTTTGTTATAAGGCTCAAGAGACTCAGTGAGATAATAATCCAGGGCAGGAGTTGGCAAACTATGGCCCTTGGCCTGTTTTTGTATGACCCATGAGTTATGAATGGATTTTATATTTTTAAATGGCCAAATAAAATCAAAACAAGAATAACATTTCATGATATGTGAAAATGATATGAAACTTAATTTTCAGTGTCCGTAAATAAAGTTTTATTAGCACATGGCCACAGTCATTCATTTACATATTGGCTTTGGCAGCTTTCCTGCTACAACGGCAAAGCTTGGTGGTTGCAACAGAGTTTGTGTGGCCCACGAAGCCTAAAATATTTACTACGTGGCCCTTTGCAGATGAGGTTTGCGGGCCCTGGCTCCAGCCCACAATTCTTACATTTCAAACATAAGTAGAAATGTCACCTTCAAGGCCTAAGGTAAGTAATTATAATCTCCTGGCTGCCTCTCTTTAGTCATTGCTTGCCAAGACATTATTCCACTAAAGCACCTCGGGGGTCAACATCGTATCACTCACTTTTCCTGGAACGGGAACCAAGCAGCCCTGGGTACAAGACCCTGCTAGTGTGCACGAAATGCTGCAAGAGCAGGGGGCACTCACAGCCACTTCACAGGGCTCCCCACCCCTCTGCTCCTGGCCCTGCCCATCGTGGCTGACGGACTTCGGCTTTACAGGTACATCATGGGGCAGTCAAAGCAGCTCGTTCAAAGAAGCCCAGTGAGTCCAACGAGAAGCCCAGGAGCAACACCCGGGACCCGAGGTCCTCCACCTCGCAGGGGCGCAGTCTCACAGCCCGCACCATGTAAGGACACTTGGGCCTCTTACTATCAGCAGAGTCCAGAGTTTCTTTCAATGAAAAATTATATATATTTTTCACATTTCCCAAACTAGATTTTTATTTTAAAATTAATTTTAGGAAATTGGCTGAGGAATTGAAAAAGGTAAGGAGAAGCAACCTGGTGTGTTGTAAAAAGTACAGAACTGGAATCTGCGTGACCTAGGTTGATCCCAGCTCTGCCAGTGACTCCCTTGGCAGCCACGGGCAAGTGTCTTAGCCTCTTTGCCAGTTTGGGCTTCTGTAGAATGAGGGGCTTAGACTAGATGAGCTCCCCGGTACCCTACAGCTGCACGTCTCCTGACTCTGGAATATAAGCAGTACTTGCTTCTTATTCTCCTTTACATGGTGGTTTATATCATACCTTTAGGGAAAACAAAACTCAAGACATTCAAGTGAAGGGCTTAAGCAATCGTACTTTTAAGGAATCCACCAGGTCCTGGACGAGGAAGAGCCTCCTCAGCTCTTTGAGCGTGTTGTTCACGTAAAACTGCAGGCAGTCGGTGTATTTCTGGATCTGCTCCTGAGAAAGGCTGATCTCCAGCTCTAGGTAGGCCCTGTCAACAAACCACCCAGAGACCTCCGTCAGAGGGACCGTGAAACGCTGAGTTTGCCTTCTCGCCCTCTGAGGATGACAGCGGGCCATGCTGGGGGATCTCTGCCAGCCAGTGGGCTGTGGGCACCACACCCCACCCCCCCCCGCCCCCCCCCCCCCCAGCCACTGTGCCGGGGACGCAGGGATCAGGACTCTCAGTGGGGCGCTGTGACTGTTTCTGTCTCCCGAATACAGCCTTATGGTGTGAGCTGATAATACAGGGCCACCGGCTGGGCCAGAGGAAAGTCAGTCCAGACTCAGCTCATTGCTGAATTCCCCATACGTCCCTGGCCCATCAGGTAATTGTGAAGGTCCCAATTTCTTCTTGGCTGAGTGGAGATGAATCATCTTTTTAAATAATTGAGATATCTGAAAATCCTAGCTGCCAACTATCATCCGTCATCAAAACTTTAATATTTCATGTTTAAATTCTGGAAAATACTTCCAGGTTTTATCCAGAGAGCTCTGAGAACTCAAGGGACCTGGGCCGTGTTAAAATGCTCACTGGTTCCATGAACAGCGGCATTGTTAGCAACAGCATTTTTCATTTGTTCCAATGGTTAAATGTAGCTCCTGGGTAGAAACCAGGCTCCTCCAACAGTTCCATCCTTCTGTTCGGCCACGTTTGGTCCTGACAGTGGTCCATCCTCCCTCTCGCCTTCCCTCCCTCCACTCTGTTTTAAGACAGCGCCATATTGTCTCCTTGGAGGATATTTCTAGAATCCTTACAGTGTTTATCTAACTCTGGGAACAGCAATGAAGAGTAAAGCAGTGATGGCTTGAGTTTTAGGGAGTTTATGTTTCTCCTCGTTAGAAAAAAGAAGGAAAATACTGATTTGTCTAGATAGTATGCTTTGATTCCAAATGTTCTCTGAGTCAGATATTCCTTTTACTGATAAAAACAACTCAGCCAAAGGAAAGTTTTATATTTTAACTTCGTCTCCTAAAGGGAGATAAAGTAGTTGAGCTAATTGTAGTTAGACCCTACGTTCCGTTCTGGATATTGGATGAAATAAGCCAAATGAGAGACATTTCCCCCTGTAATGTGGCAGCCCTGGGGGCCAAGAACATGGGAGAAACCAGCCCGTCTGGACGGCTGAGGGCAGAGGCTGGGGCAGGACAGGACTCCACAGGTGCCAACCCTCGTCATGGGCTGGCATCACCGAGGTGGTGTGGTACACGCCATGTAAGATGACCCTCCAATTCTCCACTCTTCCCACCTTGGGGGTGGGAACTTGTGCAACCAGGTTATAGCCCAGAAGACCCATTAACTCTGCATGAGAAGAAAGCCAAATGTATGCCAAGGGCAGGGATGCTCAGACTGTGACTGGGTTTGACACTGACGAGGGAAGCCGAGGCTGAGAAGGGAGGTCTGACATAGCCTTTTCCCTTTCTCAGCAAGCCCTCATCATAGGGGCGTCTTTTCCTTTAGGAGCCTGGTGCCCTAAGGCCTTGATTCCGAGGACCCGTGAGGTCAGCGAGAGCCAGGGAGGACTCGGAGGCATCCTGGTGAATTACCGGGGCTGGCCCAAAAGCCACTCCACGGCAGCATCTACAGGTCTCATCCAGGACTCAGAACTGTCCCTCCTCTGTGACAGGAGGCGGGGACACCTGCAGGGGAGTTGCACTCTGGGGCCAGCACCTGGGGAGAGGTGACTCTGACAGTCAGTGCTGACAGTCCCCGGGGCTCATGGCCCAGAGTCGGGAGATAAACTGGGCAGAGCTGGGTAGCACCCGCTGGCAGTCCTAACACCTCCCTCTGCCACACTGCATAAATCCTCTTAGTATACTGCCTTTTTAAAAAATTTCCTCCTCTTCAATGTCCATTCTAGTCAGATTTCCCCAGTATAAAAGCGCAGAGGAGGGCATCTTAGAAGACTATTCATGAACCTTGCACCCCTCGCAAGGTTGGCCCTTTGGTATTAAACTTCCAGAGAGCCGGAAATAACAATCCGAACACACTCATCCTGGCTCTGTGCTGTTTGCTGGCCAGGTGCCCCTGGGCAAGTCACTTTACTTTTAGAACCTCAGTTTTCCCACTTGTAAATAGGGATTATAATGCCCTGCCTTCTTCACAGAGCTGGCAGGACCAACTGTTGAAACACGCCTGAAATTATAACACATTGTACACCTATAATGGATTATGATTACTATTATTAATAAATATAAAATACTAATATTAAGCATCAACTTATATCATATAAATTAATATTAAATATTTGATTAGCAGTAATTAAAATATAAAAACTCAATGAAGCAATAGTGTTAGAATAGGGATAACTGAGTTTGTTTTACAGATTCTGCAGAAATGTTAGCTACTCAAAGACAGAGCATCACTGAGACGATGTGTGGTCTGTTAGGTCTCAGAGAAACGTGACCCGCGCACACGGGGCTGAAACAGGCCAGGGAAGGAGCCCGGGGGGCGGCCAGGGCGCTCACTTGAAAGGGTGGCCCTCGTCGGTTTTCTGCACAGCTTGTAAGACTGACTTGTAGATGCGGAAACTGATGGTGGCAGAGAGTGCGGCCAGGGCCAGGTAGGCGACGACACTCACAACGCTGAACTGGGTCAGGGAGAAGAGGAGCAGCAGGAAGCTCCCAAACACGATCCCCGTCTGCTTGATATCCCTCCAGTAGAGCAGGTCAATAGCTGTGGGGAGGCAACACAAGCAGCCATTAGTATTTGCAGAGCGGAGGCAGGGGGCGGGGGGCAGTGGCAGGCAGCTGCGGCGGCTTGACCACAGAGCCGTGGTCGCGGCAGGTTCTCGCCTGGCCTTTGGACTCCTAAACAATGACACAGAACTATGCCCAGGGTACTTACTGTCATTTCATCTTGCTCTGGAAGAACCCATCCATCCCTGAGGATAATCCCTAAATGTGCAGATAGGAAAAGGCCATGGACTCTCCAGGCCCACATCTCTACGAGCATCTCTCACTGGAGCACACCATCTGTACCGTGGCCCAAATTATGTGACTTTGAATCAAACTTGAAAATACAGAAGGCTCTGTGAAGTACCCGTCCTCTTCTTTTGATGGCATTGACTGTGTGCACCCTGATGCCCTGCTGACAAACCTGCATCTCAATGGCGGCCTGTAAATGTGTACCTCAGTCACCAAAATGTCCCTGCTGCTGAGAAGGAGCTGGGACAAGGAAAACAGAGGCTCTGGAGAAGCTACCTTCAGTAGCATGGTGGCAAGGCCCAGGAGACCCCAGCCAATGCCAAAGGCACCTGAGGAAAGACGCAGCCTGCCTCCGAATTGAAGGGTGAGCGGCTGTCTCAAGAAACCGGGGAGCTGACACTTGCATTAGGCCATTTTGCACAACATGATCTGTTCGCTTACATTCTGTGATTTTAAAATCTGGAATACCAGCTATAAAATCTATAGCACATCTATCATTCAGTTATTTCCCTCTTTCAACTTAGAAACAAAAAATTAAATTGCAAAGAATAAAGCTATGATGCTTCAAATGCGATACAAATAAATATTTCAAATGGAAATATTTAGACTATTCTAGTCACTAGATTATGAAAAGAGCATAGAAGCCTTGCTTAAGAACGTATGCAAATTTATTCTCCAATTAGGCAAGTAAGAAGTGTTTTTTTAAATTGAGATACAATTGACATATAACTGTGTGAGTTTAAGGTGGACGACAAGCTGATTGGATATATTTGTATATTGTAATATGATTAGCACTGCAGCGTTACTTACTATTTCTGTCACGTCACATAACGATCATTTCTTTTTTCTGGTGAGAACATTTAAGTTGTAGCCTCTTAGCGAGTTCTAAGTATGTAACACAGCACTGTTGACTATGATCGCTATGCTGTGCGTTAGCTCCCCAGAACTTATTCATCTTCTCATTGCAACTTTGTACCCTTTGACCAACATCTCCTCATCTCCCTCACCTCTTAACCCTTGTTAACCACCATTCTACTCTGTTTCTCCAAGTTCGGCTTTTTGAGAGCCCACATTTCTGTCTGACTTATCTCACTTTGCATAATGCCCTCAAGGTCCATCTATGTTGTCCCAACAAATGGTTTTTATAGATTGTTGTGTCAATTACTTTTCAGAAAGAGAAAATAAGACACAAAATTTCCATCTCACAACCAAATGACAGCGGCAGTTGCTCACACTGCCAGCTTCATGTGCAGTGTAAATAGCAGGCACCTGGTTTACAGAATTAGACACTAGTCATTTGCTCAGAGGAGAACAGAGATGACCAGGTTGAAGAGAGCAGGGAGCCGCCCCATCATACACCAGTAGGTAACTAGCTGAAAGAAGTGCAAGAGAGGTCACACAGCCTAGTGACAACCCCGGCGCTGTAGAGGGGACATAAGGAATGCTGCAGAGCAAGGCATTAGCCTGACAGCAGACTCGAGTAAATCAGGCTCAGAGGCCCGGAGCCTCTTTCACAGCAGGCTGGGAGCACCCCAGCAACCGGACCCTGGAGACAGAAGTACGTTTGAGCTGAGCTGCCATCCATCCCCACCGACTCCCCGCCCACTGCCACCACCTAGTCCACCAATGACAGTAATTCAGAAAGGTTACAGTAGCCAGCCTTTTCCTGGGGCAGAAATTTGTTCCCTTCCCCCTATAACACTTCCGCAACGTAGGATGTAGAGGAGAGAATCACAAGCTCGTTTCGGGGTGAAACAAAGTTTTTTTTTTCTCTTTTGAGTCAGGCCAGTTCTACAAGTAGGTTTAGAGGGGCAAAGGAAAAGTACTGCTGCCCCAGAGCCTCTCTCCTCCCAGCCCCAACCGCCAGCCCCACCGACCTCCACCATCAGGAATTCATTCCTCTGGTTAATCCTTTTTATCTTCAAAGGGTTTGTTGTCATCGTTTTTTAATGCAAGGATCCCAGGAGGGGATAATGCATTAAAGATTATCTTGTCATAAACAAAAACATTTGAATGAGTTCAACAAATGATTTTCTTTTTAGAAGAGTTTGTTGAGCAGAGAGCACCAAAGTAATAACTCTTTTTAGGTAGAAGAGGGATCCTCTGGAAGACAGGACACAAGAAACCCCTGGGCGCCTGAGGGTAAACGACAGAAGTGGGAGAAGAAGGGAGCTCCTCGGAAGCCTGGCCCCCAGGGCTGAGTGGATCTGGAGACAACACACTGAGGTAAACTGAGGCCTGAGTCTAGACCAGCAGGGCTGAGGGCCCCCTAGGATTTATTCTGTTTCATGGAGGGGAGAAGGGGAGGGAAATAAAAAGGAGACTAAAACTACCATCTTGTGCAGCGTTCTCTCTCCTGCACCTGTCCATTTATTCAGTATTTATTGAGCAAGAACCAAGTGCTAGGCTTTGTGAAATGTGCCAGCGATATCAAATAAATGAAGCATTAAAAAAACAAGAAAACCCGTAGGCAAATAACTAAATAAGCTGTAATCTTCTGTTTTATGACACCCAGATTCACATGGCAGATGCATCTGGAAACAAACACTTGATAAGACAGCATGACTTGTGCTAAGGGGCTCCTCCCCAGGGCTGCAGGCTTACCCACCCCCTCTGAGATGAGGTGAAGGGACACGGGACCCTGTAAGCAGTTTTCAGGCAAAGAGGAGACAGAATTAGCTGTTTTCAAGTGAATCCCCACTTGTGAATCGACTACCACCTGTTAAAAATGGTGTGCCCAGGGCTGGCCCAGTGGCACAGCGGTTAAGTTTGCACATTCAGCTTCGGCAGCCGGGGGCTCACCGGTTTGGATCCCAGGTGTGGACAAGGCACCACTTGGCACACCATGCTGTGGCAGGCGTCCCACGTATAAAGTAGAGGAAGATGGGCATGGATGTTAGCTCAGGGCCAGTCTTCCTCAGCAAAAAGAGGAGGATTGGCAGCAGTTAGCTCAGGGCTAATCTTCCTCAAAAAAAAAAAAAAATGGTGTGCTCTCTAGGAAAGCCGTCTGAATCTCAGACCCTGTCAAACAGCCCGGGAATGGCAGGCACCAGGTATGCACTTTCCTTGAAGAAACTGTGGGCAGACAGGGTCAACTGTTAACTAAGCAACATTAGTTTTGTGTAGGTTATGACACAATAGGTGTTTCAATCAACCTGCTAAGATTGCTGGAGGTATCTAATTAGGAGATTAACAAAAGATTATCTTGAAACCTCCGTGGGATGTCAATTCTGGGTACTCTGTGACATGAGTGTCTGTTTACATAGATTCTGAACTGTTCAGAGCACTGTCAGATATTACCTCATTTAAACCTCACAATAAACTCCACCAGACAGGAATATAACAGGTGAGCAAGCTACAAGTTACGAAACTTGGCTATTGGCTAGTTAACAGGAGAAGCAAGACCAAACCCTAAGTGTGATGCTTTTTCCAAAACAAAAGAGTTGCCTCTCTTATGTTATATGGTTATATGTCAAATGTCCCCCAAAGCATGTAAAATTAATTTGGGCATCCTGATTATATTTAAATCTGCTTCCAGAGCTAGATATTTAAAGGAAAACTCTTTAAGTGAAAACAAGTCATTGTCAACAGTAAACAGTTACTGGTCATCTGTTCATCAAGAAAACTCAGGAATGAAGAGATCATTAAATTTTGTTCCTGTTTTTCAGGAACTTAAGATCTAGCTGGGAAGATTGGACATTCATTTAAAAAATGCTGAATCAATGCCAATATGCCTCGTGCTGTCAGAGGTGGCAAAAGTTGAGTTCAAGGAAGAGACTTTACTGGAATTGATGGAGGAGAACGTGGGATGGTTTGTGAATGCGGTGAAGAATTTGTTAAGGAGATGGGGTGGATACAGGGAAATATTATGAAGGATTAGTCAACAAGAATGGTGACTAATTAGCTGTGGGAGATAGGAGGAAGAGTTAATTAAGGGTGAAGGCAACATTTCAAAGCTGGCTGACTGAGCGATTAGTATCACTGACAAAAATTGACAACCCGAGGGTGAGCCTGCTTGGGAAAAAGTTGACACTTGTTTTTAAACCTTCCAATGCAATGACATCACATTGGGCTTTGACCCACCCTGGGGAAGAGAGGAGACACGGATCATGATGAGACGAGGCTGACAATCTGCACAATACTTACCAATGTTTTTAAAGCTTGGAAATCAAATGATTTGTTTTTCTTGGCTTTGTAACAGTAGCCTTGAGTTAAATGGCCAGTAATATCATATTCCAATGATATTCCGAGGAATAGGAACAGTAGGTAATTGGAAATGCAGGACTGAAATTTAGTAAAGAGAGTTGAACGTTTACATTTGAGTGCACTCTGAGTGGACATGATGATTGAAGCCAGGATTGTGGAGGAAACCTCCAAGAGAGGCGAGACTCAGGGATGGAACTGGGGACGAAACCTAGTTTAAGACTCAAAGGAATAAGTGGAGCTATAAAGAGAGTCCTGTCCGAGTATTGGAATGGGTACCCCAATAGTCTGGGTTACGGCAGTCAAGGAGAAGGAAACTCCCCAGAAGAAAGGGGTAGGCTACCGTGAGGAATGTTGGAGACAGGAGAGGAACGAGACTTGAGAAAGGACCCCTGGATCTGGAGACTGCAGGGCACTCATATGGTGGCAGAGCGTTGGAACAGTGAGGATGGAGGCCATAATGTAAAGGATCTGGGAGGTGGGGAGAAGTTCAAAGTAATAAAGAAGATGGTAAATAAAATGGTAGTTTGGGGAGTAAGAGCAACAAGTAAACCTTTAGGTTGAGCAAAATCTGGGAATTTTAGTGGAAAGGGAGGAGTGAGGATTCCGTTAAGAGGAGATATTTGGTGAGCAAGGTCTCTGAGAAGTGGGGAATGAATGGGATTAGTCATAGCTCTTTCTTTTCAAAGAAGGGAGAAAATGAAAGGATGAGTAAAGAGGGAGGGGCATTTTGGGCGTGGCTACAGATATGTGTTGAGGTGGAAAGGGAACAACATAAAGTAGCTTGAGGTAATCACTGAAATCTTTCCTGGAAAATGAGTCGTGAGGTCTTCCTGAGACTGAGGGGGCTGGGGAGGGCTTGAAGAGTTCAGGACAGGTCCAGACCTGCATCGTTCAGTACAGTAGAGATGAGCCCCTGCTCCATGTGGCTACGAGCCCTTGAAATGTGGCTAGTCCCAACTGAGATGTGCTGCCAGGGCAAACTACATATCAGATTTCAGACTTAGACCAAAAAAGGACGTAAAGTATCTCATTAATACTTTTTAAACTGATTTTTTTGTTGAAAGTCTAATACTCTGGATAAGTTGGATTAAATAAAATATATTATCAAAATTAACTTCACCTGTTTCTTTTTACTTTTTAATGTAGCTACTAGAAAATTTAAAATTGCATATATGGTTCATATTGTATTTCTATTGGACAGCACTGATCTAGAAAAATACAGTAAGGATTCACAAAGGAATGAATAAAAGGACTGCAGGGAAGTAAAGAGAGTTTGGTTGAAGTTAAGGATCTCTAGCGCATCCCGTCAATAGGACTGGAGGCTGAGCTTTCTGAGCCGCAGACGGAGGGCTGACCCCGGGCTGCGAACTGGCACAAGGAGCATGGTCAGAGGAGTCAAAGATCCAAGAGGGCAGAATGAAATGAACCACCTCGGGCTCAGGCTGGGAATGACAGGGAGTCAAGACCATTGGGAGCTGATGGGTTGGGAGAATGGCAACGGCTGTGTGTGGTCAGAGCGCTGGCAGATGGCCCGAAGCTCTGAGGATTCAGTGGGAAGGGTAGGAAGTGATGAAGTGTGATCAGAAAAGAGCATTTCTGTGCTCCCAATCTGCTGTGTAAATGCCGGTTTTTCACATTTTAATTTCGCTTAGAGTGATATAAACTTGTGGAGGAAGCTTTATAGTACCGGATCCAGACAAATGGGTATTTGAATAAAGTTTCCTTAGAACCCATGTGAAAAAATATATAAATAACTCTGTAACTGCAACAGATGACCCCAGGGAGCCTTTGGGTACAACAAAGTATTGAGAGCTCCTCTCTTGTTTCAGTATCCTCCTAACGCAGAAAGGCCAGGGAAGAGTGTAAACCCCGCAGGAGACATTTAGTAAACACACACACTAAGGTAAATTACTGTATTGCTTTGCCAGTTACAAAAATTAAAGTTACTTTGCTAAAAGCCCAGGAGTAACGCATTGGCTTTGAAATGAGAGGTCAGTGCATCCTATTAATTTGAGAAATGGACCAGGCTTGGGGATCTCTTCCTAGTCCCTAAACCACAGGTGGGAGCACACTGCAGCCTGCGGGGGGCTGACTCAGAACCGCTTCAGTCAAGTGTGCTCAGGCAGATATGGCAGATTTGAAGAATCCTAATCTCAAATACTGAAATCAGTGCTATCCTCAATTCCATAATCCAACCAAGCACAGAAAAGAAAAACAGGAGAAGTGACCCGAGGTCTGAATTAATAGCTAAATGGAAACAAAATCCTATGTCAAATTTCTAGAAAGAAAGCCCTTTGCCACAGTCCAAAAATTTTTATTTTGGGAAACTATTTTAAATGTATTCAATTATATGATCCAATAGTGGCTGCAATATTCAGAAAGTTTATTAAAAATGTATGAACTGAGAAGACAGTGGTGCAGCTAATCATATTTTATTTATAAGGCAAAATGTGGTATAAGTGGATAATATAAATAGCAATAAATTGTGCACAATAATCTGCATTATTGCACCATATTCTTAAATGTATTTATTTATATTCCATCTTGGTTCAGAAAAGACTTCAGGCACCATTACACCACTTGCTATGTGACAAGTTAATGCTACTTTTTAAAAGGCCAAGTGAGACTATGTGAGAAATTCTTGTTCATAGATAATAGCATTTCAACAAAAGAATTGTTGAAAAGTGACATGCTGCTGACTTTTATTAACTTTTTAGCCAGCTTCATATAAGTGACTACAATAATTGACTACCTTGTGCAAAGGATTAGAAGGCTAGAAAAATCTGTTTTATACAACACAGTGTCCAAAGCAGTGATAGAAAAATCAGTTTCTCTGACTGATTTTCATGAGGCAAACGAAATATCGCCACAGTTAACAGAAACACTGGTAACAGAAACCCGACCTCAACTCTCCCTCACTTGCCATAAAACTGGAGAAACATAATGGCAAAAGATGTAATAAAATGCTTTAGAGCCAGCTCTGATGACCTGGTGGTTAAAGTTCGGCACTGTCCACTTCAGCAGCCTGGGTTCGGTTCCCGGGCACGGAACCACACCACTCATCTGTCAGTAGCCGTGCTGTGGTGGCAGCTCACATAGAAGAACTAGAAGGACCTACAACTAGGATATACCTCTATGTACTGGGGCTTTGGGGAGGCAAAAAAAAAAAGAGGAAGATTGGTGACAGATGTTAGCTCAGGGCAAATCTTTCCCAGCAAAAAAAAAAAAGCTTTAAACATATACAGAGACCTTCAAAGACAATACCTTCTAGACACCTAGTCAACTAACCCCTGAGTTTCGCTTGCCATGAAACAGTCTCCTGTATAAATTAAAACTTTCAATGTAATCCAAGAGCCCTGAGCCGGGAGGGGAAGCTGCTGGAGGCACTCCTGCTGAGAAGACACCTGCAGGGTTCCAGGATTCAGGCTCTTCCTTCACATCTCCTAAACGCAGCCAATATGACTGTCAAGAGAAACATGCCAACACTACCATTTCTAGACATTTAAATCATTCTGTGGATGTTTTGAAAGGAAAGCTACATTATGCCTGGTGCTTCGTGTAGATAGCAAAAGCGCACAGCAGTTAATCCACATGGATCATCTAAATGACCTTTGGTGGAACAACAGAAAACGAAGGATTGGATTGCCAAAGCCACAGCCAGCAACACTCTCGGGCACTTTTCTTCCACGGGAGACAAAAGCAAATGCATTCTTCTACTGACTGCTCTTCAGGTGGGACTGAAGGAAAAACTGCTTTTATGCTCATGAAGGATTTCCCATTTTCCTGGGTTAACAGCTGAATGTGATTCCTGTTTGCTGGTTCTCACCAGTAGGACCACATTCTCTCCACGATGCCAAGTTAATACAAAGATGCTTAGGTCCTTTGTCACCTTGATGGGGTGGGCCTGGCCAGGAAATGAAAACAGCCAGTATTTAAGACAGTGGGCCAGCTCCTCCTGCTAACCTTCCAGCAAATGAGCTCATTCTGGGATCAAAGGAAGAGATGGCCCCACGGAGAGAGACAGGCTCTGGGCATGTGGTAGGAGAAGAAGGCACACAAAGATTTTCAAGGTATTGAATAATCAGTGTCTCCATGTGCTTTTCCTCTCTTTAAGCTTTCTGACCAGATCAAAATACAACACTGTTCATTTGGTTGGTTGGTCATCAGTCATAATTAGACACAAAATCTTAAGTCTGGGCCACACCTTCTTAAAATCCATCTGTGTGTTGGAATAGAAAAGAACCATGGAGGTACACAGCTGTTGGTTTGTTTTTAAAAATGAATATATTTAAGATTTTTGACCATGATGGTAAAAATGTTTATTGAACTAAACAGATATGGCAAGGAAAAGGAATGGCCTCTCATTGAAACTCTGTCCCATTCAACAAAATACCATGTCCTTCCGAACTCCTATCACCACTCAATTGGATCTGCAGTTTGGTGAAATGTTTCTGAAAGCAGGAGATAAAATACGACCACGTTTGAAGCACGCCCATTGTGAAATGGGTGGAACTGCAATAAAATCTAAAAATTAAAACCTGTTACACATTTGTACTTTTCATTTGTTCAAAACTAACACCAGTTTGGGCAAAGCACTTGTAAGCAATGCTTGAATTATTTTCTCCCCTTCGGCAATAAAAGAAATAAAGAATAATTTAGGATTTGATTTTGTGAAACAATAAGACAACTATGCTCAGATTTAACTTAAAAATATAACTCAAACATATCTGAGAGAACTAGAACTCTATATTTCTAAGTTCTAAAACTCTTAATAAATGTATCTTATTTGAGATATAGGCAATAAATTTGGAATGCAATTGTAATTACCAAGGTTTTAATGTAGTTATTAATTCTCACCTGGCTAGAAGATGGCTTTCAGAGAATTATTAATATCAAATTCTTAGTCTTCAAATTGTGAGCTTAGTTATAAGGCAGTTATGTTTCTTTGAATGGCTGTGTGTACTTTCCTAAGAACTGGAAAGGTGACATACGTAAATATTACTACATGGCCAAATGTGCGCACAACTTAGATGAGGTTGAGAGGGATGGGAAGTATGGTGGTGATGTATATTTAATTATTTCCAAAAAGAAAGGGGATATTCTGAAAGCTATCCACCCATGTCAGCTTTTGTTTGCTGGATTCAGTGGGTTTTAGAATTTACTTCTATTATAAGCTAATTTAAAATATATCAATTACTTCACAGATTCTGTTCCCAAATGTATTAATAGTCTAAAGATGAAAAAGAACTGAGTAAAGAATATTATTTCAAATAGAAGGAGAAAGTGGGAAGGAGGGAGGCAAGGAGGAGAGAGAGAGAAACTTTTTAAAATGTTACAGAAGGAAGGGCCTGCAATTATGATGGAAGATTTCATCCACAACCCCTACTGGTAAACAGCAATCATAAAGTATCAGGAATATTATTGTTTTTTTAATGAAAGAAATATTAATTCATGGGAATCTGAGAAAAATCATAGATTTCCGGCTGTGGATTTACATCAGCAGTTTTGTCAACCTTTCTTACCCGTGGTGGGTTTTCCTTAAAAAAAAAAAGACACTGCAGAGAGCCCATCTGTACAATCTAAAATCAAAACACGTAATTAAAAAATGATTCTAACCTATTGACGTTTATGATAGTCTTTTTCTTAATTTTAGGAATGAATAGCTCATATAGTAAGAAAATAGGCATTTGAAGTTCACAATTCTTTCAATTTTGTGTCAGTTTCTTCCATTAAATTATTTCAAACACTTTGTGAGATATGTACAATCTTGTATTACAAAAGCTGTTTTGCCACCTACCTAGCCCGCTAGCTTCACTGCACATGGTACAGAGACATTGGACAATATTCCACAAATACTAACATTGATTAACGCCAGCTGTAGGACTTTGGGCAATTGGTGGCTTTCATTTGAACTTCTCTTTGTACAAACGGAAATTTTCATAATGTGCATTCTTAGAATCATAATGTATCATTTTTAGAAAAACAATAAAGCCATTATTCTCTCCCAAAACTGTGAAATATGCTCTTACAAAGATTCTCCTGAAAATGATAATATATTGTGAAAAAAGAGTTTTATTTTTCAGTGGAATAATAACTGCCTACATTTGGTACGTTATCTGTATAATGAGTGTTTTCTTTCATTACAAAAAAATCTCCAGATCCCCAGCTAAGCCAGTTCTCCCTCTGGATCTCACTAGAATCTGCAGAGAGGGAGTTTGCAAATTATTTTATGTTGTAATATTTGTACAGTATTCTAATAATATTGAGTACAAATAAAATGCTGTTTTTGACAAAAGGTGATTCTGGTCTGCCTTTATCTTTGTGTGTAAAATCGTCTCTACCAAAAGCAGTTTTCAAAATATAAGCATCTCTTTCAATTCCTGCTGCCAAACAGACATTTATTTCTTCTGTGTATTCTGGGAGGCTTGGTTGTTTCAAACTAGGACCTTTCAGAACAGACTACCCCAAAGAGTGTTTTCACAGAAAAACTTTTCAAAATATTTTATTTTGTAAAAAAAATAGAAATATTCTAGATTATATTGTCTGAAAAGTGATTCTCCTTTCCATATTTTACACACTGCCCACAGAGCCAAGTGTGAGCTGACCACCAGCCCCAGGCACGGGATAGGTACCAGCCCATCCTATCACCAAGCGTCCTGCCAGGTGAATTTGTTGAGTTCAGCGGTATCTGGAGAAGACCATCTTTAGAGTGCAAACAGAATGATACGGATGCATGGTTTCAGTCAAACTGTTCTCCGGCCACAGGATCATTTGATTCAGGTGGATGACACAGTGGTTAAAAGTGTAGGTCTGGGGGTCAGACTACCCTGTGTTTCGGACCTAGTTAAGTCCTAGGGCAAATTACTGGCCATCTCAGCCTTAAAATCCTCAGTTTCCTCCTCTAGAAAATGAGACTAACACCAAAATCCCATCAAGGCTGAATTAAAGTAAGATAGGTAACAAGAGGCTAGGACAGCAACTGGCACACAGATTGTATCGATGGAGAATTTAGGATGATGGATCGATGACGATGGTGATGACAACAATAGCAATAGACTGGTCAAGGTCACTGCCTAAATTTTGCTTTGTCTGCACAGAGAGACCTATGTGCAGAGATCTCAGAAGGGATGAGCCTCCTTTCTGTAACTCAGCGTTAGTAAAAGAGGTGGTGAGTGCTGAGATGGGCCGAGTTCTGGATCTAAAGCCACCAGTCACCTTTCACCACTCAATTTGCCACTTACAGAAACACCCTGGACAAGTCACTTGACCTCTTTGAGCCTCACGGTGTTCAAGAGTAAACTGAAAAGCTCCAGTAAGAAGATGTTTGGCAAAATGAAAACTTTTGGGTTATGAAGCCCATACAATTGCCATTACCTAGATAATTCATATTTTTAGACAAACCATTAAGGAAAAAGCCATCTAGCTCATAGGCAGATGGGAGAGCAGTGAGAAATGAGGGGCTCTGGGCTCCACAGCCTCGGCTTGAGTGCAGCCTCCGGCAGTACTAGCTGTGTGCCCTGGTGGAACCCTCAGTTCATCACCTGTAGAATGGGATGATAAGAAAAATTACGGGTCATGGGGTTTGTGAGGATTAACTGCAATGATGTGAGTAAACCACTCAGTACAAGTGCCCCCAGAATATTAGTATTGCTGTGGTCTGTCAGGTTACTGGCTATAGAGGTGTTTTATTAGGTTATTGTTCATTCTCATCTTGTTTTTACTGAATAGAATGGGATTTGGTTTATTAACCAATGTTGGCAGCAGTTATTTTTTTTCACTTGGACGGAGAATCTGTGTAATGCAGTATAATGCGGGCTTCAGTCTCTCTTTAAACATTGTCACTAACAGCTGAAATCATATATATAAATTAAATAAAGATAAGGTTCCTTTTGCACGTGTGCTATAGTTCTTATGACACACTATATTACTTTCAGTAGAGTCTTCGTGGAATATTCAGTGGACAGCAATTTCTCCACGGAATGTTTCATAATATGGAGGACACCTGAAGCTCACCTTCCTTATTACCTTTTCCAAGAAAAACTTTCACCTTGGAATACTTCTGGAAGCCATTTTCAACAATGTTCCACTGAACTCTGTTAACGGCACTCCCAGCGCCCACCTCACACCCATGTCATCATGTGGATCCTGACCTTGCTCTGCTGGTCTACAGACTGTGCTCACTAAGAATTCACACACCGATGGCTTCGACCCTGATTATGTGCTAAACTCACTTGAGGAGCTCTTAAAACATACTGACACTTGGCCCAACTGAATCAGAACCTCCAGGCATCCTTCGTGGCTTGTAAAGCTCCTCAGGTGATATAACACGCAGCCAGGGTTCAGAACAACTGTTTTTCGAGAATGACTGAACCAAAGTGAAAAAGATACATTGACAATGCTACACAAAAATCTTATTGTAGATTTAGTTTGACGAAAAGTTCTCTCAGTAGGGAGAAAATGGAATAACTTGCTTCTTA
This sequence comes from Equus asinus, assembly GCF_041296235.1. Taxonomy (NCBI): domain Eukaryota; kingdom Metazoa; phylum Chordata; class Mammalia; order Perissodactyla; family Equidae; genus Equus; species Equus asinus. Next base: position 69,959,809 of record NC_091796.1, read on the forward strand.
CCATTTCTCTTTTATGTCCGTAAACCCACTCACCCAGTTATTAGTCAATTTTCAAGATAATGGCTTTGTTCTATCTTTCAAAAGGAAATCAATGGTACAGAAGACTACCAAAGGTCACTGGGTGTAACAGACCTCCAACGATCTGGCATTAATCTTCACAAGCGGCTGTATATTGGAAATGGAAAAGGATTGTCTTCAATGGACAAATTTTGTGTTATTTTCTGATTATAAACATCCGTTTTTTTTTTTTAACCTCCCCAGTGAGAAGGTCAACTGAGGCAAAACACACAGAAGTAGGGTCTTCTATCTTCTACAAATAAAACAGAAAATCTGCCATCTTTTGGTATCTACTTTTGGTAAGAATAAAAGAAACCCACAGTCACAGACTAAAAACTAACTTTTTTGTCTTATGTCCAACTAAACCTGATATTATATCAAGCCATAGTTGTTTGTCAAGTGTGTATATCAAATACACTAGATGAGTCTAAATATATAATAATGAAATGTTACCAAGAATTTTCACAGCTGCCTTCTGTTACACATATGCTATTCCATGTCCCTGTCGTCATTCTCTAAAATTATGCCCCTGAATTGCCATACATTTCTTATTTCCTGGCTTTTAAATTTATTACTTCCATTTATTTACTTTGGACAGTTGTATTTCCAAGAGACCCACATAATTTGAACTATCGTATTTTATGTCTTTGCCACCCAACCAGCAATTAAGTGGCAGCGCAAATGTGTTCTTAATTCTGAGTTCCATGTTGACTTTTTCTTTGCCTACAAAATTTACCAAAGAAAAATCCTACAAGCATTAAAGATGAAAAGGCACCTTATTCTTTCTGTGATACAAAATTACAAGGGAAAGATGTCAGGTTTTTAAAAAATCAGCTTCTGCTCCAGAGTATTCTTGGCCCCCGGGATGCTGCAACCCTGCAGGTTAAGTCAAACGCACCTTCTTCAGAACCGTATTTGTTAAATATTAAAGAGAGTTCATCTTACAAACGTCCAAGTTTACCACACATAACTCATTCTTGCCAATTACCTCTTTCTCCTAATAATCTCAAACTGAGCAAGGTGAAGGAGAGAATCTTAACGTAACAAAGGAGAGATGGATGTGTGAAGTATGAGGCTGAATAAAAATGGCTGAAAAGCAATCCAGGCGAGGCTGGAGGGTGGCCACACCCAGTGCTAATACGGACCATTTGAAAATAAATCTGCTATACCAGAGGGCAACCGGCACTGCTTTTATTTCCTTCCGCTTGATCCACAAATACCCATTATTAATAAATAGCAGTTACAGCTTGCCCCAAGGACAGGCAAAAAGCCCCAAAATATTTCAGTGAACCATCCTAACATGTGGCTACGCCATCATATTTTCAGGATTTCGTGAGCTAGTCTGCATTTCCAGTCTCCTTTGTGTGGCCACAAATAACAACCCTGAAATGGGTGTGTCCCTCTTAAAAGGATGCACTACAGCCCTCTCTGTTAACGGTTCTACCAGGAGATTTCAACCTTTCGGCAGAAATTAAATGCACTGGGATGCACGGAACAATAAGAAAACATTTTAACTCCGGAGATGAGAAGACATGAAACAAGTACTGAATGATCAGCGGATCCCAAAAGAGCTCCAGGAGGAGGCAAATGATGCATTATTTAAAATACTAGCATTACAACAAGAAAACAAAGAGGTGGGGGTGGGGGTAAAAAAGAAAAGAAAAGAAATCCAACACCATCCATTTTGATTTTTGATATAACAAGTTTACTCCCCCCAACAGAAAGCTCCTGGGTATAAAGCATGCATAGGTCCCACAGGTGAAATGATGCACAATGGCCGAGTCCGGGTCCCGGGGTTCGCGTGCGCTGCAGGCATGCACTACTGAAATAAAGAGAATACCCTGACTTTTCCAGTTGCTCCACACACAGTCCATCTTGGTGGAATCGGCAGTGGCCTGCATCGTGCGGGCTTTGGGGACTCGCCGTTGCTGTCCTCGGGGGCGCGGAGCTGGCACTCGGGCGTCGGCGCCCAGGCTGCAGCTCTGGGCTCGCGGCGGCCGCGCGGCTGCAGACACACTGAGGCTGCACCAGCCGGCGAGGGGCGGGCGCGAGCGCGGGCGGGCGCCGCAGTCTCCGCGGCAGCGAATCAGCGCGGCGGGCCGCGGGGCTGCCTGCGCGCGCGGGATGCGGGCGCGCTCGACGGAGAGCTGGCTCGGCCGCCCTGGGGTGCTGCCCCGGAGACGGCGAAACCGGTTCTGGCAGGGAAGGCACAAGAGCAGAGCGGGTGTGGGAGGTGTGGAAGAAGAGGAGGGGAAAAGGGGCCAAGGGTGGGGTGAGAGTACGGGACTGAGGCTGTTCCTGGGAGTTCCTGACTGGCTGGGTGCATATTCTAGAAATTTCTTAGCAACCCAAGAAACTTGGATAAGACACAGTCGATGGCAGTACAAGGTCAGGCTTTCAGCATAATGTCCCCCAGTTGTTCCTTTCGCTCACCCACCTCTCTTTTCCCCCAGACTTTACAGTCTGGCCACGCTTATTTTATTGTCTGGCATCTTCCAAACAATTGCCAGATTCTCTCCCTTTTTTGGAATATTCCACGGCTATCCAAAACCTTTGTTGGCAAGCCATAATCCCTATAAAGAAATCTTCAGTCCCTGAGGGCCCCCGTGTTTCTTACTGCCTCTCTTCTCCAGCTCTGCGTGTGGGTTGAATCAATAAATACATATCAGAATACGGTACCTGTAGGCTCCAGACCAAAGCCCTTGGACTCTGGCACATGGGTTTGTGGGTTACTGCAGTGACATTCCCAGAGTGGTCAATTGTGGGGGCATCCACACAGAACTCAGGGAAGCAAAGGGCATTCTGCCTGGACACATCATCTTTGGGGTTGAGTGCTGGGGGTGATGGAGGTAGGTCAGGTGTATAATTTGGGAGATGAAGTTGGTTTCCAAGCCCAGTGAGTAAGGGCTTCAGGAGTACCCAGTTACAATGCCAATGTCAATGGGTGGAGCAGAACAATGGTGGTGACCTCCTATCCAAATCCTAGCATGAAACACTTTATCAGATTATACACCAAGGCCTTGAGAGAAAGGACAGTAGACAGATGCATTTTGAGGAGGAAAGGTAGAAACAGCAGAGAAAGGACTGGAATTGGGCATTGCTTGGGAAAGAAAGTCCTGGTGGAGGGAACTGTTGAGGAGACAAGACGTAGCATGAAGACAGAGGATGCCTTGGGGACTTTAGGGGCACGTAGAAGGGAGAGTCCCCACTTCATTTGTTGTGGCATGGCCTTATCCGTTACACAGGGTTTCTTGTTCCCTCAGGGAAAAGTGGAGCCTTCACGATTTCTCCACAGTTCCTAGAAGCGTTCCTTCCCAAACCCACATCTACATTTGCACATCCTGCACCAGCAAGGACGTAAGCACAGGACTCCCAAGGTTGTGCTTGTAGACGTGATTCATCTTTCATTTTATGAAGCATATGCTCTATAGAATATGATCTTTGGGATCATGCATATTCTTTTTCGGATACAAGCTTCCAGAGAAACCAGCTGAGCCTCTCTGCATATCTCTGTAAGGTCTGAAATTATTCTTGAGGAAGCTTAGTGAGAATGAGTTCAGGAGGATGATTTGGCACTTCTGGGCAGCCGAAGGCTCCTCCAAGAGAGGGGGTGTCAGAGCTCCCTCCCGGCTGATGAGAAGGAAAAACAGCAACCACATTATTACAAAGCACTTTTCAAACTGACCTGCTCTAGAGACATCAGTGACTTTTTTAGATTTATATTCTCTACCCCGCCCCCTCCAATTTTTTCATTGTCATGTTCATGTTTGGGAATCCAGTCAGCAGTATACTGAAGACTGGTACTTGATGATGAATCTTCACTGCATGATGTGGAGCTGGAGGCACTGCAAACAGGTGTGGACAAGACTCAGAAGGACAGAGGGGGAAGGGGTTGCCAGGTGGGCGGTTGCTTCCCTGGCCACTTTTCAGTTGGAAACCTCTGGATCCTTGGCCACTAGGAGGCACTACCAGTCCAGTGATGGCCCCAGTCATCAGCCCCAAGTCCAGAAGGTGCTCCACGTGCATTAGTGGTGAGTATTCAGTGTCCCCGTGACCAGAGCCAGGGTGTGTTGCTAACCTGATAGTCAGTACCGCACAGCAAGGAAGAGTAGGCAGAGTCAAGCTCTCCCTCAAGGGGAGGAGAGCTATGTCAGACTTCTTGGGCCATGAGTTTTCATTGGCCACAAAGTTGACCTTGGAATGTCAGTTTAGCCGAAAGACCACATTCCTTTGAGTCATGCTAAGTCTAGAGAGAGCAGCTTGATGGCACCTGAAAAATCAATACAGCAGTTTGATAGTTGAAGGTTGACGAGGTAAGATGGCAGATGCCACAGATGGAGATACACACGAGCGAAATAACTGGGTGGGGCGGGTTGGATTAATGCATAGGTGGGACAAGAAACATAAATGAATTTATTAAAGGAAAATCAAGCAGAAGACTATAAAGAACTTGACTGGGAATTAGGGGATGTGGGTGTTAGACCCACCTGTGTCACAAAAGTGAGTCGTGTGGCCTTCAGCAAGTCATTTATCATCTCTGGACCTCTCTTTCATAACATACAAATGAGTTATAGTTTTACATGTTTGTTTCTATGGAATAATAAGAATTTATTTCCCATAAACATTGTAAATGGGTGCTTTCTTTGCACAAGTACCCACACAGTACTAATTGAAACCTCTTGCCAAGATCAAAATGATAGAATGGTAGAAAAGATATGTAAATTATCCTTAAGTGGTGAAAGAAAACAGAAAGCAAAATAAAGCTTACTAAAAGTGAGCAGGAACTGCCACTGTCTTTAAACCAGGAGAGAACAGACGGGCTTTGCATGCAGCCAGCTCAGAACTTGGTTTAGGTGCCTGCCAGGAGAGGAAGTGATTTCTTTAGTTTTCAGGATGAAATCATGCATTAGGCAGTCTGTTCTGAGGAAAAGCAAAATAGTCAAGTTTTGTAATCTCATCCCAGATCAAGATGACTGTTGAAGGCTACCGTGCCCAGAGTGACTGCATCCTGTCTGTCTCCTGTAGCACGAGGATTTTACTGATGAGAATCAGTGGCACTTACATTGACACATTTGTTCAATAAATATTTACTGAGTACCTACTGTGTGCTAGACACTGCTCTAGGCATAAAGCAAAGTTCCTACCTTTAAGAAGTTTATATGCTAGTAAGTATTGGGGGGGGGGCAGATAATTAAAGAGGGGAATAAATATTTCACGTGCAGATAAGTGCATGGAGGAAAATAAACAGGTAAGAAGGGGTAGAGAATGAGGGTGGGGTAGAAGTTTGCTATTTTATGAGGAGGGTCAGCAAAGGCCTAACTTGTAAGGTAAAATTAGAGCAGAGACCTAAAGGAAGGAAAGAGAAGACTGTTAAGTTACATGGGAGAAGGGCATTCACAGATGCACGGAGTTTGCGGGACAGAATGTAAGAGCTGGTAAATTATATCAGGCATTCTCATAGAACTCCTTAATCTTTTTTTATGCTCTGAGAAGTATAGCAATTGGAAGAAAAGGCTGAGAACCAAAAAAATAAAACAAAAACCAAACCTTAATTATGATCAAAGAACACTGAGAACTCTGCTTTATGCCATATGGAATGAGGAAATTTAAAGGAACAACCAATTTGGTATATAAGTCGCTGTACCAAAATAATGCATGAATTGTCTTCACTTTAAACAGCAGATCGCACTTGTTATTGGCCAGGTGCTTTCTCATACGGTATGCGTTAGTTGTTACAAGATCCCTATGTCGTAGATAGTGTTTACCTTCATCTTCTTCATTCCTTCATTCATTCAATCTACAAACATTTGTAAAGCCCATACTAAGTGCCTGTCTCTGTACATACAAAGGAAATTGCCCACTGGGAACTTGAGTCTAGTGGGGGGAAGATTTAGACATAAATCGATAAATGCAATCAACTGATAGATGTCTAAGAAGGAAAGAGTGGATATCCAAAACAAGGAGTGGTTGGGGGAAGTGGAGGTTCACGAAAAGCTTCAGAGGGTAGGTGAGAGCTGAGCTGAGTTATGAACAAGGAATAGAATCATCAGTTTGAATGATGGGCTTTCCTGGCAGGCAGATACGGAAACTTAATTACAGACCTGTGCAGGGGCCAGATTGGGACAGGCGCAAGTAGTAGTACTGTCAGCAAATAAGGAAGATACTGCAGGGTTTCAAGGAGAGGGGTAACATGAGAAGTTAAATAATTTATTCAAATTTGGCTGAGAATTTTCCAGAATTGATAAAAGACATAAATTCTAGCTCTGAGCAAGACAAGAAGAAATCACTATCCTGACCCACATCATTGTGAAACTGCAAGGCATCAAAGACAAGGAGAAAATCTTAAAAGCAGACATAAACAAAAGATAGATTACCTCGGAGAAATGGTTAGACCAACAGCAGTCTTTTCATTAACAGGAGCCAGAAGATAGTGGAATAATGTCCTCAAAGTAGTGAGGGCAAATAACCGTGGTCTAGAATGCTATACCCAGCAAGACTAATACAGGCATTTTAAAATATGTAAGAATGAGAGAATTTACTAATTGCAGACCCTGCAGAAAAATATACCAAACATAGTACTTCAGAAAGAAGAAAATTGAACCTCAAAGGAAGAAGCAAAATGCATGAAAGAATGCTGAGCATAAAAATTGGTAATGGCTAATTTGGGGATTATAAAAGAAAGGTGAAACTAAAACAGTAGACAAAAATAGAACATAAGGTGGGAGGGAGTGATAAGAATAAAAACATACTAAGGTCCTAGTAATGTTCAGGAGGAAGGTAGAGATGTTAACTTTAGACTATGAAAAGTCATATTTGTGTGTTAAACATTGAAGGGTCACCACTAAAAGAAAATAATGAGAACATATAACTTCTAAGTGGGTAAATGTATAAACAAGGAAATTAATACGTTAAATCCAGTCGAAGTTAGGAAAAGGGGAAAATGAGAAGCAAAGAAAAGAACTAGTAAATAGAAAGCACAAAATAAAGTATCAGAAATACATCTAAATATATACAAATAATGCCAACTAAAAAGATGGAAACTCTCAGACTAGATGAAAAAAGATCTAGCCAAAGGATATTTAGAGAAGAAAATCCTAAAACATACTAACATAGGAAAGTTGAAAGTAGAAATGGAAAAAGCTATACCAGGTTAATAAATTTTCGTGTAGTCACCTTGCTAAGTTCACTTATTAATTCCGTTTGTAGATATTGGATTTTCTATGTACATGATCAAATCTGCTCTGAATAAAGAGGGCTTTATTTCTTCCCTCCAAATCTTTATACTGTTATTTCTTTGACTGACTTATTTTTATTTCTTGACTTATTACATTGTCTAGGACCTCCAGTATAATGTTGAGTAGAGGTAATAATACGGAATATTCTTTATCTTACTCTTGAATTAAGGGGAAAAGTGTGCTCAAAATTTGACCATTAAATATGATGCTGGCTATGAACTTTTTAGCTGTCCCTCATCAGATTAAGGAAGTTTTTTCTCTCTTTATAGTTTCCTGAGAGTTTTTGTCATGAAGTGATGTTGAATTCTGTCAAATGCACTTACTGAAGCTATTGAGATGATCACATGACTTTTCTCCTTTCTTTTCTTGTAATATCCTTCTTAAGTTTTTGCATCAGGATTTAATTTTAATCCACTGACCTCACAGAACAAGTTGAGAAGTGTTACTCCCTCCTGTATTTCCTGAAAGAGTCTGTGTAAGATGATGTTCTTTCCTTTTGGAATGTTTGGATGGATTTGCCAGTGAGCCCATCTGGACCTGGAGTTTTCTTTGTGACATCATTTTTAATTACAGATTTCTTTAATAAATAGAGGATTTTCCTGAGTTTTAATTCCTGCTTATGTTAATTTTAGTAAGTTTTTTTCCCAAATGAATTTGTCCATTTTAAATATGTTGTCAAATTTATGGGCATAAATTATTCACATCATCCTTTTATGTTTTTAATAATCTAAAGAAGACAGAGCCATGTCTCCTGTTTCATTTGTGATATTGGTTTTATTTTTCTCTCTTCATTTCTTGATTATCTTGTTGGAGGTTTATAAATATTATGAATTAGCTGTAAAGAATAAAATTTTTACTTTGTTGTTGTTTCTCTTTTGTATATCTCCTCTCTATTTCATTCTATTATTATTATTATTTCCTTCTTTTACTCTTTTCTGCTATTCTTTTATCAGCTCCATATAATGGAAGCTTAGGTTATTTTCAGCCTTTCTTCTTTTCTTGTATGTTCATTTAAAAGTATAAAATCCCCTCTAAGCACTGTTTTAAGTGCATCCTACAAGTTCTGATACGTTATGTTCATGTTATTGTTCAGTTCAAAATATTTTCCAATAGTCATTGTGATTTTTTTCTTTGTTTCATTAATTATATAGAATCATAAACCTTTGAGGATTGTTCTAACTATTCTATTGTTTATTTCCAGTTTAATTCTTCTGTAATTGGACAGCAAACTCTATACAATTTTAATCCATTGAAAATTTTTGAGACTTGCTTTAGAGCCTAGAATATGATCTGTTTTGATATGTGTGTCAAGTGGACATGAATGTATATTCTGAAGTTTTAAGGGAAAGTGTCCTATAAATGTCAATTACATCACATTGGATAGTATTATTCAAATAATCTATCTCCCCACTAATTTTTTGTTTGTGTGTCTGCCAGATATTGAAAGAAGTGTATCACAACTTCTAACTTTGATGTTCATTTGTCTATTTTCCTTTCAATTTTGTCAGTTTTTACTTTATTTAGAATATTTACTTCATACCACACACGTATATATATTACTTTCTATATAGAGCACTTATAAATTTAGGATTATTATGATGTCTTACGGTTGAATTGAATGTTTTATCATTATGAAATGTTCCCCTTTATCTCTAGTAATACTGCTTACTTAGAGTCTAGTTCGATGGGCATGGAGATATCCACACCAGCTTTCTTTAGCTTAGTGTTTGCATGATACACCTTTTACAATCCCTTACTTTCAAACTATCTGTATCTTTATATGTTCTGATAAACAGCATATTCTTGGGTCTTGTTTTTAATCCAAACTAGTAATTTTTGTTTTTTAATTTGAGTGTTGTCAATTTACATTTAATATAATCATTGATATAGTTGGATTTAAGTCCATCATCTTGCTATTTATTTCTTAATCATCACATCTCTTCTGTGCTCCTTTGTTCCTTCTTTCTTCTTTCAAATTAATCAAGTATGCTTTTTCCTGCAATAGTTTTTTAGTTATACCTTTTTGAATATTTTGGTGACCAGCTTACAATTATAATGTCCATCCTTAAATTACTGGAGTCTATCTTGCATTAGTACTTTTACAGTTTCCTTTATATTCAAAGAATCTTACAACTGTAAACTCCATTTACTGCCCGCCCCCTTTTGCGCTAGGGTCGTTAATGTTATAAACACTAAACAACATAATAATTTTTGTTGTTTAAAAAAAGTTAATCGTATTTTACACTTACATATATTCCTTTTCCACATTCTTCATCTCATAATTATGATAATATCCTTTTTTCTTTGAGGACTATTGAGCTCCTCAAATCTGTGAATTGAACCCTTTTATCAATTTTGGGGAAAAAAAATCTCAGCCATATTTCTTCAAATATTCCTTCTGCCTCACTTTCTCTCTCCTCTCCAATGAATCCAATTATTCATATATCAGGCCTTCTGAAAATGTTACACAAGTTTCTTATGCTCTGTTCTGTTCTTTTCATCGTTTTATTCCCTTTTGGATATTTCCTATTGATTGAGCTATCTGAGTCCACTAATTCTGTCTCTTTCTGTGTCCAAAGACCTATTAAATGTAGCAATTAGATTTTAACTTCAGAAAATTTATGTTTCAGTTCTAGGAAGTTAACTTGATTTTATTGTTATAAATTCCATTTCTTTGTTGAAATTTTCCATCTTTTTATGCATTTTCTGTCACATATTTATAATAGTTATTTTAAAGATTAACACAATATGCGGATCATCTGTGGGTCTGCTTCTGTTGTCTCTTCTTTTATTTAGTTATCAGTAACATGTTCTTGCCTCTTACATGTCTAGCAATTTTTTATAGGATGATGGATGTTGTCTATTCAGGAACTATAAATACTGACAGTTGATGCTGTTTTCCCATAGAAAGGGCTCACCCCTTCCTCTGTTAAGCAGCTATGGTGATTGATCACATCATTTCAATCATATGATAGGTCATAAAACAAGACTGAATACATTTTAGAAGGATGGAAATCATACAAAATATGTCTCCAACCACAAAGGAATGAAATTAAAGATCAATAACATGAGGGAATTTGGAAATTCACAAATATGTGGAATTTAATCAATACACTTCTAAATAAGCAATGTGTCAAAGTAGAAATCACAAGGGAAATTAGGAAATACTTCAAAATGAATGAAACTGAAACCAAAAATTAGGAGGTTCAGCAAAAGTAATACTTGGCAGGATATGTATAGGCTGTAAACATCTATATTAAAAAAGAAGAAATCAATCACAAGAAACTAGAAAAGAAGAACAAACTAAACTCAAAGCAAGCAGATGGAAGAAGTAATCAAGATTAGAGTGGAAATTAATGAAATAGAAAAAACAACATAGAAAATCAATGGAACCAAAAGTTGGTTCTTTGAAAGGATCAACAAAATTGATAAACTCTTAGGTAGAATGACTAAGAAAAAACAGAGAAGACTCAGATTACTAAAATCAGGAATGAAAGAGGGGACATTGCAACCAATCTTACAGAATTAAAAGGATTATAGGGAAATACTATGAGCACTCCAGACAAACAAATTAGATAACATAGCTGAAATGGAAAAATTTTTAGAAAGACATAAACTACTAAAACTGACTCAAGAAGAAATAGAAAATATGAATAGATTAAAATGAAAAGACATTGAATTAGTAATTTTAAAACTTCCCACTAAGAAAAGCCCAGGTTCAGATGGTTTCACTGGCAAATTCTACTAAATGTTTAAAGAAGATAACACCAATCTTTCACAACTCTTCCAAAAAGAAGAATGGGTAGGAAAACTTTCCAGTCGCTCTGTAAGGTCGCTATCACCCTGATCCCAAAACCAGACAAAGCATCATGAGAAAAGAGATCTACAGACCAATATTCCTTATGAATATAGATGCAAAAAATCCTCAACAATATACTGCCAAACTGAATCCAGCAACATATAAAAAGGATACATCATGACTAAGTAGGATTTATGCCACAAATAAAACAACCAATGTAATACACCATATTAATACAATAAAGGACAAAACCCATACAATCATCTCAATGAACATGGAAGAAGCAGTCAAGAAACACCCCTTCATGATAAAAAAAAAAAAACACTCAACAAACTAGAAATAGAAGGAAACTTCTTTAACCTGATGAAAGGAATCTCCAAAAAACTCACAGGTAACATGATACTCAATGGCAAGAGACTGAAAGCTTTCCTCCTAAGATCTGGAACAAGACAATGATGTTTGCTCTGGCAACGTCTACTCAATATCATACTGGAAATGCTAGCCAGGGCAATGTAACAAGAAAAAGAAATATAACTCATCTAGATGGGAAATGAAGAAATAAAACTATTTCCATTTGTAGACACATTGATCTTGTATACAGAAAATTCTAACAAATAAAAGAAAATATTTAGAGGCAATAAACAAGTCCAACCAACAGTTTGCAGGATACAAGGTCAGTATACAAAAACCAACTCTATTTCTACCTCCTAGCAGTGAATAATCCAAAAATGAAATTAAGAAAAGTTACATTTACAATAGCGTAAAAAAGAATAAAATACTTATGAATAAATTTAACAAAGGAAGTGCAAAACTTATCCTTTGAAAACTAAAAAACGTTAAAAGAAATTAAAGAAGATTTAATTAAATGGAAAGACATTTTTCTTCATAGATCAAAAGGCTTAATGTTGTTAAGATGGCAGTATTCTCCAAATTAATCTACAGATTCAACACAATCCCTGTCAAAATCCTAGCTAGGGTTTTTTGTTTTTGTAGAAAGTAACAAATTGATCCTAAAATTCATAAGGAAATTCAAGGGACCCATAGTAGGCAAGACAATGTTAAAATAGAACAAAGTCGTAAGCCTCACACTTCCCGATTTCAAAACCTGCTACAAAGCTACAGCAATCAAGACAGTGTGGTACTGGCATAAGGCTAGACATGTAGAACAATGGAGCAGAACTGAAAGTGCAGAAATAAACCCTCACGTATATGGTCAGTTGCTTATCAACAAAGATGCCAAGACCACTGAATGAGGATAAGAATTAGTATTTTCAACACTGGTGCTAGAACAACTTCATACATAAAAGAACAAAGTTGGACCGCTACCTTATACCATATATAAGAATTAACTCATCATAGATCAAAGACTAAATGTAAGCAATAAAAGTAGAAATCTCTTAGAATAAAACAGGCAGAAATCTTGATGACCTTGGATTAGGCAGAAGTATCTTAGATATGACACCAAAAGCACAAGGAACAAAGGAAAAAGTAGATAAATTGGACTTCATCAATTTTGATGAGGTTTTTTTTGAATTAAAGAAAACTTTTGTGCATCAAAGGATACTATCAAGAAAGTGAAAAAAAAACAAGCCATAGAACGGGAGAGAATATCTGTAAGTCATACATCTGAGAAGGAACGTGTATCCAGAATATAAAAAGGACTCTTACAAACCAACAACTAAAAGACAACCCAATTTAAAAATGGGCAATGGGTTTGAATAGACATTTCCCTAAAGAAGAAATACAAATGACCAGTCATCACATGAAAAGAGGCTCACCAGCATTAGGTAACTGCAAATCAAACTACAGTGAGATGTACTTTGCACCCACTATAATGTATATAATTAAAAAGATGGAAAATAACAAGTATTGGTGAGGATGTGGAAAAATTGGAGCCATCATACATTGCTGGTGGGAATGTAAAGTGGTGCAGCCACTTTGGAAAACATTTTGGCACTTCCTCAAAAAGTTAGACACAGAGTTATGGTATGACCCAGCAATTCCACTCCTAGGTTATACCTAAGGGAGAAAGAAAAGAAAAAGGAAAGTGAGGAAGGGAGGGAAAGACAGAGGAAAGGAAGGGGGGGCGGGGAGAGGGAGAGAAAGAGAGAGAGAGAGAAAGAATAAGAAAAGGGTTTCTTTTGGGGGTGATAATGTTTTGAAATTAGATAGTGGTGATGGTTGCAAAACTTTGTGAATATACTAAAAACTACTGAATTGCACACTTTAAAAGGGTGTGTCTTATGGTATGTGAATTATACCTTGAGTAAGAAAAAGAAATACGGAAGAAAAAATTAGAGCAAGACTGCTCCTCCAGATGGCTGCCGCGCTGCGTCTCCGCATGCGGCTTGGTGAGCGTTGTGACCTGGAATTGAGCCTCACTTGCCATCTTGGCCAGGCACTCTTACAAAGGGCACAACCTGGCAACTTTACATGGCAGCCTGGATTGCTTCTTAGCCCACCCTCCAGCTCTGTTCTCTGTCTCAGCCTCTCTCGACAGCACAACACCTTGGCTCAGGCCAAAATTGCTCTCTGGAGCTCCTTGACAACCTGAGTTTACTGCTGTCCCCTTCCTGGTCCTCCTTTCCCATCACACCTCAGGATTTCCCCTGCTGGACTTCCCAAGTGCATAACTTGGCTTAGTTTCTGCAGTCTGCACATTTCTACCACACCCAGGCATGATTGTATTTGTGGTGGTTTTCCTTCCTAGGGATTCGGTTCCTCAGACTTGCTTTTCACACATCCTGCCCTTTCACCACGGGGGGCTCTAGACTTGCTGTTTCTTGTCTTTCCACTCATCAGTCAGTGGCCAACTCACAAGAATTAGCATGAGCCCCACTTCCATTTTTCTCAAGCAAACATAAGACATTTCCTGCTTATAGCAAAAAAGGACACCTAATCCACATGTAGTTAGAAAGAGGTAAGGCTGTGTCCAGCAGAAGTTAATATAGCCACTGCTGTTTTTTTAAACTAATATTTCTACGATATCTCCTTTCCATCCTTTTACTGCCAGCCTACCTACATCATTGAATTTGAAGCGAGTTTCTTGTAAGCGTGTACAGTTGAGTTGTGTTTTTTATGTACTCTGCCAATCTCTGTCTTTTGATTGTCATCAGTGTTTAAGGTACTTATTAGTATTGTCAGCACTGAAGTCTTCATATTATTATTTGTCTCCCGTTTGTTTCCTCTGGTTCTCATTGCTGTTTCTCTCTTCTTGCTTTACTGTGGGTTACTTGAACACTTTTTAGGATTCCATCTTGATATATTCATAGTGTTGAAGGGGAACAAAATCTGCCACCCTAAAATGTGCCTCTTTAACATGAGGATTATTTTAGGCTGATTATTTTTAAGAAAGAAAAGACTCAGACAGTTTTGCTTGTTACTGCCCCCTTCACTGCCTAAAAGAGTTTAGATAAAAGGCCTGTAATAGGAACAGAGTATCACCAGAGATATCTACAGAGAATATGGGCTCAGTGTGGTGGGGAGACTCAGCAGGGCCTAGAGATCAGAGTCCACCCCATGTCCCATTGTCCCTGCATGGTATGGCAAACATTTGTTTCCCAAACATTTGCTTTTCCATCTCCATATGAATTGCCTTACTCCCCTCTGAAGTCCAAAACCACTACCCCCAACATCCTCCTTTGTCTTTAGCTGAAGATGGTATTTAAGGTGGTGGCTTCAGCCATTTTGGTGAGTTACTCAGTTTGCCTGGGTTTCTCCCATGTATACTGTTATTAAATTTGTTTAATTTTCTCCTGTTAATCTGCCTCATGTCGATTTAATTCTTAGACCAGACAGAAGAAGTTAGAAGGGTAGAGGAAAATTTGTTCTTCCTCTGTAGTATTTTTTGAGTCTATCTTTTTCTATAATTTTTTTAGTGGTTGCTCTGGGTATTAAGATGTACATATGTGACCCTTTTTTTTTTTTAGGAAGATTGGCCCTGAGCTAACATCTGTTGCCAATCTTCCTCTTTTTGCTTGAGGAAGATTGTCACTGAGCTAACATCTGTGCCAGTCTTCCTCTATTTTATGTAGGATGCCACAACAGCATGGCTTGACAAGTGGTGCTAGGTCCATGCCCAGGATCCGAACCTGTGAACCCCAGGCTGCTGAAGCAGAGCATGTGAACTCAACCACTACACCATCAGGCCAGCCCCGATGTGTGACTTTTAACAGTCTACCCGTACCAAAATTTTACCACTTTTAAGTGAAGTATGGAAATCTCACTTCCATTTATCTTCCCCACTTTTAAATAAAATTGTGTTTAGCATCACATACTGTTTTAGTTCTTGCTCTAGTCATCAGATATGATGTATAAGTCATGAAGAAATAGTCTATTTTGTACCATATTTCTGCTCTTTCTATTACTCCTTCTTCCTTCCTGATGCTCCACATTTCTTTCTTTTTCCTCTTTGTTTGAAGAACTTCCCCCAGCCAGGCTTTGAGGTAAGTCTGCCAGTGACATATTCTTTTAGTTTTCCTTCATCTGAGAATGTCTTTGTCTCTCCTTTATGCCCGAAGGACAGTTCCACTGGATACAGAATTTACAGTTAACAGTTATTTCTTTTAGCGCTTTAAAAATGTTGTGCCACTTCCTTATGGCCTCCATGGTTTTAGATGAGAAATTTGCTGCCATTTGAATTTCTGATCCCATTTCTCTCTGGTTGCTTTCAAGACTTTATCTTTAGTTTTCAAAAGTTTGATTATGGTGTCTTGGCATAGAAGTTTTAGGTTTATCCTGTTTGGGGCTTGCTCTGCTTCTTGAATCTCTGGACTTGTCTTTTGTCAAATATGGTTAGTTTTCAGCCATTATTTCTTTAAATATTCTTTCAGCCCCACTCCTTCTCCTCTCCTTCTGGGACTCTGATCATACAAATTGTGGATCTTTTGTTATTTCTCAACAGGTCTCTAGGCTCTGTTCATATTTTTTTCAGTATATTTTATTTCTGTTCTTCAGACCACGTGAACTCTCTTTTTCTGTCCTCGAGTTCAGTGATTCTGTCCTTTGTCATCTCCACTCTAGTGTTGAGCTATCTACAAATTTTTTAAAAAATTTCTGTTATTGCATTTTTAGTTCTATCATTTCCACTTGGTTCTTTTTTAACCCTTCTATTTATTTGCTAAGATTTCTATTTTTTTACTTGTTTCAAGAGGATTTACACTGATTGTTGAAGCATTTTTATGATAGTGGCTTTAAAATCCTTTTCAGATAATTCCAGCATCTGATTCATCTTGGTGTTGGCATCAGTTGCTTGTCTCTTCTCATTCAAATTGTGATTTTCTTGGTTCTTGGCATGATGAGTAATATTCTATTGTATCCCAGACCTTGTTCTATTATGCTGGAAGACTCTGTTTCCTATTTGAAACTTTTGTTTTAGTAGGCGGTCATTCTGTTTAGGTTTAGCATGTGGGTCTTGGCCAACTTTGTTAAGTGTATTTTCAAAGGCAGTTTAATTTTCAGGACCTTTGCAGAGTATTTTGGTCTGCTTTGTTTATTTGGTGCTGCTGAGGCTCCCACTGGTCCCTGCTGGTCTGCTGAGGGAACAGAGAGGTTTCCCCAGACTGGGCCACCAAGTGTCTCTCAGTAGGTAAGTGGTATGGTGGGACCCCCTACTGGTGCCTCCCAGCTGCCCTGGTGTCTCCTGGCAGGAGGAGCATCTCGAGCCCACAGAGGCAATGAGGCTTCCAGAACTGGGCCATTTGTTGTAGCTGAGGCCCTCTTCCTGGTTCTGCCTGCCTCAGTATCTCTTGGCAGGAAAGAGAAGTCTCAGGCTGGGCAGGGAAGAAGAGGATTTGCCCTGGATGCCTATTATTGGCAGGGTTCATGACTGACCCTATTTAGACAGTTCTGCAAGGCTAGCCTGGTTTTATCAGAGAGACTCCCTCTGCAACTGGGGGAGAAACGAACCTACCTGGGCTTCCTTCTGTTGCTCGGTTGAGGGTCAGAAAACACCAGGTCTGGGTGGCCTTCTGTTGAGTGGGGGATGTAAGATGTCCTGCCTCTGTATTTGTGCCTCAAGTCCTGGGGTCCCAAATTAGTTCACCTTCTTACAACCTTTCAGAATTTTCCTTTGCTTGTCTCTTGGATTATTTCCAGAGTTTACAGCTGAGCTTAGTGGAAGTGACTGGAGACAGCCAGGTCTACACCATCTTGTGGAGACCAGAAGTCCCATTAGTTGCGTTTTAAATAAAATAAAACTGCTAATCACTGACATTACAGTCTTCCACAACCTCCTTCTACTCACTGCCGTCATCACCAGCGATGTTCCAGTTTAGCCTCTTTGTTTGTACTGATTGATTTAGCGCAGGTTGGTGTGGGGTTTAGCTCTGTTGTGCTGAGTTTGAGTCGGTACTGGGGCGTCAACTGGTAATCTTGCCCAGAGGGGAGAGAGAGGGCTGGGATGAAAGAGCTAATGACAGAACAACAACATTTTTGTTTTATTTTGTTTTTCTAAAGGGATGTTCAAATATTTCCAGGAAAATAAATGATGGCCAAATTTGCTCTAAG
Organism: Equus asinus; assembly: GCF_041296235.1. Classification (NCBI taxonomy): domain Eukaryota; kingdom Metazoa; phylum Chordata; class Mammalia; order Perissodactyla; family Equidae; genus Equus; species Equus asinus. The sequence continues at coordinate 69,977,407 of NC_091796.1, forward strand.
GAAATTGGCAAGGCCTGAAAGGGAAATATGGAGCAAACGAAGATGAGGTTGTAGCAGAGAAGTCTGCAGGTAACGAATACCTTAAAATGTGGTTGGCCCGCTGTGGTAGATGCCACAGTCATTTCAAACCCTCTTCTCCCATGTCCTCCTCCCACTATGGAGCCTATAAAAAATGCATAGTAACAATAGCTATATGGCATATATATATATATATAAAACATACGTACTATATACACACACATATATAAACATATAGCTTTTCCAGAATGCCTTGCACATAGGAGTAGTAATGGAGCCAGGTTTCAGTCAATGAGATATAAGGGAAAGTCTACGGGAGAGCTCCTGGGAAAGATTTTTTTTCCTGATGAAAAGCAGGGAGAGCTCTTTTCTCTCTCTGGCTGCCCCTAGCTTTCTATGAGGACATGGCGCTTGGAACTATTGCAGCCATCTTGTGATCATGAGGAGAAGGCCACGATAGTTGTAAAGACTCTAGTGCCCTAACAGTGTGGATTTGTGGAGCCACCTATGTCACTGGAATCTCCTACCTCTAAACTTTTCATTAAGTGAACAGTCAATGTCCTTATGGCTCACACTGATGCTAGTGGGGTTTTCTGTCACTTGCAGCCAAAAGCATTCCTACTTATAAATCACTGACTGAGGTTCGGCAGGGTTAGCACTGTTGTACTTTTTCCTGGTCCCATCTTCATTACATAGACTCCTTGTACCAGTGAAGAACAACACCTTCTGCCTCCACTTTCTGCTCAGTCCTCCCACCATAAATGAGTTAGATATTTCAACCATTTTTCTTTGAAGGTCATCAATGACCACTTTGGCAGAAAGCTACAGCAAACAGAATAACCAAACGAACAGGTTGCTATTGCAAAAATTTGCCTTGCACATCAATGTAAAAGAAACATTCTCAGTAACTCCTCAAAGAAGGGAGATATTGATGATTTTGCAATAATGCCTTATTAGTATAAAGTCACACACAAAAAATTTCCTCTGCTGAACATGCATTCATGAACAAAGACCAGAAACTAGATTAAAAATAATGATCTCATTAAACATTTATAGCACAGCAGTAAATTTTTGCAAACAGTTGCAATTTTGCAAACCGCCCTTAACATATCTGGAAGGAAATTTTTAAAAATACTAATCTGAAAGCCCAGGAAGCTGCTGAAGCAGCACTGTATTTTTTTCTCAGCAAGACACAACCCAAATCCACAAAACCAGACTCTCGCTATTCCAGGTTTGGAATTTCAGAGGATGGCTTTTGTGCTGGGAAAAAAGTAAGCGAACAAAGGACAAGAACAGTCCATTATTGTGGAGAGTATGTGCTAGGACAAACCCACCACAAAATTCTGTAGCACACAACCACAAAAGCCCAAAGGAATAAAAACACTAAGACTGAGTCAATGTGCTTCCTAGAATATGAACATATCCCACCCTTAGCTAACCTAACAATCATTTAACCTCTCTTTTTTTTAATGTGTAGGATGGTATCTGTGTTACGGACAGTCTAGAAATTTTAGGGGTCAGAAAGACATTCTTCCCTTCTTAATAATGGCTATAGCAAGACCCAGGCTAAAAACTCAGTGAAGCGAGTTTTAAAAGATGCTTATAATGACTGTTCTTGTCCAGTGACTCTGTAGAAATGCTTCTGAAGTTGGTTCCCTGGAGAGCTAGACAGACTAGTCTTCTCATAGGTCTGCCAATCGCAATGACACAGTTACGGCCACTTCTTGGTTCAGCTTCAGATTTCTTGGCACAGACTTACTCTTATGGTAGAATATAAAGATAGACCTGTGCTCCAATTATATTCTTATTTTTCCTCTAATTTAATCTAATATTCTAGGTGATGATGGTTTTTAAAGGTCCAGAAAGTTAGAGACACTGACTTAAAGGTAATTTAGCAAAACTGACATCTGATATTAAACTTGAAGTGAAAAGAACTCTGGCCCATTTTGATCAATCTCCCCCCACTCTATGTTTCGGTACCTCCAGACGAGTACAGCGGTCTTTCAGCCCATTTCTTTGCTTGAAGATGAAAAACATGTGCTGGTATAAGTTGAAGAAGTGTTCATTTACTGGGTTATTATAAACAACGAAGGTAAATAACATCCAATTATCATAAATAATGTCTAGTATACTTTTACGTGTGTATTTTGAGTCATTTCAGAAGGTGTTTGCTATAAAAAAGAATTAGTTTCCTTGGAATGCTCTCATCATGTCAATATGGTTATTAACCAAGGCTTCTTAAGCAATTCCAAGGAAAATAAACGCAAATTGGGCAAGTTATTCCTTCTTTTGCAACTGTCGGATAACATAAAATAAAGAATATATGTAACATACATAAATCAAAGAGCAGAGAAAAATATTCCACACTAGAAAGAAAAAGAGCAATGCCAATAATAGCATACATTTATCAACATATACCAAGGGACAGACCCTGGGCTAAGTGTTTCACATGGATTCTCTCATTTAATCCTCACAAGAAACTTACAAGGCAGGACTGCTAATACTCCCACTTTACCTGAGGGGGATCTGAGGCTCAGATCAGGCTCCCAAAGCCCCTGAGTTGCAGAGTCAGGTTCAGACCCGTTAGCCAGGCCTCAGAGGTCCAGCTGTGACCCAGGATACTTCCCTGCCTACTGACTTTTCCTAACAGCCCCCCACTGTCTGCACCACGGAAGCCAGGGCCTGGCCAGCAGAGGCTCCAAAGCTTCCGAACCGAAGGAGCCCAGTCCTGAGGGAGGGATAGCTCTCAGGGGCTCTGCTCCAGGGAGCTGGACTTGGGCTCAGAATCCAGTGAAGGGAGAGGAAACATGTTTACCGTTTTGTTTTGCCCCTAAATGAAAACAAGAAAGCTTAGATAGTCTACGTCTGACATCTAGGGTCTGCCTTTCTCTTTCTTGAAATGGCGACTATACAACCTGATGCCACAGTGAATAGGAAGGGAGCACCTGGAATCACAAACGTTGGGAGTCTCCAGAGTCAGCCTTGCATCCTCTCTGGGGTTTGGGAATCTAGTCTGGTGGGAATGCAGCAACGGCAGAGGAAGAGTTCTGGCTCTGCCACTTACTGGTCTCACTACTTCAGACACTGACTTCCCTGAGCTCAGGTTCATCAGCAGAAAAAGACGGTAACACTCACCACACGTATGTAAATAGCGGGCACTGACGGTGTTCAGGAAATAGCAAAAGAGGGAGAGATTAGACAGTGCACCTCAACAAAATAGCCATTCCATAGTAGCAAGTAAAATGCTTTCAGGTTGCCTCAGCTTGAACAGTGCCCGTGCAGGACCTTAAAGGATGTGCTCTGAAACATTGTTAGAGTCCAAGCAGAATTATTATCTTTCTACTGTGGTGCTTTGAGTTTCATATCATTTTCCACACATGTGGAAAATTATATTCCACAGTAATATCAAGGAAGATGTTACCTTTCTCAAATAAATTATATTTTATTAGATAATGATAGTCATTTAACAAATAATTTGTTTAATGAATAAATACAAAGATATCTTTTTTGCCTTGACATTTTTTGCTCAACCAGGAAGCTCAAAGCCAAATTTAATATAAAGTCAGAGGAACCATATGAACATCTGTCACAGCACATTTACTTCGCCCATTTTTCTTTATGGCTTTGATTTCCTATTTCTTCTTTTTTTTCTTTCATTTTTTAAATTGAAATTTTTATTGGGATTCATTTGCAGTTCTAAGAAATAATAGATTCATTTGCAGTTGTAAGAAATAAGACAAAGAGATCCCTGTGCACATTGTGCAGTTTCCTCCAATGGTAAAAGTTTGCAAAACTGTAAGACGATAGCATAATCAGGGTATAGATATTGATTCAATTCCTCAATCTGATTCAGATTTCCCTAGTTTTGCTTGTACTCCTGTGTGTGTGGTGTGTATTAAGTTCCATACAATTTTATCACCTATGTAGGTTTGTGTGTCCACCACCACAGTAAAGATGCCAAATAGTCCCAACATCACAACAATCCTCCTGTTGCCTTTTATAATCACACCCACCGCCCTCAAATCCTCCCACATAGAAATCTCTTTTTAACAGTGCTATTTTATACCTGTCTTGGAAGGCCACAGGAGATAAGTAGAAATGAATAAATGTTAAAAAACAAGGGTACTCCTCGTCAAGCCTTGTTGGCTGTGTCGGGTAACCTGGCCGGAGAGCAGGCAACAATGCCTCCATGTGTTACCAATCTGGTGCCTTTCCCAGCAGTGGAGAAGCATATTTGCACCAGGCGCTTTTCCATATTTCAATTGAACAAGCAGTTGTGGAGAGCCCAGCGTTCCAGGCATGTGCCAGGTGCTGGAGAAACAAAGATGAAGAAAGTACAGGTGCTCCTCAACCACTGGGGGGCAGGAATGTAAAGAAGTCATTGCAATGCAGGTGATAGCACAATTTCTTTAGAATATTTGGTTTCTAGTACAGACTAAAGAGCACAGAGTGGAAGAGATGCAGAGCTACTTTAACAACAGTCAGAAATCACCAGTCATCAAAAATGCCTTGAGCAATGGCTTTCCTTAAAGCTAGGAGGGGTTACGACCAGAGAAACCGTTTAACAAACAGCATTCAAAGAAACCTCAAATATAAAGGGTGTGTGTGTGTGTGTGTGTGTGTGTGTAGCATTCAACATAGTGAAAGATCTTCATCTTTTATACTGAAAGAAGTTCATAGCTTCATATGATAAAAAAGAAGCAACTGAACATGAATAATTCTAAATTTAAAGATGCAAACAACAGAGGATACTTGGGCAAAAAGGGGGAAAGCAGCAAAAGAGGTAAATAAGTACTTCAAAAATTGCAAATGGCAAAGAGTGAAAAGACAAACAATCTGTGAAAAATTATAATGGGGAGCCCAATAGGCTAGAGTATATGCACCAAATACATTCTTCACCTAAAATTAGGGGGAAATTGAAATATTCATTCATCCATTCATTAAAAAATACTTACTGAAACGCTGTCACAGGCCCAGTTTTCTTCTAGGTGCTGGACATAAAAAGGTGAGCAACTCACACGTGGGGCCTGGTAGCCTGGTGGGCATGCAGATGAGGACACACGCAATTGTCATATGGTTTCAGAGGCACCATGATGGGGAAGGAGAGTGAGGTAGGTGCACATGAGAGGGGTGGCTAACCGAGATATGGTGACGAGGCTCAGGGAGGGTTCCCTGGAGCAAGGAGTGTCTGAACGGAGTCTTGAAGGAGGAGTAAACTAAGTCCCACGGAGTGTGTGCACATGGACATGGGGGGAGGAAGAGAGGAAAGGGAAAACAGGACCACACCTGCAAAGTTCTTGAGGCCGGGGAGTTTGGATGCAAAGTCAGAGTGCTCAGCAGGAGGCCAGAATGATAATTTGGGACTCAAGAGAGAAATTAAAGTCAAAAAATGTAATTATTTGAGACCTAGAGGCGTTGAGGAGAGGAGAAGAACACTACAATTTATTGAACAGTTACTATGTGCCAGACACTGCACAGATGGTTTCCATCTCATTTAATTGTGACAACAATCCTGTGATTAGGGACGATTAATTCTGCTTTACAAAGGAGGCGCCTAAGAGCTGGAGAGGTTAAGTAACTTGTCCAAAGTCACACCACATATAAGTGGTGGAGCTTGGATTTTGACTCAGAGGGGTCCAATTCCAATAGCCAGGGTCTTCAGTTAACCTGGTTATTTTTATTATCTATTCTGTATTCCAATTTTATACTTAAGATAAAAATCACAAGAAAATAAACTCTGGAATTTTGTTTTAAATGAAACCAAGCACCAATAACATGATCTAGAGTTAACCTATTCAGTCCCCATTTAGACCTTTGGTTCTTCTTAACTGTCAGTCCTCCAAGAAGCCTCTCTGATAGCCCTGCCCACTCCATTCAACCCTGGGTTAGGTGCCAGCGCAGAAGCACTCAATTCCCTTTGTCTTCTTGTCGGCTCCCCAGCTAGACTGTAAGCTTCATGAGGGCAGCTTCATGGCTGTATCATTAGCACCAAGCACAAAGCCTGACATATAAATAGCCATAGGTAGTCTATAAATAGCCATTAAGTGAATTTTCTAAATCAAGCTTGATAGGGAAAAAAATTAACATTAGAATGTGCACTTCTGACCAACTGTCTTCAACTGGAAAGTGGAAGGAGTAATTTTAGCTGGTTTTACACAGAGACTGTATAGATTAGTGAGTCAATGTCTTTTGTACGTAGCAGGTCCTCAGAAGGTTCTGCGGATATAGCAAATGCTACTGTTTATCTTCTGTGGTACATAAATGACCTTGAGAATATTATCATCATCATTTGCAACTGCAGTGGCAGTAATTAGGGAACAGGTTCAATTAATTTCCAGTAGTTTTATGACCTGCAAGGTAAGTCAGAGTTGGACGCAAAGAAACATTAATGAGATTCTGTGGGAAGCCCAAGAGAGAAGCCAAAGCTTAAGTGGGTACCTAGCTAACTGATGACTGGAAAAGGCTTTGGAGGGCAAAGGGCACACACACAAACATTGTGTGTGTTGGAAGAATGCCAAAAAGGAGCAGGGCAGCATAAAAGAGGGGGTTAGAGGAAGTTGAGTAGCACAGTGCGGCTCTGTTGTCTTCATTCTCCACTTTCACTTCACTTACTATATTCATTAAACGCGAAAACTTCTGGATCCACGCCCGATTAACCAAATCAGAATTGCTGGGCTGGGGCCAGCCCTATGGCCAAGCGGTTAAGTTCGCGTGCTCCACTTCAGGGGCCCAGGGTTTTGCCGGTTCAGATCCTGGGCGCGGACATAGCACCACTCATCAGGCCACACTGAGGCGGCATCTCACAGAGCACAACCAGAGGCACTCACAACTAGAACAGACAACTATGTACTGGGGGGCTTTGAGGAGAAGAAGAAGAAGAAGAAAAGATTGGCAACAGATGTTAGCTCAGGTGCCAGTCTTTAATAAAAAATGAATGAATGAATGATTAGGGACAAGAGCATAGACTCTTTTCTCCCTGCTCCTCCTCGCTAAGCATTATAAACCCTGGAAATAATGAAACAACCAACCAAAGAAGAAGTCTGAAACATGGTAAGAAGAAAGCAAACCAGTTCGTGACTCCAGGACCAGAGGAACAGCACAGCAAAGGCTGTCTTGCATCCCCCCACCCAAGGAAGGCGGCCACTCAGACCTGCCATTTCCCAACCCCCATCCTAACAACAGCAGGCAGCCCATGTAGGCTCATCCCTACCCCAGGCGGAAGGAGAGTCCCTCTGCAACATCAGGCAAGTCCTACGCCATCTGAAAAAGGGATATATCGGAAGCCCCACCAACAGTAAGGAACTAAGGGAGCCAAGAACTGGGCAACAGTTGTTAGCTCAGGGGCCAATCTTTAAAAAAAAGAGAAAGAATTACTGGGGACAAAGCCCTTGAATGTGCATTTTAACAGGTTTCTCAGGTCACTCTTGAGCACTGAAAAAAAAAATCACGAAGCATTAGTTCTTAGATCCATGAAATATGATAAATGACCACAGCGTAGAAAAGCAACGACATTCAGGTATGCTTGTTCTCTAAGAGGTAAGATGAGCAGCCCAAAGAGGAGCTTTGGAAAGGCGTTATGAATTCAGATGACGGGCCAGATTCATCACGTTCATCGTATCCTACTTGGGAAGCAGGTCTCACCGCAAATCTATGTGTGCACCCGCTCCACTGCTCTCCGTCCTCGTTTCCCGGAGTGAGAGGGGCTGGCTGCCACCTCAGGGTTGTCTTTACGCCTTGCTCTCTCTTCTTTTTGATGTGTTTTCTAACCTCCTTCCCCAAGAATCTTAAAGTCCTTCTACAAAGAACATACTCATAGGTGCCAATATTTAAGTGAAGTTGATTTGATGTATTCATGGTCATTACATCTCTGAATTTAAAAAGCAACATCAGTTGATTTTTCTCAGATTTTGAGCTTCTAACAGACAAAGTCTCGCTCCATTTGATTTTCATTGTGGGTTATTCAGGACATCTTTTTCCAGGGATGATGGTACCTCATCGTTCTGGTCAATCAATGATGAAACAGTGGTTAAAATTTGGATATAAAAGCAATAAATAAAGAAAAATCCGCCTTTTTTATAGGAGGCATGAGGAGAGATTTATGATTTGAAATGTAGCTCAAGGGGTCAAATACTGCATTAAGTGGATAGAGTATGAGATAAAAGGAAATGAAACAAAAGACTGATATTAATATTGGAGATTTTTAATCACTAACAGAAACCATCAAACACAAACCTGGCCCTGTGGCGGGAGATGACACAGGCAGTGTAACTATTCTGCCAAAGGAAGAGACGGAGCTGGCTCTGCAGGTAGACGGAAACAAATGAAGCCTGTGTTGGCTTTGTCTTGAGCCAGTTCAAAGCACTCGGTCGGCTCACGCATCCTTCCAGCTTTGAGAGGCGGCCATAACTCAGGATCACGACCTCACTTAAGAGAAAGTGGGAAAGGGACTGACTACCCGCCTCATGTGAGGCAGTAACATGGATTTTAGCTCTGCAAGGAAATTTCCTAACAAACCATGTGGCCCATTTCTGTCTTTTAATCTTAGAACAATCCCCCAAAATAGTATTTCTTACAAAAATAACATTCTTTTCCCACTCCAAGTATCTTGGCGTCTAAATGCTATTCTAAGCATTTTAGAAAGATAAATTAGTCAAAGCTATTTACAACAATGACTACCACTGCTGTGGCCAGAGAGAGAGAGCTTCACTTAAATTGCCAAGAAGGGAACAAAGGTGTCATATAAGCCCTGAAAACAGGCAAAGGGGACAAGTCCTGCTTTGGGCTCTGAGAGGGTTTGGAAGGCTGCCAAAGCTTGGCGGCGGGGGTGGAGGCACATGGCGAATGAGAAAACAGGTCTTTTCTCCAAAGTTTTATGTAAGGATTACATGTAAATGCTAAAGTGGCCCAGCTCAATTATTTCAGCTATTCTGCCAGGCGTTCCTAACAGCAAGAAAGAAGCCAATGAGTTACAAAAGTTTTCATTTCTCTGGAAGGCTGGGACCTGGTCTCTGTTTAACGTATGTTCTGGTTTCCACTATCTGGGAAAAGAAAACTTATTTAAACACTTAGACAATTACAGACAACTGTCACCAAAGCAGGGACCAATTACCCAGATGGCAGATTGCCATGCCCCGGTCTTTCTACCTCGTGTCTCTTCCTCTGTGAAGACTGAGGCTTGTTGCTTTTTCCCACATAGACAGGTCCATTCTGGGCCACAGCACATGCTGAGACCTCAAGGGCAGACGGCTCCTTGCTGAGCTCCCAGGCGGAGACCCAGGCCTCCCTTCTCACTAGGGCCACCTCCCCACCCTCCCCACTGTCCCCATTCAGCTTAGGATCACAGGCGCAGATGAGGTGCTAACAGATTGACAAGCTGCTTCTCAGGTTTCTCAAAGTGTGACCCACAGACCACCTGCTTCAGAACCATCAGAAGAGCTTGTTAAACAGCAGCTTCCGGGGTCTCACCCCGGGCCCACTGAGTCAGCATGCGGAGCTGGGAATCTGCATTTTTGACATGCTCCCCAGGTAACTCTTATGCACATACAGGTTTAGGAACCATAACCGTAGGTGCAAAGTCTTAGTATCTAAATCTATTTGGTTCTTGAGTTCAGTCGCGGATTCAAAAAGCAAGGAACTGCACCTGGGTCTTGTTGGTTTCTGGGAGTTGGAAAGTGGGAGATTGGATTGTGAAGGAGAATGGTATTTGGGAAGGACTGGGAACAGGTAGGAACCTAGTAGAAAAAGGCCAATATAATCCCTAACCTGACTGAGTCGAGTAGCAAGTTTTACTGTAATTGTTAGCTTGGCATGGGTATGAACTGGGGCAGCATTCTGGATTTCCCTCAAGCATCAGGAGTTGTATAGGCGCTCCAAAATTAAACAGTGCCCTGCTCTCTGCTAAACTGCATTATCTGCTAAACGGAGCCACGATAACCCACACACCCTTTCACTGAGGTTTCCTCTCTGCCATTGTATCAATGTTTGTAAAATAAGGCTGGGGGTCAGGGCTCTAACTTTTACCAGTTCAAACTCCACCCTTCTCACCTGAAGCTGTGAGGTCTTTTCTTCTCTATATTTCTTCTCTATGCCTTAATTTCCCCCATGATGGAATGGGCATGCTTATATTACCAGTCATATGTATCTTTTAGGGTGGTTAAAGAGAGCTGAGCAGTGAAAAAAGCAGGGCGCAAAACAGGTATTAATACCAGTAATCACCTATAATTTCACATCGTCACTATAAAAATTAACACTCAACTGACCAAGGAGGAGAGGCTGCCTGTTAGCTAAAGTCTGGGGATTATTTATAGATTTAAATTATTCACACTCTGCCTATCACCTCTTGCCACAGATACTTCGAAGTTCACACTTCTTTGGAATATCATATAATTTTCTGGAGCTTCCACACAGACTTGCTTATTCTCTTAAAAGATGACTGTGAACCTTGCAAACTGCTCTCATCTCATTTTAGTTCTAATAGGTTGGAGTTTGTTATTTTTTTAAAAAAATAAATACTTTCTTTTTAATCTAGGTCAGCCCTGTCAACAGAATCTAAATAAGCCTTGGTATGTTGTACAATCTCTACAATGTAGCAACAATAAAATGTTCGTGGCAACCGCATTTACAATCTATCTGACAAAGTGTGTCTATTTCCATGGTACCTATCACCATGGTAGCTGAGCAGCACTCCTTTTGGAGCAATCAGGGTAGTAATATAGCCCTTGGCTACTGGCTCCTAAAAGCTTTACCCTTTAATAAATAAATGGAACACTTTCTGTTTGTTTGTTTTTAACAAGCCATAAAACCCCTTCGAAATAGACAATTGTTGCTAAATACTATCTCTAAAAACAAAACAACAAATTCTCTTCCCCTAGATACTGGTTGGAAGAACATTTCAATTGTTTCTTTCTTTTAGAGAAGCATTTCTAAGCCTTATGACCATGGAAAATGTACAGAATGTATTGTGGTTTGAACTACATTTTAAGATTCTTTTGCATAAAGGTTAAATAAGAAAAGAGACAGTAGTGATTGTTTGCAATAAGGCCACCTTTACACTAATTTGAACTGATCGGTGTATTCATTGAATCAATAAAGTTCAAGGACAGTGCTAATTCCCAATTTCCCAATGATCTCAAATACCCGCTTTATAATGTGTTTCATGGCATTGCCATATAAAGCTGATGGAAGTGTAAACTGATACCATCTTTCTAAAAAGCAATTTTGGCAATAGGATCCTTAAAATGTTCAGACTTTTTATGTTAGTCCGTTCAGCTGCTATAACAAAATACCACAGCTTGGGTAGCTTATAAACAACAGAAATTTATTTCTCATAGTTCTGGAGGCTGAGAGTACAAGATCAAGACACCAGCGTGGTCATGTTCTAGTGAGGGCCCTCTTCCTGGTTCATAGCTGGCGCCCTCTCCTCATGTCCTAATAATAACTTAGGAAGTTATGTCCATATTATATTATGTCCATAATAACTTAGGAAATGTTTATCATATGATGTTAAGTAAAAAAAGTAGCATACAAAAATATATATACAGCATATGTATAAAGTATGTAAAAATATGTATAGAAAACATACTGGAAAATGTCACCCATAGGTGGTTTTCTTTGGGTGATAGTTATTTTGTCCTTTATACATTTCTGAACTAATAGTATTTGTGTGTCTATTGCTATCTTTGTGATTCTTCCTTTTTTTCTCTGCCTCTCTTTCTTTTCATTCTGTCTATAAAATAAAACTAAAATTTATTTTATCTGCATATTTATTGAATATTATTTAGAATTCCACATGCACTCATCTATCAAATACTTATTGAGCATTAAGTGCTAGGAACAATTATTAATTTAGACATATGAACAGATACTTTCTCTGACCAAAAAAATCAGTTACTTTGCTTGTAAATTACATGGTTCTCGATATATTTTTTTCCTCTGCAAGTTACTATCCCTCAATAGGAAAAAACTCTAAACCTGAAAAATGATAACTTGAAAATACCAAAATTTTCTTCATCCTTTCTTCCAACCCTTTTTTCTAGCTCCAATATTGATTACCAGCAACAAGTGTCATATTAATTCCATCTCCAAATGATGACCATACACTGCAGGAGGTACTGGGAAATAATGAATCAGGCTTATTTATTCTAAATTCTACTCCAGGACTATCTCCCCCATGCTCACAATTACCACAGATATGGGTACCACCAACACTGTATCTCCAGCCTGCATCTTGTTGCTGAGTTCCAGACTCAGGTCACTAACTGCTTACTAAAGATATCCTTCTGAATGTCTCTAGGCGTTTATGAACTCTTTCTTCCTGCCTCACATTCTCTGCAGACTGTGTTCAGTTGACTATTGCTTTCATTCATACAGTCAATCAAAGTAGAACACAAGGATCACCTCAGATTCTTTGTTCTCTCCCACTGTCCCCTTTATACCCACCCTCACACCTTGATTTCTGCTTCCCAAATCTCTCTCAAATTCATCCTCTCATCTGCTACTGCTTTAGTTTAGAGTTTAGATGCTCATCACTGCTCGCTGGATTTTTGTTATGATCTTCTGACCATCTTCTTGGTTGCCAATCTATCCCTCACGTGGAGAAATCTTTCTAAAATGTAAATCTGATCATGGTAGTCCCCTTTAAGAAGCTAGAAGTCTCCTTAGCATGTGGTACCTGATCTGGCCCCTCCCATCTGCCCCACTTCTTCTTCCATGGCTTCACCACTGACATCCTACTTTCCAAGAAGACAGAACTATCCGGGTTCCCTGAACCCACATTCTGTTTCCCTCTTTGAGGACTTTGCACTCAGCCTTCTCTTTAGCTGGAGTCCTCACATCTACTCTGTCTCTCTGCAAGCTACAAATTTCCAAGACTTCTTAGCTCAAGGTCCAATTCTTCTTGTTTGCCTTCCTCTGTGGCATCACCACTTCTTGTACATATTCTCATGACATTTTATTTATTCAATTAAAATTTACTAAGCATCCAGCATAACACCAAGCATTGTGCTGGCTGTTGGGTACAGGGACAATCTCTGCCCCCCCAAAGGAGAGGGATTCCCATCACCTTAAGTGCCCTTGCTTAGCTACGTCTGTCTCCCCTGAACTGCTGGAGGGCAGGGATTGCATCATAACCATCTTTGTAGCTCTAGAGTTTGCCAAAAGTAAGTAATGAATGAATGTGCATTGAACCCACTGAAACCTCAGTGTTTTGGCTACACCATCAGGGTGATGAAACTTTACAGCTGTAAAAGTAACATAATGTCCAATGAGTCGTGTTTGATACTTCATAAGAGAGAAACACAACTCTTTGTTTCCTGGAGCAAGATAATGGTACTAGGAGAGCACATGGTTCAGCAGTTCTTAAAAATGCTTTGGGGATGTAAGTGGATAATTGCTGAGTTCCCTCATAATCCTATGATAAAAGTGATTGATAGCAGGGAATATATTTAGTCCCATTGTAGTCCACTTCCAGAAACTTATTTCTAATCCTTGCTGCACTAATTTGCCTGATAGAAATCTTACCTATAGAGTTATTCAGTATTTAAGGATACATGCAAGAGAAGGGAGTAGCAATTTGATTTATAGCTAGGGGACTGATATTTTGGTTCCTGGTTAATATTTAAAAAGTCAGATGACGCAAAATATTTGATGACGTTCACTCGGTGGTTGATATATGAATCTGTCAACCCTGTTCTCTCATACTAAGGCATTCTTTTGGTTTCATACTGAGGCTTGTTCCAAACTCAATCTCATGTTCCGTTTTTATTGGAAATCACTAATTGGTATCCACCTTTTTCTTTTTTTTGCTGAATAAATACATTAATTAATCAGTTTAAAAATGTACAAAGATGGTATTACTTTTCGCGAATTAACACCATGACTTATTTTTTTAATCTAAATATCTCCAAATCATCCTAGTTTAAGGGAAGTGAAAAATTGCACATTTGCAATATGATTGAGATGGAAAATATATTTAGCAGATTTGAAATGATATGGATTCAATATAAATCTTTACCTGTCAATTTATTAAGCATTTAAGAGTAAGAATTCTTTTTAGAAAATTGAAAGCAGCTCGGTTAGAGTATGTCTCTGGTGAGTCCTGGAACACCAAATCCTTTGCCAAGATCCCTTCACTGCAGGATTGACGGTCACAAATGACAGGTTTTACCACAACTGCTGAAAACTTTCTTTGTTCCTCAAACCAGGTGAGCCAAGTTACAAATCTGTTTATTCATTTCTATTTCCCGAAAGATTAGATATTCCAGCTCAGTAGCAGGTCCCTTGAAGGGCTCCTTTCTCTTGCTTTAGAATTAGTCTTTTATTTCCTTAATCCTTTGGTTTCAGGTAGTTGACCTTATTAGTCAGAAAAGTGCTTTTCTCTTTTGTCTGCCATGAAGGAAAACTGATGACCCATCTAATTCGCTCTTCTTGGTTTTCTATTCTCGTCAAAGCCCTTCACTATGAATAGTGCCCTGGTGTTTTGATAGTCTTTGTGTCATTCTTATTATCGAGTATCGTGCTTTGAGTTAGTTTCTTAAAAGTAATAATTTTAGTGATTGACTTTCACAGGCTCAGAAAGCTTCTGAATTTAAAATTTTGTAATGAATCAAGCAAAATATATAGAGTGCATATTTAGTTTGCAGTGGTGTAATCATACAACTGAGAGAGATTCTGTGAGTTTTAATTAGTATAAGGCTTTTTTTTTTTTTTTAATTTAAAGTCTTCCTCACTCCACCCCATTCTTCTTACTTAGTTTTTGGTTTTGACTTATGGTGGTGATTATGATTTATTTAAATGATCTATTTTGCAACTATTTATTGATTTATTAACTGTAGATAGTACTTACATGAAAATAAAAAATTTAGTGCACTTTCACTACCATTCATTTCCTTTCCAGTTACTGATTTTTCACTCTATTTTTAGTGCCAAGGTTTATAAAAATTTATATTTTTTTCAAGAGCTATAATTAGGACTTCTCTGCCTTGTCCATGGGGTGATTCTAAAATTTATGGTATTTATAGAGTTACAGTATAACTATTTAAAATCATGTACTATAGAAATAAGTAGTGTGTTTAGATTCAAAGAAAGGGAAGTACAATCTATGTCACTAAACCCCCCATTGCTCAACAGAAAAAAGCCGTAAGCATTAAGATCTAATAAATTTTTCACTAATTTCTTTTCAACTTTCTTTGCTTTTAAAGGTCATGTCCAGCTACCACTCTTTCTTATATTTTATTTTATCCTCTTCCTTGAATTTACTTTTGTTTTGTTAAGGTTATGTCCTTGACAATTTTTTTTCATCTGGGGTACTTGAGTGGGAAAACTTTCCGAGTCTGCATGTCAGAAAATATCTTAATTCTGCTCTTTTATATGAATAATAGTTTGGGTGAGTATAGAGGTCTAGCTTCAAAGTCATTTCTCCCCACATATCGAAAATCATTGTTCCTCTGTCATCTCACGTACAGTGCTGCTGATGAGAAATAAAATATCTGACTGATTCTCATCCCTTCATTCTTTATTCTCCCTTCACTCTCCCTACTCCAGAAGCCTTAAAAATATCTTTCTCCTTACTGTTCTGAAAGTTTATCAGATCGTGTCCACTTACCTCCAGACTTGGTAGATATTTTCAGCCCAAACATTCACATCTTTCTAAAGCTCAAGGAGATTTTCTTCTGCGGCCACTATTAGTATTTTGGTTGTTATTACTTCCTCCTTCCACTATTCCCTGATTCTGAAACTCTGATGAGATGGTGGGCCTCCTAGGGCAGCCTCCATGCCTTTTACTTTTTTGGTGATTTTTCATCTTTTAAGTCTTTTGTTTAACCTTCAGGGAGAGATTCAGCCCCACAGCCTGGTCTTTGTCCCTACCGCTCTACTATTCAGGCCAATCCACTGGATTCTTTACAATCATATTGATAATTTCTAGGAACGCATTCTTTTTCGCCCCTCATTCACAGCAGCTTGTTTTCATTTTGTAGTTGAAACACCTTTCTCTAATCACTGTGAGGATACTAATTATAGCTTTTTAACCCCACCCCCCATTTTCTATGATCTATTTCTATTTCCTTTTGGCCAATTATTCCTTTCTCCTTTTAAAATTGTTTGTTTCCCATCTTGGTTTTCTTCTATATTGTTGGTTTTCCTTAAAAATCTGATGTAGGGGAGGAAAAAGTTTTCTTTAACCCTCCTAGAGCCCCCTGGCTGGGTCTGAAAATTAAACTGACAAAGACAGATTAACAGGAGAAAGGCATACAAATTTATTTAATATGTTTTACGTGACACGGGAGCCTTCATAAGGAAATGAAGACCTGGACAAATGGCTAAACGTGAGTGCTTTTACACTAGGTTTGATGAAGGGTGGGAAGTCGTGGAAAGATGTGAGAGGGCAAAGAGCATGAGCTAAGTGTGGTAACTGGGGGGCCTGGCAAGGCCTGTTCCTTCAGACTCCTCTCTGTGTCCCTTGTCTTTGGAGATAAGGATGTTTCTGTCCTCCAGGTCTAGGGAGGGCGCCTCTCACAGGAGGGTCTTGTGACCTGCTTCAGGGGAAGGTCAGAGAGTCCTTCCTGCACAGGCCATTTCTCAAATTCCTTCAGCTTGAAATATTCACTATGCCAAGGTGCCATATTTGGGGCAGCATGTCCTGAACACAATCATTGGTGATTTCTTTTCTTTCTCTGTTTTTTTAAAAATCAGCTTCATTGAGGTGTAATTTACATTAAATTTACCAAAGTGTAGCGCTCTTGACGGTGATTCTTACTTATGAATGAAAGACACAATTGGTAAGAAAGCTTGTATGCTATTGCACAGGTATGTTTTTCTAACAGCCAAGCTTTCCCATAAGGAAGAGGTTCTCAACCTGGATTACATCTTAGCATCATCAGGATATTTAAACCATGCAGATGCTCAGGCTTTGCCCTAGGCCAGTCAAATCAGGGGGGCCGAGGCTGCAGTATTTTTTTTAAGCACCACAGGTGATTCCATGTGCAGTCTGGTTAAAAAGAGCTGCTTTCAGGGGCCGGCCCGGTAGCGTAGCGGTTAAGTTTGCACGCTCTGCTTCAGCTGCTCAGGGTTCACCAGTTTGGATTCCGGGCGTGGACCTATGCACCACTTATCAAAGCTGTGGCAGGCATCCCACATATAAAGTGGAAGAAGATGGGCACAGATGTTAGCTCAGGGCTAATCTTCCTCAAAAAACAAAACAAAACAAAAAACAACCTGCATTTAGGGATGTGTGCAGGAAACAGGTCCGTAGACTCACGACCCCCAACTACCAGAGTGAAGAGGGCAGCAGTTTGGGAACAGTGTTTAGAATATGCTGCTCCTGGAGGGAAATGCCTGTCCTATCCTTTCTCCTCTCCTCTATATCTGTTGTGGAGGTCTGGAGTTCCTCCAGCTCTGCTGTCTGTCTGCAACAACAGGTCTCTTAACAAGGTGCCCTCCCCCCAACCCCAGTCAGAAAGAGCGCTTCTTTAGAAAGGGTTCTTTATCTTTAGTCAGAGGGCTCAAGCCCATTACCAGCCCTGCTCAGGGAGGAGAGTGGCCCTGCTGTCTCACTTACACCGATGCACACAGAGAGGCCCCCTGCCCACTCTGCCCACGTGTTTGTTAAGCGGAGGCCCGCCTGGGAGCTCGGGATGAACTGTGCCAGGAGCTGTGTCTGCACTACAGTTTCCTCTGCAATTCTTCTGCCAATCAATCCCATCTCCTTTCTGTTCTTCAGAAAAATCTTCAAAACTTCTTGTCCACTGATTTCACTAGTTCATATTTTCCAGTGCTTATATATAAAATTATTACTTAAAAAAATATTTTCTGTCATCTCAATGGGAAAATGGGAAGGAGGAGAAGTGGATGCAACGCTTGCATTGTCATCTTGGACTGAAAGCCCCTCCAGCAATTCTGGAATCTTCTAAACTCTGGTAAAAGTTTAATTCAGTGTCAAACTTTGGTCTGAATACATAACCATGGTCTTATTAATACATGCCTGTTCTGGCTTTGCTATAAATCAACTGTAATTAGTGGACAAGTCACTTAACATCTTTGTGTCGGTTTCCTTCATTTTTAAAGTGAAGAAGGCGAATAGGGATAAATTTTCTAAATTTACTCCCACATTAAATTCAAGGATTCTAAAGTTTTCTTTGCCACTATTTGAAAATCATTGTCTGCAGAAAATGTCCAATACCTCTTGAACATGGAGAGGCGGGGCCTGTGTGTATTATGTAACTAGAACTGCAGGCGCCCCCAGAGTTTAATGATCAACTTTAGAGAAAGAACTAAAAAGGAATAATGTACAAGCAACTAACGTGGTGGCTACTTCAGATTTAGTGGTCGCAGAAGGCCTCTCCGGGGAGGTGCCATGTAGGCTGAGAACGGAATGTAACAAGCTGGAAAGAGCTCAGGAGAAGAGAAATGCTGGGCAAAGAGAACAGCTAGCGCAAATGCCCTGAGGCATGAACACAGTTGGTGTGCTAGAGAAACGCGAAGGTCAGAGTGGCTGGAAAGTGGTGAATGAGAAGAAAAGCGGTAGAAAGTAAGGCAAGAGAACGAGGAAGGGACCAGATCTCGCAGGGCCTTTAAGTCACAGTAAGGAGCTCAGATTTCTTCTGAGAGCACTGACTGGGAGCACAATGAATGGTCTTTAACTGGTGGCTGGCGGATGTCCTCTGAATCACCTTCTATAGCTGCCATGTGGGGAACAGCCTATCGGGGGCAAGAGTGGATGCAGAGGACCAACAAGAAATAATGGGTGTGGTGGCCCAGTGGCACAGCTGTTAAGTTCACACACTCAACTTCGGTGGCCTGGGGTTCACTCGTTTGGATCCCAGACACAGACCTACACACTGCTTATCAAGCCATGCTGTAGCAGGTGGCCCACATATAAAGTAGAGGAAGATGGGCATGGATGTTAGCTCGGGGCCAATCTTCCTCGGCAAAAAAGAGGAGGATAGGCAGCAGATGTTAGCTCAAGGCTAATCTTCCTCAAAAAAGAAAAAGAGCGGCCAGCCCCGTGGCCGAGGGGTTAAGTTCAATGGCCCAGGATTTTGCCGGTTTGGATCCTGGACACACACCCAGCACCATTCATCAAGCCATGCTGAGGCCACGTCCCACATAGCAGAACTAGAAGGACACACAACTAGAACATACACCTATGTACTAGGGGGCTTTGGGGAGAAGAAGAAAAAGGGGGAAAAATATTTGCAACAGATGTTAGCTCAGGACCAATCTTTAAAAAAAAATGTCATGGAAGGTCAGCAGATGTTATGACACATACAAAAAAGAAATAATGGGCAAACTTGAAGATCAGATTTTGCACAATTCTCCTTTTGCAGCACTTCCTATACTATTAATGGACATTTTTATGTTCATTTCCTCACGTGCGGCTCCTGGTTTTGACTGTTTGTACAGAGTTTGCCTTCACTCTAGTAGACCAATTCAACGTGGGTGCTGCCGCCCAGAGTCCTTGTTCTCCTTGTGCCTTAGTCCTGCCTCTAGTGCATTCAGACAAACTGCAGAAAAACGCTCACAATCAAAGAAGCCCGGAGAACCCAAAAGAAGACTAGTCCATACCACACAGGGGAGTGAGTTCAGCCCAAAAGGCAGTCAGCCTGCATGGCAAACGCATCCAAAGATGGTTTCTGCTGGGCTCAGAGCATGCTCAGAACCAGACTGGCTTGTTCCGTTCTCCACCTTTGTCCACACCTCGATTTGCTTTAAAGGAGACACATCTCAATGCAAACAGTCCATTTGGATTTCAAAACCTTACTCTACTTCTCAACACCACCTTTCAGCACAGGGCTTCACTGCGCTTGCCTTCTGCAGTCAGGCGTTTTCTTACACAGCTCTCATTCCTCAGTTGGCCAGTCACTCTTTTGTTTTTTAAATCAGGATTTGTTTTTACTTCAGTAAAATACTGATCATAATCAACTCTCAGTAGAGGTGATGGTAGCAGGACAATTAAATGCAGCAGATTCCTTACCTGGAAACAAGGAGAGCCAGGTTTAAGACAGATGGGAGGGAGGGGGAAATCACTCCCAATGGGCATAAATGATTGACAAACATCACAAGAATAGAAGGAAGAAATAACATATGTGAGAGTGTGTGTACTTACTTATACAGAACCCTCTTCCCTTGAGAGTTGGAATCTCATCACAATATATTTCGTATGACAAAGGACAATTAAATTTCTTTTTCAAGAAAGTTAATTGCAGACTTCTAAGAATAATTCTGAAAATTTGCATGGTGCAAAAGCATTAAAGTACATCAATTACAAAACTGAGAAAATGCCATATGGTGTCTTAGAACCTCAAAGCTTCAGGTTGAAAAGAAAATTTACAGTATATTCTTTTACCATCTATAATATTCAAAATTGACAGTCAAGTTCTCAACATTATGGGTCAACTTATAGTTAGATATGCAGATTACTGGCTATGCAACACAAAGTAGTCTGATAAGATTGTGAATTCAGACTGGCTGCTTGTTTTCTCCCCAAACCCAAGCCTGGAGATGCCACAGAAAGGAAGAGGAGGCTGACAGATCTCAGGAACTCATATATAAATTTGGAAACCCTTTGGGAGAGACTAGTAGTTGGGTTCCAATGTGGACAGCAGGCAGCAGTCCAGAGTGGGAGAGGATGGGCACCCACAGAGCAGAGACTGGAATGGAGCTTCCTAGTTTGCTTTTCCTCTATTGTCCTGGCGTAGGTCACTGGAGGCAGAAACACAGCAACACTAGCTCTCAGGATGGCACCAGAGCACTCCCCTCTCCTCCAGGGTGAAGAGATGGAGAGGTTTCCAGAAAGGCAAGGTCACTTGGTGGTGCTGTGGTTGAGTGATGAGGAGCGGGTGGTACGTAGTGAGGTGGTGGGGGGTGGGCAGGAGGGAAAGTCAAGCCCAGATCCTAAGAGCAGAGGCTTTCTACTTGGGGCAACATTCTCTTTGCCACTCCCTAGGCTTACCATGAGGATGCCAAGCTAGAATCTCAAAATATATAAAGCATAATTGATAAAACTATGGGGTGAAATAGATTAATTAAAAATTGAAATCGGAAAGTTTAATAAACCCTGAACAGAAACTCAGAGATCAAGCACACAAAATTAGCAAAGATACAGAAATTTTTAAATATCATAAATAATAAGCTCTTATTAACAGAGAACTTTACATCCAACAGAGAATATATGTTTTGTTTTCTTTAGGTATACATGACACAGTCACAAAAATCAACTACTTGCTAGGGCACAATCAAAACTTTAATAAATCCCAGAGAATCAACACTACAGACACTCAAAACTGACCAAAATACAGTAAAATTAAAAATCCTAGGGAATATTTATAAAAACTTAGATCTGAATGACAGTGAAAACATGCCAAAATCTTTGAGAGTTTTAAATATATTAATCAGAAAACAAGAAAGTGAAAATCAAATGAGTTATATTTTTCAACTCAGGTGTTAGAAGAGTAACAGAGTAAACTCAAAGAAACAAGAAAGAAGGAAATAATATCAGTATGGGAAAAACCAATGAAATAGAGAAGAAAACAACAAAAATGGGGAAGATTCAAAACCAAAAACTGCATCTTTGAAAAGATTAATAAGATGGACAGGACTGATCAAGAAAAGGAGAAAGAAGCAGCAAATAAACAAAATGCAACATGATGAGGAAATAGCAACAGACACAACAAAGATTACAAAATAATATTATGGGCAACTTTCCATCAATAATTTGAAAACTAGAATAAAATGGAAACATTTTGGGAAAATATAGTACACATTAGTACAAAAAAGATTCCAAATCTTAACACAAAACAATAATCTTCAAAGAAACGGTAATCAAAGACTTCCTCCACGAAAGAAACCCAGAGATTCCAGAGGGTTTTTAGGTTTCAGATCTACCATACTTTCAAAGACTAGATGATGCCCACATATAAGGAAACTTCCTTGATAAAGGCTCCATGTCAAAATCAAATTATAGACATCATACTTAATGGAGAAACTTTAAATGCATTCCCTTTATGATCAGGCTTACAAGCATGATCATCTATATAGAAACTCCAAAAGGTTCAAGAGATATGATATGGAACTAATCCACGAGTTCGGCTAACTTGTCAGATACAAAATATAGATGTATATATGTGCACACACACAGCATTCCTCTATACCATCAATAACCAACAAAAATACATTGCTGCATTTATAACAGCAATGGAAACTATTGGAATTAACCCAAAAAAGCACAAGACCCCTATGACGAAAAGCTTTAAGCTCCATTGAATGACCAAATAAATAAATAAAGACTCAAGTAGAGATATATACTGTCTCCATGAATGAAAAACATAACATTATAAAAATGCCAATTTTCTCCTAGTTAAATATATAAACTCAACAGATTCTAGTAAAAATTCCAGTCTGATTTTTTTAGAACAACCTGAAAAATGTATTCAAAATTTATATGGAAGAATAAAGAACCATGCAAAACTAAGTCAATTTTGGAAAAAAAAAAAGAGGGTAGACTCACCCTAGCAAATATTAAGACAAACGACTAAATCATAATAGTAAAACAAATGTAGTTCTAACACAAGAACAGAAAAGTAAATGAATTTTCAATTTTACAAGGTGAAAAGTCAAGCGGAATGAAGAACTCACTAACAGAACCAGAGAGATTGAAACCTGATATACAATAAAGGTGGTACCATAGCTCTATGCGGAAAGGATAAATTGTTCAATAAATTCTGTTGAGAAAAGACTCATTATATGAAAGAAAGAATGCTAGATTCCTAACTCACGGTATATTCACAGGTAAACTACAAATGGATTAAGTATTTAAATGTAAAGGTAAGTCTTGATAGTAAAAGATAATATAAGGAAATAACTTTGTGCCTTGAAAATGTCTTTTTCATTTTTAAACATAAACCAAAAGTACCAACCATAAGGTGAAAAATTTGTATATTTCACTACATCAAAATAGGGATTTCTGTTCAATGAACAGCACAACAGAGTTAACAAACGGGTGATAAATTAGAAGGTCTAAACTAATAAGAGAACAAACAAGAAAAAGATGGAAAATCAAATATAATTAGCAATTCACATATAAGGAAGCCTGAAGAGCTAACAATATATAAAGAGATGCTCAACCACCTGGTAATTAAGAAAAAGAGAGAGAGATCATTTTACTTCTGTCAGATTGACCAAAATTAGAAATTCAGATATACCAAATGTTGGCAAGAATGGTGGTAGAGGGGAAGAGGAAATAAATCCTTTCCACGCGTGGCTGGTAGGAACGCAAACTGATTCAAGCAATCTGGAGAAAAGCCTAGCAGTATCTAGTTAAATTATGTATGTAAATACCTAATGAGGTAACAATCCCATAATATGATGTATAGACTATAGAAATTCTGCCATAAGTTTATAAGAAGATACATATGAGACATTTAGACAGTGTTGTATATGGATGGTAGTGGTGGGTTGGAAGTCCATCACCGGGGACCAGGGAAGGGGTAAGTGAAATCTGATGGAGGCACACACTATGTGAAATATGCAGTAGTTGGAAGCAATGCACTAGGTGCACATATATCACTGTCTTAGTAACAGAGTTGAAGTAGAAAATGTAAGAATTGTAGTATAACATGACTTTGTTAAATTAAAAACACTTACACCAAACATCTAGTTTATACATACAAATCCAAGGATATATGTCAGTCCCCTTAGCGTGGGTGACGAGACAGAGGGGGAATGGGAGTGAGTCAGCAAAACGAAGGGGTAAAATCAAGTAACATAAAATAAGAGAGGGGCCTTTCGCTGACTGACAGGACACATACCATCCTCATAAACAGCATGATTAACTCGTGTCTCTGCACTTGAGCAGTCTTACCTCCACTCACCATGAATAAAAAACCACTGCCATATACCAACAGCCAATCCTTTCATTTCTGTGCCTAAGCAGAAACTGAGGTTTCTAGATTAAAAGAAGATTTTACCTATTCACACTCACAGACATAATCAAATCTAATTTTTATGCCTCCTTATAGAAACTGAGGCTTAATCAACATTTATCATTGTTGACTGGAAAGTGTCTCATGGCTTAAGATCTGATCAGATTAATCTCCTCCAACTGATCACCCTGACAGAGCAACAGCATATTAACAATGTCTTTAAAAATATGGAATGCTCTGATGGGCAATATATTTTCTCAGACCTTGAGTCCTTCATTTGGAAGGACAATATTATTGATGCATTTGTTGCAATGACCTACAGCTGACTTTTCTGCAAAGTTTAGTTTGAAATGGGACATTTCTGCATTTTCTAGAAAATATTCATCATAGAAAGATAACTTTGATTAATGCTGACTTCAACATTAAATTTCTGAACTATATACCCTGATGTCAACATAAGTCACTGATGTGGTGGACGTTTTTCGAATAATGCTCAAAACACAAATGGTTTCTTGGATCATTTCCAGTTTTACTCATTTTAGGCAACACTGACATTATTCAGCTTGAGTGTTGCTTAAACTGCGTATTACTTCTTAGGGTGGTTCATAGATGGTTGTCCTAGGCTTCCTTAGAGGTCCATCAGAAGGGTTTTGCTTTGTTACAAAATGATCAATCTAGTAATTGTGAAGGAACCTAAACAACCTAGAAGTTTTGCTGTGTGGATCAAAAGGATTTGATTACGGTAATTTTGTTGCTTTAAGGTTTCAAGTATAGTATCATATATGTTAAAGCCTCACAAATCTCCCCAATGTACATTGAACTAAAAGGTTTTTATTGTCAGTTAAGTTGTTTTTAATACAGAACACCATTTATATAGCAGTGTAGCTGAATGCCAGAAAAGTCCAAAGAGTCTACTCCAGTTCTAGTGCTGACTGTGGTAGACTCTATGAGTGGTAGACTCTATGAGTGGCAGACTCTATGATTGGCTGACTCTATGAGTGGCAGACTCTATGAGTGGCAGACTCTATGATTGGCAGACTCTATGAGTGGCAGACTCTATGAGTGGCAGACTCTATGAGTGGCAGACTCTATGATTGGCTGACTCTATGAGTGGCAGACTCTATGAGTGGCAGACT
Source organism: Equus asinus (assembly GCF_041296235.1). Taxonomy (NCBI): domain Eukaryota; kingdom Metazoa; phylum Chordata; class Mammalia; order Perissodactyla; family Equidae; genus Equus; species Equus asinus. The sequence continues at coordinate 70,002,476 of NC_091796.1, forward strand.
CTATGAGTGGCAGACTCTATGATTGGCAGACTCTATGAGTGGCAGACTCTATGAGTGGCTGACTCTATGTTTGGTAGACTTTATGATTGATAGACTCTATGATTATTTGTTCATGTTATTTGCTCTCTCCTTTCTTTCATCCTGTTCACCCATCTATTGACTTTGGGCTAGGCTAGGTGACATGCTTTGGCTAATGGGATGTGAGGGAACATGACGTTTGCCACATCTGAGCAGAAACTTAATGTGACTGTGCGGCTTGGCCGGGGCCCTCTTGCTGCATCCTTGCACCAGGAGAACAGCATGTCCTAGACAGGGGCTGCTCCTTTGGCTTAGGTTCCAAAATGTAAAAACACATGGAGCAGAGCCCGACAGAGTTTAGCAGCCGAACCTTCAGGTAATGTACAGAAGAAAAACTATTTCTTGTTGTAAGCCACTGAGATCTGGGGCTTATTTGCTATAAACTAGAAAAAGCTGAAGAATTCACTGACTTAGTGGGTGACAAAAGAACTTACCATCTGTTTTATCCATATAAATTAAGGATAATTATTTTTCCCTCTGAGAAATATTGGCTGACTTTAACTACTGTTCCCTAAATCTACCTTTGATTATTTCAGCACTATTTCGACGTATCTTGATGTTATCTACCTATCTGTCTTTCTATCTATATCAGAAAAATTCTAGCACTTACCAATTGAGTCTATAGAAAAACATTCAAATGATATGCTGATTTGGCCCCAAATCTTATAGTATATATATTGACCATGCGTTAGAATGATGAGGGAAGGTAATGTTGAGCAATCTTTACGTGGAAGAGCCACAGTGTGGCAGACTAATGATGAAACAGAACCCAGAGGTACTCCCAGCTGTCGCCATGTATACCTCTTCAAGCAGGTGAGTCCTCCCAGTCACCATGGTCAACCTTCCAGTTTGATATCCACCAGCATACTATCCCCCAGCTTGTAGGGAACCACAGAAAGGAAATCCTGATATATTTTTCATATTTTTATTTACTCTTTATTTCCATGTGGTGCTTAGTATAGGGCTTGCAAATAACAGGCATTTAATAATCCTTGTTGAATGAGTGAAAGAATAAATGTATGCAAGATGGAATTCCTGATTGATTGTTTAAATGACAGGCAAAAAAGGTTGAGAGAAAATACATGTGAGTTACATCCACTATTTCTCATCCCAGACGCATGACTGTAAATGCTGCTTCTGTTTTTGCCTTTGAATAGGAGGTGACCCGGAGGAAAGGGGCTACCAAGGAGGACACCTCTCCAGCACTCACCTGGCCTCGAGAACTTTCCCAGGGGTACTAATTGCCAGGAACATTCAGCCTTAGGCTGATATGTGCAGAACCAGCAAGAAAGCCAGGCTGTGGGCTCGAGCAGCAGAGGTAGAAGGAACAACTCGTAATGGTCACTTTCTTCCGCTAGACTCTGAGTTCCTTCGGGTCAAGGATGACACGGTGCTAAGTAATGAGCATGTAAACAATGACGAACACAACATGCCGTCCTGGAGCTCACACTCCAGCAGGGACATAATCAGTAACGAACAAACACAGAGATAAATCTGTACTAAAAACCAGGATGAAAGCTACAAAGAAGAGTAAGCTACTAGAAATTTAATGTTGTTTTGAAAATTTTACTTTTTAGGGCCCTCATTTTATCCTTGGAGATTTGGACAAATTTAGCAGGTGACTGCGTTGAAGTCAGTGCAACTATTCAGCTAAGTTTCCAACAACTCAGCTAAGCTTGAAACTTCTCCACTTCTCTACTGTCAACAGCAATTCAATACCTGCATTCACCTGCCTGGCGGCACACGAGGTCATGTCCCTTTATGCTGAGGCAGCAGGTGAATGACTTTGCTTTGAAAAGCTGCAAGATCATTGTTAAATGGCAGGGACACTTCCAACTAAATGAATGACTTGGCCCACAGCAGAATTACCTTGGTGTCTTCAGATGGCTTTCTGCCCAAGTCACTCATCATTCCGAGGGCCAAGACACCATTTAAAATGTCTGCAGCATAATTTAATAAAAGGACAAGTATTTTTATATTCTCAGGTCTTGCTGTGAAAGAAAAGAGGCTGTTTAAATTCTGGTTCAGTTTTTTTGTTTCGTTTTGTTTCGCTCTTTAATAATAATTACAGCTAATATTTATATAGCACTTACCATGTGCCAGTCATTGTTCTCAGAACCTAACACGCATCAACTCATGGGATTCTCACAGCAACCCAATGAGATGGAGACTCTTATTGTCCCCACTTTCCAGATGAGAAAGCTGAGACACAAAGAGATTGAGCAATTCATCCACCATCAACACAACTGGAAGCTGAACTGAGAGACTTTGGCTTTTGACCTGACACTAGGAGGAATTGCACTTAGCTATATTTTGTTCTTGTTGATTTTATTAATACCAGATTCAAATAGGATTCTAAAATTATTTGTTCTGAGTTGGAAACACATGCCTTGTCCTTAATTCACACCTTGGGGGGTTTTACTTTTTGTTATTGCAGTAACATTGGATTATAACATATTATAGCTTTCAGATGTACATCGTAGCATATTTTGAATTCTGTGTAGATTACATCATGTTCACCACCCAACAACTAATTATAGTCCATCACCACACGTGAGCCTAATCACTGTTTCAGTTTTTAAAGGAGAAAATGTCTTGCTGAATCGATTGTCTTCGTAAAGATGCTAACTGGAAAATGCTATTCACTACAGCTGCGTGAGCTGATGCTAGGGCCAGGGCTGGCAGGCCTGGTGACAAATCCATTTGTTGTCAGCAACAAATTTCTGAATTTCTACAAAGGCGTGGAGTCCACTGTGAGTCTCAGGGGTCCCAGATACTAGTTGAAGAAGGTGGAAGCTGCTACAACCTAGCTGGTGGAGGATCTAATCTAGACAAGAGTTGTTCCTCCAAGATAAATGAGTCTGTCACAAAGCAGAGATTCAAGCCAACAAGGATAGGCCATTAGGAAACAATTTTTCAAGATTTCCTATTCTTGGCCCCAAGACCCTAATCAAAGGAACATTAGTAAGAGCTTTCTAACCACCTCAAGGGGCAAAAAACAGTAAAACACAAGATCTAGAAAATTTTTAAGTGGAACTACCCATTCTGAAAGGATATGACTGCTGTAACATTGTGAAGTAACCACTGGATACTCTCGAGTTTAGGTTAGGTTGGCTAACATTATTTATAGTGGCAGGGTCTCAATTTTTGGTCTACTTGCTCTTCAAGGGAAGAACTCTCAGGAAAATAACACTTTGTTTCCCCACAAATAAATGCTGATTAATGAATGGCAATCAGACCTCCTCTCCTTTTCTCTCACAAACACCTCCTCCACTTTCAAGACTTGGCTCAAATATCCCCTGGTCTTGGTACATATCATTAACCTCCCCAGGTAATTACTGGCCTCTCCCTTACATCTTTGTTATTGTGCTCATTATTGTATACTGTGGTTATTTGCTTGGCTGTCTTTCTCTCTCTATAGAGTGATGACTTGCTTGAGACTACCATCCTATCTTGTTTATCATTGAATTCCCAACTCTGCGTACAGTCCATTACCAAGTATATGCTGAATAAGTGTTTATGGAATTGAATCTAAATCTGGCGAGAAGTTTCTAATAGGCCATCACAGGATTTGGGCTCTCAAACCTTTCACCAATGGCATGTAAGAATCAAGTGATCATACCTACAGATAATGTGAAAGCTGGCAGGGATAGCAAATGCATTGAGTGACAGAATCCTCCCAAATCTTGAGAGTCTAGGAAAATGGAGTTAACCTAAAAAGATCAATGTAATAGAGATAAAATGCAAGGTCCAGCCCTTCCACCCAAAGTGCCAACCATAATAATGTGAGAGAGAGGAAATGTAGCTTATTGCTAGCATATAGAAATAAAGACTGATGGGTACTAATGACATAAACTCAACACAAGTCAACAGTGTGGTGCGGCTGACAAACAGGTGATGTGCCCATAGGTTGAATTGGTAGAAACTGAGGGAAAGTGAAGGAAGCCATGGTCTTGCTGTGGAATGCACTATCCAGCTCAGATACCACTCAGAAAGACGTGCTGCTTGGGGCATAACATTCAGAAAAGAGGTGTGAGGAATTAGAGGGCATACAAAGGGGGATAAATGGCATGCAGACTTGAAACCAATCTGTGTTGGTTAACAGCAGTGGAAATTTAGGGCCCGAAAAAGTGAAGATTCAAGGTTAGTATGTCAGTTATCTTTTTATTTTATGGCTTTACATGATAATACAAGATTAGCTGGTAAGTGGCACCAACATACGAGACAAACTTAAGAATTGACCAAAGATGGAAAGTCAGCTTGGAAGGCAGTGAGTTCCCTGCCACTGAGAATGTTCATAAGGTTTTCTGTTAGTACTGGTTCTTCCAGGCCAGAAATTCTCTGATTCTGAGCTCTTTGATTAGTCAGGTTGAAAAAAAAACGTTCCCTGATTTCCAGAAAAAGATAACATCATCTCAACACTGATCATTTCTAATATTACATCCCACTGGAAGGAATGAGTAGTCATAATAGCCTGCCATTTTATTAATAGATTACAACAGCTCATTTTTTGTAAAGCAATAAGACTCAAGCTAAAAAAATATTGTGAATGAAAAAGGCCTCTATCTTTTCTAAGCACTAGATTTAAGGTTTGTTTCTCAGATAAGCTTTGTTTCCCAGATAACCATAGGGATACACTTCTGAAGCATTTTGAAACTTTTAGTTGTGATTAAAAGTCTGCATTTTACCTGTACAAGTGGAGTTGCTGAGTAATATTTTGATCTGTTTTGGTACAGGCAACATTCTTCTGGAGTATATTCAAATATGAAGCAGGAGGAAACCCATTTGAATCTGTTCCAGCTGGAAGCCTGTTATCATCTATACCAACAAAATAGATGCTCAGGACACATGCTTCTGGTTGCTGAAACCGCTACGTGTTCCAGCTCATTACAGCTAATATAAATGTGTCCTACCTGGTTAGGAGCCAAACCACAATACCGTTACTAAGACGTGGAGGGGAAAACAAAACAAAACTTGCTCCAATATCACCAAATGTTGAGTAACCAACATATTTTTCTGCACTTCAATTTTTATGAAAAAGAAGCAAATGGTATAAATGAGCAATAAAGGCACATCTAGCAAGCTGCTATCAAGAATTTAGTGTGGGAAGTAGGGAAGGAGCAACTTTTAGATCATGTCTTCCGGTCAGAGATCAACTTCCAAGTGGTGGAAATGAAAATGCACAAAAAGGTGGAAGTTATGAGTTCTGGGCCCAGTTCTCGACACTGGCTCTTCGGTATGGCATTAGCAAGTCACTTTCCTCCCTCACAAGAAAAAGAAACTAAAATTTCATGGAGAAAACCAGCATTTCAAAGTGATCAAACAGACAGAAAGCAATGGCCCAGGATTGGGACCTTGGTCTCACTAACTGCAAAGCTCGTCCTACCTAAGTTGTCTGTATTTCTCAATATCAAGTAACATGACTCTGATACTCCTCCATCTTACCACACAGCATTTCTGAGGGAGGGAAAGAAGAGAAGCAGCATTTTATGAAAACAAATTATGTTCTAGAACAGAAATTAGCAAACTTTTCTGTAAAAGGCTGGATAGTAAATATTTTAGGCTTCGTGGGCCATTTGGTCTCAGCTGCAACTACTGAACTCTGCCCTTGTAGCACAAAAGCTAAAGACAATATGGAAGCAAATGAGGGTGGCTGTGTTGCAATAAAACTGTATTTTAAAAAACAGGTGGTGGGGGCCAGCCTGGTGGCTTAGTGGTTAAGTTCACCCACTCTGCTTCAACAGCACCCAGTTTGCTAGTGTGGATCCTGGGCATGGACCTACACACTGCTCATCAAGCCATGCTGAGGCAGAGTCCCACATGGAAGAACTAGAGGGCCCTACAACTAGGATATGCAAACACATACTAGGGCTTTGAGGATAAAAAAAGAGAGAGAGAGGAAGATTGGCAACAGATGTTAGCTCAGGGCCAATCTTCTTCACCAAAAAAAAAGTTGTCATCTTAGAAAAAACAAAAATATAAAACAGGGGGTGGTAGGATAGCATCAAAAAGAATAAAGTAATTAGGAATAAATTTAATAATAGGAGTGTGAAACTTGTACAACAATAACTATATGACATTATTGAAAGAAATTAAAGAAGACCTAAATAAATGGAAAGATATCCCATGTTCATGGATTGGAAGACTTAATATTGTTAAGATAGCAACACTACCCACACTACAGATTCAATACAATCCCTATAAAGGAATCTCTACCAAGGTCCAAGAAATCCCTATCAATTGCTGTTTTTCAGAAATTGACAAGTTGATTCTAAAATTCATAAGGAAATGCAAGAGATCGAGAATAGCCAAAGCGATATTGAAGAAGAACCAGGTTGAAGCACTTACACTTTCAGATTTTACTTACTACAGAGCTACATTAATCAAAACAGTGTGGTACTAGCATAAGACTAGACATACAGGTCATTGGAATAGAACGAGAGTCTAGAAATAAACCCTTACATTTATGGCCAATATTTTTTTTACCAGGATGACAAGACACTTTAATGGGGAATGAATAGTCTTTTTAACAAATGATTCCAGGACAACTGGATATCCACATACGAAAGAATGAATTCGACTCCTATCTCACACTAAATACAAAAATTAACTGAAAATGTATCAAAGACCTAAATGTACGAGTTAAAACTATAAGACTCTTAGAAGAAAACATAGGAGTGAATCTTTCTGACCTTGTATTAGCCACTAGTTTCTTAAGCACCTCCCAAAGGCCCTGCCTCCTAATACTATCATCTTTGGGGATTAGGATTTCAACATATGAATTTCAGGAAAGACACAAATATTCAGATCATAGCATAGTCCAAGCATAAGAATCCCTGAATTCAAACCCCTTTAGAAACACCCCCAAAATATTCAAATCTCTGCCAGGTTCAAAGATCTACTGAGAAGATTATGCAACATTGCTTAGAAATCCCATCTAATATTTAACAACCTTCTCTCTCAGCAAACTACTCCTTAAGTCTTTGTGAGGATGGAATGAATGAGCAGTGGGTACAATATGGTCTGCCATCAGGAGAAGGAGAAACTGAAACAGTTAGAGCTTTGAAAACCTGCTGGCACCTCAAGAGTCAGCTTTCAGAGCTCCGAAGGCCCAGAGTCACTAGACTCTACACACTGGTCCTCGTTTCCATTGACAGGGTGTTCCTACAAGAGAATGAAGTGATAGCTGGGTTTCTCTTCTTTGAATCCAGCATTGTCCTGTGCAGACAGCCTAGAAGTAAAGGAAATTGGAGAAACAACCAAACTGCCAGCGACTGAGAGAGAGGAGAGGAGACAAGATGTGGAAACAGCAGTGAAAGCATCTGGGGAGTCCGTGTTGGTCCTGGAGTTTGACTCGCTGCTGCTGCTACTGAGTTTCCCTGACACTGTCATCAGGAGGAGAGTCCACCTCTCACGAAGGCGGTGCCAGAGACCATAGAAATATCATTTAGACACCAACTGAGCATAGTGGATTGGGGGAAGGGAGGAGAAGTGGGTAATCTCAGAACTGGATCATCAATATAAACAATCAGCAAAAAGCAGCATTTATAGCTTTTAGTTAGCCCAACAAATACCTTCCTGGCTTTGAAAAGTGGTACTCAACCGGATGGAAATTTTATATACAGTAAGTGTAGTATGATGGACTTAAATCTCTCCTTTATGCCCAGCAAAACCTTATTAAAAGCACTCCAGAGAGTAGAGGATAAATAAGACATTCAACAGCCTGCCCCTATTCCCAAACTCAATCTTACTGTTGCCTCCATGGGCGCTACCAGAGGCTCCCAGGCACAGGGCCAGGGAGCACCGTGCACACTCAGGAGTGAATGCAGCACCCACCTCCTCGGTTTGCAGCTGCCCTGTGATCAGCCTTTACTGAGATGAGCATTTACATTTAATTGTATGGGGGCTAATGAGTCTCTACAGTTATCCGGCAACTCCAAGTACCTTGTATAAACAGGAAAACAGGGAGAAAATGCATTCTTACCATTTGCTCTTTCCCACTGGTGTACTGTTACTACGGCATCTGAGGATGGTACTCAAGCCATTGAAGCAATGATTCTGTTTATGTGCATCATTTCCCAGGAAGCCAAAACAAAAGCTGTCATCATTTCAGGACAATTTAACCTTTCTCCTTAAGGTAAGAAAGAGAGAGAAACCCTTATTCTGCTAATACTTCTCCCTGCCCCAGAGTTTTTAAGATATGGAAAAAATAGGCACAGAAAGGTCAGAATACTCATACAGCATCTCATCCATTGCAATGTAAATCAATAACACAGACGGGGCTAGGACAAGTATTGCTTTCACAGCGCCTATAGCACTTTATTGCACGAATTTGTTTATATGCATGTCCCTACAAATGCCATGTGGGCAAGGACTGTGTCTTACTCATCTTAGCTTCCTCAGCCACAACCCAGTCACTCACATGCAGTAGGTGCCTGAGACTTGATTCTTGAATGAAGGAAAGAGCATGTGCACATGTGAGTGTGTAAACACGTGTGAGCAAACACACACACACACAGAGGAATCCACATGGGTTGTTTTGTTCCAAATACCTGACTCAGAATCTCCTTTGTTTCTAATAACAGGAATTTAGTAATCTCCATGGGGCTCAGTGTTCAGTACAAACCGATCTTTAAAGAGAAATGCACTGGACATTTAACACTTCTCCCTCCTCCAAATCCAACACAATTGACAGCATTGGCAGTGAGAGTTAATCATAACGGTACCTGGTATTATAATTTAAATGTTCCGTGTGTATTTATTCTATTCTCTGAATAGGTTGGGGGCTGGTGAAATATTCAGTTAATACTGGTCCTGGAGACCAGGTTCTGACTTAAAATTCTGTGGTGCTCCCCATGGAACCCAGCATAAAACACCTAGGTGCTCTAGTCATGTGCTGAGTTCAACAACTGCAAACCTGGATCAAGTCCAAGGCTCGCCCAGTTCCACAGCAGTAGCAGAAACTGCCTGCCGGCTTTCAGAGAACAGATTTGTTTTTCACCTGTATAATGTTCTGGTTAATGTTGAAAGATATCTAATTAACTAAAAATAAGACGAGTCTGTCTCTAACAAGAGCCTGAAGGCACAGTGTTAGAGGGCATATTTGTTGTCCTTGCTAGCAACCTTAACGCCTTAGAGATTCCTTTACAATATTTTAATTCCATTATCTATCTTTGACCACCCTATTCAAAACAGCTCCCCTTAGCCTGCTTTAATTTTTAGTTCGTGGCACTTACCACTACTTGATACTGTCATATGTGTGTTTGCTTGTACACTGTTAGTCTCCCCTACTAACAACTCCACGGGAGCAGGGCCTCTGCTTTGTCCTGTATGCTCCCCCCCCACCCATGCTGTGCCTAGGAAAGAGCCTGGCACACAGTAGACTCTCAATAATCATTTATTTACTGATGTTGCTAAATTCACAGATGTTCACTCACCTAGAGTCAGGCTGTCTTTTGAGATAAAGCAGAGAGGTCTAGGAACATGTTAACTGCTTGACAAGGACCACAGGCACACGCATGCGCACAGCCTAAGAAGCGGAAACAAAAGTCTCCGGGAAGTGTACACCTAGAGCCAAGGAAACGTACTCCTCTGACAAACGCCTCATCCAGCGATGAGTAGGAAGAAACAGGGCCAGTCAGTATAAAAGATTTGGAAAGAGATTTGTTGCGTTCCACCAAGAGTAAAAAAAAAAAAAAACGGTGGGGGGGGGGGGGTTGCTGCAAATAAGCCAGATGGGGTAGAATGGCATGAAACTTAACAGCAGATGGCACTAAAATATTAAACTAACATTTCCTTATGCTCCAAGCCGAGCTCTATGTTAACGCTGATTGGGAGAGTCGGTCTATTTAAAAACATGCAGATGAAAACGAATCCTGTATTGTTAAATCGTTCTGCTAAAAACAACTCCAAGCATTAGCATCTCACAGGCTTTCTCACAAGCGATATGGTAATATTATTCAGGCAAGGTTATGTCTAACAAAACCACCCAGAACAGGAGGGGGGTAAAAGCCCACAGTCTCATGAATCTGTTCAAAAACAAGCTCAGTGTGGTAAAGCCGTGAAAATCTGCTGCTTTGATCGCCATAGCAACAGCAGCAACGCTCAGACAGACACTTTAAAAACCAGATTTGTTTTTCTCTTTTCCAAGTACCTTTGCATGATATTTTTGGATAATGTTGAAATACAACTGACACGGCATAAGGTGTAAACACACGGCCTGTTCCCATTTCTGCAGTATTAGACAGGGGGCTCGTCATTTTCTCACTTAACCGGTAACGGCGATGCCACTGTCACAGTGCAGCACCTGGCTCTCTGGGGATGCCGCAAAAAAATACTGCCAACTAAAAGTCAGGCTTAATAATATTTATAGGCTGGGATGAGCTACCCAGTTGGAGAAGATACTCTCAGGATTCATAAACCGTTCAAAGTAATCAGCATATTATCCATCTGCTTTGCAAATATTATTTTAGGCTTCCACCTAAAAAGAAGCCACAGATTACTCACTTCCTCACTGAATCTGAGGTATAGAGACAATCGAGTCCAAGTCACCCCAAGAAGTCAGGCAAAGAATTAAAAATGGAACCATGTAAACAGGTGTGCACTGAAGAATTCTTTCAACTATTCCTGTATGTTTGGAAATTTCCATAATAAAATATTGGGAAAAAAGGAAATACATCTGACCATCAAATAATATACAAACCAAGGGAACTTTCCACTGTTCCATGTTCTTATTACAGTCAATATAGTGTAAAAATAGAAGTTGAGAGAGATTTGCTCATTGACTAATTAAAAGTGACCAATTGAAAAAACATTTGGAGGATTCTTGGGGAAATTTGAATATGAACTGGGCATTAGATGAGGGTAAGGTACTTCTTTCATTAGATGTAATAATGGTCTTGTGATTACATAATAAAACATTCCTATTTTTAGAGCTGTACACCAAAGCAGTTAGGAGGTGAATATCTTCATGGCTGTGACAATTTTAAAACGCTCCCCACACAAGTAGATGAAATAAATGTGAAAAAATGGTAATGACTCTTAAATTTTGTTGACCTATATTTGGAAGTTCATTATACTATCCTCTCCAATCTACGTATGCAACTTTCCATAATGATCCATTTTAAATATCTTGAAAAAAATAGAACCGCGAGTGCTCATTTTCAAATTAGAGGTAAGAGTTAGGTATTCAAAGGGCCAACCCTAACCTCGTCTTCTTTAAAAACTGATTAAAATACATACTATTTTATGGATGACAATTCTTTGTCAGGGCTTGTGAAATACCTTACGGATTTTTGGAGTGAGTTGATGCACAATTATTTTTGAAAGTGTAAAAATGGTGGACAAAGAAGACGAAGCAAAATGCACCAAACAAGCAAGATGGTACAAGAAACCTCCCTGGAAGAGACAGAAATTTTGCCTAAATCCTGCTCCTGCCTGGTGCCAGTCCCCTGCCTGTAGGGGACCAGGCAGACGAGAGACTGCCCTGAATTGGAAGCACACTAAAGCCTCTTTCCCACCTAGAGTAACTGAAAACAGACAACAGAAATGGGAGAGTTTTTGAGAGAAATGGCAATCATCTGAAGCATTTCATGGAAGATACAAATGAGCCCTCAAGGACTTGTCTATCCACTCCAAAGGCATGATGCCATGTTTATCATCGTGAGAATGTAGCTAAAGCTTGCCCCCAAATATTTCAAATATTCCTAAAGAATATTCTTTGGGTAGCTTTCCACAGAAACAAATGGTAGAGATTAACCTTCTTTCTGTGCAGAGTTATGCCTTGGGAAATGGGGAAGGGGAGTCCACAACATTCAAGCTCGCCAGGAATTCAGCCCCTTTTAAAGGAAAGGAGCCCTAATGGTTCTTTCTCCTGAACCTGCTACTGCCCTGGTCATTCTTCTGTAGTGAGAGAAATACATCCTGCTGGCCTTATAGGACCAGAGTTGAGCTTGAGCTAAATGTTGATGAGGGGGAATAATGTCCCTGCAGTGGGCTGTGACAGGTGAGCATCGGGTGGTCATGAAGCAGCCCACTCGAATCCTCCCCATCCCAAAGAACAGGAACGTGAGTGCACAGGAGGGCAGGCTGCTCATGGAGCTCAGGTGCACGGCTGGCCGCCATGGCCGTGCTCTACAGGCCTGCCATACAGTCAGCTATGAGAGGCCAGGAGGCTGATCCACTGAGGAGAGCCCCTCCTTGCTGCCTCACATTCTCTCGTATCCTTGGTAAACGCCATTACTAACTATAACCCGAGTGTGTAGCCTTATCTAGTACAGAAAACATGATCCAATCATAGAATGTGATAATAACTGCTGCCAGTTACAATGTGCCTGGTCTTCTACTAACCTAACCTCCTTAAAAACATTATTCAGTGTGTTCAATTTAAATCCCATTACAATTCTAAGGGGCAGGAATTATTAGCTACATTTCATAGATGAGGCTTGGGAAGTTTTAGGCCGGCAAGTGGTACGCTGGGGTTCAAACCCAAATCTGACTTACTCCAGAACTCATGCCTTAACCACTACGTAATACTGTCTGTCTTGATACCAACCTTTATAATAAGCCTTCTTTTTAATTGGGTTCTGCTATATTCAAAATAACAGGAAGAATTTCCTGCAGAAAGTTTTCCCATTTTATAGGAGTGATAAAGTTTCAAGAGACTGGTCTGGTACAAATTCCATGGGCTCAGCAAAGAAAGGCTGAACACAGGCCTACAGTGATGTCACCTTCTGCTTTGTCAACTCAAATCTATTACTGGCTATGTCAGCTGGACCTCAAAAAGCATCTTTCTCACTGACTCCATTCACTCTTTCCTGTGCTGATCACTCCAGGAGTGCACAGCCAAGAGGTAGATGGTCTTCATGAGTAACCGGAGGGGATCCATACACAATGTTCTCTTCTTTACTGGCCTATTATTCTTGAACCTTTCATTGGACTCAATAACATTTAAATGAGCTCTTGGAAAAGAGCACAAGGTCTGAAACACATTGACATACAATAAAATCCCATAGTATACTTCATTGGCTTCACCTATGCATCTGGAGTCACTGCTCATTTATTCACCAAATATTTATTGAGTCCCTACTACTTACTAGGCACCATTATAGTCACTGGAGATATAGCAGTGAACAAAAGTGTGTGATCTTAAAGAGCTTAAAGTTTAACTGGTAGAGACAAGCAATAAACAGATAAATAAATGCATATATAACATATTCAATGATGGTAAGTGTGATGAAGACCTAAAACAAGAGATAATTGTGCAAGACGCCTGTGAAAAGGCCTTGATGCTCATCAAATTTCCAGTGTGCCCCATGCATCAGGGGAGAGTCATGTTACTAATTCTGGCCAGTGGACCATAAGCAAAAGTGACATGTGTCATTTCCAGGAGGAGGCTTTGAAGAGCTAATGTGTGCCTCCAGTTCTCTTTCCCTGGCATGGCGACCTGGAAAGCCATATGTTGATATTCAGTGGCACAGGACGGGGGGCGCTTGGATCTCTTTGTGATTGGGATAAAGGAGAGCCCCCACCAACTAGAATCAGATTTTGTGTGAGCTAGAAATAAACTTTTGTTGAGCTAAGCCACTGAGATTTGGGAGTTTGTTACTGCAGTATGGCTGAGAAGCATAGGATGCCAGGGTCTGGAGAGGGACAAGAAATGGGACGGAAGATAACAGGGGCCCCCTATACACTGGATTGGGTTAACTCAGTGGCTTTAAACCTGGATAGACATTTTAAATCACCTGGAGGATACTAAAAAATACTGATCTGCAGATGTTACACCCAAAGAATATGTACATTCTGGGATATTTAGGGTGGGGCCTGAGCATATACATTTTGGAAAACAGAAAACACTCAACAGAAGATGATAAATCAGGTCAGCTGGCTTTAGGAAACCTCCCCAGAGGCAACACAATATGCTTGGAAAACAGCTTATTAGTGAGATCAAGTCAACTTCCCATAATCATTGGAAAGCAGCCAATCAAACTGTGACATATGAAAAACCTGTTAACTTATTAATTGAAATTTTATGAAAGAATATGTTGCAGAAAGTATTCCGGCATTAAATGAGTAACTGGACTAGATTCTTTCAAAGCCCTGCCTCATTGTATAATTATTATTAACATAAATATTTAAATAGTAATAAAACGAGGGGGTAATTACTTAACCTAAATTAGCTCAATTATTCCTGGCAAGAATAAGAACAATTGAAGTACAGACAGGTGAACTTGCCTAAAATCACGCAGCTAGTAATAAGTGGTGGAACTAGGCTCCAAACCCAGCTGGCCCAAGATTCTTCAGCCCAGTGGGAAGGGGACATAAAACCAAAATAATATGGAGTCTAGAAAGGGGGAAACTAGATGGGACCGTTGGAGGGGAAAGGACCTCAGGCATGGCTCAGGGAGCAGCTACTCTGATTCTAGTTGAGGACCCCAGTCCTTAGAGAACAGTTCACAGGCCAACAAAGTGGGATGGAAATTTCCCATGAAACAATCCCTCTTCTTGCTTCAATTCTATGCTCACCAGGCAAGAATGAACCAATATCACCAGGATGGGGTTCCCCTGGTACATCTCTAGTGCAAATTTACAAATGGGAATTCTGGTCCATACCAGATTCTGATACATTTGTGTTTCAGAACATACACTGCTGAGAATAGAGTCTTGGACTGAGGAAACTGCTCCCTAGAGCAATGGACCAGCCATGCCTTTCCGTGGCTCATTCCTTCAGAGCCCTCTGGAGATCTGTTGCACAGGAAGAATCACAGACTAGTTCACTAACACATGAAAAAGAATTGGTTTACCAAATTGAACCTGTATAGTACACTCTAAGAAATGGAGAGCATGAAGCACCCCAAGGATACAGGACACAGGGAGAGAGCTCAGGAGCACTGGGCTCCTGAGTGGGACCAAGAGGGACAGCATTGAGGCTGTGGATACACGAGTGGTGGGAGTGAGTGGATTCCAAGATGCTGTGCCTACTTCCCAATTTTTCCTGGGGCTAGCCTTAAACAGAGGTACTTCTCCAGTTCTCACAGTGGTCTATCTGACAGAAACTTCTTGTGCTTCTGCTCTGGTGGACCTGAAGGTCACCACCAGGCCTACTTCTTACTTTGCACAACTCCAGAGGGCACCAGCTACTCACATTGTGGTTATTAAAGATTTCTTCAGTGTTTAGGACAATTATTTTATGACAATTATTAAAACATCTTGAGGACAGGATTATCTTTCTCCAATTTGCTCAGAACTACCCTACCAGTAATTCCAGCAATATGGTCGATTAGCATTGGCAAAGGAGAGTACAAAGGAGAAAGGCACAGGGAAGGAGAGGCAAGATGTAAAATTATGCAACTATGGGACATATGTTCCAACATAAATTCTAACTATAGATCTTCTTTCTCAACCTAATGTCACATTATGGGTTATCATATTAGTCAGGATGCGGCTGGCTACAGTAACAAATAACCCGAAAATTTCAGTGGCTTAACATGGGAGAAACCTATTTTTGACTCACAATAGAACAATGTGAGTGCTCATTAGCAGGCAGCTTTCCTCTTTCCTCCAGGTGGTCAGTCAGGGACCCATGCTCCTTCCCCTTTGTCATCCCCTACTCTAGAGCCTTGAAGGAGGAAAAGGCACAACTGCATCTTCATCGCCTTGCCCCAGATGTGACCCACATCACTTCCACTCACATTCTTTTGATAAGAATTAGGTTCATAGCATCACCTAGATGCAAGGAGGGCTGGGAAATGCAGTCTGGGATTGAGCAGCCACTTCCCAGCAGCGACCTGTACTACGGAAGAGGAGGTATCAGTTTGGTGGAAGCCTACCCATCTTCACCTGTTACAAACTGGGCATCATATAAATTACAAGGGCAAATATACACAGTTGGAGAGATACAACTTACAGTTCAAGTGAACGATCTATGTCTCATCCTAGAGGCAAATCAGTCCAAATTTGACAGACGAACATAAGGCCAAAATCCGAAAACTGTCTCCTTCACAAAGGACTTTGCCCTCGGCCTCTAGGGTTTGGCTCAGGGACTTCCCATCAACAAGGCCTCTCATGCATTTAGCCACACTGGTGGGATCTGAGGGAGAGATGCAGTCCTCACAGAACCAGAATGTACAGCTTTAGAAATCAAGCCCTGGACTGCTGAAGTGGAGTGTGTGAACTGAACCGCTCGGCCGTGGGGCTGACCCTACGATAGTAGATCTTAAATCTTCAAATTCCAAAGCAACTTGACATAGAAAAACATTTAGATTTTCTTATAAACAAGTCAACTATCTGGAAATCAATTTAGTTAGAAAAGGGCACTGGATGAGAGTGAGAAAGTCTTATTTCAAATCCCAGTTCTTCTACCGCTGCAGTATCACCTAGAACAACCTCAACTTTTGACTTCAATTTAAAACAAAGGTGTTGATCCAAAAACTCCAATTAGTGAGAAACTACGGTTCATAAATTCTACATGGTATTATATTTTATGTTTCACTACAGGCCAAATGCTGTAGCTTAAAATTAATTCTGGTAAAAACTAAGTTACCCATTTGGGAATATTTTTTAAAACTCTGTCCTTGTGCTTGTTCCAAGGAAAATATGGAGGATGATTTAAATGATAAATCACCAGTTAAACGGTCCAGCCATGTGGACATTGTAAAATCATTCAAAGACATATTTTCTTACATCATAACCCAGGAGATCTGCAAATTTCAAATCCTAATGATTTGAGATGAGGTTAAAAAGTAGAGGTTGGGTATTTTCATCACAACCACTGGATGGCAACAGACGTTAACAGTGAATGGAGATGATCAAAATGAAGGCCACTCTTCTGTTTTACTTGACTTTCCATGCATTTTCAGATGTAGAATCAAAATTTCTAGACATGTTAGGGAGAGGTAAACAAAAGTGAGTTTGGAAGTAAAAGAATTAGTTTTGGAACACATAGTCTGCTTTTGCAAGTGCTTTGTGTGTAGATAAATCCCCCATGATTTCAGAGCTCAGCCAAGAGTTATAAGAAAATGAGGTATCTGCCAGAAGAAAAGAGTTAAGCCAGAATGCTGTGTTTATCAGAATATGCAGCTTCAATCTGAATTATTTATTAGTGGTAGTGAAGTTTTTGACCTTATGTAAGAAGATCAACCTCACCCTCAGGCTTTCTCCCTCTCCCATGATTTTTCCAAGCTGTGGACAGAGGCCACCTGGAGGATTCCTCTGACCTAGGAGGCCCCAAACTACTGGGAATGTGAATGGTTAGCTATCCATGTTCCCATCATGTCCTTTTGAGGTCTTTGTTCTGGAGGTTTTGTGAGGTGGAGAGTTGTTAAGGAGCATCCTCCAAGTGAGCTGGCAAGGCCAGGGTGTGCTCATGCTACCTCCCCTCCACTTCTCCCAGGAGGAGATGGACGTCTCAGAGCTAACAGTATAAATTTCATTCTAAACCCCACACATGGACCATTTTAACTAACATCTAAGCCCAAACAGAAAACCCAACTTTCAGGATTCTGGCTCAGGGCCTGGAAGAAGTTGGGGCACTAAAGGAAAAATCTGCCAAAGATTACTCTGAGGGTTCTGAGAGCTCAGCCTCAACACAGTCCCTAGAACAACAATAGTCAAATTCTGGTGCACCTAGGACTCACTGGGGAGCTGCCTGATGAAGCAGATACCTCAGTCCCTCCCTAGGAGATCCTGGGGTGAGCCTATGAATCTGTATTTTAACAAATGGCTTCTGATGTAAATGGTCCACCAACCGCACTTTGAGAAACAGTCTAGAAAAACCGAACAGTTCCAGTGAGTCCCTAGTCCACTCTCCCTGCCACATGCTCCCAATTTCCACAAGAAGAGAGAAAAGTCCTGGATCAATACTTTTCCTGGCAGAAGAGGACCACCTTCTCAGGCCTAGGTTATTTAAAACCCAGAAGGACCATTACAGAGATTGTGTTGGCTCAGGAAGCACTGAGTAATCACTGATAAAGACCATGGTCAGCTGTAGTCTTGAGCTGAAGTCACTAGACCCAGTGGTGTATTTGTCTCCACTTCAGACCCCAGTTTGAGTGTCTGCCCTAAAAATACCTTTTTTTCTGACTTTAACCTCTGTTCTCTGGCAGGCTGCTGGTTTTTCTTTGCCTGTTAGTGTAATTTTTATTCATATTTGGGATTGTACTTTAGCCTTTCTGAAGCTTTTGTGAGTTCTTGGACCTATCTAAACTTGTATCAAACTCTATTTAAATAACCAACTTCCTTGTCCAGAATCCCTGTCTACCTCACTACATGTCTTATTTAACCTCCATAGGTACCATACTTGACTTTCATTCCAGCTCCAGTCTCAGCCACCCAACATCACCCAAATAGCGATGACCATTATAACACATCAGATACACTGATGACCATTATACCCTCAGATGCTTGGCCATGGAAATATACTAGATATAGAGCCAAACTGTGAGAGAATATTTCAGTGCCATCATAACCCAAATGGGTGATTTTCTAACAGCAGATACAAAAAATGGGTTCAATAACTAATGAGACAGCATCAAAGTTTGAGATTTTTTTCCATTGTAAATATTTTTGCATCTATTTGTAATCATTATGGTGATGAGGATTGAAATATAATTTAAGAAGTGTTGGGGTTAAAGTCATCCCCACCACCAATCCAATGTATCAGTAAGTCCTATTAAGTCAAACTCCAAAATATGTCTCAAATGCATCCATTCCTCTCCACCTCCCTTGCTGTCACCCTCTCCCAGTCACCATCATTCCATGCCTGCACTAGTGCAACAGCTTCCTAATTGATGTTCCTGCTTCCACACTTACCCTCCTCCAAGCCTTTCCCCCTACAGCAGTCAATGTGACTTTAAAAAAATACAAAGTAGGCCATGTTACTTCCTAGTTTAAAAATCTTTCAGACTGGGACGTCAGCATCATGGAGGAATGAGTTCTTCCCTTTGTTTCTTTTGTCTAAGTGACAACCCATCGGACATCCATTGACCAACAGAGGATTCCCTATACAGCACAAGAGGATGCCTAAGAGATCCATGCATCTATGGAGAGGACCCCCAGAAGGCAGTGGAACTAGGGGAGCAGTCCCCTCCCCCTCCCCTGCCAGCAGTGATCCAGGGCACAGATCCTCACACTGGTGTGCAGGGCTGTGAGCAGTCACTGCAGGAGCAGAAATAGTGGGCACCATGGCTTGTGTGACTGCAAGAGGACGTGGCAGGAGCAGAAACAGCAGGTGCTGTGGTTCACATGATTACGAGCAGACCTGGTGGAAGCAAAAACAATAGGCATCTCTGCTCATCTCCTAGTGGATCTGGCCCATGCACCTGTGAATGGAGGCTGTTGGGGGGGGACAGAAAAAACAGGTGCAGCTTGCTCCCTGCCCATCCCCCAGCAGACCCAGCACGCACGCTCCCTCCTCCCCTGGCAATGGACAGACCTTTCCAACAGTGGTGAAAGTATACAAAACTCAGATTTTCCAGGCAGGGATGGGGCACTCTGACCTGAGTTTTCAAAACACACCAGCTAGCGTCAGATATCAGAGGTTGTACGCGTGACAGCAATGACAACATTTTCCTGCTTAGCCCCTGCTCCCTGCAAGTGGTGACAGGTGGAACCTGCAACCAGAGGCTTCAGGAACCTCAGGAGAACCCATGACCCAGCCCCCAGTGGTGGCACCGCTGACACAAGCTCCACCAGCTCCACCAGCAGTGTGGGCAGCATACAAGTCCCCCAGTCCCTGGGCCCCCAGCAATGACAGCAACACTCATGAACCCAGTACCCCTGGCAGTGGTTCAGTCAGCACCCCCATACAACCCAGGAAGCAGCAGGGCAGGGGGTACACAGGGCAAAGCATCTGAGCCTGTGGAAAGCCAGTGGGGGAACACAAGACCTGGGTGATCCCAGAAGCAGCAGGTGTGCTTGTAGCCTGGTGATCCTTGAGGTCACACCTGAGATTGCAGCAACATCATAAGCAGCAAGTCACCAGCAACCTCATAGGCACAAGTAACACAAGAAGGGCACTGACAATGTCTCTAACAGAGGCAGTGGAGGGTGGAAAGTGTAGGCTCTCAAATACAAGCAGAAGCAGCTCAGAACCAAAGTAACCAAAGCTGTACCCAAATAAGAAAGGTGGTTACTACCACAAATGCACTGGCAGAGGATCAATTCATCAAACACCATGAAGAACTACAGTAACACTGCAGAACAGAAAGAGTATGACAACTCTCCAGAAGCCAAACTTGAACTCACAGGAGATTACAATCTAACTGACAGAGAATTCAAAATAGTGTCATGAAGAAACTCAATGAGTTACAAGAAAACTCAGACAGACAGTTCAAGGAACTCAGGAATAAATGAATGAACAGAAGGAGTACTTCATCAAAGAGACTGAAACTTTAAAAAGAAACTAAACAAATTCTGGAGAGGAGGAACACAATTAATGAGATGAAAAATAACATAGAAAGTATTAAAAATAGAGCAGACCATATGGAAGAGAGAATTAGTGAGCTCAAAGATAGAAATCTAGAAGTGATTCAGGTGAAGGAGAGAGAACTAAGATATTTTTAAAAACAAAAAAAATCTTTAAGAAATAGCTGACTCATTAGGAAAAATAATATAAGGATAATAAGTATTCCAGAAGGAGAAGAGAAGGAGAAAGTAGTAGAGAATTTATTCAAAGAAATAATAGCAGAGAACTTCCCAAAACTGGGGAAAGAAGTGGACATAAAAATACATGAAGCTAACAGAAGTCCTAATCACCTCAACATAAAAAGACCTTCTCTAAGGCATATAATATTAAAACTGTCAAGGACAAAGAAAAAATGTTAAGGGACGCTAGAGAGAAGAAAACAACCTACATAGGAACCCCCATCAGATTTTCAGTAGATTTCTCTGCAGAAACCCTAAGGCTAGGAGAGAGTGGAATGATATATTCAAAATACTGAAAGACAAAAACTACCAGCCAAGAATATTCTATCCAGCAAAATTATCCTTCAGATATGACAGAGAAATAAAAACTTTCCCAGAAAAACAAAAACTGAGGGAGTTCATTGCCACTAGACATGATTTACAAGAAATGTTAAAAGGAGCTGTCCTACCTGAAACAAAAGGTAAAGGTTTACAAAGCTGTAAGCAAGGAGATAAACAGACAGATAGAATCAGAAAATTGCAGCTGTATATCAGAATAGGGTAGTAAACACTTAATTATGACATAAAAGATAAAGGGGAAAAAAGCATCAAAAATAACTATAACCACTTCAATTTTGTCACAAACTCATAACACAAAAACGAATAATTTGTGACAACAAAAAGAACTAAGCGGAAAAGGAAAAGGATCAAACCTTCATAGGGTAATAGCGATAAGAGGCTATCAGAAAAAGGATGATCTCATCTATGAGATCTTTTATACAAACCTTGCAGTAATCACAACACAAAAAATCAGAGCAGAGTCACAAATCATAAATAAAGAGAAAACTGAGAAAAACATCAGAGAAAACCACCAAACTGAAACAGCATGCAGAAATACAAGGAAAAGGAAACAATGGAAATATACAGCATCCAGAAAACAAATGACAAAATGGCAGTATTAAGCCCTCATATATAAATAATCACCCTAAATATAAATGGATTGAATTCACCAATCAAAAGACACAGAGTGTCTTTAAAGACCAATTAAAAAACAAGACCCAACAATATGCTGCCTCCAGGAAACACATCTCAGCTCTAAAGACAAACATAAGCTCAGAATGAAGGGATAGAAGATGATACTCCAAGCAAATGGCAAACAAAAGAAAGCGGGTGCAGCCATACTTACATCAGATAAGACAGACTTCAAGACAAAAATTAACAAGAGATAAAAAAGGCACTATATAATGATAAAAGGGACATTCCACCAAGAAAACATAACACTTATTAATGTATATGCATCTAACACAGGAACACCAAGGTATATACAGGAACTATTAACAGACCTAAAGGGAGAAATTGACTGCAACACGATAATAGTAGGTGACCTTAACACTCCACTTATGTCACTGGATAGATCATCCACACAGAAAGTCAACAAGGTAACAGTGGCCTTAAATGAAACACTAGACAGCAAGACCAGATGGACTTAATATATACAGAACATTCTATCCTCAAACAGCAGAATATACATTCTTCTGAAGGATACATGGGACATTCTCAAAGACAGGCCATATGTTGGGCAAAAAAGCAAGCCTCAATAAATTGAGGAAGATTGAAATCACATCAAGCACCTTTTCAGACCACAGTGGTATGAAACTAGAACTCAGCTATAAGAAAAAAGCCAGAAAAGTCACAAATACATGGAGACTAAACAAAGTGTTACTGAACAACTATTGGAGCAATGGAGAAATCACAGGAGAAATCAAAAAAACCTATAGACAAATGAAAATGAAAACACAACATACTAAAACTTATGGGATGCAGCAAAAGCAGTACTAAGAGGGAAGTTTATAGTAGTATAGGCCTACCTCAAGCAAAAAGAAAAATCTCAACTAAACAACCTTACACTACACCTAAAAGAATTAGAAAAAAGAAGAACAAACAAAGCTCAAAATCAGTAGAAGGAAAGAAATAATAAAAATCTGAGAAGAAATAAATGAAATAGAGACTAAAACCAATAAAAACATCAGTGAAAATAAGAGTTGGTTCCTTAAGAAATTAAATAAAATTGCGACTTGTTAAGGAAAAAAGAGAGAAGACTCAAATAAATAAAATCAGAAATGAAAGAGGAGAAATTACAATGGATACCACAGAAATACAAATGCTTTAAGGGAATACTATGAAAAGCTATATGCCAACAAATTTGATAACCTAGAAGAAATGGATAAATTCTTGAATCATACAACCTCCTAAAACTGAATCAAGAAGAAATAGTCGAATAGACCAATAACAAGTAAAGAGATTGAGATAGTAATCAGAAACCTTGCAAAAAACAGAAGTCCAGGACCAGATGACTTCTAGGTGAATTCTACCAAACATTCAAAAAAGTTTTAATACGTATCCTTCTCAAATTCTTCTGAAAAAGTGAAGAGGACAGGATGCTTCCTAAGTCATTTTACAAGGACAATATTTCCCTGATACCAAAACCAGAAAAGGACAACACAAAAAATGAAAATTGCAGACCAATATCACTGATGAACAGAGATGCAAAAAATCCTCAACAAAATATTACCAAATTGAATACATTAAAAGGATCATACACCACAATCAAGTGGGATTTATTCCAGGGATGCAAGGATGGTTCAACATCTGCAAATCAATCAGTGTGATACACAAAACTAATAAAATGAAGAATAAAAATCACATGATCATCTCAACAGATGCAGAGAAAGCATTTGACAAGATTCAACATCCATTTATGATAAAAATTCTCAATAAAATGGGTCTAGAAGGAAAGTACCTCAACATAATAAAGACCATACAAGGCAAACCCACAGCCAACATCACACTGAATGGTGAAAAACTGAAAGCTATTCCTGAGAACAGGAACAAGACAAGAACACCCATTCTCCCCACTCTTATTCAACATAGTGCTGCAAGTTTTAGCCAGAGCAATTAAGCAAGAGAAAGAAACAAAAGGATTCAAATTGGAAAGGAAGAAGTAAAACTGTCCCATTTGTAGATGACATGATTCCATATATAGAAAACCCTAAAGAATCTACCAAAAACTATTAGAAATAATCAACGAATACAGTAAAGTTGCAGGGTACAAAATCAACATACAAAAATCAGTTGTATTTTTATACACCAATAACGAACTAGCAGAAAGAGAAGTCAAGAATATAATCCCATTTACAATAACAACACAAACAATAAAATACCTAGGCATAAATTTAACCAAAGAGTTGAAAGGCTTATATACTGAAAACTATAAGACATTACTGAAAGAAATTGAAGAAGACATAAAGAAATAGAAAGATATTCCGTGTTCATGGATTGGAAGAATAAACATAGTTAAAACGTCCATATTACCTAAGGCAATCTACAGATTAAATGCAATCTCCATCAGAATCCCAATGACATTCTTCACGGAAATAGAATAAAGAATCCTAAAATTTATACGGAACAACAAAAGACCCCGAATAGCCAAAGCAATCCTGAGAAAAAAGAACAAAGCTGGAGTTATCACACTCTCTGATTTCAAAATATACTACAAAGCTATAGTAATCAAACAGCACGGTACTGGCACAAAAACAGACACATAGATCAATGGAACAGAACTGAGAGCCCAGAAATAAACCCACATATCTGTAGACAGCTAATTTTTGACAAGGGAGCCAAGAACATACAATGGAGAAAGGCAAGCCTCCTCAATAAATGGTGTTGGAAAACTGGACAGCCACATGTAAAAGAATGAAAGTAGACCATTATCTTTCACCATACACAAAAATCAACTCAATCAGTTTTGCAAGATGAAACCACACATGTGTTGCATAACATTGTGAATATACTTAACACTACCAAACAGTACACTTAAAAAAAGTTAGAATGGTTTTTAAAGACTTATCAAATTGTATATTTTAAAAATGTGCAGTTTATTTATGTCAATTATACCTTAATAAGCTGTTAAAAAAATTAACTCAAAATGGATTAAAGACTTGAACGCAAGATCTGAAATCATAAAACTCCTAGCAGAAAACATAGGCAGTACGCTCTTTGACACTGGTCTTAGCAGTATCTTTTCGAATACTCTGTCTATTCAGGCAAGAGAAGCAAAAGAAAAAATAAAATGGACTACTTCAGACTAAAAAGTTTCTGCAAGGCAAAGGAAACCATGAAAAAATTGAAAAGACAACCCAGCAATTAGGAGAAAATATTTGCAAATCATATATCCAACAAGGGGTTAATTTCCAAAACATGTTAGAGAACTCATACAACTCAAGAAGAAAAACACAAACAACCTGATCAAAAGACGGGCAGAGGCTTTGAACAGACATTTTCCCAAAGAAGATATACAGATGGCCAACAGGCACCCAAAAAGATGTTCAACCTTACTAATTATTAGGGAAATGCAATCAAAACTACAACGAGATATCACCCTACACCAGTCAGAATGGCTATAATCAACCAGACAAAAAATAAAAAATGTTGGAGAGGATGTGGAGGAAAGGGAACCCTCATACACTGCTGGTGGGAATGCAAACTGGTGCAGCCACTATGGAAAACAGGATGGAGATTTCTCAAAAAATTAAAAATAGAAATACCATATGATCCAGCTATCCCACTACTGAGTATTTATTCAAAGCATATCAAAACAACAATTGAAAAAGATATACGCATCCCTATGTTCATCACAGCATTATTCACAATAGCCAAGGCATGGAAGCAACTTAAATGCCCATCAACAGATGAATGGATAAAGAAGAGGTGATATATATACATGGTGGAATACTACTCGGCCATAAAAAAACAAAATTGTTCCATTTGTGCCAACATGGTTGGACTTTGAGGGCGTTATGCTAAGTGAAATAAGTCAGACAAAGACAAATACTGTATAATTTCACTCATATGTGGAAGATAAACACGCAGATAAGGAGAACAGATTGGTCACTGCCAGAGGGGAGAGGGGCAGGGGGAGGGTGTAGGTGGTACAGGGAAACATCCACATGGTGACAGATCAAAACTGGACCACTGGTGGTGAATACGATGTCGTCTATACAGACACTGAAATATAATAACGTACACCTGAAATTACGCAATGCTATAAGTCAATATGACCTCAAAAACATAACTGTAAAAAAACAGAGAATTGTACATCAAAAATAAAATTCAATTTTACTGTATGTAAATTTTAAAATATTAATAGTTTGTCATGAAAACAAATAAATAGGCACAAAATGAAAAAAGAATGAGGAAAAAAAAAACCCCACAACTTTCAGTGGCTTCTTGCAATGTCTGGGATAAAGACCAAATGCTGCCCCCTGGTCGGGGCATGAAAGAGCACTGCGCACCCTCCAGCCCCATGTTTGCCCCTCTCCCCTTTCTTACCACACTGTAGCCACACAGACCTTTTTCAGATTCTAATGACCTCAGAACTTTCCTGCCTCTGACCTTTACATTTTCTATTGTTCAAAACTGTCTTTAATCATCTCCTGCCATAGTTGACTCCTCAGTTTCCTCCTGCTCTGACCTTCCTATCTAAGTGTCAACACCACCAGGTACTCTCTCACACGTCAGTCTGTTGAGTTCCTTTTCAATTTAACCTTCCCCTCCAATGTTAGCCCCATGAGGGGTGGACTCATGTCTGCCTGGACCACCACTATCTCGCTAGTGTCAGGCACGTAATACATCATATTGATTGAATCAAAGGAAGGATGAATGAATGAATTGATAAAGTCTTGCTTTGGCAGAGCTGGCATAACCTTGGATAAAACTGATTTCATTTTGCATTACAGGAGTGTTTTGTGGGTTGCAAACGTAGAATGCAGAAGTGCAGAGACCATGTCTATGAGCATCCCACGCAGACTTTAGAGGAAAGTGAAGTTAGCATTTAAAAGGGGTGGAGAATACCCTGGAGCCAGGCTTGGTTCTGAGAATTAGAAATATGTGAATTACATCCTGCAAGCCACATGACTTCGTGGGTAAGCAAGGATGATTTACGTGAGGGATAAAGGGGCTGGACAGGGAATCAGGATCACCATCTAAACATTCCTTATTCCTTAAAGGCACCACAATGTTTGCCATCTGTGAACTCCATCTCTACAGTTAAGTTCACGGTTGACTTGAATCCATCTTAGGAGCTAATCTATGCCCCACTCTGAGCCCAGGAGAAATTACTAGGGAGGCAGGGTTTATTGTGTTCCAAAGAATTGGCATTGAAATATTAGAGAGGTACAATAACCATTTTGGATCTATATACACATCTTGGAGGTGAAGTGTCAAGAATATCTGTCCCTAGAAGAAAGTTCTGGGGCCATCAAGATTTGGAGCAAATCTATCCAAGGCTGAGAAGGAAATCTCTCCAGTGTCCTAAAGCCACCATTTAAAACATACAGATCGATACGCAATCTGGGACAACACTAACCTTGCTACTGCTTCAAAAGGAAAAGCCAGGGAGGTGAGCTGTCTACTGGCAGCCTCATTCTGAGAGGCCTAGGCCAGGAGAGAACCTTCTATCACTGGGCAAAGTGTCACAAAAGTAGATTAATCGCTTCGAATAGTCTAAGATTGAAGGCTCGATGTCTCCATCTAAGTATTTACATGGCACATGTCCTCACAGAAGCCAGACTTCACCCAGCAGTTACTGGTCCATCTTGTTGAAAGCTGGCGGTGGGGCAGTAAGTACAATGGAAGGGGAACAAGTCCTCAGGCTGATTCTGAAATCTGCTCTGTGAAAGATAGAGACTTTCCAAGAATCTTTACAGCCTGATTTATGAATTCAGTCTCATGGAAGCAACTATGGGACTAGAGTATAATGACTTTTTTTAGAATTATCGGAAGAAAAGCAAATGGGTCACACTTATTTTGGTTCTCTCCCAAATATTTTAGGACAGAAGCAATATCTGGTATAATAATGACAAGTAAAAATAAACCTCATAAATGCTAGGTCTATTTGAGAAGACGTCCATCTGGCAGCCTTCCTGCAAATTGCTCCCCCACGGAGATCAGCTTTCCTCTGCCACAAGGGGCTGGGCCCTGCAAGCTCAGGCTGTGGCATCTGGTGTCTACCGAGAGCAGGGCAGAGGCCTGCCTCCCAGGGCACAGCAGGGATGCAAACATGAGTGCCCTCAGCCTCTCTAATTAAAAACAACACATGCCTAGGGCACGCTCAGCACCGTGCTTTTCTACAGGTCTGCGTGGCTTAGCTCATCTGCTTAGAGCCAAGATTCTCTTCAGCGTGCTGATTAAAAGTGCAGGTTATGCCCCAGCCCATTCTGACTCTGGTTCTGGGCAGGGTCAGAGCAGGAACCTGCATTTTGAATCAGCATTCCAGGAGATTCTGAGGAACCCAGTGTCCAGACAACACTTTGGGAATCATGGGATAAACCCATATTTCTCAAACTGGGGTCAGTGGATGCATTCTTGAGAGTTCCACAGAGAGTTTTTACAATTTGTATTTTTATTTTGATAATTTTTCAAATATTAAGAATGTGCCAGATGATTTGGATGATAATTTTATAACCAAACACTACCACAAAACTTCCACTGAAGGGTTTACAATCAGGTTGTACTTTTAACTTTGTCTCAGGCTAATGAGTCTTTGCTCAGATCCAGACCTGATTTGAATGTTCACACCAAACTGAAGCTTGAATGACATCCTTTCATTTGCTCAGGAAGGGAATAGAGGAAAGAAAGAGTGGATTTTGACAAATAACATCAATATATTGAATTTGTGGGGTCTTTGGTGTATCCAGTAAGTAGTGCGGAAATGGGCTTGCAGCTCAGAGGAGAGGACTTCTCCAAAGCCAGAGATCTGGGATGTGCCACACATGAGGCAGTGGCTGAACACCTGTGTGCGTGAGAGCAAGGAAAGGAGGGACAAAGAACGGACAGACGCAGCAGCGACACAGAGGAACTGGAAGGAGGGTGGCAAGAGACTGGAAAAGAAG
Source organism: Equus asinus (assembly GCF_041296235.1). Taxonomy (NCBI): domain Eukaryota; kingdom Metazoa; phylum Chordata; class Mammalia; order Perissodactyla; family Equidae; genus Equus; species Equus asinus. The sequence continues at coordinate 70,031,122 of NC_091796.1, forward strand.
GCAGAGAGTAAGAGGAGGACCAGAAAGGAGCAACAGCAGGAAGAGAAGGGAGGAAAAAGTTCTGAGATGGAGAGAACAATCTCCGTGTGAGCTGGCATCATTCTGATTTTACTATTAAATGAAATACGTTACAGAACAGTCTGTTCACTAAGATCTCACTTGTGCAATGAAAAATTGTACATGCCCGAATACTCAAAGAAAATTTCTGAAAGGAACAAGAGCAACAACAAAAACAAATCAGAGTAAAACAAAAGCCTGCGGTTAACTCTGCGAATTAGGAACACGAGAGTGGAGTAGGGCAACTTCCACGTTTTATTTTCTATCATTTTGTACAGTTTAAACTTATTACTATGAACAGACTACTTTCCCACTAATGTTTTAAGGACTATTCAGCAGTATGACATTAAATTACCAGAGAGGACAAGAAAGATCAGACTGAAAATAGGCAACGTTTTGCACAAGAAGGTTGTCGTTGGTGACCTTAATCAGAATGGTTTCAGGTGGGAATGTGACAGCTGACTGCCATAGTCTAGGACACTGCTTCTCGAGCTTTCACGTGCAGAGGAATCGCTAGTGGATCTTGTTAAAATGCAGATTCGGATTCACTGGGTCTGGGATGGAGCCTGAGTTTCTCACAGGCTCCCACATGACATCCCCACGCCTGGTCCAAGCACCATACTTTTGAGCTGCAAGGTAATCAGAATGCAGGGGTGGAAGTGAGGACGAACGGACCACTATTTCCCAAAAAGTGTGCCCAGAAGGTGAACCCTGAGGCACAGTCTAAAGAAAAAGATTCTGCGATCAAACAGGTTTGGAAAATACCACATACCCATCCTGATGAATCACACTGGATATGACTGTTCTAATCAGAATTTTTTTATTGGCTTTTCACTCAGATGTACCTAACAGTTGGGGCTAAGCTTGCAGCAATGAGAACTTATCTACCCTATCGGAGTCTAATGTTCATCCTAGGCCATCCTAGAAGGGGTGGGGGAACAGAGTTACAGGGGAGCAGGAGCTCAGGGGTGCACAGAGGAGGGAGAATGGAATATGGTGACTCACATCTCGTCTCCAGTGCGACAGTAGTACAGGTCTCTGAAAGGTGAGAAAGCTCCAAAGAGAGACCACGTTAGGGCATGTGCGTCAGTAAAGCCTGCCACTCCCTGCCAGTACATGCTGTGATGCCATCAGATATTTGCCAATCCTAATTCTAAATACTTTTGGGCCCTTCTGAAACTTAGAAAGCATCAGCAGGATGGCTCAAAGCCAGGCGGATGAGCTTACCTGTGAATCCACGAACTTGAACGCATTTATACGGCCAGAGGCATCAACAGAGGAGAGCAGGAAACTACAGAGCTGACCTGACCTCACTGCTGAGGAGAGACGCACTTGACTTGGGCACATCCTATGGTCCTCTGACAGTGATTAAGAACAGCCTGGGGGAGCCTGGGCAGCACCAGTCCTCTCACCTGCTGAGACAGGGCAGGTGAGACCAGAGGAATCTCAGAGCTCGAATAATCTGCTGGCGGTGCTGAGTCATTTGCCCCGCACCTCCAGAGCTGGGCCGCCCCAGAAAGGCCTTTCAGACTCTCTTCACAGATCTTGCAGCTGAGCAGTGAGTTTCAGTGGCAGACTGAATTTCAAAGGACCCCTCAGTGCAGCGGCGAGCAGAGGCTATCAGCCCTGGCACGCCTTAATCACTTGAAAAGACTGCCACTCTCTCCGCTCTAACATCTAAGCTTGGCTGCAGCGGGTCCATGTCATACAGGGCAACTTGCACAGAGATTAGAATGACACTAGATTTGGCCATGAAAGATGCTCTGAGCCCTCGCATTCACAGATCCACTTTTCTGCCACCTTAGCTCTTCATCAGGTGTCCGGTCACTCCGTCAGTCCCAGCTGCTGCATTTGTCTCGCACATTTACTAGGGAGGGAAATGGGCCTGCAAAATACCATTTTCTCTTTATTAGCCTTCAGATTTATTACTTTTGAGAACAAAAATATTTGAAGAGCGCTGTGCACATGGTGACTATTTCAGGGACACTAGTTAGCGGGTAAAATGGAAACACATGCCTGTTACAGTACATGACATGACTCCAGCTCCCCTGCTTCGGGCGGCAGGGGCCACAGGTTGTTCACGCTAAAGCTGTTTCCCAGGGCTCCCAGAAAGCGGCAGGTCCTCTCCTGCCCCAGTCAGACGGCACCAAGAGAATCCAAGTTAGCTTTAATGTTCACCTGAAACATGCACAATTCTACTGCTAAATTTATCAAAGAATCTCCCCATTGCACACACTCAATACACTTTAAACTCTCAGGGAAGAGTAATGTGGGAAACTAAGAGGAATTATATTGGCCCCCACGATGCTACGTGTCTAAGCCACCAGCAACCATGCAGTCGCATTATCTTTTTATTACATTCCTCTAGTTTCTCTCATTCCAATGTGTTAATTTTAAAGAATTTAGAAGCTAGCTTGCAATCTATAATGAGAAAGATTTTGTCCTGTTTTTATATAAAGCACTTTAATTGCTACTAACATCATTGAAGTTAGGGTGTACTCAGGAAGGAGGGTGCGCCGTTGAAATCATTTATCCCCAAAAGGCAAAATATTTCTAAAGAAACAAAAAGCAGAGGAGGCAGGTGGAAGGGGGCCTTGCATGAAGTTGTGCTTTTAGGGTTCGTTCTAAGGTTCCGCCTGGGCCTTCTCCTCCCCAGACCTACCTCCACCCACCGCAGCCCGTTTACGACACTGCACATGGCCTAATTTGTTCCCCTCACTGGGATTCCCTTCCGAAATTCCACAATACAACTGCAATCAGGTGGGGTGGATGGTTTAGGGGGAAGAATGTCCTCTAAACACACAATGTCTGGAAGATAAAATAATGACATCCATTTTTCCTGCATTTGAAGACGTCATTCAACTCCAGATGTCTCACAGGGAAAATACAATGGCCAAATTAAAATCATTCTAAGTGATAAGTGGCTTTTAAAATTAATTAGTCACTTTACGTCTTGCTTAGGGACAAGAGAAACTCTAGAACCAACTTTGGTCCCTGCCTTTCATGACTAGTTAGGGCACGAACACCTCATCAAGGTCCAAATGCCTTGTTTCCTGGGTAAAGGAAGGGGTGGTGCTGAGATCCACTCAGCCTATTTAAGAAACAAGTTTGGCTGGCAAAATGGGTGTGCTCATGGCAGGTTCCAGCACGGGGGGCACAGGACGGGACTGTAGCCGCTCCTCATCATTGAGCAGTTGGGAAATTGGAAATCAGCCTGGACAATAACAAGAAAGCCATCCCCTCCCAGGCGAGGAAACCCAGCCCTGGAAGGCCATGAGGGACACACTCACGCCATTCAGGAAATCTTGGAGTGTGCACAAACTGCCTCATTAATGGGATGCTCGCAGCCCTGCGCAGCACGGGGCCCTGCCACTGAAGTCCCAGCTGCGAATCTGAATGGTCTCATCGCCTCCCAGCCCCTTTGAATCGTTCTCTGGGCAGTTGTTTGACCGGCTAGGACCTGACCACAGGGCTGAGCCAGAGCGCCCCTCTGCTGACCACCTCAGAGCACCCGGGGGAGACCAGGAAGCAGACAACCCTGCTTAAGCCAGGAAAGCTGTCACTTTACCTTTCTGCTTATTGAGAAAGAGCAGAGGGGGCGCGACGCCGGGACCTCGCAGCCCGGGGCCCTGGATGACCGCAGGGCTTTGGGTGGAACTCGCCGCCTCCTCAGGCTTCTGCGGCGCCGCGGGCCCCTTGGGCTCGGGGGCTCGGGCTCCAGAGGGCAGCTCGGGGCCGCTGGCGGGCGCAGCCGAGGGGAACTCGGCCGGGCCCCGCCGGCTGGGCGCGCGCTCCATCCGGGCGCCCGGCTCCTCCCGGATGGCGTCCAGGGCGCCCGGCTTCATGGGGGGCGAGTCCTGCTCCCGCTTGGGGCTCTCCTCCGAGGCCGAGGACGCGTCGCACGACTCGATGATGAGCTCGCTGTCCAGCTCGGCCTCGCGCTCCTCCCTCAGGATGCTGTACTGGATGGACGGCGAGGCCGGCGACGGCGGCGGGCCGCCCACGTGGCCGAAGGTCACGTAGCCCGAGGGCAGCGCGTCCTCGGAGGCCAGCGGGTCCTCGGACACCAGCTCTATCTCCGAGTCCCCAGACTCCGCGCTGCTGGCCTCGTGGTCCAGGGGGCTGGGGATGGTCGGCAGCCCGGACCTAGCCTTGGCCATGGGCCTGTCGGCCACCTGGCCCGCGGGCCGGGGGCTCTCGGCAGTTTCATACGATAACCCCTTTGCTTCTTTAATGGCAGTGATCAGCTCATCCTCGGAGATGCTGCATTTCCCCTGGGACTCTGCAGCGGATGGTTCTGTCGTCCCACAGAGGAAGAAGAGCCGGAGAGGCACACGCAGGGACAGACAGATGGACAGAGAGAGAAGAAATAAAACAAAATTCCATTAGGGGAGACGTTTTCTAGTTGTGTCATAGAAAAGGAAGTATGCATCCTTTTCTTCAAAGAGTTACTGCTACGGCCCAATTAATCAAGTGTTTTGCATGCCCATCTATCTTAATCTAGCTATTTTAAAAAATGACCCAGCAATTTCTTAGTGACAGCACCTCGGTTGGTTTTTGCATTTCAACGTGGCTAAGATTCTAGAAGTCATGATTTTAATTTCTGACTCATTGTCTCAGGAAAGTTTTCTCAGAGACGAAATTTCACAGATTTCATTAGATAACCTGATGTATGTAACTCTAATTTGACCAAGCTGCAGGGCTTCTCATGATGGAGCCCACTGCCGTTCTTTCTCCTCTCTTCCCCTCCTCTTGAGAAGAACAAACCTGAGAGCCACCCGAAGTCCCCTGGGTGAATGCCTGCCTTCTGCCTGATGTGCATCCAGATGGCCCCAAACCCTCACCAGCAATCTTGCTGATCTTTCTCGCTGGTAGATGAGACTACGTGGGATCACCATGACAACAGTTTTCAGGCGCTTGCTTTTTCCCTTGTCATACAGCAAGGCCTTATTTGAGAACATCCTAGGCAGTGGTCTCGGCCCTTCTGTAAACAAGAACTGCTCATCATCTCTCCAAAGCTTTTAGCTCACTGGGAGGGATTCAGGAGGAGGAGTAGACTAACTATGGCCAGGTAATCCGTGGCTTTAGGATTGTGGGCAAACCTCGATGGATAAAACACTTTAGATTTGTCTAATTCTCTATAAAGCAGAATGGATTTTATCTTTATCCATACAGCATTCATTCATCTCTTATTTATGGAGAACCTACTGTGCCTTAGGCTCTCTTCTAGGCACTTGGGGTTTTTAGTAAATGAAACGGATAACAAAATCTCTGCTTATACTGTAGTTGGAGGAGAACACAATACATAAATAATATACCTAATAAGTAAGTAAAGTATACAGTATGTTAGAACTGTGAAGTGCTATGAAAAAACAGTATCTTAGGGTAAAGGGATCAGGAGTGCTGGGACAGGGCGGGGGTGAGTCTGCAATTTTAAACAGGGGAGTCAAGACAGGCCTCATTGAGAAGGTAACCTCCATTCAACACTTGAGGAGTGAGAGTGACTCAGGAAGCTATCCAGAGGAAAAGCAGGCCAAGCAGAGGAAAACGATAGTGCAAAGGCCCAGAGGCGGGAGCTGCCACGATTTCTGGGTTATCAAAAGGAGGCCATTATGTGTGGGCAAGGAGAATAAGGGGGAGAATAATAGGAAAAGAAGTCAAAGACAGGCAGGGAGGCGGGTCAGATCGTGTAGGATCTCCTAGGGCTTTTATTCTGAGTGAAATGAGAAGCCATTGGAGGGTTTTGAGCAGAGAAGTGATCTGATCTATGTTGTTTTTTTAGTCACTTAAAACAACAACCACTTCATTATCTTGCACACACAATTTTAAAAGATTTCTTGCATGATCCCAAATTCTATTTTTATAGCAGTTACTTCCTTAATAAGCTGTGCACATGGTTCTTTGATATGATTTCAAACAGCATACAGGTGTAAAAGCTATATCAGCTTACTTCTGAATGGTAGGCCAGAGCAAGGGGAAGGAAGATAAGGAGTAGAGGCTAGAGTAAATGAAATAACGGCCTACACCTCTAGAACACTATTGGGAGCAGCATTGTCACTGTTGAGCTCCACTGTTGAGCATCTGCTGGGTTACAAGCACTTTACATATGGGGCCTAGACTCTAGTGGCAACAGGTTAATAGACTTGTCCAAGGTCACTATACTGGTTTTTCTATCTCTGCCCCCTTGGATTCGTTCTCATCTTCCTCTGCCCTGTTCTGTGCTCTGAGAGGCTGACTCACACAGAAGGCATCACCTAGAATCCCTTCCCTTCTGGTTTCTGATTGTTTCCAGCCAGTAGGAATCACTGAAAGGATGGGAGTATTTATACCTTGTGCTGCTTCTGAATGTCCAGGTCTTGGCAGGCTCCAGAACACTGTTCCCTTCTCCTGCTCTTTAGGTCTAGGGGGCTAATGGATCCCTACTGTTGCCAGTCCTTGAGTGCTTTGCCATTCTTTGTTGGTTCTCTTAACTGCCTTTACACACCTGTAAATAGCCCCTTCTTTAAATTTTCTTCAGTTATAATCTTTGAGTGTGTCCTTTGTTTCCTGCCAGGACCCTGAATGATACAGCCACATGGCTAGAAATAATTTGGCTTGACTTGAACTCAAGTCTTTCTGTTTCATGTGTTTCTTGCTATATCATGCTACATCTGTTCAAAAAGGAAGTGGAATCTGAGATGGGGCAAGTTATATTTTAGAGAATGGGAAGAAGAGGAAAAGTGAACCGAATAACCACATGCAAAAGAATGAAGCTGGACCCCTACCTCATGTCATATACAAAAATTAACCACAAATGGATTAACAACCTAAATGTAAGAGCTGAAACCAGAAAACTCCAGAAGAAAACACAGAAGTGAATCTTCAGGACCTTGGATTAGACAACGGTTTCTTAGATATGACACCAAAAGCACGAGCACCAAAATAAAAATTTATAAATTGGACTTCATCAAAATTAAATACTTTTGTGCTTCAGAGGACACCATCAAGAAAGCGAAAGCACAATTCACAGAGTAGGAGAAAATTTTACAGATCATATGTCAAATAAAGGACTTGAATCTAGAATATATAGAAAACTATTACAACTCAATAATACAAAGACAACCAGACTTAAAAAAAAAAGATAGGCAAAGGACATGAATAGATATTTCTCCAAAGAAGATTTACAAATGATCAAAAAGGATATCAAAATATGTTCAATTTCATTATCCACCAGAGAAGTGCAAATCAAAACATCATGAGATACCACTTTATGCCCACTGGAGTGGCTAGAATCAAAAAGTCAGCTAGTAACAAGTGTTGAAAAGGATGTAGAGAAACTGAAACACTGCTGGTGGGAATTTAGAATGGTATAGTTGCTTTGGAAAATAATCTGGCAGTTCCTCAAATATTTAAAGATAGAGTTACTATATGACCCAGCAATTCCACTCCTAATCAGAAAAAATGAAAACCTATATCCATACAAAAACTTGTACACAAATGTTCATAACAGCATCATTCATAACAGCCAAAAAAGTGGAAACAACCTAATGTTAACAACCCCAATAAAATGTGGTATCTTCATACAGTGGAATACGAATTTGGCCATAAAAATGAAGGAAGTACTGATACATGCTACAGCATGGCTAAACCTTGAAAACAGTAAGTTAAGTGAAATAAGCCAGTCACAAAAGGCCAAGTTTTGTATGATTCCATTTATATGAAATGTTCAGAATAGGCAAATCTACAGAGATAGAAGGTAGATTAATGGTTGCCTGGGGGAAATGTATAGACAATGGGGAGAATTGGGAACGACGGCTAAGGAGTACAGGGTTTCTATCTGGGGTAATGAAAATGCTCTAAAACTTATTATGGTGATGGATATGCAATTCTTTGAGTATACTAAAAGCCATTAAAATGTACACGTTAAATGAGTGAGATGTATGGTATGTGGATTATATCTTAATAAAGTGGTTTAAAAAGAAAACAGAGATGAAAGAGGCTTTTTCCCTGAATCAGCATTTATAGCAGAACTCCCCAACCTGCATTAGACTGCAGTATGAGTGAGGAGTCACTTTAATTCTGTTAAGCCACTGAAATTTTGCAATGTATCTGAATCTGAATAAATATCCTATTTCAATCTGGAGTCTGCCATAATTGCTTGCCTAAATTCACTGATAACTTCCAGATCATTTTTGAGTTCTCGTCTTATTTGACCTCTCAACAGCAGTTGACATGTTGTCCACTCCTCCTGGGGCTTCTGCAACACTATCCTCCTCAGGTTTTCCTTCTTACTCTCCTGATCTCAGTCACCCTTGTGAGTCCTCGTCTTTCTTTTCCCAGTCATTAAATGGCCTTCCCCAGAGCTCTACCCAAGGCTCTCGTCTCACTCCACATTCAAGGTGATTTCACCCACTTTCACTGTCACTAGGTCTCAATTACCATCACTATGCTGATGACTCACAACTTTCCCTGTCTCTCCTAGAGAAGGAGAAAACAAGACAGAATGGGTTAAGTGAAAATGTGTAGTACAAAGTTCTAGAGGAATTTAGAGGAGGTAATTGAGGAAGTTGCATTTGAATTAGCCTTGGAATGCAATAGAGCCTTGAAAGGCAGACATTGTTCAAGAAGAGTGAACTTCAGAGGCAAAGATATGGAGGCGGAAAAAGGAAAGGATGTGTTTAAAGGATGTGTTTAAAGAATGTGACAAGAAATTTTCACATATTGAGTTATATGAGGTAGCTATTCTGGTTTCAACCTGATTCAGCCTGAACTAAAAAGAATCCTGACTTACAAACATATAATACACATCTGCTTTAACCATTAAAGTAAAGGATAACATTATTGCAAAGTAAAAGAATGCATCCTTTGAAGAAAAGGATGCATACTTCCTTTTCTATGACACCACTATGGGGTACATGAGTATCAGTACTCCTGAAGATAAGTTTCCCTTCCCAGGCATCAGGGTCATGTTGAGCTGTTAATCTGCTGCTGAATATCTCTTTGAAACTTTGATGACCATGTACCCTGGGCTTGTTTGATCTATGTTCTTTGTTCTGAAAAGGTACAAACCTCTGCTGAAAACTATGCTTCTCTGGAATGCTTTCTTCTTTTGTGGAGAGTGCCTTCCTGGACTATAGTCCTCAGCCTGGTTCAAGTAAAATTCACCTTATCTCTCTTATCAATAGAATGGTTATGGGTTATTTGCATTGACAAATGGCAAGTTTAAAAGTTTAGGAAATCTTGCTATTTGTGACATGGATGGACATTGAGGGCATTATTCTAAGTGAATAATCAGACAGAGAAAGACAAATACTGCATGATCTCACTTATATGTGGAATCTAAAAACCCCAAACTCATAGACAAAGAGAACAGATTGGTGGTTGCTGAGGTCGGGGGGGAGGTGTGGTGAGGGGTAAAGGAGGTCAAAAGATACAAACTCCCAATTGTAAGATAAGTCAGTCCCGGGGATGTAATGTCCAGCATGGTGACTACAGTCAACATATGGTATTGTATATTTGAAAGGTGCTCAGAGAGTAGATCTTAACAGAAAAAAATGTGTAACTACGTGTGGTGATGATGTTAACTAGACTTAGTGTGGTGATTACTTCATGGTATGTGCAGATATCAAATCATTATGTTGTACACCTGAAACTAATATAACATCATATGTCGACTTTATCTCAATTAAAAAAAAAAGCTTAACTGGACTATCGTGGGGAATGATACAGGGTAATGTGCCTAGAAAGTTAAGCAGGCCCCGATCATGGAAGGCCCTGGAAACTACTTTAAAAGTCAGTACTTTATCAGGTGGGCTCCGGTGGGTCCTGGAAGGATTAGGGTGATCTCAGCAGAGAAAGAAGTAGAAGGAGGATGACCCATTAAGAGGATACTGCAATAGTTGAGGGGAGGAATTATAGCAACCTAATGAGTTGTGGCGGTCATAGGGATGGGAAAGAGAGGACAATTCAAGAGACACTCAAGAGAGAGAAACCATAGACTTGGGGTCTGATTCATGTGACGGGTCAGAAAAAATGAGGTGTCAAAGGTCACTCAGACATGGTGAGCCTGGGTGAGTAAAATGAACAGGAATTCCATACCCAGAAACACAGAAGTCAGCACAGTGAGCTGTTTTGATGGGAAAGGGGAAGAAAATTCTTCTCTCGGATGCTCCTTCCCTTCCTGTGGCACACATCCTTCCAATTTCTCGTGCTGGAAGCCTCTGTCTGACCATCCAAACTGCTAGGACTGACCAAACTCCTGCTTATAACACGTTCCTAGGAGGCCATGAAGCCAGCAGTCGGGGCATTGGGCTCAGAGGGATAAAGTGGCCTTGCAGGACAGCCTACCTTGTGTGCAAGCCAGTCCAATGCTACATCATTCAGGAGACCACTGGTGCCCACTCATTCTGCACAACCGGGAGCCACTTGGCGGCTTTCTAGTTGTTTGTGATCATTTGATTAACGTCTGTCTCTTCATCATCCCCCACTCCTCCTGACCCCAGACTGAAAGCACCATGAGAGCAAAGGGCAGCCAAGGTATTTTGTCACTATCACCTCCCCAGCACATAGTGCAGTGCCTGGCACACGGGAAGTACTCCATAAATAGAGCTCATGTGAGGACTAGCTCAAATCTTTAGAACAGTGATTCTTAATCCCATGTGTGGACCAAAACTGCCCTCAAAATTCTGACTTAGCAGAAGTATGTGTGGGTGGGGCCCAGGCATCTGCATTTTGTGACTCCAAGGGTGATTCTGATGGTCACCTCCAGTCAGGATTGGCCGATTTAGCAAACAAAAATGCAGGACACCCAGTTAAATGTGAATCTCAGCTAAACAACAAATATTTTTTTAGTATAAGTATGTCCCATGAAATATTAGTATTTTATCGGGCAACCCTACATTTAGTTGAAAACCACTGAGTTGGAGCGTTCAGAAGAGAAGGGTCCAGGATCTCCCTGTATTCACTGAAGAGTACAGAGGCTGTCAGACACTGCGGGGTGTGGGAGGAGCAGCCCTGATGAGGGAAGGTCCTGCCTTAACAAGAATCCATCTTTATTCTGAGTCAAAAGGGGCTCAGGAGATAGCGTAGACATTGCTCTCCATTCTTAATAGGAACTAAAATTATAACAAAGTGCTAGGAGGAATCAGGGAAAAATTTAGGGCAAAACGCAAGTTTTCCTACCCTTGTTTAAAACTTCGTGGGCCTCTAACTAAGATACTGGTTATTCCATCACAGGACTGACACAGTGTGACTCCAGCCACACTGAGCTTCCAGCTGTTCCTTGAACACACAGATGGCCACAGCTCCAGGCCTCTGCACTGGCTGTCCCCTCAGCCTGGTTTCTCTTCCTCAGGGATCTACATGGCTTTCTCCCTCCCCTCATCCAGGCCTCTGCTCAAAGCCGTCTCCTCATCACCACCCCATCACACTCATAATGCTGCATTTTGCTTTATTTTTCTTCATAACCATTACGACCACCTGATATCACATTATATATTTATTTACTTCCCATCCAGACTGCAAGCTCCATGCAGGGCAGGAACCTTGTGTTTCACCCCTGTTTCCCCAGCAATGATGGAACAATGCCTGGCATGGAGTAAATAGTCAACACATGTTTGTTAAATGAGTGGATGAACGAATGAATGATGTCACTTCCCAAATTAAAACCCTCCAATGGTTTCCCACTGCATTTGGAAAAAAAATCTGAATTCCTTACCCAGCATGTGAAGTCCTGAATGACCAGGGCCCTGGCCCCCTCTCCCACTCTCTTCTATGCCATATTCCTTTGCACCATCTTTCAGTTCCCAAATAATACAGCCTTGGGGCCTGTGCATTTACTGTCCTCTGTACCTGGGACCCCCTTAACCCCTGTTTTTGAATGGTAGGCTCCTTCTCCTCCTTCAGATCTCAGATCACATGCCACCACCTCAGAGAGGCTGTCCCTGAGCCCCTCATGCCCAACGCTCTATCACTCTTTATAGGGCTCACACTCTGAAATTCTGCTATTTATTGACATGTTTCCTTTTTATCATCTGTCTCCTTTTGCTAGCAGGTAAGCTCCATGAGGGGAGGGAGTTTATATGTCTTATTTACTGCAACGCGTCTGGTGCCAGCACATGTCTGACATACAGAAGTCACTCAATAATAAGTATGTTTTGGATAAAAGAATGAATTTTCAAAATGAGTAGGGGGATCACAGACTTCATCAATGCAAGGAAATAGCAACAGTAGTTTTCAGAGTTTAAATTGATTTGCTTTTTATTGCTTATTTCTTACTAAGGGAAGCTGGGGTGGTTTAAGGATGACCTCTCAATTATGGTCCTTTCTGAGGCTAACACCTCAAAGAACATCCACGACCACCATAACATGCTCCAAGGTATTTGTGTCAGAAACAATGCGGTGCCAATGGGTCTGGTGCATCAGGGCACTTATTACGTTTTCCTAAAATGCTTCACTTGTATTCATGACTGATGTTTGCTAAGAAGAAACTTTCAATATTTAAGCTGTAAGAATTTTTACCTCTGACCTCAGGATATATTATTTAACAAGAAGAAAATAGTTAAGTATGTTGGAGAAAGTTACAAAATGGAATTATCTATTGGAATGGAAGGAAATATATTAGATTCCTTGCTTAAGCTTCAAGGTCTGTGGCTAACGCTGCTCTAAATTAGAATTCTCCAGATTCATAATTCACATAATTAGAGTTATTCTCCAGAATTGATGCTTTCCTTGTTTATTAAACAATGATAAAGTGAACTCCTTTGATTTAGAAAGCTTTCCTTTTCCTCATTTTGATGTAGGACTGTATGTAATTCTTGGTATTTGTCTTATCTGTTAGCACTGGAAATGGCAGAGTGACTCAAGATCCAACAGGTGTAATAAAGCCCCAATCCTCCAGTGTCTATGGGCAGAGGGTCACATGGCGCCAGGGGCTCACACGTGGGGAGGGACGTGGGGAAGGGAGTTAGGGTAACCTCTCAGGACAGAAAGAACAGGAGAAAGGCCTCAATGGTAAGCAATTCCTTCTGTGTCTCCTGTTAATTTAATTCTTATCTGTTGTCATAAGACTCGGGTACTATGATGCAGGGTGTGTGTGGAGAGAGGAGCTGAACATGGGAGACAAGCTGTGTAATAGGACAGGAAACTTTTTCTCTCTTAAATAATTCTTACTTAGAATGTTCATTTGGAGCAACTACACAGAAAACCATTGCCCTAACCCTATGCTGTCAAGTGGGTACCCCAAGATCATAAAACTCCAAGATCATGAGAGCCAGATCTGTCTTTGTCTTCTCTTGAAGCTGCTCCAGAATCCCAAAGCCACGACTACTGGAAAAAAAAAAAAAAAAGGGAATTCCCTAATAATTAATGAACCCTGTATCAAATCTTTCTCCTCAACTTTGTAAACTGGAATTTTCACATGAGGCAGGTGCCGTGTAAATGGACCTATTGGTGCTGCGGCATTTCACTCCTCCTGAAGACTGGCTCAAGTTCTTCTGAACTGACCACCAGACAACCTTGGCGCTCTGTAAAACACAGCTGATAATATAGCTTACATCTTCAGAGGGTCAATATCTTTATGTCCTGGAATAACAGAAGGGTTTTACAATGCATTGCCAAAAAGGCCACAAGGAGGCTTTGAGACTCAGATATGCCCCTACCTCAAGTTGTAGGCTGGGACAGGTCTCATCTACTTCACTTGGAGCCTCAGTTGCCTTATTTGTCATCACCACCCAAATCTCGAGTTGCATCTCGTGTGAAGTTCACTGTGCCCTCACACCTCCGTGTCCTTGCTCAGACTGGAAGGCCACTCCTCCCCTTCATGCATTTATTCCTCCTGCTACTCTAAGAGTCACTTCAGGTCTCATTCACCCAGGGAGCTGCTGGACTCAGATGCTCCTCAGCACTCTATGTTTCCCTCTCTCAGAACACAAATCACCCTGGAGTGTGACTATTCCCCTGGTCATCTGTGCCACTGTAAGGCAGGGACTGGCTTTTGTTTATTTTTTCAATTCCAGCATCACCTGTGCCTAGCAGAGTGCCTGACCAAAACAAAGTGTGTAGAAAGTGTTTGTTGAGTGAATGAATGAGCTTGCAAATCAGGGACTTGGTGCAGTGGATCTGTAAGACCCTTGGAGCTTGACCAGTTGAATGCGTCTGAGGTAAAGTTGGAGAAAGGGAGGAATTGATGCTACAGTCTTTAGGGAAACAGGACAGGGGGCCCTTCCGTTAAGGCTGCTCCGTCCTAACCCTTGGACTCCCTGTCTCACCAGGATTTACAGCAGTCACTCCTAACCGTGAGGCTCTGGATCTGTTTTAAGAGTTCACTGGAAGCTCTTTCACCTGAGCTGCTGAAAACCACTTTCTGTGAATCAAAAAGGGTTGTGAATCACTTTGGGCAGGGTCAGAAAGCCAGCCACGGAGGCAGGGGAAGATCCAAGGACCTCTCATCGTCCTTTTCATCCTGATGCCTCAGGAGCATTCGTGAGAGGTGGAGATGCAGAGACTCCCCACCTGCCGCCTGGGATGGGATGGGGAAGGCCCTGCTGTACGCTGGCCTCTCACCCGATCTTGGGAGGCCCCGTTTATGTTTGAGAGGATGTATCGAGTGTGGTTTAATACCCTGCCTTGAGTCAGAGTCGGATAATGTTCAATTTGGAAAAGATCATAGCCTAGTGAATTCTGAACTTTTTTTATGTTAACCAAACACATCTTTAGTTTAAAAACTAAAATTGTATGCAGAAATGCAATAAACTAAAAAAGATCAAAATGACAGTGCTGAGATTGAAGGGAGCGGGGAACTGGACCCTTTATTCAGGTTTCCTCTCACTGCCATGCCCCCCACGAAGACCTGAGGTCCACAGCCCCCTTCATTGTACAGACTTGCAGCTGGGGCCAGGATGTTGGGTGCCCTGTCCAAGGTGGCCCCGCTGGTCCGGGACAGCAGCCAAGGAGCTCTCTCCAAGGAGCCTCCAGGAGACTCGGGGGTCCAGCAAGAAAGCAAACCTAGAAGCAGGCAGCACCTCCCCCTCTGCTCTGGACAGTCGAGCCATGTGAGGATTTTAATGTTCCCAGAGTGTCATCTCTCCTCAAGTGAAGAAAGAAACATTTTACAAAGCAAATCTCATAGGACTTTAAGGAAAATCCCAGATCTCAACGTTGGTACAATGAGCACAAGACTGAAAAAGTTGTATGTTAATTAAATCGTTTAAACTGAGACTTAAGGGGACCCTATAGTAAACTATTCTGAATGTAGATCTTCAGTCCTTAATATTCATATTTCTATATGCTGGGTTTTCCCAAGGCGGGAAACACCAGTTCCCTTACCTGTTCCAGAAGACGGAGGAGTGACGGATCCTGGGCTGTCATCTTCAGGCTCTGAGACGGTGACTGTGGGGACTGTGTCAGGACTTGGTTTCAGACAGATGTCTTGCTGTTCAGGGGTCTTCTCTTGGGCAGCAGTTTCAACAGAAGGCTCGATCTCAGTCAGCGTGATTTTGACGGGGGCGGCGATCACAGGAGCCCTGTGCCGCTCTTCAGAGAGATCATCTATATACGGTGCAAATGTTGACTCTTCAAATAAATGGTCCTTAAGGATTTTCCCCTCCACAGGAGTTGGTTTCTCTGGTTCAAGGATCTCTTCAGATTTTGCTGAGATGTCAGCGTCCTTATTCTTCAAGTCTAAGTCTTTCTCTTCCAACTTGGGGTGACGTTGCTCCTGATATCTCACCTCTTCCGGCCTGGTTATATCAATGTATTTATAGGCTTCTGCTTTCATCTGGTCCAGGGGGTCGGCTAAGATCTTGTTCACTTCAGTGGACTCTGCAGGAGTCATCTCTATTCCAGAATCAGAACTAAACAAGCCACGAGGCTCCATCCCACGCACATCTGGTAAGGAGGGCCCAGGGGTACTCAACTCCTCAGGGCTCTCTGAAGTGGTGATGTGGCCATTTTCTTTCTTAAGAATTCCAGTGAAATATGAAGAATCCTCCTGAGGTGGGTAACAGATGTTGGAAATCAGAGACGTGTAACACGCTCCTTCCCCGTCTTTTGATGCTGTTGAAAAGGTATGGTCCATGGCACTGGAGATGACGGCCGCCCCTAGGGATCAAAACAGCAGCAGACAGTGAGTGGGTGCCTGGCTTCAGTTCTCCCTCCTGCCCCACCCACTACCCACCCCTGTCCTGTGGAGACATGGCTTCCTTTCTCCTCAAGACCTTGGAGTTCCCTCGGAGCACACTCGTGTTCCTTTTCCTTGACTCCCTGACAGCCCACAGCACTGGTATTTTCCTGGTGGCAGACCACAGAGGTTCACACAAGTTGCCACACCAACGAAGTTGGGGACAGACTCAAGAGGACTAGAAAGTTGATTGTCAACGTCTACTACCCCAATACAGTGACTTGGTCTTACTTGGTATTATAACTCTCTTCGTATCTAAAATGTTAGTGACTCTTTAACTAGAGGAGGAAATGCAGGCTAATTGGAGTTTGTAAATGCAACACTAGGAAGTCGGCTGGGGGAGAGGCTTCCAGAGGCCCTCTGGTCCAGCCCTTTCATTCAGGGGCTCCTGCTCCACCTGGATTGACGCCATCCTTTCTCTTTTCAAAGGTCCTTGGAGAAAGGGACTCCTGGTTTTCCGATGGCCCCCTCACAAAGTGGAATCCCTTTAACGGGGCACTTCCCTGTTTCTTCAGTTTTCCCCGCATTTGTCTCCCTCCTCATTTACCATCCACTCAGCCCAGTCTTTGCCTTCCACTGATAATCAAAATGACCCCTTGGAATTCTTGGTTCCACTGGTGGTGCTAAGGGCAAAACAAGTTTCCAAGTTTGAGTCTATAAAACGTTTTCACCTGGCCTTCATCCTACTCATACACCAGCCAAAAAATTCATTAATAGTGGGCAGAAGAGGAGCAGCCTCTGTTAGTTTTCTTTGCTGTAAAATGCTGTCAGAGGGGAAGAAAACTAATGTTTCTGGAGGCCTTATCATATGCTAAGCAGTGGGACTTTACCTAATTCTTACAACTATTTTATAAATTAAGCCCCATACTCTCAACACATCAGACACACACACAAACACACACTCGGCCCTTAAGACACAGTCAAAGAATATTCCAGATTAGGGCACCAACTCATAAAAGTAGCAGCAGTAATATAAGTGCTTGCTATATGTCAGACATAGTCCCAAGGTTTTAATTAATCAAAGCGGTCCTAGAAGACCGGTACTATTATCAACCTCATTTTACGGATGAGGAACAGAGGTGCTGAATAACTCAGCTAAGGTCTCACAGGCAGGAAGTGGTGGAGCCAGGATCCAAACTCAAGCAGTCCATAAGTCAGGAAACCTCCCCCAATGCCCTTTGTACCTCCTTAAATCGGTTTGTGAAGGTTTTTTTAAAACTAATTTTGAATCGGTTTTATTACAAATAAACTTAGCTTCTGTCTTTCCCTGGCTCTCTCCTTGGTTGCAGGAGCCACTGTGTGTCGGAGGGGACTAGAAAAGCACAGAGCCTCCTCCAGCCCTCTCACCTCAGCATCTTTGTACTAGCTGCTTGTTTTCCCTTGGAACTCTCTTCCCCCAGCTACCTGTATACCCAACCCCTCTCACCCAAGTCTTCACTCAAATGTCACCTTCTTAAGGAAGACAACCCTGACCACTCTATCTCAAATCTCAAATTGCAACCTCTCCTCCCCACGCCCTGCAATCCTGTTCTCTCCTATCCCTCTCTACTTTTTCTTTTTCCCCCATCATTTGTTTCCTTCTAACACACCATATAATTAACTTACATATTGATTACTTATTTATTGATTGTCTCCCCTTGTAGGTATGCTCCATGTGGGCAGGAATCTCTGGCTATTTTATTCACTACTGTAGCCCAACACTTAGAACAGGGCCTGGCACATAGTAGGTACTCAATCAATATTGGCAAAGTAAAAGAAGATAATTTTGAAGTTTAGAATAAAGCGCAAATAATAGGATGTGTGAGAAGACGGGTTGGAGGTCCCCCCAAACCACTAATGAGACTCATTTCATTCGGCAGGGGGCCTAATTCTGTGAGCCACAGACCAGTTCAAATCTGCACATTTCAGGGAAGCTTCTAACTGTACTTCCTTTGCATACGGCAGCCTCTCTTTTCAAGTTAGACAGAAAAAAAGCTCAATAAGGAAAGGAATAATAGTAATGATGGGCCTTATGATCTAAACATACACAGACCACGAAAGGAAAAGCTGTTAAGTTTAAATCCATGTGTGCACACAATCCTTTATCCTAAAGAATTTTAAAGTTTCCTTCAGTCTATGGGCTCAGCCCACATGTGGACCTCACTGGAGGCAGGGAATTCAATCCTGAGATATTTCACTACGACACAGGATTCTGGGATTCTCTACCAGGGTTATCTGGAATCACTTCCACTTGTTAATAAGCAATTGTTCACCAGGAAGTAAGGAGGGGTTTGCCGTGGATACCGTCTGGAGGTGCAGAGAGGGGGAAAGGGGACGCTCTCCTGGAGAATATACAGGACGGAGTTTCCAGGCTGTGTCATAGTCATTTTCATTCAACTCTCACCTGATGCTTTCATTGCAGGGGCCACCACAGGGCTCCTGACCCTTATCACCTATACCTGGCAGGTTGCAAAGCCCTCCAGCCCACTGTCTCGTGCCACCAGTTATCATACTAAACACAACTGTCAGCTGCTCAGCAACTGGCCCCAGGGCTCTGCCCTGCCTCACTGGATAATCCTTACGCTCTGCAGCCTGGCATTTGAGACGATGTGAATGTCACCTTGCCTCGCAGCCCTGTCTCCACCCACTTAGCCTGCACTCCAGGCATACAGAGCTCTCCACAATCTGATACTCACTCCACCAGCTTTTCTAGACTTGTCTTCCACTCTCCAATTCAAACTCTGAACTCTGTTAATATAAAAGACCCGTCACTTCTCCGACACTTTATCCTTCCAATCTCCACATCCAAATCTCTGCCTTTTAACCTCAAGCCATTAAAGATAAGCAGCTTTAAATGCTACTTCCTCCATGATGAATTTGCTGACCACATCTGTCAGGACCTGACCCCTTCCTATTGTTCTCCTTTTCTTTCCTGTAGCACTTAACTATATTGCTTGTGTGGCATGTATGACATACAGCTTCTATGTGTCCACGTTATCTCCTTCTAACCTGTCAGCTCCTGGAGTTTGAGGCTCATGTCTTGCACACAATATTGTACATAGTAGGCACCCAATACAAAATGAATAAACGAATGAACGGACCAATCAATCAATGAGTGGAGTTATTCTATGCAGCTACTGGGAATAAACTAGGAATAATTAATGCAAGTTACAAAGAGGATGTTTTTAATCTATCATGTGAAAGAACAGTCTAGAATTCAAATTACCCAAGAATGGGATGGAGCTGCATTTCAGGAACAAGAGTGTTCTGATCTTGGTGGACACTCAGACAGAGAGAGGCCCAGCATCTCTCTAGGCAGGAACCAGCATTTGGTGGAAAGTTGGACGAGACACTCGCAGAAGCCCCTTCCAACTTTCCACGATTTTTGTACTAACTGGCTGCCACTGTACTCAGACACAACTTCCTTTCCCTGTTAAACTAAATCAATATAATTTTCCCTGAGAAGATGCCTCGGAGAATAGGGGCTTCCCAGATGTCTGGCAATAATTGAGAGGATAGAATTTAGATTTTATCTATATTACTTGAAGGACTATAAATAGAATCAACAATTGGGAGGAACTCTCACCCTTGAAATTCTTATCCTACCAGCTCTGTCTTGCTCAGAGAGCCCATCAGCAAATTGGAAGGACCCCTGTGCCACACTCTACAAATACCAACAGCTAGAGGAAAAGGAACGAAATCATTTGTGTAAATCACACATTTTAGAGGCAACTGTGTCAGAACTCTCGTAAAGGCAACAGATAATATAAATACTTTGAATGTGGCCATGTCCCATTTTCTTAAGTTGAGCTGAAAGATTCTCAAGGTTTTAACTGAATGAATTTGAACTCTGTATACACGATGTAGTGCCTATCAGATAGAACTCTTGAAAACAGAAAGTCTTCTAGACATTAAATTATGTGAGAGCAAAGTCCTAGGGGATTGTTGGCACTGGGAAGCAGAACTGAGCCTCAGCGCTCAGGCAAGCCAATTAATTCTTGTCAGCGCTTCCTGCAGAACTGGCAGATGTGAGAACTGAGGCAGAGAGCACAAACCAGTTGCCCCAGGTAGGAACCAATATGGTTATACTGTTCAATACAAATCCACTAAATAAAAGTGCTTTCCTCGTCTAGACCAGGAATTGCTACATCTGACTTCCTCACTGTCTCCAGTTGTTTCCTTGGCCGTCTAGAAGTCTGATTTGTGTGGAGGCAGATGTACACCGAGAGTCAGTGTGTGAGGGCAATGTAAATTCAGTTACCTGGATGCATTTAAAATGGGATTGATTTTCAAATTTTCATTTCACAAGTAACTTTTCATGAACGTACTTATAATAAAAACTGAGGAGTCCATAGGTCACTATTTCTAGTTATGAGGATTAAATGAGATAATGCACTTAGCTCTGTGTCTGGCTCATGGTACACATGCAATGAAAGAGAGCTGTGGATTTTATTATTACCCCTATTTTGCAAAGAGGACACTGGTCATTTGCAACATATTACCATCTGTCCATTAGTCTGGTACTTTATCTCTAATGACATGCAATAAGGGTTGTTTGGGCCAGAAGGAGTTAAACGTAGCTAATCCACAGGCATGTTGCCCTCTGGGGTCAGTCTTAGACGCTAGAATCTCAAGAGTGCGAGGCCACAGCTGTCTGCACAGTTCTATGAGCAAGTGGTTGTTCGTAAAGGACTTTCTAGCGATGCAGCTGAAATAGATCCTGTCATGAACACAGTGAGGAGTGACTTGAGCATGAAAAGTTGAAATTTACCAAGACAGTAAGCAGAAAAGGAACAGAAGTATTTGTCCATGGATGAGCTTTCTCCCTTGTGCATAGAGCTCATTCTGACTCCTCAGGGCGGAGATAAGGGGCCTCTGGTTCTATAACTCAATAAAGCCCCTGTTAACTGTTCTGAACTGGAAACAGAGAGAACGCCAGAAAAGAAAGACTGATTATGCCAAAAGATTTTCTGAGCACAGAGGTGGATGTGATACATTAGAGAAACATCCGGCTTACCCTTCTCCCTGGATTAAAAACAAAAACAAAAGAAAACACACCAATTATTCTTTGATAGAGCCAATACTAACAGGTATATACAGGGGATCTCTAGTCCCATTAAATTGAGAAATATATATATATATATATTTCTTTTTTTTTAAAGATTGGGACCTGAGTTAACAACTGTTGCCAATCTTCTTCTTTTTCCTTCTTCTTCTCCCCAAAGCCCCCCAGTACATAGTTGTTTGTTTGTTTATTTATTTATTTATTTATTTATTTATTTATTTATTTATTTTGAGGAAGATTAGCCCTGAGCTAACTGCTGCCAATCCTCCTCTTTTTGTTGAGGAAGACTGGCCCTGAGCTAACATCCGTGCCCATCTTCCTCTACTTTATATGTGGGACGCCTACCACAGCATGGCATGCCAAGCGGTGCCACGTCCGCACCCGGGATCCGAACCAGCAAACCCCGGGCTGCCGATGCAGAACGTGCGAACCTAACCGCTGCATCACTGGGCCCGCCCCATAGTTGTATATTTCTTTTTAGTTGTGTGTCCTTCTAGTTGTGGCACGTGTGATGCCGCCTCAACATGGCTTGATGAGCGGTGCCATGTCCGCCCCCAGGATCTGAAGCAGCGAAACCGTGGGCCGCTCAAGCGGAGTATGCGAACTTAACCACTCCGCCATGGGGCCGGCCCCAAGAAATATTTTTTAAAAGGGAGGCATAACAAAAAAATGGAATGACACACAGCAGGAGAGAGAGATATACATTAAAATTCAAGAATTAAACGCCAGAATCAGTGCCCCAGAAGGAATCAGCATTCGCTTTCCCCAGAATCATTGGCCGCTGGGCTGCCCGTGTGCCAGCTGGCAGTGGTCTGCACGGCGGTCAGGCTGGGAGGCACTTTCTCTGAATCCCACTCATCTTCTCTGGGCACTAAGAAATCCGCAGGCCCACGTGTGGAGCTGTGACACGTGACGACAGAGCCAACCGTGAGGGCTGGACATGCCAGGGAGGCTCCAGGAGCCTCTCTGTCAGCTCGCAAACACTGTCTTTCTGAAATTAAGTGGGGTGTGATTTAACATAACAAACGGGTCCTGAGAAAGACAGGCGCACTCATTCCTTAACATTTTACCTGGGTAATCAGTTAATAGAATAAAAAAGATAAATGAGCCTGTGTTCTCTAGCAAAAGACTCCGGGCCAAAGCTGATGACATGCTTGGGGGTTTAAGAATATGAATAACTACTCTTTCCCCGCTTGCTGCCCTATTTAAAGCTTGCCTGCCAGAATAATAGATTTAGCTGTTGGGATTGCAAAATTAATGTTTAATAAAAAATGATTCAGCAAGTTTTTGAGGGTTTTTTCCCCCTATGCAGAGCCAGAGCTTGCACTGCCTCTGGAATTTTCACTTTTGCAGAAAACCCTGTTAGAGGAGAAACCCTGGCCTGGCAGGCAAACCTGCCTAAGTTTCTGTGACAGTTCCCAGGAGCCCCTCGGGAAGCACAAGGCTGCAGAGCGCTGAGACGGGGCGGGAGCGGAGGTTCTGCCGGGCTTGGAAGTGTGAGAGATTTTTTCTGCCTGCTGTCCAAAGGTGGAAATGTGATTCTGTGGCCTTCGTGGGGGGACAATCTTTTTGGGGGGAGGGAGAAGGTAACAATTTATTTATAACTTAGATCTTAAGAAAAGGTCCTTGAAACTGTACATACAATGGGAACATTGCTTTTTTCAATAACAGCTTTATTGATTTATAATTCACAAACCATAAAATTCACTCCCAAAATGTACAATTCAGCAGGTTTTGCATATTCACAGTTATACAAGCATCGCCATGATCTAATCCATCTCCCTAATTTAGACGCATTCTACTCTTTTTTCAGTACAAAGAGAGGTCTAAGTTACCTCCGCCATCAAAGAATGACCTTTGGAACAAAAACAAGAGCTGTCCCAATCTGTTCATCATTTGCTGACAGAATTTGGCTCTCCGATTTCCAAAGGGAAAAATAACTGTTCTTGGGCACATTTTCTCAATGCTGTGTATACACGGATAGGAGCAAAACATGTGTGCTATAAATTTCTGTCTGCACTTTAATGGTTCTTTTACTCCCTCCACTCACATAGAACCATCTAGCTGATCCCCCTAACTCCTTTTACACAGCCTTACTCCCTTACTTCCCATCCCATAGCCACCCCCCAGCTTGACCCTCATCACCCCCTATCTGAACTATTGTGAGGGTTCCCCCGCTTCCAGCCTCACCTCTTCTCTGTGTGCCACTCTACATATAGCCAATCGATTCGGCTCCCTAAAACACCAGTTTCACCAGGGCACTTCTCCATTCCAAAGTCTTCGCCCGCCCTCTGGCTTAGAATTCAGGATCTCTTCTATGCAGTCCCAGGCTGCCTTAATGATTCATTTCTGAGCCTGCTCCAGAAACACACCTGTTCAAGCCCACAAACACTCCATGAGATTTTCGACTTCTCAGCCTTTGCCCAAGCCCTTCCCTCAGTTGAGGGATTCACTCCTCCTCAAATCCCAATAAAGTCTCTGGCGATGTCTCACCTCCTCTAGGGGGTCTCCCTGTACCTCCCACTCCTCAATGCTTCCCCCCTCACCTCCACTCCAAGGGCCCTGACCACTCGTTTGAGGTTTATTGGCTTTTCTGCCTTTGTCATCAGTTATCTTTTTCTGTACAATTGTTGAGAACCACGTCTCACACTTCTTCACATCCCTGAGTCCCTAGCACTGTGCTTTGTACACACTATGTGCAGTCATTACAGACTGGATGATTACCTCCATATTACCACCTGACTGAGTCACATTCAAGAGCTTTTGGAATAAGCTTTACCATCATACATTAATTCAATCAAAAAGATTGACTGAACACTTACCATGTGCAAAGCATCAAAACGAAGGATATTTCCACACAAATGTAGCCTTAGTAACCTAGTATGTCACAAAAATTCACTACAAAGCCAGTGTTTGTAACTGGACGTTCGGGTCCCCCTGGCTGCTTGTGGCAGTGATGCTAGGAGGTGGCAGTGTTTGTTACAGAATCATAATTGGAACAGAGAGGGTCCCAAGTGGAACCCTGGCACATCATACTTCCTGATTCATCTTTCTGGTCAGGCATGGCATTATCAGAAAAAAATGAAGAAAGACTGGAAGGGTTCTTTGAAGTCATCTAATTTAATCCCCTCCTAATCCCAGGATCTCATGCACAAGATTCAGGATTGACCACTTCTCAACCTTAGTTTGAATATTTCCATTGATGAGAGCTCACTGCTTGCTGCCCAAACCTAGTTACTAATAAGTGCTGTAGTTAAGAGCCCAGGCCCTGGGGTCAAGTACGTTGACTTCGAATACTGACTCCTCCATTTACTCGCTGTATGACCATGGGCAGACTTCCTGATACCTTTGTGCTTCAGTTTCATCTGTTAATAATAATTACCACCTCATAGGATTGCTGTGAAGGCAAAATGAGACAATGCAATCAAAGCAATAAGAATCATGCCTGATATATATTAAGGGCTCATTATGATTTTTAAAATTGAACTTAATTATACCTCACTGTTACTTCCAACCTTCAGTCCCAGGTTTGTCTTCACAGTCTATTAGTGGAAACAGACACCTCAAATAATTAGAAAAAAATACAGCACTTAAAGGGCTAATCTTCCTAATATATAAAGAGTTCTTAGAAATCAAGAAGAAAAAGACTATCAATCCATTTTTTTTTAAATAATGGACAAAGGACAAGAATAACACCTTGCATAGAAAAAGCAATATAAATGACCCCAGAACATAAAAATGCAAATTAAAACCACGCTAAAATGGTAGTTCTCCCTAATCAGATTGGGAAAAATTCAAAAAAGTTTTGCATTATATTCTTTGGTGAGGCTGGGGGAAAATAGGCACTCTCATACTGAGAGGAGGCTAGTAGGAGTGGAATATGATATAAGCTCCATGGAGGGCAATTTGGCAGTGCCTATCCAAATTATAAATGCATTTACTCTTTGAACCAGCAATCTTACTTACAGGAATTATTCTGTAGACATATCTGCACATGTATGAAATGATTTGAACAAAGTTACTCATTGAAATATAGTCTGAAATAACAAAAATTGGAATCAATTCAAGTATCTATTATCAGGGCCTTGTTGAACAAACTATGTACTTCTACACATAGGATACCATGTAGCTCTATGAAAGCATGAAGACAATCTCTATGTCCTGATATGGAAAGATTTCCAGATAAATATGGTTTATGAAAAAGTTAGATGCAGGATATGTACAATAGACATAGATATAGAGATGTAGATACAAATATATAAAATGCTCACTCTCATGTGCAAAAAGGGGGGACATAAGAATATTTGTTTGCATTTGTTTGTATCTGCATAAAGAAACACTGGGAGAATATACAAGAAACTAATTATTAACCCTGGGAGTGAGACAGGAGGGAGAGTAACAGAAGTGGAAGGAAAACTTCATTGCGTACATCTTTTTTAAAATAATTTTCCTTTTGCAACCAAATGAATGTATTCCTATTTATAGTTTTAATTTCATTTCAAAACAAAGAAAAACAATGTGGGATGATAGTAACAGTGTTAAACAAGCTACAATTATCCCCAACTCAGCTTCCTTCTTCCACACGACAGACGTTCAAAGATTGGAAGACAAACATGTCCTCTTAGGTTCTTGTGGCTCAGGCTAGAACCTTCTTCACTCTCGATTTCCCATGTTTCGTTTTCCTCACACTGTGAGCTCCGAGGAGACATGGACCACACCTCGTGCCTCACTGTTTCCCTCCTGCTAAGCACACTTGCTGGCACATAGGCTTTGTCTGGTAAATACTTATGCAATGAGTCAATGAAAATGCTCCCAGACTCATTACACTGGTTAGTTTGTCATCATCCAAAACCTCACCTGGACCTGAGTCTAAGCTGACAAGGAAAATGAGGGATAGTGAGACTAACTCCCCTCCCAGTTTTGAGTCCTTCACTTAAACTTTCAATTTTTATTCACAAAATTTTTCTTTTCTTTTTTTTTTTTAGTGAGAAAGATTGAACCTGAGCTAATACCTATTGCCAATCTTCCTCTTTTTGCTTGAGGAAGAATGGCCCTGAGCTAACATCTGTCCCAATCTTCCTCTATTTTTTGTATGTGGGACACCGCCACAGCATGGCTTGATGAGTGGTATAGGTCCACGCCTGGGATCCGAACCCACAAACCTGGGCCATCAAGGCAGAGCGAGCTGAACTTAACCACTATGCCACTGGGCCAGCCCCATTCACAAACTTTTATACCCATGACCCCATACTATTAGTCCATGTTGTATTTGTGGCCAACTAAAACGTGGGGACACAAGTTTTTTATTTTTTGAATAGCATCATTTCAAAATGCACTTTTAGCCACAGCACTGGGAGTATTTCTTAAGTTTGAAAGACATTAAAATCAGATGCAAGGAATTTATATAATAATTGCCTGAGACTCACAACTATCAAAACAGATTCAAGAAAACCCTAGAAAGGAGATTTACTTCAGTCTGGAATAATCCACAAGATCAAGCTGAAGCTGGACTTAGGATTTCTCATTAGAATGTGTTTTATGAAGGGAAATCTATGGCCACACAGCACAGGCCATCTCTTGTAGGGCTGTCACCAGTCTACACTGTGTCTTGACAGGAAAAAATAGGTACCCTTCCTCTGGTGGACACAGATCTGTGCCAGCAGTGCACACCCTCTACTGGAAGTCTCGGATTTTGCGCCAGTGTTGGGAATTGAGCACAGGTCACTGGGATCTAAAACAACGTCACGTAAAGTGCTATACTTTGGGAGGTACAAATGGAAGGACAAATGAAGATGACGACTGAAGGCTGATGCTGGGAGAAAGATGACACGGCATGTGATGTGGCATGATGTGGTAGGAAGTACAGTATGGCATGCCAAGGTGTGGCGTGATGTGGCGTGTGGTGTGGTGTGACAGTGTGTGGTGTGGTGTGCTTTGGGGTGCAGCATTCTGACAGGAAAACCACAGGCATCAGAGGACTCGAAGTTCCATCTCCATTAAGTTACTGACCTTTAATAAGTCGTCAAACTCTCAGGAGACTCCAGTTTCCTCACTTGCAAAAGGAAGATAACACAACAACTAATGTTTAAGTTACATGCTTACTATGTGCTAAATGAGATAATTAAAAGGATGATCTCATTTCAACCTTAGATAGTCTATGAGGCTTTTTTTTTTTTTTACCACACCCATGCTGCTGCTGAAGAAACTGAGCCTTAGAGAGGTTAAGGGACTTGCTCTGAGAACCGCAGCCAGAAATGACAGCACCAAAACTTGGATTTAGGGCAATCTGACTCAAAAGCTGATACTGTTAGCACTGTTCTCGGAATTGCTGTGAGGATTAAAGGAGGCTGAATGGTTCGTGGCTGGCCTCTGAGGCAAAGCTGGATGGATCTGAATTTGGAGTCACGTCACAGCTGATGACGCAGCAAAGTAGAAGGAACCCCCCTCTGCACAATCTCTGTGCAAAGAAGGCCCAATGACCAATCAGTGCTTATTTCTTATGTCAATTGTTAAGTGGTTGTGGCAAGAAAGTGGGTGTTCCTGGACTTTTACTGGGAGTACATCAAAGTGGTTCCAAAACCTCACAGGCTGAACACCGTTGGAGGTAACTGGGCAGGAGAGAAGGCTTTTATTTTGAAACGCTCTTATCATTAGCCGCCGTTTTCCTTCCAGACAGTGTGCCTTCCTCCTCAAGTTTTCAAAATCTAACTCCTACGTTCTGCTAGTCACGGAATATTGGAAATTTAATTTTGAGTTTTGAGCATTCCTGATTTCAAACATAATCTCCTGTTGGAAGGCAGGTTGTAAAAACAGAAACAGGTGAATGACACCTTGGGATAAACTAGCATAAAACTGGAATTTAGGACCATCCCTTGGTGGACTCAAAGGCAAACGCTTTGACTTTCTCACACACGCACACACACACTCGCTCACATGCAGTCGAGATCAAAATATGTGTAGAAAATTGATTCTACTGAGGTGCGTGGAAAGTGGACCCTGGCGGTAGCTGTACTAATCCAGGAAAGTGACAGGGAAGATTGATGTCCTCCTTCAACAGCCCCGTTCGTCCCGCTCCCCTGCGCCCCCGGAGCTGTGGCCGAGGTGGCCGTGTGCCTGCGGCAGGGCGATAACTCAGCCGCTGACAGGCTGAGCTGGGCAGTATTGATCCACGCGCCTTTGAGTGCTCTGTCAGAAACTACACCCAGCTTTCTTTTCTTCCCACTTTCTTTCCTTTTATCCCCAGGAAGAAAAACAACAAGAAATAATAAGCAATAAATTCAAGACACACATAATTTCTGACATTAATGAAAAACTTCAATCAACTGCATATTCTAAGGGAGTAACTAAAATGCTACATTTTTCCGGTGTAACCTACCGACATGATGATCAATAAAAATACACTGTGTTTTGGGGATTTGGAGAAGGGTTGCTATTTTGAGAAAATTGTGTGCACTGGGGCTTTGAAAATACGTATGAGTTTAGAGAGGCAGAGAGGGAAGGAGCAGGAAGTTATTTCAGATTATCTTGCTATTTGCAGACATAATAGCAAAGCCCAAGGCAAAGAACCGAGCAGGAGAGAAGCCCAGCTCCAACAGGAGAGCTCGGGCAGCAGTGGGAACCAGCCAGAAGAGGGGTCTCACAGAGGCGGCGGGAAGCAAGGATCCAGTGATTGTTGCAGAGCATAGAAGTGACTTGAACGATGAGTCTGGTAATAGCTTCCACAATGGCAGCACACAGGTTTGGGGGTCAAGTCAAACGGAGTTGTGATTTTTTTGTAAATTATAAAAATAATAACACATGATCACTATAGAATTTTTATAAAATATAGAAGTACACAAATTAAAAAGTAACAGTCTTTATCCCTACCACTATTTCTCAGAAAAAACAACAGATAGTTTTGGGGGAACTGTAGACATTGTACTGCTTTCTGTATGAATTCTATCATTACACATATTTACATATACTATCCCAGATACACACACACACAATACCAGGGCTGCATATACATGGGTACTGTATTTACTATACCAAGGCCATACTTCCATTTAGGTATATAAAGATCTGGCTTGTATTTTCATAAGTCAGTATTCCATAAAACGAATGTTCTAAAATTCATTTAGGCATTCCTTTCCTGTTGGACATTTATGTTATCACCTGTTCTTTTGTTAATATAGATAATGCTGCAATGAACACCCTCAGAGTACACAACTTTTTGATGAGACCACTGAGGCTCAGGATTGTAACTATCTTTAAATGTCTTTTTACTTTACTACTCAGCTATTTGAAAGTGGCTAGTAAAATGCTCTTTTTTCTGTCAAATCTGCATGTCAAACTGGAAGAATTAGGAGAAAACGTAGTGAAGAAGCAGAATTCAACAACACAGAAGCTGAGAAAAGGAGTGGTTCCGGTAGACGCTAGGAAAAAACAGAGAACATCCACCAGGACTTGCATTTAAGTATAGCCTGGATCTCCAAGCTCCACATAGAACAGCTCTCAAAGAGACTGGAGAAGATGGGTTCTAAAGAAAGTCTTTTTACTATAGAAGTACCTGGTTAGGGAAGTTTCAAAGCACTGAGGGGATTTGAGCTTAATCTTGAAGGATGTGGAGGATTTACGTAAGGTAAGGATAGGTAAGGAATTTCCAAGGACAGAAGTATTGACGCTTTGATGTTCCGTCAAATTCATTCAGAGAGTTAGTTGAATTTCTATATATTCCACCTAAACTTTGGACTCCATCTCACAGTCATCTTTTTTCAGCAGTCTGAAGTGAATCTGTCATGTTTGAGGGCAAAAACAGACTCCCTAAACAAGCTAGTATGTGGACAGTTAAAATGGTCTGGGTAAGACCATAAATAAATGAAAGCTTGCCGAGGATACGGCATTTCTTTGTTCTGAAAGATTTAATAAAATGAGAGCAGAAGCCAAAACCAAATGTGTCCCGGAAGAGGAACCAGCAACCAATTACTATGTCAATAATTCAATATGAGCATTAAATTTTCATGTTTTTTTAAAAACTCCTAAAAATAATCTGCAGGACATTATCTCCTGCATCTGGTGTTTGGAGCTCTCTGATCATGACTCGTAAGAACTGTGCTTTGTTCTAGTTAAGGACTGAATTAACAGATGAGGCCACAAGCAAAAGTCAATTCCATTTAAGTGCTGTTTCTTAAAAGTCTGGTTAACAATTAGCTGGAATTTAAATCTGCCCCCCAAGACAAAGTGCTTTTCAAAATACGTGCTTCTTGAAAAGAGCAGTTGGAGAGAAAACAGAGAATCAAATTTTCTCTCTCCTAAGTGTATAGAAACAGCCCGGAGTTAATGTATACCTTCTGCTCTATCTTTGTTTTTATTATTTTTGCTCAAACTCATGTATATTATTCAATTTATTTTTATTTACCTGGAAGTTGGTAAGGCAGATGCTCCTATATTTTGAGAAGAAACTAAGGGTTAAAACAGAGCTCTCCGGTTTCCTGTTAGTTGCCGGTCACTGTCAGTTGACCCAGAGAGAACTGACTGTTGAAAATGATCCCCTTTAAGGGAGTTCTTTAATTCTTTAATGTTTCAGATTTCTTCTCTGAAAAGCAAGATTAATAGTTTAAATATTATTTCTTAACATAACTTTGTATTCTACACATGAATCTTTTCTTTCCAACTAAAAGAAATGAAGGGAACTTAGCGTTTGTTGAATACTGCTATGTGCCTGCCTGTCACCACGCAGATGCTTAATCATGCCGACAAATAAATATGTGGAAATTCTAAAGTAGTTATTTGATAACACCATGAGAATTATGCAGACAAGCCAAATCTAATAATGATACAACAAACTTGATATTTTTGAGTTATTTAACTTCATTCGTCCAATATATGCTGAGTGCCTACTATGTGCGGGGCACTTATCCCAGTTTCTGGAGAAATAACAGTGAATGAGACAAGATAGATTGTCCCTGGACCCATAAAGGACAGAAACAAACAGCAAACACAACTAGGCAGCCATGGCAGGAACCGCTAATTGTCCCCCAGCGTCTATCTTGTCCTTCTTCCCTTAAGCAATAGACACGCCACTTCCAGGAATTTTAGCATATGGCCACCCAGCTAGACTATACTTCCCAACCTCCCCCCGGATGTGGCCACATGACTGGGATGTGAACAAAATCGATGTGTGCTGTTTCGGGATCACGTCCGTAAAGAAGCAGCAAGCTGGTTGCCCTCCTCTCTGTCTTTGCCCTCCCTGTGAGCTAGTCTACAAACACGGTCTCATTGAGCAGCCTGAACAATGCAGATAAAGGCAACTCTCCAGGGGGTGATGGGCAACATGGCAGAAGGACGAGCTCCTGGGACAGACCCTCACCTGACCGTTCACTTGCCTCTGGACTGTTAATAAGGGAGAAATAAACTTCTAGTTGTTTGAGCCACTCTATTTTTGCATCTCTTTGGTATAGCAGCTTAGGCTGTACTCGAATACAGCAGACAAACAAAATAACTGACAGTTACAGTAAGTGCTCTGAAGGAAGCAAGCAAGTGGCTAAGAGACAAAGATAGAAGGTTATCAGTGGGGAGGGGTGGGTTGCTTTAGATAAGATGCTCAGGCCACTCTAAGGAGGTGACATTTAAGCTGAGACCTCAGGAAGGAGAAGAGACAATACGCAACTTTTTAATTTTCCTATGGTCTCTTCCTTTGGTTCCTTCTCCCTCCCTATGTTTCGATTGCTTTCTTCTTCTTACTCTTGCCCATGGGCCAGGGCACAAATACTACGCACCTGTATAAAAGCCCTGGGATAGGCCCATTACTGGAGTACCTGATCTCTCCAAATGTGCCACGGTTGTCACCTTCATGTGAAAAGCCACACACATCAGTTGACCAGCTGGAGACAAACCTTAGTGAATGGTTGTCTGCCCTGTCTTATAGTCCCACTAGACTTGAGGGCAAGAATGTTCCTATCATCTCTGTGTCCTCATACAGTGCTCAGCACTTAATAAGAGTCCAATGACTTCTACTGAATTCCTAAGTTTACAAAGAGGGGCTCACCAAATGTTTGAAAACTTCCCTCTTCTTTGGCAACACAAAGATAGGACATCAAAGCAGCTGCATCCTTTAGGGCAGCTCTTCCAAAGTCTCGGTAATAGTCCAATGACTAAAATCAGGACGTAGCTCATCTGTCCTGCCCTCACTCGGGCTGGACAGGTAGAGGTGACGGAGGTGTGGCCTTACCTCAGAATGGGGGCACATCATCGCTTTGGCTCTGGTCTATTTTTGTCATCTTTGCCCACATGCCACAGAGCCCTGGCTAGTGTTAGAGGGTCAAACACCCCCCGCACCCTCACTCCTCCATGCCAGTCTCCACTCCTCAGTGACTCAGGGATGGGGCAGGGGAGCCCTAGCCGTGAAATGACTGGATCAGAGCCTGAGCTTCGTCACTCACATGTTGGTATGGTTCTGCTCCCTCCTTCCAGTTAATCTCATGTATCTCACTGTTTATACACACACACACACACACACACACACACACACACAAGACAGTAATAAAGATGAGGGTAGCGGGATTTATTCAGCTTTCTTATGTGCTAAGCATTATGCTAATTGCTGTACATACCTTAACTCATTTAAGCTCTCTAATAGCCTATGAGGCAGGCACTATTAGC
The DNA here is from genome assembly GCF_041296235.1 of Equus asinus. Taxonomy (NCBI): domain Eukaryota; kingdom Metazoa; phylum Chordata; class Mammalia; order Perissodactyla; family Equidae; genus Equus; species Equus asinus. The sequence goes on from NC_091796.1 coordinate 70,064,019, forward strand.
ATCCCCATTTTACAGATGAGGAAATTGGGAATTAGAGAAAGTATGTGACTCGAACAAGGCATCACATTTCTAGAGTGGCTGATCATCTCAGTTTGCCCAGGACCAAGGGGCTTTCCAGGACATAGGACTTTCAGAGCTAAAACTGCGAGTGTCTTGGACAAACCGAGATGCGTTCGTCACCCTCTAAGCAGCTGAAGAAGAATTTGAACCTAGGTAGTTGGATTCGAAAGCAGTTCTTAGCCGTGATGTTATACAGCTTGATTTTTTTGGTGTTCATTACTATTATGGACTGAAGGTTTGTGGCCGCTCAAAATTGCCATGTTGAAACCCTACCCTTCCAATGTGATGGTATTAGGAGGTGGAGCTTTGGGGAGGTTATCAGGATTAGACGAGGTCATGACCCTAGTGAGTAGGATTAGTGCCCTTAGAAGAGTCATGAGAGAGCGAGCTTGCTCGCTGCTCTCCCGACGTGAGGACACAGCAGGAAGTTGGGAACCCAGAGGAGGGTACTCCCTCACCAGAACTCAACCATGCTAGCTCCCTGATCTTGGTCCTTCAGCTCCAGAATTGTGAGAAATGAATATCTGTTGTTTACATGCCACCCATTTTATGGCATTTTGTTACAGCAGCCCAAGCTAATGAAAAGAATGCATGCTCTCTCTAGGGTTTCTAGCAAATGTTAAATGAAAACAGTGATAGCCAGAAAGTCTTTACATGAAGTCATGCCATTCTGCACTGCAGTCTCTGTTAAGGTGTTTTTCAAAACTCTATTAATATAAGTACTTTAAGAAAGACACTTTTTGATTTAGTGCCTGAATAAAGTCAGTATCAATACATAGCAAGAATTTCTAAAGCTGTATAATATGAACATGAATGAAAAGATTCACAACTAAACTTGATTATAAATGAAAAACATTTTTCATGGACACTTTCCCCAAAAGTGAGTTATTTTGCCTCTAGAATTCCAGAATAATTGATGAGAACTGTGCTGGGAACCCTGAAGGAGCAAGCCCTGCTCCTTTAGGACCGGTCCCACAGAGCAAGAAGCTGAGAAAGCAGAACACTGAAATGCAGTCTTAGAAGATCGGCCACGCAGATTTTGTTTTGCGTTAAAATTAAATTTAAACAGAATTAAAATAAGAAAGGCTATTTCTCTTTGCCTTTATCACACAACAGTCTACATAATCCCTGACAACATTAAAGGCCTAGGCACCTCTTGGCTGGTTCAGGGAAAAAAAATCCGCTTCAATCCATCACGTGGTCCTTCTGCCAAAGGACACAGCATGAAACAGCACTTCTCATGATACCAAGGTAAGACCTCGTCTGCTGTCCTCCAGGGCTTTATGGCACATTGGCTGCAGCTGCGATGACAGCTAATGAACAGAAGGTACAGGAAGGATAAAGCGCTCTGGGAATGCAGAAGAGGGCACAGTCCTTTCTGACTGGTGGGACATGGAGGAGCGTCCCAGAGGAGCTGGTGCTTGGGTGGACGGATAGGATGGCAACGGGGGGAGATGGGCGTCCCGCCTTCCCCAGGCAGAAACACAGAATGAGCAAAGTCACAGGGAAGTCCAAGTCTTAAGTAAGAGATTGTGTGGTGTAGTTGACTCTATGAATGGGGACACAATAGAACAAATAAACAAACCAAAGGGCAAAAACAGCATAGAACTTGGGATTTCAACGATTAATACATGATTTCCTTTTATTTAGATGTTTGGGCTCTGGAAATTTATCAGGTTTGCGTTAAAGCCAGTTCAGTATCCTCAGAACTACTCATTTCTATGGTTCTTTCTCAGAATTTATCATTGAAAACCTTAATGTTACAGTCAAGCATTATGTACATATATGTATATATATCTTTATTTTCACAAACCAGAAATACATGGGAATTAATAGTGATTAGATTAACTACAGGTATTCAAAAATTAAAATAAAGACTTGGATTTTCAAACCAGGTTTATTTCCCAGAAGGCTTGCGAACCTTGACTATTGTATTTAAGAATTGTGTAATGACATGGGCTTTCCTTCCTATATCAAAGTCACCCAGCATCAACAGGATCTGTATTTTGAATTGTTTGTCTAATAGCTTTGATGGATTTGAGATGACCCATTTACATTCTCATTCCCAACTGATATTTTGGTTCCATGTTTGCAAAATGCCTGGGTGGGAGCAGGGAGCCACCTGTAGCCCTGGAATCCATCAAAACCACAGGCCTCCATGGAGTCCTCAGCAGGCTTCTCACCAAATGGGTTGACTAAGAATAAGTAGGAGTTGGTGGTAAACCCATCAGCCTGAACTATGTGCGAGAAGTGCAGGCATTGCTTTTTAAGGTGCCAAGTGGGCTCCTCAATTTTTACAAAATTAAAACTCAAGTGCATCTGTGAGCACCATAGAGGTGTGTGAATCATAAGCATTCATAAAATGTCATGCCTAAATTAAGTCTTATCATCAAATAGTATTTATTAAACGCCCACATACTGCATACACGTGGCAGTGTGCAAGGCACATTAGTAACAGAATGCTGTATCTTCAGCCATGAAAATACTTCATAATAAAATGCCAAACTGCTGCTATTTCTTTATTATTATAAAAGAATAAAAACTGTTCTTTTACTGTGAATATTCTTAACATCAATTTCTAATAAACAGTGGAATGGGGTAACTTCTCCAATATGGTGAAATCTTCACTCAGGTGCTTCGTGTTCAATTACCCTATTGGTAAATAAAAGGCTCATATGCAATTCCAGTTATGCTTCTTAAGGATCAGACAAGACACTCAGAAGAATTACTCATGTATGGATTCATGTCACTCTGCGCTGTGCTTTTTAAAATTATGAGACAATGAGAAACAGTGAGAAGAAATATCTACATTTAAATTGTCAAAGAATCATTTTATTTTAGACTCGAGTATACTTTCATTATTTATTGCTATTGCCTTTTGTAATTACTTCTGAGAATACATAGACTAAAAAATTCATAAAAGCTGAATAACTAGAACATTTGAAGACAACAGCACCAAAATGACTTTTTATATCTGGAGGCTGAGGACACACAAAATTGCCAGAAAAATAAAATTTTTAGTCCATCACCTGATGTTTTGTCTATAAAACACTAAAAAAACATGTTTGGGGCCAACCCCAGTGGCCTAGTGGTTAAGTTAGGTGCACTCTGCTTTGGCAGCTGGATTCAGTTCCCAGGTGTGGACCTACACCACTTGTCTGTCAGCAGCCATGCTGTGGTGGCGGCTCACATACAAAAAGAGGAAGATTGGGAGCGGATGTTAGCTCAGAGCAAATCTTCCTTAAGAAAGACAAGAAAAAAAGTTTGTTTTCAAATCACGTGACTTTTAAAAAACTAAACTGTATGAATCACCCTGTTGTTTCTACATCTTTTAGAATGATCCTGAGAAGATTTTAAATCTGAATGAGTTATACTATCCCTCATAGATTTTTTTTGACTCTTTAGTCACTGTCATTACAAATGTGCTCACTATATGCCAGTTCCATTGTTCAACTTATCAACAAGTACATTTCACTGCCTTTGCTGTGCCTGGCACTCTAATAGTGCTGTGAGTGCTACTGAAAAAGTAAAAGAAGGTCAAAATAATAGTTTATACCTTTGCAAATTAAGATCCATGAGAGCCTAATTCCTTCCTCTCCTTCCCTAAGATCTAAGAAAAAAAAAAAGCACATACGAGAAGATCTTTGCGGCTGGCTGATTCCTTGGCTAACACGACGCTAAATCATACGACTGTGACCGTGCATTTTTTAGGTAACAGCCTTTCTACTCTAGGGAGCACCTAGGCTGTGAAAAACCCTCATCCCCAAGATGAACCAGACTGAGATACAGCCCTTGTGCTTCATCATCCAACATCTCAGGTTCTCAGAGAATGTGGGCATCCCACCAATAATATCCTTATTAGTCAATAAGGGAGTCTCTTTGCCATTTTAGAGATGGGAAATTTAGGGCTTAGCAAAAAATGAAAAGATGTATTACTTATAAAACCCTGTGGCTATGTCTCCGGGGTCCCTGTGAGTGGAGTCCAGGTAATGGCCCAGGCGGATAGGGAGCTCTCCTGTGCATCCGCCATTGCACTCCCATGGATGAGGTTCAAGTTATGCCCAACTCACACTGCATTCTGTCCCTGATGAATAATGTCACAGTGAAATGTCAGAGCAATGAATGTCAGATGGTTTGCTATAAATTAATATAATAGTAAATTTGTTAATTAAGAATATAATTCCTTATCTTAAAATAGTTCATAAATTAGGCCTTAACTGCATTATTCTTTCCTGAAGTATTTTATTCTAAGTAGCTTCTCAGGGAAGAGCCCCTAAGGCAGTAAAGTGTAAATCTGTGAGACATATGGGTATTCTATCTCAATAGCTATAAACTACTACCATGCCTAGCTCATTAAATTAAAAAAAAATTCTCATCATTTACATCTTGTTATAGTAAAAACAATATCATATTAAACCTAATCAAGAGAAAATTAAAGATAGTACTATGTCATGTAATTTACTGTTGTGGTTCCAAAAATAAATGAGGAAGTATTATATACCCATTATGTATCTTCTGATGCTACAGGCTAATTTCTGGTCAATAAAGCAGAACACACAAAAAAGAAAACTCGCTTTAAACCAATAACAAAATTCATCTACAGATGATAAATATTCTCATTTTGGATTAAGCCTTTAAATATCTCACGAAAGCTACATTTTCCATAATTGAGCATCAGAAGTAGTTTTTCCATCAAATGAAGAGTCTCCTGAAGACATGGCAGTGGCTCCCCCTCAGTGACCAATGCATCCGCCTGTGTCTAAGGTTGAACATGGACAAGCACGTGAAGGTAAAAGCAGGTGGGGGCACTATCATTTCTCAGGTATTGAGGGGCTGATTTATCTTGCCTCTTCACTTACTGTCTTTCTTCTTCCCTCTACTGTGCTTTTTGATCATCTTACCCAAGAGAAGATGAAAGAAAGGATAAGAGACAGGAAAAGAAAGGACTATTCAGCTCATCTTCTGGTTCTTCAGTTTTGGCACTTTTAGAAAAGGATACAATCGGACGATGGAATATGGTGACTGAAATAAGGATTTTAGGTTATCTGAAGGTTTTAGCCACCTATGCCTCTATTTCTTTTGTGTTAGTAAAGGAGAGTTACTGTTATTTCTCCATTATTGAAAGACTGGGATAAACCTGCATACATGTTTGCTAACTACAATGTCAGATCCGCGAATCTTGGGCAAGTGTCCACACGATGGTAAAAGAGTATCTACAGTGAGGTGCCAGTTCCACTCTAACGGAAGGGCAGCTTGCGGTGCCCTAAGCCTTAAGAAGCAGAATGAAGACATAATGCGACTGCTGAGTTAATGATTGCACAGCTCTTCACTGTTCTATAGCAAATAATGTGAGTTTCTTACTAAATTGACTTTTAAAATTGCTGAATTTTCCCCCAAAGCATCCTCCATCCCACTTGGTAGAAAGCGGAACCAACTCTGAACAAAAAGTGTATGAAAGTAATTTATAATCTACAAAACATTGCACAGATTATTATAATTTGGCTCTGAAGGGCTTTCAACCTCTGCAGTTTTAGTTGTGTCACCTGCTGTTTTAGCTGTGTCAACATGGGAAAAAATGAGAGCTGAAGTAATTAGGCAAATAATTCAGGCCAAAAGTATGACTGAGAAAGAAGCTATTTGGCAGTCTCTCTCGACACTCATCAAGCTCAGTTCATAATACTCCAATTCTTTACTTTGTTTTGTTCCCCAAAGTTGTCAAATAAAAACATGTGAAGTCAATGAAAGTTAAGTAATTTTCATTCGGAATCTAATATTCATTACGCATTCTTAATGTTCCCGTCTGAAACCACGGTCAACCAGGATAAATCTGGTCATGGCACTTCACCCCCAGCAGAGTTGAGCTTTAAGGAGTGGTGCGATAAAGTCAGCCAAGAGCCAGTGCACAGAACATCCACAAATACTCCCGCAGGGAGACCGAACGATGGGAAGTCACTCCCCTGAAACGTCTTCCTGACAATTAAGTGACCATCTTTTCCTCATTAATTGAAGAGGCAAAGATGACCAAGTAACCACTTCTATATTGGTTTACTGACTTAAATTTCAGGGCGAAATTCTTGCAATAAGAAACAGAAAACTCCTTCAAAGCTATGGCAAAGATGGCTGCCAGCCCACCTATTCATGCTACCCTTCCACATTGCACAGGTGTTGCTGGGAGGCAGACGCCCAGTCAGGGACTACATTTCCCAGCTCCCTTCCTAGGTAGGCCCATGTGACTAGTTCTTGCCAATAGGATGTGAGTAGAAGCAATGTGTGTCACCTCTAGGCTGAGGTGGTTAAGAAGGGAGTATGTCAGCCACTTCTCTTCTGTCTAATGGCTAAATGTCTCTGTCCCATGTAATCTCGAAAACCCTATATTAAAGATGGTAGAACCAAAACGTGGAAGAAGCGTGGGTCCTTGAATCATTGTTGGAGGGCCATCTGTGTGCTGATTAGGAACACACATTTTAGACTTTATATGAGTGAGAATTAAACCTCTGTTGTGTTTGAGCAATTATACATTTTTGGCTTTTTTTTTTTTTTTATAGTAGCTGGCATTACTCTCACTTAGAGAAAGCCGATTGCAGCATCTCTCTAGGAGGTTTTTTCACTAGGTGGTGATGATGAGGATGATGGCAGCTAACACTTATGAAGTGCTTACTATGTGTCACACACTGGTCTAAATCCTCTACAGGTATCAACTGACTCAGTCCTTATAACAGCCCCATGAGGTAGGTATTATTCATTATTCCCATTTCACATATGAGAAAATTGAGGCACAGTGAGGTTAAGAACACACAGTAACAGAAATTGAACTGAAATACCACATCATGCATCTCCAGACCAAAAATAAGACACTTTTGTACTCTACAATTTCTATGACAATGGCCAAGGTCCTCTATTTCAACGTGTATTCTAATATATTCTGCAAATAGGCAATGAAAATTGCAGACTGGTTTATTAAAAAAACCATTCATTCATGGAACAGCAACTTGTCTCTAATAACTGAAATAAAGAGGAGAAGCCATTTGAAATCTCCACTGTTCCTCTCACAGCCAGGAACAAGAAGTTTTAAATTGGGGGTTGCCGAGATCAATCAATATAAATAATATCTAATGATAAAAAATTAAATAAAATGCCATAGTATAATCAAGTTTAGCTCATTTCTGTCACTTTCCTTTTCATTCTGCAGTCAAAAGCCTTTTGAGTCTTGGAGAATAAATACTTTGTGCCAACGCTTGTGAGGAAAACATCAGTTGCTGAGGCATTGTTTTTCTCTCTCCTCCTTTCTGACAAGGTCCATAAAATAGGAACTTCCTTCTTCTTGGAAGCATTGAGGGGGGTCTTGAGGGAAGACACCCATTCATTTGCCCCTGCCCAAGAGAAGAGGTGAGGTTTGTTCTGCTGGGTGGGGCTCAGGAGCTTCCATCTCGAGCCTTCCCGGAACTGCTTCTCACCCTCCGTGGCTCTCCTTTGGAGCAGCACACCATTAGCTCCCCTCCTTCATCCAGTAGGAGGCTCTGCTGGGGACTGCATGGAAAATTCATTTCAGGAGGAGGAGTAAGAAGCTTATTTTACCACCACAGGTCCAGGCTGTGCTCTCCAACCCAGGTTTACCAGAAATAAAGCAACCACAGGGGCTCGAATCCAACTGGACTGGTTCAGAACTCAGAGGGGAAGGAGTTGGTTAATTGGCACTCTGAAACTCCCACAGACAGTCTAAATTATTTATTGAGTTATAGCTTCCAAACTAAAAATAATCCACCTGCCATCGCTGACAGGCGACAATGTGCAACTGTTCATCCTGGGGCCGCACAGCCCTTGCCTTGGAAGACTGAACGTGTCACCCTGAGCGAACGTGGTCCCTCAGTGCCAGGACCTCACCAGCTGTATTCTGCCCAGACCACAGAGGAGTGTGCAGACTCTCCAGCTGGTGCTCTCCTTTGACGCCAAGTTGGTGGAGGAGAGCAAGCGCCACACGTCATCATGGGCCTGATGGTCCATCCATCTTCTCATGGTTTAGAGGCACACCCTAAAATCCTGGGGAGTCTGCTTGCTTTTTCTGTTGGTTCGTCTTTCACGCTGGCCCCTCAGCGCTTCCTCTCCTGCCGGTGACAGTTACTCCTCATTGGAAGGAAACCACATTGTACTTGCTAAAGCTGCAAGAATGAGACCACAGTCCATTTTGGTAATATCTCCTTTGAAGTTTGTGTGGACCGAGTGGCTTTGTTGTCTAAATGTCCTTCTATTATGAGTGATGCATACCACTGGCTCTTTCTGCCCTTTGGCCATTAACTTGGTGGCACTTCTTCCAAACAATCTGTCTCCAGAGTTGAAATGGAAGCCAACGACGGCTTCTTCAGCTCTGCTGAAGGACGTCTTGATGCTGGACGCCAAATCCCAGCCCTTTTGCCCTGTTCTCAGGACCACTCTTAGGACTATAGGGATGTCCTCCCTTCTGTGGAGAACATGTGGATGTCTAACGAGACTGACACTACATTTTCAGCAAAACAGAATGACCTTTTTTCCTCTAGTTTTTTCTAAATCTTTAAAAATCAAAGATGAGGGAAAGTCAAGACAAGGAAAACTAACATTTATTTTGTGTCTTTCCTGTGCCAAGTAGGGCTGCACGACGCAGCCTCCACTTGCCTCCTTAACTGTTGCTTGCCCCATGCTCACCCCTTGCTCTCTGCATCCCAGGAACACTGGCTTTCTGTCAGTTCCTTGGATGTGCTGTGCTCTGATGTCCCCTGCCTGGGAAAATGCTGTCCCTCTCCACCTAACAGCTCCTCCTCATCCTTCAGATCTCTGCTCACTGATCACTTCCTCCAGGAAGGCTTCCCTGACTTCTCTGACAGGGTCAGTACCTCTATCCTAGATTCTTCTGGCCCCATGTGGCTCTGTTTTGAAGTACTGAGCACAGTTGTAATTTTATCTTTATTTTTGTGATTATTTTATTTTCTCTCTAACTAGACTGTATGCTCCATGACAACAGGAACCATGCATGTTTTTGCTCATCATGGTATTTTAAGCCATGTTTCGAATTAATGAATGAGTGGCTTTCTTAATTCTCAGAAAATCCTGCACTACAGATATTTTAAACTCATTTTTCTTCAAGATAAAGCAGCACTGTATGCTGGGCTAAATTATTTGTCCAAATCATAGCAAGTGATAGAGCCTGAGACCATACTTATTCATATATTCATCCAATATTTATTGAGTGCTTACTGCATGCTTCGCTCTGTATCAGACAGTGGAATAACACAACAGATAAGTCACAATTCTTTCAGGAGCTCCTAGTCTATTTGAGCGAGAGAGGTTTGTAAACAAAATAAGTCCAATGAAATATGACAACTCAGGTTAGGATGTTTGCCCAGCACACAGCAGGCGTACATAGGGGAGGGTGGCGGGTCTATCGGAAGAGCAGAATTCTGAATCGTGAAGTATACGCAAGCGCTTACCAAACAGATCGGTAATAGGGCATTAGGGTGGAGGGAGCCCTGGAAGCAAAGGCATGGCAGACCATGAGAGCGAAGCCCCTGGGACAGACCAAACGGATTAGAGGGGTAGGAACATAGTGGGCTGGCAGGGCAGGGAGGGCCTCAGATGCTATAGAAGGACCTCGGACGTTATGATATATCTACGGGGAGTCACTGAAGGGCCCCAAGCAAGGGAGATCTGACCGGATTTCAGAAAGGTCACTCTGGAAGTGGAGGGTGGTCGGCAGATTAGGAGCAGATGAGTCTGGAAAGTGGAAGAGCAGAATAGAGGACACAGCAGTGTCCAAGAGAGGGGTAATAAAGACCAGAACCATGGCAGTAGCAGCAGGGGTGGAGGGGAGTAGATAGAAGAGATGTTAAAGGAAGAGAAACCGACAGGTTCTGATACCCACTGGGCGTGAAAGCTGAGCGTGAGGGAGGAGTTTGGGGAGATCCTGGAGTTTTGGGGCATGACTGTTTGGGTGGATGGTAACATAACTTTCCCACATACAAAGGGCAGAAAGAGGTTTGGGAAGGTAGAAAATAAATTCTATTTGGGGCCCACTGAGTTTAAACTGCCTGGGGGACCTACGAGTGGAGCTGCCCACTGGGCTAGAGAAAGTAACGTGGGAAATCAACTTGCTGTTGGGAGGTGGAGCCCGGGCTGTGAAGGAGTCATGGGGAAGGCTCAGAGAGGAAGGCGGAATCCCAAGGAACCAATCCCACATTCAGGTGTGGACTGGGGCTAGAGCCAGGAAGGGAGACAACGATTCCCAACATTTTTATTCTAACAAAAGAGAATGGGAAATGGTTCCCACCATATAAGAAAAATCATACTCTCCTCCTGATACATTATGTTCTTTGTTGGGGCATTTTCATGGTGTTTTGGCACATTCTTACCAGGCTGCTTAGTGATTCTGAGAATTTGCCTGACCTCTTTTGGAGAAGCTGGGCCAGCTCTGTGCATACACATTTAAATTGTCCACATATTGCTGAGGTCTTTAATTACTCCTCACAACCTCACTGCTTTTTTTCTTCCCTCTACTTCCTCCCTGCAGTCTCAGAGGAAAACATTAAAGTGAAGATGTGAAATGATTTAGCAAGGATTACATCCCCCGTCAGTGGCACAGCCGGAGTTGAAACCCAGGCTCATTGCGCTTCCCTTCCTACACTTAAGGTCTCACATGACTTCAAGTAAAAGTTCGTAGATAGCCCTGCACTAATTGGTATTTCCTGTACAATCTGGCCCTCGCCCTTCATTCACACTCGTGTGCCAGGCACTGCTGAAGTGCTGGGGATAAAAGATGAAAAGACATGATCCTTGTCCTCTGGAGCTCCCAGGCTGCTGGGAGGCTGGACTGGTGACAGTCAGGGGACACTATGATTCCTGCTGTGGAAGAGGTCTGTGCAGGTGCCACCAAGGGTGGAGAGCAGGGACGAATTCTATCCTGAGGTCTGGAGAAGACATACGATACTTATACGGAAACTTAACTTTCTTGACGTGTAAACACAACCATAAAAACAAAGAAATTCAAATAAATGAAAGAGAATCTATGGCCACTATGAACAAAACTTAACATCGTCTTGGATTTATATCCAACTGTCATGAAACCAAGAGGAAGCTCGAAGGAAGAAAAAGTGTAACAGAAGCAAGTGTTACATAACAGTGCCAACCAGGAGGTAATCAAAGCTGCTGTTATCAAACTTGAAAGGAAATATGGAACAGAACCATCGGACGTGAACGTAGAGGCTACGGAAAGCAGAGAGCCAAGGTCTAGCGCACATCTCAGATCTCATACACTTGGCCAGGTTTTCTTTTATTTTTCTCCCTTTCCCTCTGTCTCTCTTTTTAAATTATTTAAGGGCAAGTCCGTTCTATTTGTTTCTTCTCTTTGCTTCTCACAAATGAAGGAGTGAGGAGACCGTGGGTTACCACAGCACAAGCTCCTTTTGGCAGCAGCAAGCCCAAGTTCATCACAGAGAGCAAGGTAAATGCAGGAAGGCCCTGCAATATCCTTAGTTCCACAAACGTCATTCACTTCACTTGCAATTCTAACAGCAATGGCTGTGACGTTAGAGGCGGAGGCATCCGTCCTGGAAGTACAGTGGAAGCCTCTCAAGTTCTCATTGCATCTCTCTTCTCCCCATAGCACCATTATTGGATGCTACTCCAGGGCAGGGCTTGCATGGGAGGCACGTTTATTAGTATATAATAATATGTACTAATTATATCATAGTAATCAGCACACCATGCAAAGCATCTTTTACTTCTAATTAGTCATTTAGTCCTCACACAACTCTGTGGAACTGGTGTCTTATCCCCACTAGCAGATAAGGAAATGGAAGTGTCTGGACCAAGGTCACATGGACAGGATGGGGGGCCTGGGATCGGAACCCAGGTCTCACCAACACCAGGGCCCACACCCTCCATCACTCAGCTACCTGCCTTCTACTCGTTCAGAGCAGACAGGAACAAAGATCAGAGCATACCTCTTGGACCATTTTCTTTCTTTTCTGATAACTTCACTGTAGATGTTAATATCTATAATGACATTATATTACTATAAAGAAACAAAAATCTCCAAAATTTCAGTTGTCAATTGTTTATCTTCCTGTTACTGTTCTGTTCCAATTCTGTTACTATATATGCTGATGTTTGACTTAGTTGTAATCAGAAATTAATTTTAAATTTCTGTTTTTCTTCTCGATGTTATTTCAAAATCTGGCCCCATGTTCTGACACGGTTCACACCACTTGTCATTTTAAATAAAATATTTTAAATGGCCATAAAATATTTCATTCTGGCCATTATATGATTTCCTTCCAAATAACCATGGATAGTTTTCATGTACTTTCCCCCCCATTCCTATTCTTATTATTTGCCATTGAGGCATTTACAAATTACAAGCATTTCTAAAATGCCTATCATTTAAAATTTACTTTTCTTGTCCACTGAGTTCCTTGGATATATGACTTGACTAAAATTGCAAAAAAATTAAAGTGAATAGGTTAGATAAGAATTACTTAAAAAAATAAAATAGCAGATAGCTTTTGAAACATCCCTGGAATGAAAGCTGGACGTTCTGTGAAGATATCCTGAAAGAGTATATGGACTCAGCAGAGAAGGGCAGCTGTGCAGGCATTGTTATTGGAAGACAGCGACACGACGACACTATCCAACAAAATCCATGTATGAGAAGGAGAAAGCATATTCACGTTTTAATCCTCTGCTTTTGGACTCTTCTTTTACAACGAAATGTAGCTGGGAGCAAGAAATCAAGTTGAAAAGACTACATAACTCTCTCTCAGCTTAGTGCAGTTTTCCCCCACGTTGACAAAGCTGGAACCATCGTAAAGCACCAACAAAACTTCACTGCACAGAGTTGCAGAAATGGAAAGAAGTTAAGTCAGCCTTTTATCCAAAGTCTCTTACCTAAATTAATTATTAAGAGCCATTAAGGAAGCAAAATGTAACCAGATGGATAAGGAGGAATAATATGTGATCGTGATTTTCTAAGAGGCTATAATGTGCTGTTTTTCAAGCCAAGACCCTGATTTATAGCCGCCCATTTACTGGAAGATGAGGCATGCCCGCCCCCAGCCCTTTCTCCAGGAGCTGCTGTGGAATGTTGCTCAACCCCAGCACCTCCTTGTCGGGGCAGTGTCTCCTTCCTGTCTCAGCCACGAGCTTCCCTTTTGTTGTGGAGAATGATTGTTGGATCATCACCCACAAAGGGACGGTGGGGACAGCTGGAGCCAAGTCTACCCTGAGGGCTATGTTGAGGGATGGCTCAGGGATGGCTGCAGTGGCCCTGATCACCATGACTCCTGTGCTGTGCTGTGCACTTGGCACACTTTGTGTATATCATCTCTTTTACGCCCCACAACACCCGCACGAGGAAAGCCCCCATCAACCTGATTGTGCAGATGAAGAAAGCAAGACAGAGGTCAGGAAAGTTGTCCAAGGACACACAGTGACTGAGGTGCTTGTAATCCAGCCCTATCTCTTGATCCCTATGCTGTGTTACCTCCTAACATGACCATATATATGTGCTTTTGGTCAGTCAATCACAAACATCTCCAAATTTCCACTGAGTGTGTAATAAGATGGAGAAAAATATACTCACAGAAATTCTGGGTGAGGTGGAGAGTAGAGAGGGAACCAGGCAAGAAAGTTACCCTGCTGAGACGACAGCCCACAGGAGAAGCAGTTGGAGTGGAGCTCAGATTACATTCCCCAGGAGGCTGGGTGCACTAGAGAATAACGTCACCTCAGTCTTGGAAGGGGTGGAGGGTGAGATGACGGGGAATGTGGAAGAGAGGGAGAGAGGGACAGGAGGTGAGGTGGTGAAAACCGTGTGATGTCTATGTGATGGCTTCCCCACCGCCTTCTACGTTTCAGCAGAGACTAAACTCACAAAACACTCTGTGTGTTGGGGTTTTTTGTTGAGAGCAGTGAAGGAGCAGCCTCCAGACTCCAGATCACAGATGCAATGGAAACAGTGAGACCAAAACTTCCGCCTTCCCCTGTAGCAAAATGGGGGAGTGGGGCCAGTGACACCTGAACATCACTGAGGGCCATCACGAAGGATATCGAGGACATTCTTCCTTCCTTTGAGGAACGCACAAGGAAAAAACAAGGAAGGGGCATTTTCCTCACCAGCTAGCAAAACGCACTACAAACCTCTAGTAATTAAAACAGAGTGGTATAGACAAACAAATGAAAAAAAAATCAGTAATACAATCTCATAATCTTATAATTTTCCAATCTGCTAGTAAAACACACCTGTATTTCATGATTTGAATTTGCATTTTCCTGATTTCCAGAAAGGGTATGAATTTTTGCAAATGCTTACTGACCGTTTGCCATTGATTCATCCATGCACTGAGTCTTCGTATCCTTCGCACATTTTCTGTTAGGTTATCAGTCTTCTTTATATAACTTTGTTGGAACTCTTAATACATACAATTATTATATATATTACAATTATTAGTCTTGTCTTTTATATGTTTCAAAAATCTTGAGTATCACTATTTTCAACTTTAATTATGCTATCTTTCGCTGCACAGAAGTTTTAGTTTATATGTGGTCAAATCTGTGGATCTTTGCCATTATGTCTTTTGGGTTTTGTGTGTTGTGGGGAAAATATTACTCTAATACTACCAGGGTATACTTTGGGAGTATGGCATAACGTTTTGAAAGGCAATTCAGCAGTGTTCCCTTTTCATACAGAAAATTCACTTTTCTAAAACGTTCTTCCCTCTTCATGGGAATATTTTGGTAGGAAGAAACTGTACACCATATGCAAATTCATATTGCCTGGATGGAAGTGACTCTTAGTGGCTGAGGAGTAAGTAATTGATGACACACCTGATTCTTTAACTACTGGGGCACACAGTGCAGGGAAAAGAGTATTGAAAACGAGACGGGGAACTGGTACACTTCTTGGACTTCTAGTTTCATTTTTTAATTGATACAGTTCAATAACAGAAAGACTTCCTGAACCTCCTGATAGATTTAAATATATTTCTGATTGTCACTTTTTATTTCCTGTTTGGCTTGTTTTCATAGATCCAACGAAACTGCGAAAGTTGATCCAGAGTTTACCTCAATGGATGAATCCTGCTGTAGCTGCTTCAAATGGAGAGATGTTTGCGTGTCACAACTGGGAATATGTGGTTCATGGTCTAAACGGCTGAGTTTTGCCAACCCTAATGCAGCTGGCCCTGCCTTGGACACATTTCCATTTACAAAATAATGTGTTTTCCAATCACTATGTTAATCTAATTAACAAAACTCATCAATACTCAAGCTGTTTCATCTTAATTCTTCCTGCAACACTGATTCCATCCTCCTTCTTAAAACAGTCTCATTTTGCATTATGTGAGTTAATTTTAGAGCCTAATAAGTACATTGCTAAAACCCATATGAAAAATTATAACAAAAGTAAAACACATAAGATCTAAGTGCCAAGATAAATTCTGTCATCTGGTGCTTTGTCTCTACCTAAGTACATTTGTTTCTCTCCCATCTGTTTGGCAACTTATTTAAGTAAATTCAGATTTCTCCTAGAATTAATCTGGCTTCCGTATCAAATGGCAAATATCTTTATTTGAAGAAACTTTGCATACTTATTATTTAATTCCCATCATATACTCTATGCTATAACTATTACTATCCCCATTATACAGATAAAAATACTGAGTCTGAAAAGAAATAAAGTAACTTGCCTGAAGTCATACAGTTCTTAAGTGGTATAACTGGAATTTGGATTAGTCTTGTCTAGCTTCACACCCACTGCGTTTTCCATTACAGGACATTTCCACCCTCCCACTTTCCAAGAAGGTCAGGATGGTGGTGTTTGACTCGGACTCCAGGGTGGGAGCTCTCAGTGGTCTCTCTTAGGAGAGAGTGTATGTCAGAGAGGTCTGGAAGGCTGCAACTCCAGCAGGCATGGACCACGCTGGGCCACCTATGGAAGCAGTCCTTTCCTCATTCTTCCAAAAGTCTTCCTTGTGCTTTCCCTCTTTGGTCACAAAGGCTCAGAAAATTTCCCCTCCTATCAGCTAACAGGAAGGTATTAAAGAAGCTCTCCATCTCACCGCTTAGAAGGTGGAAAATCACATCAACAGACCACTGAAGTTAATGGCCCAATGAGGATCACAGGCAGCATCAAGTAGGAAAAGGCACCAGTACCTTGGTGGATATTACCAAATCAACCATGTCTGTCTGAGATGGCCCAGCCGACATCCTATGTTATATATAGAAAGTCCACAGAAAGAACAAAGGATTTGCAGTCGGATAGGCTTAGGTTTGAATTCCGGTGACACTATTTACTATTATGTGATTTTCAGTGCAACTTTTTAGAACCTTAATTCACCTGTAAAATGGCGTGAATAGAACCACCTCAGAACAGTCAGCAAATGGCAGTTACCATCAGGACTATTAGTAGCAGGAGTGTAGACCTGAGCTTCTCTATCTTTCTTCTATGCAGAGAAACATATGACACTGAATACAAAGTATGTGCAAAATGCATAGCTCACAATAGGCACCCAATAAGTAATAGTTATTATTATGATGATGATTATCACTGTTACTATTAGTAGAGAAGATTCCAACTGGCCTTGTCAACTTCTGGGTCTTAGGGAAAGACAGAAGGGATAAGAGTATAGAATAAAGAAGCAGGATGGTAAGAGGGAAGAACACAAAAAGGCAAACATTTGTAACTTATGGGAAACTCCCCCTTAACTTCTGTTCCAAGAGTCTGATGAACAAGTAGGCTAAAACTTTACCATCGGCATAAACTTCTGGATAATTATTTCACCTTTGCTGTCTGAGCAATATAGCCATTGTGAGAGAAAAATAGCGACTCGCCTGGGACTGTGTTTAGCTGTTAAGAGTCATCATGTCAGAACTGAGTAATGGAACCGAAGCAAAATGAGTAATTCCAAAAATACACCTTTGAAATACCAAAAATAATCGTGAAAACTATAAAATTGAGCAATAAGAACTTATCTGGGGAAAGCAATTAAGGGACAGAGACGTACTTAAGGAACTCCTGCTGTACACGTATTTTTGCAAAGAACGTTAAGTTCAGATGGTCCTCGGCTTCTAAAGGAGTTGCATTTCCCAAAGGCCTTTTGAGTTCATATTTGGAACCTGAGACACACATCTCCATGAAGAAAAGAAGTCATCTGTGGGGGCCTGCCTGGCCCAGGGAACCCTGTTTAATTCACCCCGGAGCTGAGCCATCCTCTGCAGAGCGCAGTGGGTAGTGTGACAGCATCAAGAGCTCTAGCTGGGCTTGGGCGCACCAGGGTTTGCACGCCCGACCTGCCTCTTATTAGAAACGTAGGGGCCTGGGCAAGTAAATACATCACTATAAACCTCAGTCTACTCTTTTTTTTCTAGCTCTCCTGACGTATAATCGGTACAGAAAAACCTGCACATAATTAATTCATACAATTTGGTGAGTTTGAATATATGTACACACTTGTGGTACCATCACCACAAACCAGGTAATAAATATATCCACCACCTCCCAAAAGTTCCCTTGTGTCCCTTTTTCATATGTTTGTTTCTTCGTGTGTGTGTGTGTGGCAAGAACACTTAACATGAGCTCTATCCTCTAACAAACTTTTATGTCCCCAATATCTTATCGCTAACCATAGACTCTATGTGTACGGCAGGTCTCTGGAACTTACTCACCTTGGATGACCATAACTTTATGCCCCTTGAACAACAGCTCCCCACGTCCTCGCCCCCTATGCCCTGGTAATGTAGCTCCACTGTCTACTTCTACGCCTCTGACTATTTTAATGCCTCATCATGCAGCGTTTGTGCTTCTGACATTTCACTTATCATAACGTCTTCCAGGCCCATCTATGTTGTCCCAAAGGAAAGGATTCTTTTGTCATATGGCGTGGAAATAGTACCAGTTCATGGGTCCACGTGGGCAGGAAGTGAGACCATGCCTAGGAGTGCTCACTCAGCACACACAGCTCTCAGTAAACGTCAGTGACCACTAGTATTAGTAACAGAAGCGCAGGCCTGATCTTTTCTCTCTCTCTGCTAGGCAGCTTTTACTTGACAGTGAAGTCAGAACTAAAGGAAAAGCCAGGAACATGGTAGACATGAACTCTGTTAACAGGGAAAAAGAGAAGAGGCTGGTGGCAGGACTGTTGTGGCTGGGGTCCCATGTAGTCCAGGTAATCTGTACCACCTTTCTATGCATGCGTGGTTAAAAATGCACACAGGACAAAAGGCATAAAATGGAAAGAAAAATGCTTCCTCCCCTTCCGATACCCATCGGTGCATATTCTTGTGTGTCTTCAGGAAATTCTTACGTGCTTATATCAGCCTCAGTTGATCTCTATACTTTTTTCTATCCCTGTGTCTGTGTGGAAACTTCTCACTTTGTATTTACACAAAGGGATTATGCTAGACATGATCTTTTGTCCGTTTTCTTTTTTCACTAAACAACACATCCCAGAGCTCTCTCCACACACAACGTACAGTTATCTGCCTCATTCTTAATGATGCAGAGGTATTCCACTGTATGAATGTACTTGATTTTTTAACCTGACCCCCATCAGTGGACATTTAATTTTTTCTCAGCAGTTTATAATAACATTACTTCAATAAACGTTCTTGTCCAAATTCCAAAAAGGATACCTTGATTTCCAGTTGGTATTTATTTAGAGGTTAATTTAGAGAAAAATAGCATCTTTTAGAATCTTCCTATTTAAGAATGAGGTACAAATTTATGTGTCTTGTATATTGTTTGATAGATTTTTAATGTTACTTTTACATCAGCCTTTTATATATTATGTAAATATATATTTACAATTACACAAATTTATATATTTTTACAAGCTTATCCAGAGGGTAAATTTCCAGCAATGGGGCTGCTAAATTAAAGAATATGTGCTTTTTTCCTTTTTCTCTTGAGAAATACTGCCAAATATTTCCTTAAAAAATAATGCACTGATTTGCACTCCTACCCACAACAGGAGAGTTTCTGCTTCCGCTTGCCCTGGCTGACACTGAGCATTAGCAAACACCAGAAACACTGCCACCAGGTACACAAAAAGAAACATCTCATTTTATTTGGCTTTTCTTTGATTGTGAATGATATAACACTAATATTTGTTTTTAACGTTTGTTTGCAGTTTGTATATATTCTTCCACAAAATTCCTGTTCATATTCTTTGTTCTCTATTTTTAAAGATTTCGTTCTCTCAGTTAAGTAAATTGGCCATTTATCATATCTTTTCTTATACTAATTTGAAATGCTTCATTTTTTTTTAATACCAAACGTTTATATGAATTTAACTTTGCTTCTAGAATCTTTATTCTTTTCCACTGATTTATTTCTTTTTCAGCTCTAAACAGATTTGGTTATTAAAGCTTCATAACTTATTTCATATCTTGACTGGTTAGTGTTCTCCTCCCCCTGTAATCTTTTGCCTGTTCTTGCAGGTTTATTTCTCCAGATGCACTTGCTTGCCATTTTGTCAAATTCCAAAAAGGATACCTTGGTTTCCAGTTGGTATTTATTTAGAGATTAATTCAGGGAAAAATAGCATCTTTTAGAGTCTTCCTATTCAAGAATAAGGTACAAATTTACATAAGTCTTGTATGTCATTTGGTAGATTTTTAATGTTAATTTTACTTTGGCCATTTGTATATTATGTAATATTGTTAATTTTTTCCTATATATTTTTATCATTTGGTTATTATTATAAACAGGATCTCTTCTTCCTTCATATTTTCTATTATTTATTTCTTTAGCAATTATGTAATGAGCCACCTTACCATATTCTGTTAACAATATGAGCAATTGTTTCAGCTTCATTCTCTCAGGTTTTCTTGATATACAGTATTTTGCCTCCTTTTTTGCACTGTTTATTTCTTTCTTTGGTATAAGTGCATTTGCCAAAACAGGAAAATGCTAAATAATAAGGGGAAATGGCATTTGTTCATGATTTTAATGGGAAAACATTTAATGTTGTATGATTTATGCTTTCTTTTAAACTGATGTTAAGAAAATATTCATCCATTCCTATTTTGCTAAAAGTTACTTGTTCCTTTTTTTCAGGATTGAATTTTACCAAGTGCCTATTTGGCGTCTATTAAAATTAAACATAGACATTTTTCCCTCAAGGAATCAAAGGAAAACAAAATGAATTATAGGAATTTTTTTTTTATTGTGAATTTTGCAAACTTTTATGTAAATAAGTTTGAAATGGATGCTCCTCCAGGAACTATATGCCTGGAGATTTTGCATGTTTTCAAATATTCTGCTGTCCTTAGACCTCAAACACAATTTGGCTGGGTATAACATGCTTGGAGCAAACCGAAAAATGCACAGATTCTGCCCCTCAGAAATGCTAATGTTCACGTTAAAGGAACATTCAAGTCGTGCACAAATACCTAAGGATGTCCATTGCAGCTTTAGATGTAAACCTAACACAATGAAAAACAATCTAAATATCTACACAGAATGTAATAAAATATGGAAGTTAAAAAGAACAAAAAACACTAATAGGTATCAATGAAGGCAGATTTAAAAATTTTTGTTAAAAACTAAAGCAAGTTGCCTTATGAATCCATATTGATATAAATAAGTGGTTGAATAAATAAATAAATGGAAGTGAAAAAATTAAAAATACATAAATAAAGCAAGATGCAAAATGATGCATACAGCATGACACCATTTATATACATTAAGGAAAACACAACAAATATTTTATGGCTTTTATAGGTACATATCATATAAAAGTATAAAAATGAAGAGGCCAGCCCAGTGTTGTAGTAGTTGGGTTTGGGCACTCTGCTCTGGTGGTCTGGGCTTTGTGGGTTCAGATCCTGGGTGTGGACCTACACACTACTCAAGTCAGGCTGTGGTGGCATCCTACATACAAAATTGAGGAGGATTGGCACAGATATTAGCTCAGGAACAAACTTCCTCAAGCAAAAAGAGGAAGATCAGCAACAGATGTTAGCTCAGGGCCAATCTTCCTCACCAAAAAAAACAAAACAAGAACAAAAACGAGGTATAAAAATGAATATTGGAATGACATACTTACTGAACTTAGAGTCTAGATGTATGTCTTGGGACACTTTAACTTATCTGTAATCATGTAACTTTTTTTGAGGAAGACTGACCCTGAGCTAACATCCGCTGCCAATCCTCCTCTTTTTGCTGAGGAAGATTGGCCCTGAGCGAACATCTGTGTCCATCTTCCTCTACTTTACATGTGGGACGCCTGCCAAAGCATGGCTTGATGAGCAACACCTAGGTCTGTGCCCTGAATCTGAACCGGTGAACCCTGGGTCCCTGAAGCAAAGCACACAAACCTAACTGTTGCATCACCGGACCAACCCCTCATGTAACTTTTTAAATGGAAACAATGTAGTCATTCATTATGTATCTCACACACACACATACACACACTGAGGAAAAGGTGGTAGGAATGTGACAAAAGATTAATAGTAGCTATTTCAGAGTGGTAACAATAGGGGTTTGAGTTCTTTTTCATCTATTTATATTTAAATTTTTAACTAACGATTACATGAAATTCTTGGATCACTCTTTTTCTTCCTAACTTTGCACACGTTGCTCCATTGCCTTCCGCATTGACTGTTGCCTTGGAGAACTCTGAGGGGAGCCTGAGTTTTCCA
The DNA here is from genome assembly GCF_041296235.1 of Equus asinus. NCBI lineage: Eukaryota > Metazoa > Chordata > Mammalia > Perissodactyla > Equidae > Equus > Equus asinus. Next base: position 70,085,742 of record NC_091796.1, read on the forward strand.
ACTTCTAGGAGATTTGTTCTTATGAGGAAAAAAGATGCCTGCAGAATTAATTCTCCAGCTACAAAGTTTAGCCAGAGAATGTATGTGTCGGCATTGAGGGCTCTGTATCAATTTTTCCTGGAACATAAAATGCTCTTTGGATCCAGAAAATCCGTTATATCAGGATTTATTGGAGGGGTTATTTCTTCTAGTATTTTTTCTGTCTCATTTGTTCTATTTTCTAACTCAGATATATCAGTTTTGCTTTTGCTATATCATCTTTGAGATCCATAACTATTATCTTCTAATGTTTAAATCTCTCTCTTCCCCTTTTACACCCATTGATTATTTCAAACCTTTCTTCTGTGTCCTTATTGCAGGTTCTATCCATGTCTGTTCTCTTTTTCCTATTTCTAATTTATTTATCATGGGGGTAACAATATTGTTTCGGCCTTTAATTTCTTTCTTTGACTCTGGCACTTCCTTTTTTAATCGCATTCTGTTGCTTTATCGTCTTGTCTTTGTTTCACTTTCCATTGAATTCATGCTCTTTTCAGTTTTTATAGCAAAAAAGAACATGCAGGTAAGATGTTTCCATCTCATACCTATTTTTCTCCCAGAACAAACTCTCTCTCACTGGCCTTCCATCCCCCTCTCCTTTGTCTTCCTTTGTGCTCCTCACTCTTGCCTGGTTTTCAAGTGTTTGCTTTTCCCCTTGCTCGTGTTGAACCTGAACAGCTCTGTCAAGACTGTGTAATTGCTTCTTGGCTCTCCTCCGTATTCTGACCCCCTTCATCTTTGCCTTTTATTTTAAGTCTGAGAGTTGGATTTCAGGTTCTATCCAGGGGTGAGTTCAGCCAGGACTACAGGCAGTTATGGTTAGCAGACCTGGCCACTGTCCTCCCATCTCTGCTCCTGAAAAATAAAGATCCTGCTTCTGGGTGCACACCTTCTAATTCACCCTGATGCCAAGGGATGTCATCCTCATTTTCCTTATTTCCCCAAAAGGTGGAGCGAAGGAATCTTCATTTAGACAAACCCAGAATCTAATTTCTCTGTGTCACCCTCCTCTACCCAGTAATGGATCCCACTTTCTTCCCAACCAACAAAGGTCAAAGACATGCATTTTGGCCACAATAGCATCTTCCTATGGCCTGACAAGTGGGTCCTCCATGTAACTCCTCCTCCGGGCTCCTGCCCCCCTCGTTTACTTCACCCTTCATCCTCCAGTTGATGAATCACTAATTAGTGCTGGAGATAATTTGCTCGGGGTAATTATAATCACTCCCTCTCCCCTCTCAGCTTTTTTTCCACCTGGTCAGTTTAATAAAGGTTAGTCTCCATGCTTTTTCTTCCTTTAGTGAGGGCATAGAAAGGGCTTTTCAAACTCTTCCCCGGGGCTGCCTGACCCCTCAGAGGTTCCATCTGGATTGAGATGCTTCCATCTGAATTGAGGAGTCCCAGAGACTCCTTAGCCTGTGTCTGCTCACATTGTATCCCCTCAGCTGCCTGGGGAGCAGAAAGTAAGGGAATGGAATCAAGAGCCTCGAAGGTTCCTGAGGTTTGCACTTCTTTCTTTCCCTGGCTGTTAGGTCGCATGAGGCTGTACCTCTGCCTTTATTGAACGGCAGCCAGCATACTTTCTGCTGTTTGTAAATTTATTTAATCTTTGGGCATGCTGTTGGCTTTTGGGAGAAGGAGATTCTGTGATCTGGCTTCACTGCATCTTATCCTAGAAGTGGGGTTAAGGATATATATAGCAGGGACTCTCCCCCCAAAAGTAACTCAGTAAGTTTTACTCTTGAACAGAAAAGAATATCAACTCAACCTGAGGGAAAAAAAGCTTCTGAAGTAACAGATCTATTTAAATACGCATGTATGTGTGTGCATGTGTAAGTAAATGTGCAAGCCAAATAAGAACTGGACATATTACATCAGGTAACCTTTAGGTATTTATACAAAATGACAAAATAACAACTGCCTTAGTAGCACCAGGGAATTTAAACCCAGACCGACCGACAACACTCTTTAGAGCTCAATTCTGAAAGGGGGGTCAAAATCCTCTAGCTGATGCTCTCTCTGTATTTACTGTCATTCCAATGTCATTGGAAATGCCAAGAGGTAGTCAGCATATTCTTAACAAAATTACACTTAATGGTGAATATTATAATATTGAGTATTGTATCAAATGGTGAACATTATATCAAAAACCTCAAAAACAATTTAAAAGCTGAATCTTTCAAAAAGTACTGGTAGAAAGTAAGAAAAGGTCAATAATAAATTTCAGATTTCCTGGGAGCTCTAGTAAATGTTTCTGTAAGTGTAGAGAACTGTTAAAAGGAGATCTTCTTCTGTGGGCACCAGAACGAAAGCCAAAGTCTCTCTTTCACTGTGTCGTGCTGGGTTGAAGTGATCTATATGACTTCAAGGGCCGACTGCAAGGTAAGGAGACAGCGAAAAAGTCCCAGAAATCATGTGACAGACTCAGCCGGGTATTTTTTTTAAAGGCTCTAAAAATACTGTTTCAAGCAATCGATCTACTCTAGCCCCAAGGTCAAACCATGACAACCTTGGAAGAAATTATTGAAACTGGCAAAACCTGAAGAATACACATCATAGCAATTCTACTGAGAAACAAAGACTTAGCATTAACGTAGCTACATTTACTAATTAACATAGAGCATACATTTTGAACCAATATGCAGGATTTTACTTTGTTCTAGACAAAACCAAGATTTTTTCTACATAAACTTGATTTCCTAGTTTTATTCATCCTGCCAAGTGATGGAAGCCGAGCTCCATGCTGGGCACAGCCATTGACTCAGGGTGTGTAAGCCAGGGGCTCCACCTTTACTTTCAGCTGCCCTTAGGATCAAAGGTGGGACTAAACTATAAATGCAACCCCTTTTTTTTTTAAGTACAGAAGCACTCAGCTCCATTCCAAGTCTGTTCAGCCAAGGTAAAGTAGATGATTGTGTCAATCGTCTGGATAATTTAGGCAAAATCAAAACAAGAGCAACAACAACAAAAAATACTTAGTTCATAACGTTAGAAATCTAATTAGAGACTACTTACTGTATGTAAGTGTGCAGGCGTGTTTTTAATCACATATATTTCATTCCCTGTGCCCAGGGACTTTTATCAGAGAATTCACAAAAATTCCATTACCTTCTTAGGATCACTCACGTGTGCGTGTGCACACACACACATACACACACACACACATACAGAGTAATAAGATCAAAAAGCTAGCCAGACATACATTCCGTTAGACTATCTTAGGGGTCATTATTCTAATTTACACTTGCTGTGGTGCTACTATCAAAAATCACCTTCACTGAGGCCAGCTTTAGCCTCAGCCCAAATGCCCAAGTTATATAAAAAATATTGATCATGAGTTTCAAACACTGTCTTTAGCAACCCCCTCCACCCTATGCATATTGCCCCTACCCCAGCATCCATTACACTGGGTAGCACCCATGAATCTTGAGTTACACTGACCCTTCCTCCAGTCCCAGGGATGCTCATTGGTTTAAACTATTCAGGATGGTTTATCTCCTTTACCACAATTATTGATAACCCAAAAATAGTAAGTATATGGCATTATCTTGGCCATAGTGACTAATTCAGGTATAGGCATGTGATCTAAAATTGTTCCAGTCAAAATGAAATTCAATTTCCTTGTTGAATGATTGAGGAACAAGAAACTCTTCCCCCAACCCCATCTCTAGATGTTATCAAAACTGCCTGTAGCCCTAGGAGCTGCTAGCAGTATCTTGTTGACTTACAAAGGAAGACAGATGGAAAGAATTATGGACAAAAAGCATCACAGCCCCGAAAGTACAGTAAGTCACTGGATTAAATCACCCCTGATGCCTGTCTGTCTCTAGAGTTTCCAGTTTCATCAGCCAATAGATTTCCTTATTGTTTTGACCAGTCTGGATTGAGTTTCTTTATACAACACAAAGGCACTTGATTGGCACATCTTCCACCTGCTTCCCAACTGTATCAGAATAAAGTCTTTGTTGTTGTAACAAAAATTCAAAATAACAATGACTTAGTCCAGGGCCATTATGGCAGCTCCATAGTATTGGGACCCAGACTCTTTCTATCTTGCCCTGTCACACCTTGAATGTGTTGTATCAGAATGGCTGAAGGTGGCTCATCCCAAATCCATGTTCTGGCTGAAAGATGAGGAAAGGGAAAAAGAGGAAGGAAAAGGCATACTCTTCTCTTTTAATGGCACAATTCGGAAGTAGCACATACAACTTGTGGTCATATTTTATTGACCAGAAGATGGTTGTACAGCTACATTTACCTATAAAGGAACCTCAGATATGTAGTCTTTATCTGGGCAGCCATATGTCCAGCTAAATAGTCTTCTACTACAGGAGAAGAAAAGAGTGGATATTGGAGTAAAACCAGCAGTTCTGCCCCTCGAAATTTACCAGAGATTGTCCTATATGGGTGCAATAACCTGTCTCCTATGATCAACCAAATCATTTCCATTTGTTTTTTTAAACCTATTTAATATCCACTCCAATTCAGCAGAATCTCAATCCCATCTGCTGAGTTCTACATGAAAATAATTCCATATTGTGTGTATGTTTGTGTGTATATCAACTAAAGTTCAAACTCTGGCTAATTTCAGTACTCTGTGACTAATTGTAATCTTTGATAGGACAAACTGGAATTGGCCCAAATTGTTTTCACTTGAAGATATTAAAGATTAAAAAAGAATAGTAGCGTAACAAGTGTAGGCACTTACTCTTTAAGGCCACTTAATGAGAAAATACTTTGTTTTTTGAACTAATGACCAGATTAATATTAAATGTTGTGGACAATGGCAACCTTAGCCAGAATTCTGAATTTATTCTAATACGTAAAATCCATTGGTTTGTATTACCTGTTAGTGTTCACCTACATAGTTTATCGTGAATAACTTCCTAGTGCCTAGGAAGCTGTATTCACTTGTAGAGTTTTAAAACAAACATCTCATTAAGATGTTCACTAAAAGATAAAGGGCCCAACCTTGAAGTTGATATTTGGTACATACGTAGCACATCGGTACCCGGACTGAAAGATTTAGATGTGTACACATGTAGTTGCTGCTGATTAATGTCACTGAAGATAAGTTTGTTTTCAACCCAATGCCCCATTAGGGGCTCTATTCCGGTATGTATTATGTACTTGGGAGGAAGGAAAGACCAGAATTGGGCTTTATAATAAATATGATTGTTAAAATAATCTCCATCAATCCAACAATCATATTTTAATCACCGACTGTGTCCCAAGTATTGTGTGAGGTACTGGGGCAGATAAAGAAGCATGAGACAAGGTCTCTGTTCCTATGATGTATTCAGACTGGTATTATAGGCACGCTATGTATCAATAAGGCAACACTAATATCACTTTGTGGTTGTTTAAAACTTTCAGTGTCCCCACTGCTTGCAGGAAAATACCTCCGCTTCTTGGTAAGATAGACTTTTTAATAATGTACTGGCTCTTGTTTACTTAGCACCTCCCTATAACACTCTAAACCTTATCCTTACATTGGTACTTGTAATTGCAGGAACATTCTATGCCGTTTCACACCTCCATGCCTTTACATAAACTCCTACCTCAGCCTGGTCTCCTTGTTCACTACTCCTTCTTCAATATTCAGCTCAGATCTCACTTCCATTGTGAAGAAGGTTTTCCCCAACCTACGTAAACAGTATTAGGGAGTTACTCCTTCTAATTCTCTACAAAGAAATCATTCTCTCTGGTCGTATTCATCACATTATTTCTCACTGTTAAGTTACTGACCTCTTTCACTTACTGGACCGTGGGCTCCTGAGGGAAGTGATTTTATACTGTCCATCTTCATATCTTCTGTGCCTAGAATAATGTCTTGTACAAAATAAGAGTTCAATAAAAATTTGTTGAGTTAATGAATAAAGGATCAGGAGTATTAAGGTTGTAAATGAACTCAAAGCAAATTATTATAATCTATGAATAACCTCTTCAAATTCTATGTAAGCCACTTGAATTCTTTGAACGTTTCCCCCATCAGCGTTTGGACTAACAGAAACTTTTGCCTTCCACAAAGATTCTTCTGAAAGATTTATTATTTATTGTGCATGAAGCAGTTTGAATTTATTATATGTAACCAACTATTGCTAAGCACTAAAGAAATCATCATCACCACCATTCTGCACCCTTTTCTGAGCAACTTCTACAAGCACAGAGAGTATGAGATAGCGATATCTTGTGAGGAAAATCCCCTTGTCCAAAAACTACCTTGGGCTCTCTAACTCAAATGGGCTAATTGTATTGGTAATGCAACCTATTGTGCCATTTAAAAACATTGAAACATTGAAAAGGGTCAAAGTGGGAAAGAGAGGATTCTGATTCGGAAAAGGCAGTGCAACATCTGACGGTCTTCTCTCCTGTGAAGCTGTAGAGAGTTCTTTCTCTTTAGTAATAAAAAGTCCATTGTGCAATCGGTAACCAGAACCTAGTGCGTAGTAAGAAGAATAACCCAGGGATGCTTCTCAGCAAAGTCAAAGAGGTGGCTACCTACATGGCATGACATTAGAGATACACAGCAAGGTCTGGCTGCTGCCAACTATCTGCCCATTTTTAGAGCGATTCCTTTAGTTTAAAACATTAGGTGTACTCTCTCCTTATATGGAATTAGAGACTCTGGAGTCGTATTACAGATAAAAGTCTGCCTTTTCACTACTTTTGCCTAGTCCCAGCTGTTAGCACTATTGAGGAGTAGTGTTTTATAGTGATGAGGATCACAAGATTTGGAGGAACATGTCTTCTAGTTCAAATATAGCTCTTCCACTGACTAGTTGCATGACCCTGGGCAAGTTACGTCAACTTTCCAAGCTTTGAACACCTGTAAAATAGCAATCAGAATACTTACTTCTAAAGCTATGAGGATTATATGAGATAAATGTAAGTACCTTGCATAGTATATGGCTCATAGTAAATGGAAATTTATCATTATTGTTGTTGTTACTACTACAAATAATAATGGTCCCACTTTGAGAGGAGCATTAACTCATCATGGCCACAAAGTCCACAGTGAAGAGACAATATATTAAACATTAAGGCAGAAAAAAAACAGGAAAAGTGTGGACATTAGTTAAAAGCAGTGAATTGATGTTGATTCATTAACTGTAACAAATGTACCATACTAATGTAAGATGTTAACAAGAGAGGAAACTGGGTGTGGGGCACACAGGAACTCTCTGTAGGATCTTCACAACTTTTCTGTATATCCAAAACCACTCTAAAATAATGCTTAAAGAAATAATTATTTTAATTAATTAACTAGTTAATTAATTAATTACTATCCTAAATGTAAAAAGAGAGTCTCTATCACATACAGACAATAAAGCATAGGTTACTGGGCCTCAGACTTCTCAATCTCCAAGTCAGAGGCCTAACCCACCCACCTGCTTACTTCCTCCTTCGCTATTTAAGACTGTTCCTCCCTCAGCTTACAGGCAGTGCAGCTCAGGAAAGGAAAGTGCTGTTCAGAATGGAAAGCAAAGTGCAATGTATCCAGCAGAAAGAACTGTAAGTGGGTCACATTAATACTCTCACCTCTTACTTGTCTGAGGCAGTAAATAATGCCGACTTCCCAAGTCAGAAAATGCTGGGGGATCCCGACCCCCTGAATTATACCAGGGATCAGATCCTGCAAAGAAGATTGCTTTTCGACTTAAAAAGTTGGACATAACTCAGGCCGGAGTAGATTTGAATGGCCTGAATTATCTGGATAGCTGTCCCAATTCTTTGCTTTGACTGTGGAGACCTGGCCTCTGCGGGAAATAGGCCATTCGTTCCCTGAGATGTTCGTTCCCTTCTTGGAGGATGAAAACTTACTGAAAAGTCTGGAAACTTTTCACATCTGGATTGAATTATTAGCTTGTAAAGGGATTTACTCAACTGTAAATTCCCTGAGAGCACAAGCAAGTCCTACACAGCACAGCGTCTTGAACAGATCTGACTCTCACTGTCCCCGCACAGGCAGTCACGTGAGGCCGCCACAATCACAGTCCAGGGGACTCCGATTACAGATGTCCTCGCTCTAGTTGTTTTCAGGCAAATGAGAATAGGAGGCATCCTGTCCTTGCGGTTTCATTCAGATAGAAAGCTATTTTCTGCCTGGCCTGTGTCTTTGTCCCAGAGTAAATGACATGTTATCCTTATCAGTTTCACCAAGGGGACGGGGGATTGTTGTGTAGCTTCTTTTTTAAGCAGTAAAAGCTGAGAGAATTAAATGTCACCTGTAAATTCCCAACTCCATTTCTCCTTTTTGTAAAGGTGATCTTTTTCTAAAGGGCTATTTTCATTTTACTGTCACTCTGAAACAGGCAAAAAGATGGCACCTGGTCTGCCTCCAGCTTAGCAAGATTATGATATTATTTTGGATAAAGAAAAAAGATTTGTTAATATAATTAAAATCAGTTGCCATTTTAGCCAGTGAGATTTTGCTTTAGATTATGGCCAGATATTGGGAGGGCAAAACCTGTGATGCTTCCTGGTGGCAAAATTCTTGGACAATCCAGAAGACTCCCTCTTTGCTGTGGCTGCTTGGATATTGGAAATGGTAACTAAAAGAAAATCTTAGACGTTAAGTATATAAATTCTAAATGTGTTACTGCATCCCAAATGCCTACTTCCTCTCAAATTACGTATAAACATTAAGCATAAAGAGTGTGTATTAACAATCAGAATTTAGATTAAAGTTTCTTTTCTAACAGTCATTGAAGCAAATGCAACTCAGATACTCTTACAGCCCAGACTCAGGTAGAGTTAAGTTCAGATAGAATTAAATCACATCCCCTGATGTAAAACAACATACAGAAAGTCATATTCAATTCTGTTGTAGCCTAGGGCCATGTATGTTTCTAGCCCAGTACAGACTGGGATTCAGGAGGTTTTCGACTTAGCCTGAAATTCTGAACTTCAAACAAGTTCTCAGGTGATGCTGATGCTGCCAGATCACGGACCACACTTTGACTAGCAATGTTCTAGCCCCTTCCTCTGAAAAAGTCACAATTCTGCTTATATAGGTTTTAATTAATCCTCAAAATTTTTCATGACTTTATTTTTACTAGCAAATAAATGGAGCCAATAAGAGAAAACGGCCCATTTTTTGCAGATTTCGTTCAACATTAGTAACTTTACCAGTGGTTTCAAAAACTTCAGTTGTCCAAGTGCCCATCAGTGGATGAATGGATAAAGAAGATGTGGTATATATGCACAATGGAATACTACTCAGTCATAAAAAAGACAAAAACATGCCATTTGTGATGACATGGATGGACTTTGAAGGTAATATGCTAACTGGAATAAGCCAGACAGAGGAAGACAAACATCAAATGATCTCACTCATTGTGGAAGATAAACAAACGTATAGATAAGGAGAACAGATTAGTGGTTGCCAGAGGGGAAGGGGGTTAGGGGAGGGCAAAGGGGGTGAAGGGGTACGTATGTAGGGTAAGCGACAAAAACTAGACTCCTGGTGGTGAACACAATGCAGTCTGTACAGAAGCTGACATATAATAATGCACACCTGATATTTACACAATGTTATAAACCAATATGACCTCGATAACATAATTTCTTAAAAAAACTTCAGCTGTCCATGATGTGCTATATCCAGGCACCATTTCCCAAACTGCATTCCTTGGAACACAAGCGAGTTGTGAGACGTTTCTATACTCAAATACAATTGAGAAAAGCTGCGAAAGATGGAATAGCATGTTAATGGATCTCAGAAGTTTTCTAAACACTGCGTGACTCCAAACCTATATTGATTACAGATACCTTTTTCCATGTGTTACCCATGAATTACTGAGATGTCCCATGGAACAATATAGGAAGAACTGAAAATACTGGAATTTTCTCTAATATCTAAGTATAGAAGACTTTAACTTATCACAATCTATCTTCAAATATTACATCCCTTCATGTGCAATGTCATCTATCCAACGGTCCCTTCCACAGGAGGCCTTTCTTGACCACCCCATCTGGAACAGGACGCCAAAGCCCTCGACTCTATCTCCTTATTCTGCTCGTGTTTCTTTTTGATACTTACACACTCTGTGTCTGTTTGTTTATTGTACTCCCCCACCCCCAGTGGAATGTAAGTTCCATAATAAAACTCCAAAAGAAAATTCTCTTTTTTCACTGCTCTATCTCCAAATTCCAAAAGAGTTTCTGGCACACAGGCTCACAGGTTTAACTAAGGTAGGAGAAGAGACGGAGGTCACCAGCCTGGGGCACCTAAGAACCTGGCTAAGTCTGGCCAGGTCTCTGAACCTGAACATCCTGATTGGGACTGAAGCACTGCCTCCCTACAAAGCCTGATTTATATCACAGGACGAAACATTAGGATCATATAAGAGCTTAGAACTAAAACCACCGATGCTCAAATTAATTCCATCCATAAGTGAATCTTTTCCTGGAGGGCCTGCATAGTCTCATAAACTTTGATTATGAAAAAATAAAAGTTTGATCTAAAAATATTGTCCAAAAAAGTGTCTTCCATCACTAATCATCAGAGGATTGCAAATCAAAATCACAATAAGATATCACCTCACACCTGTTGGAATGGCTATTATCAAAAAGACAAAAAGTAACAAGTGTTGGCGAGGTTGTGAAGAGAAGTCCTGTGCACTGTTGGTGGGAATGGAAATTGGTTCAGCCACTACGCAAATAGTATGGAGTTCCTCAAAAAATTAAAAATAGAACTACCTCAAAAAAATATGTGATACAGCAATTCCACTTCTGGGTATTTATTCAAAGAAAAGGAAAACACTAACTTGAAAAGGTACATGCACTTTCATGTTCATTGCAGCATTATTTATAATAGCCAAGACATGAAATATTATTCAGCCATTAGAAAGAATGAAATCTTGCTATTTGCAACAATATAGATGGAACTTGAGGGCGTTATGCTAAGTGAAATAAGTCAGACAGAGAAAGACAAATACTGTATGATCTCACTTATATGTGGAATCTAAAAAAACCCCCAAAACAAGCTTATAGATACAGAGAACAGATTCGTGGTTCCCACAGGTGGGGTGTACAGGGTGGGCCAGATGAGTGAAAGGAGTCAAAAGGTACAAACTTCCAGTTAGAAAAGAAGTCAGTCATGAGAATGCATTGTAGAGCATGGCAGCTATAGTTAATTAAATACTGTATTGCATATTCGAAAGTTGCTAAGAAAGTACTTCTTCAAAGTTCTCATCAAAAGAAAAAAATTCTGTAACTATGTGTGGTGATGATGTCAACTAGACTTCTCATGGTGAGCATTTCCCTATATATACAAATCTGAAATCTTTAGGGCATACACCTGAAACTAACATAATGTTGCATGTCAATTATACCTCAAGTAAAAAAAAATTTCTTCCACAAAAGCCTTTATTCTTCATTAGTTAGGTTTCCTAGATGATACTTCTTGACTTTTACAATTAAAGGGCACATTATGAATTCTGCGTTATGCAGTACTTTCCCAAATTACATGAAAGACCCAGAAAGGAAAGAACATAGAACAAGGATAAAGAATGCATGATGTCCTTCATTCTGTTTATTGAATTCAATCCTAAAATTGGAAGCAGAGGAGGTCTGTTATGGATGATATGAATTACAAACAAAAATAATTATATATGTTTGATTTAATAAAATTATGAATCATAGCCCATAATATTGTATTCTTTTGTTTCTCATTGTATGTCTTCTCAACGCTGATCTGTGAAGATAGAATTTTTTTTAAGTGTGACTGTAATTGAATTAACAAACATACATTGCAATATATTTTTATTTTACCTTTCAAAGCTAAATTTTTTAAACAGGATTCTTCATCTCAGATTTGGCTGAGGCCCCAAAAGAATAAGTGGCTAATATTCCCATATTCTAAAGGAAATAGGGAAACCAACTTGGTCTAACTCTTTGCCCCTAACTCATTCAACATGATAAAAGCATTAAAGTTGGAGAGCCTGAGCGAGTAGCAACTGAAGGGAATATTTCAATGAAGGAAGATGTGGGTATGACTTCAACTCAGATAGAGGGCCTTGCAGAAGAACCTCTCCGAGCTCAGGACGTTCCAGCGCCTGGAAGCACTGAGGGCTGGGGGCTGTGAGGCAGAACGCGGCTGCAGAGTGCAGAGCTGAGTTTGGGACGTAAACGTGTTCTATACACTATGGCCAAAGGAAAGTTGACCTGGGTCATCTTAGACCAGCCCAGAAGTCAGCATAGAACTGCTAGGAGACTTCAGCAAAATGAGGGCAGAGTTGGTCCAGAGGATGTGAAAATCCACTAGAGCTGCAGAAGAACTGCAGATGAGCAACCTGTAGGGACGGGGCGATCTACCAAGAATCCATAACACCCCATAAAAGCTTTAGACACTCAGAGGAGGTCAACAGCCCTTTACGTCAATGCCCTTTAAGAGAAACCTTTCCTGACCCTTCCTCCCCACCCCCACCTCAACCCTGGAAGGACAGCAGCTGCACTGGGACCCGGCAGAGTTAACAGAAAAGCTGCCTGGCCCCCTCTTTTCCACTGCAGCCTCCCGCACGGAGTAGTCCTGAGCTGTGGTCAGGAAAAGCTTTAACTTTAAATGAAACTAGGATGGAGTTTACAAGGACATGACATTTTAATTGAAAGATGTAATTTTTTTTTTGCCACTCGAGGTGGCTGAGGACGTTTTGTTTTCCAAGAGTGACTGACCAGACGAGTTCTGGGACCACTCTAGCACGCATCCAAAATGCAGAGAAGAACCAGCCCCACAGAGCAGCCCAGGAGGGGCTAAGGGGGCAAGGGGAAAGCCGCTTTCGTTTGAACCCTAGGAACCCTGCTCCTTCAACACACCCTAAAGGACATTAGTAATTGCTTCTTACTTGTAATAAATAGAAGTGTGTTTTCATCTCTATAAGCATATTGGGATTTCCCAACATTATACACCAGGGAGTCAGATTTGGCAAATACTTTCTTTTGCTAATATCACTGAGCCACAGCAAAAGGCCATCATTATACAAATTAATGACTTAGTGGGATGTAAGGGTAAACAGAAGCTCATTAACGAATCTGTTAATTGTCCTTCCTTGTTGGAAACATCGGCCTTCAGCATCTGGCTTTAACATATCCATTGGACAGGAAATCACAGAGTTCCATGGCTGCCTAGAAGTTTGGTCAGAGGTTTCCCCTCACCAAGGTCTCCCACCTTGGGAGCCACAAAGCAGCTGAACAGCCATGGCTGAGGGCGGATGAAGTGCAGAGGGCACAACAGAGGCCCCAGGGGCACCTAATAAGATAGAAAGAATGGGGGCTGGCCCGGTGGCGCAGCGGTTAAGTTTGCACGTTCTGCTTCTTGGTGGCCCGGGGTTCGCTGGTTTGGATCCCGGGTGCGGACAGGGCACCGTTTGGCAAAAGCCATGCTGTGGTAGGCATCCCACAGATAAAGCAGAGGAAGATGGGCATGGATGTTAGCTCAGGGCCAGGCTTCCTCAGCAAAAAAGAGGAGGACTGGCAGTAGTTAGCTCAGGGCTAATCTTCCTCAAAAAAAAAAAGAAAGAATGTTTCAGGCTGATTTTCACAGGATGTTTTTATATTAAAATAAACTGGTCTCTGTTCAAAGATTCTGGAGGGAAACTTTCTGAAATTGGCACTTTTCAATTGCCTCTGAAAGATTTTTTTTTTAATTTCCAGCTGCTTCAATCGTTCTTCAAAAAGTATTCAGTGAGCACTCACTACATTCCCAACTCTGTGCCAGCTCCCAGGAAGGAAAAGCATTAATCTTGGGAGATAATTCTCCACGGGTCTCCTGTATTTCTGCACGTCTTATGATGAGGCCCTGACAGCTTTGTGGACTATCCTTTCAAGAATGCTTGTAGAGCAAACAATCTTGGGAGATAGGGAGAGTGTCTCCCTCCTAGGCAGCGGGCAGGTTTGCTTCCCAGCAAGGAAATGATGCCTCCCTCTGAGGCAAAGGTGGGGCAGGTTTGCTGGCAGGCCCCTTAGAAGACTGGAAGCTCTCCTAAGCTCACAGTTCCTTGGCTGTGACACAAACCCACCATGTGTGCAACATCCATGTGGGCTGCTCTGCATCGCCCCCATGGGATTTGAGGGCAGGGGAACTGATTCCAATGTGAAGCACATGGTGTGTTATGAGTAATAAAGTTCTTGATCTCTGACCCAGGAGTCTCTGGTCCTCTGCCAGCAACCATGAAACTGTGGCAAGCTAACTTAGCTTGCAATCAGGGTCAAATCTCCAACCCTTCACAGTTCTTGGTATTCAATTCCTCACGTCAAGGAGCTCATGGTCTTTTGGGGAAGTAAAAACAACAAGTAAGTTCTAAAATAATGTGCACATGGAGTAATAGAAATACGCTTCAGGTGTCATGGGCACACTGCAAAATCAGGGAGGAGGGAGAGTCAAGAAAGGTTTCCAGGAGGTGACCACACTTGAAACAGAATCTTCAAGGATACGTAGGAACCGCCTAGGTGAAGAAGATGGCAAGCATATGCAAAGATAGGACAGCAAAACAATAGGTGTGCGCAGAGAACTAGAGGATTCGCTGATACCGGAGCATCAAGTGTGAGCCGGGATTGACCCAGACCACAGCTGGAGTGGCAGGTAGAGGCCAGGTCATCCTCTCATGTCTCTCCACAGGAGCCTCAATTCTAGTTGTAGCCCCAGGGTCTCCCAAGAGAAGCAAACAAGGCCATCCATTGTGGCTCTGGAAGAAATATATTGTAACTTATTTCTATTTACATAAGTTTTATTGAAAAAAATTTAACTTTATTAATATGTAATATACAGATTGCCACTGACTCCCTCACTTGCTCTGTGTTTTTGACGCTCATGTGTCACACAGCATATGGGGATTCCCAGGGGAAGAGTGTGAAGCTCCTCAATCACCAGCACGTTGTGACACTGCAGTCCATGAGTACTCGGTTGGGACTCTGCAGATTATACCATCCAGCTGTATCAAGCTAACCTTCACAACATGGACAAGTGGCTTATAAAGACTCCAGCAAAGAAACCACAGACTGATGATAGCAATAATGATGCAAACACAAACAAATGACCTGAAAATGGGTTGTCACTTCTAGTCTAACCCTTCATCAGCCACATTGCAAGCTAAAATCAATGACAATTTAATCAGATCTGACCACAGAAATTTGTTTTGTTAATTGAAACGTGATTCATATCCATCATTGATAAAGATGAACTGCATTATAAGTGTCTGTTGTTTCCTGAGATATTAGCTGACATCAGTGTCAAGTCATCACAATTGGTAGGACATTTAAAAACTGAGCATCTTAAACATGGAGTCAATCATTACAGTTTTTTCAGTGCTGCTTAATATTATATGCGCCTCAATCCAGAAAATATTGTTGGGAGATGCATTAAAATATTGCTGCCTATTTGAAGAGGCTTGTATTAGTGCAAATTATACAATGTGGGAGGTTTGCTGCACAGTTGGATGAAGGTACTGGAGTTTCCACATGTCTCAGCTTATGGTATTTGCTAGAGTCTGAATGATAAAATACATGAAGAGTTCCTTTTGGTGAATGACTGAAGCAGTGATTCTCAACTCTGCACTTTAGAATTAACTGAGTATTTTTAACAATGCTCATGGCCAAGTCCCTTTCCAGGTCATTTAAATCAGAATTGCTATAAATACTTCTTTCATTACGAAGCAGAATAGGAAGGAAGGTTGCAATGATAGTGTCTCGCCTGTGAAACCCATTCCTGAATCATTCACAAGCGAATCATCGCCACAAAGAAGTTAAAGCCAGGACTGCACCAGCTGCTCCTGGAGGTCATCAACATGCAGTCAGTTCTGATAACATGATACATGCATTCCTAAAAATCACAGCACCATACCATGCAAAACTGCAAATAAAAACCACAGGCTTATGGAGAAAATGGAGTCAGGAGACAATACTCAAAAACTTCATCACTGCCAGATTTTCTTTAAAAAAGATAAAAATTTAACAAAAACAGAAGCATAGTTTTACATGTGTTAAATGGCTAAGAAATACATAAATGTATAATAAATTTGGCACTGTACCTTAAAAAAGCCTGAAGGTTTGTGGAAATAGGTGTTGGAACGATTGCAGCTTGTGGGTTATTATGAAGTTGTGAAGCAGAGTTATCTGAAATTGGATGGGAAGTTATAACACCAGATGTGAACAAGTACGGCTCATAACACGCACATAATATGGTATATAACGTGGTAAACTGAGGCAGCTGGTAGATGTTTGAGGGGGTGTGTGTGTGTGTGTTTGTGGCTCAATTCAGCTATTTTCTGGGTTCACCCAGGTTCACATGGTGTCTCTCATAGATGAAATTGTGCATAACCAACAAAATTTCTGTCATGCTCAAAGTATTCCCTGATATATCAATTGCATTGGAATGCATTTTCAAATAAGCTTTCTAGCAGAACGGACTGTATTTAAAATTACAAAACAACATACTGCAATGCAGCATAATCTTTCAATAGCTTGCAACGAGATGGAGAGTGACCAAGATAGTCCTTTACATCGCATCAAACTTTGCTATTTATCTCATTGTAAAGAAAATAAAAGAATTATTGAACTGTAAGTTGAGATACTCACTTTTATTATACAACAAAAGACAAGTAATCTAAATTTGCTGACGTTTCCTGGTATGACAAACGCCTTTGTAATATGGTACCCCAAGATATTTTAATAAAAATAAACACACATGAACTCTCCCTTCATTATAAAGGTAGTATTTTAACCATGACGGACAAAGTAAAGACTTTTCAAAAGAGACTTGGGTTCTTCAGGGAGCATTTTGAAAATGAATAATTGGGAATGATTCCATTATTACTGAAAATGATGTGTCATATATAAAAACTCTCATATCTCCACACATTGAACTGGAAACTGAATTTTCCATTCCATCTGAAAATTTTCCACATGAGGAGTTCCTGTCCGTGGGTTTTGAAACTAATTGTTAAAAGTATAAAAAGAATCAATTAGTCTTCAGGGAAAGTCATGAGGGAAGATCAAGGTTTACTGCCCAACTTTAATCAAAAATCTTTGCATTATTGATGAATGAGATTGAAAAATGAGTAGCTAGATTTAAGAAGTTCAACGAATGATCTACTTATTCCTTTTGAAAATACGTATCTTTGTAAGATCTCTTTTTCAGATTTGACAGCCAATAAAACCAAGCATAGAGCTAAACTAACCTTGAAAACAGACCTTTTGAGCATTTCATCACAAAGTGTTAGGCTAAGATTTTCAAAAAATTTGAAAGCATATTAAATCACAATCATATTGCTCAACATCAACAGTAAAAAAGATTTTGTATCAATAATAAATAAAATATAAAATTATTTTAAAATATGTTTTGTGTCTTTAACTTATCCCCTTTTCTCTATGTTTAATATACCAGTAGATGCAGACATTTTATAAATAAATAAAAATACAAATGAATATACACATATACGTTTCAGATCCTTTTACTGATAGACATCATCATCAAAAACGTTCTGGAGACCACTGCGGGAACTGACAGGGCGATGCAGCAGTTGGCATTGCATCCAACTGCATGTTATCAGAAATCTCATTTTAGAAGGTTTAATTTTCTCATATGAAAGAAGCCCAGGTGTAGGCAGTCTCAGGCTGGGACTCATGCAAGGCCCAAACTCCTATCTTTCCACAACGCCTTATTTAACATATGGATTTGCCCTCATGCACCCAAGATGGCTGCTGCACCCTTAGACAGCATATCCACATTCCAGACAGGGAGAAAAGGGAAAGGTGAAGGGAAAAAAAAGACAGAAGATATATATTAGCTGAAGGCTTGGACAGATAACCTAGGGCTAGGCACCCAGTGGTAAACATCTAGGGATGTCAACTAAGGCTCTTACTATATGTATATAGCAAGGCAGACAACAGAGACAGAGACTGAAAGTTGAGCGTTAACAATAGTTACTGCAGAGAAGAGAGCAGAAAGCCTGATTGATAGCTGGCTGCATACTGGCAATGAGGAGCCAAGGTAAGCCCTGTCCTAGAGGGGGGCCAGGGCAGGTGTGCCATGGGGTCCTCGCCACGCAAAGCCCGGAGCCTGCTCTACATCTCAGAGCACAGGCTCCAAAGACACAAAGCCAGCGCTTCTCTGGAAGAGTCATGAGCTCAGGGTAGAGAAAGAGCAGGACAGGAAAGGCTAACTGAGCTCTCAAGCCCCACTCCTTCTCACATTTTTTAAGCCAGTAACTCATTTTTGCATACAACAGTACATCAGAGCACCTAAGGCTTTAACAAGCTTACTTCAGAATATTCTTTGGGAAAACCCTGATTGGAAATGCTGAAAATTAACCTATGAATGGGCTCATTCATTCGCCTGTGGAAAGCAGCCTCGATGATTTTGGGCTACAACAGGCAACCCAAACAAAGACGTAAATATAGAATGTCCACAGTTTAGAATGGCAGCCGAGTTCTCTCTGGGATAATTTTATCTTGATGAGGAAAAGTTATCCTGATTTGTGTTCTGCCTGATTTTCTCACATACAGTATTTTTTAGATTTTGCTCTGCAATAGTTAGAATCAGCTTCTTGGTTAAAACAGCAGAAATAGTAATATTTAAGGCCAAGATTACATACGTCTCACAACAGCGTGTCCAGGCTATTTTATATTGCTCAACCTCGAAAGTCTCGTGCATTATTCATTTACTCCAAACAGGGAACTGTAATAAATTACTGCTGAGATGCAACCACTTAGAGCAAGACAGCTCATATTTGCTCTGAAAAATGATTTCTTCTCAGAGAGCTTTTTCTTTTAAGGTCACTGTCACAGGCACTGACGACCTTCCTAATAGTGTTTAATCTTTACCCTCCTGCACACTGCTCTGGTCAAGCTCCTTTCTATAACTCCGAACAGAATAGAATTTCCCCTCTTGGATTTCACACTCTGAGGCTGATGGCTCTGGAAGAATTACAGGAGAGCATCTGGGGCCCCCAATATAGATAGCAAGTCTCCCTCCAGCCCAAGGAGCCCTGCCTGCTGCTCCCTCGGAGACGGCACTCCACTGCTCATCCGCTCTCCCTCTCATACCTAACTCTCTCTCCTGTCTCTGTAAATCGCCTCCCGAATCCTACATAGTTTCCATAGTCTCTCTATCGCATTCTCTTCATGCAGTTTCCATGGTCTATCACATCCTCTTCACGCCAAGATTCTTAGACGGTGGGTAATCTATACTGTCTTCAGCTCTCAACTCCTACTCTCTTGACTCACCACAAGCTCCTGGTCCATCAACAATGCCTACTGAGCCAGGCGCTGCTGCAGAAGCTATCCTTGGACACCGACCTTCTCTGTGCCCTCGCAGGAATACAGAGGTACTCCATGGTGGGCTTTCCTTCCTTGCTCCAGCTCTCCACCCTTCAGTCCCTCTCCAGTCCCACAGCAATTTCACACTCCTCCCCTCCCAACCCCAATTCTCCTCCCTTCTTAGAGTCCTCCCTTCTTCCTCCATACTGCTGATTCCCAGGCCTTGAAGGACCCCTTTGGACCCTTTTGTATATGCATCCTCCTCTGTTGCCCAGTTAATCTGCTTTCTATTTTCTAAGTTGTTTATCAACTCCAACCTTCATGTATTTGCTAGGACACTACTTTTGCTAGCAGTGCCTCTTGTCCCTGCCACTGTGCAGTCACTTATGCCACCTGTTCTTAAAGATATAAAGTATCTCCATGTGGCCTTCCCGGATTAATCCCCCACCACTTATTTTATGCAAAATCCCCTAAAACACAGAGGCACAATCTCTCCCTGATGCTTGAGTGTAGATCCTTGTCCCCTATTTCTTTTTAGAATTTTAGAGACTAAGATGTGCAAATACACACACATGTACCTACGCACACATAAATACAAACACAATAGGCACCCAGGTACCCATTAATTCTGATTCAGATCTTTTGTAAAGAACAAAATAGCCACTGTCCACCCTCACCCCATCTCCACTAACCCCTTGTCCATTTCTCTATCACTACAGTGGTGACCACGTGGTAATGTGGCTAATTGTCTTCCTTGTCCGATCCCCAGGGAGCTCCTAGGAAACCAGAATGGAATCAGACATGGCTCTGCGTCTCCAGCCCCTCACACAGTGCCTGAGACAAAGTAGGGGCTTATAAATATCTGTTATGCATAAAAACGAATTCTGAGATGGAAGACTCAAACCAGGTTGTGACTAACATCCAGGATAAAATTAAGATCTGCTGAGGGAGGAAGGGAAGTTGTGCAATAATAATATTGTGAAGGCTCAAACCACAAAATGCCCAGTACCAATAAGGGTTGAGCATGTTTTAAAGGCAAATCTCAGCAAGATGAACAGTATATGGTGAACTTACAAGAGAACAGGAGAGGGCATCTCAACAAATATTTCTGTTTTGAAGGCAATAGTCAAACATAGAACTCAAGTTCTAAAATATGCATGCACCCACTTATTCAGGAAATTGTTCCTAAGTACCTGTGTGTGAAGGACTGAGCCAAGCACTGGGTGCATAAGAGTAAGGGTCCCTGTCCTCACAGAAGCTCTTATGGTCCAGTGGGGGAAAGAGACATGAACAAACTAGAAGGAAGGGAAATAAAAATGTAATTGCAGATGGTGGTAAGTGCTCTGAAGAAAAGATAAAGGATCCTATGACACTATATACAGGAGGATCTGACGGAGGAGATGCTTGATGGGGGGAAATTACATTTTTAAAAAACACAGGAAAAAAGATGCATCTGGATCACTTTCTAAAAAAGCCATCAAGTTGTTCCATAGTCTCCTGCAATCGTCTGTCCACATGGCCCCACAGTCCACGATCCTGACAAAGGGGAGTCCTGAAGAAGACCATCTTCATGTTCCTTGTTTGTAAAGACTGTCCTGCAGCCTCTTAATAAATACGCCACAGTGCCCTTAACCACTTCCTTATCAACAAGCAATTGCTAATATACTAAAACATCTGTCTACACATTTATTCTCCCTTTGATCCTATTTCCCATGAAGGGTGGGAGCGCTGGTTGACCAGTATAAGCATCTCTACGCCTCTTGGAACATCCTGCCGGCCAAGGCCCTGTGCTGCACGGCTTCAGAGCGCACCTGTTGAGCACAGCTTTGAGAGCAGCACATTTCATTGTCTTCCCTATTTGTGCTCGTTGAATAGATACAAACCAGTGCCTAGTTCTTGTCTCTTTAATGTGAGGTTAAACGGTTTGCAAAAGCTGATTTACTGGGTTTTTTAATGTCATGTTGAACAAATTATTTACCTTCTCTAAGCTTAACGTCCCTCATATGTCAAACAGGGATGATCACAATACCCACCTCTGCAGTGTTGTTTAAGAATGAAATGAAATCACGCTCTGAAAATGCTAAGCCCAGGATCAGGGATGTAGCCAACATCCAACAGGCGGTAACTATTATGTCTATTTACCCATTATCAATTTACTTCTTTTAGTTTTGTAAGCGCTCTTATTATATTTTATGTAACAGACATTAACCTGGCAAGATGATTGAAAGTATTTTCTCCTGTTCTACCATTTTCTTTGTTGTCTTAATTTTGCTTGTTCTTATTGTATAGAAGCCTTTGCAAAATAAACACATTTTGAAGGAGGGCCCATGGACCTCTACTAATATTTCTGCTTTATCTTCTGGATTCTGTGACACCCATTTTGATGTTTTAAATATAAGGCAGCGGGTGGGGGAGGAGTTCACAATCTTTTCCCCAAATTGCCCAAAATGTGATTTTTAGAAAAGTAAGATGTGTGTAGTATTTACCACGCCAATGTTTGTATTTGAGGTGACTCTTGAGATCTGTTGTGCAAGAAATACTCCCCTTGCTTCCGTTTGGCCAGGCAACACCTGCAGGAACAGGTGGAGACAACTCCCACGCAGAAGGCTTCACTTTAACACAAGAGGTGGCTGATCTTTTCAAAACATGGCTTTAGGAACTGGGGCAGGGGCCAGCTTGGTGGCATAGTGGTTAAGTTTGCGTGTTCCACTTCGGTGGCCAGGAGTTCATGGGTTTGGATCCCAGGTACAGACCTACACACCACTCATCAAGCCACACTGTGGTGTCGTCCCACATGCAAAAACTAGAGGAGGATTGGCACAGCTGTTAGCTCAGGGTGAATCTTCCTCAAGCAAAGGAAGATGGTGACAGATGCTAGCTCAAGGCCAATCTTCTTCACATACAAAAAATAAAGGAATCTCTCCCATCTAGGCAAGTTCTGGGGGGAGTAGCACATGCCCACAAGGGCATTCTTCCTCCCATTAAAACAAAAAAGAAAGGAAGTGCAGCAACAAACAGTTTTGACAAGTAACTAGCTGAAAAAGCCACTGTACTGTATTTTACTTTTTAATTTTTTATTCACCAACTGGAAAGTCTAGAACTCCAATTTCAAGGCATCATTAGAATTAATGTTGTCATAATGTGCAAAACTCCTGATTTCATTAATGACACTTGTTCAATAAAGATGAGAGAATTCTCCCAAATTCCTATGTGCTAAAATCTGAGCATAACCCACACCCCTCAATGACCACTTCCTTCCCGTCTTTTGGCTTTGATGAGGGCTCGCTCTGGAGAACTCTCTACCTCCCCGGCTCCAGCCACATGCACCCTCCTCAGTCAAATAAGGGCAAGACGAGGAGTCTGCAGGCTCTGTCACTTACTGATTGTGTAATATGTGGCAATCACACAACCTCTTTCAGCCTCAGACGTACCAGCAGTAAAACGGAAATAACAGTAATACTAGCTGTGCCTATCTCAAAGAGCAGTCATGCGGGTCAGATGCCAGAAGTATGTCTATTTCTTGATGCCAGATTTGACCCCAAGTAAGAAGTCAGCACCAGGAAGCTGCTTTAAAAAATAAAAACAGGCTCCTGTTTCAGAAAGCAGACGGCACATAAGTTCCCTGCTGCTGGTGGCCTGTGCCTGCTTCCAGATGTCTGGCCTAAATCCTACCCCTCAGCTGGTTTCTGGAAACTTTGTCGTCCAAACCTCCCCTTGGGCTCCTCGCCCTGCTGTCGTTCAGTTTACTTGCCTGGTTCCTGATCTCTGATCTCGGATCTTCTATATGTGACTCTTTGTCTGCTGTACACTCTTAGTTTAGGGTTTCTTGACCTTGGCATTATTGACATTATGGGCCAGACAGTTTGTTGTGGACGGCCGTCCTGTGCCTTTTAAAATGTTTAGCAGCATCCCTGCTAGATGCCAACAGCACTCCTGGGTCACATCAATCAAAAACGTTTCCAGACATTGCCAAATGTCCCCTGGGAAAAAATTGCTCCCTCACCCTCTGGTGAGAACATTAGCTAACCCTCCTGAATCTGACCTCTGGACTACCTGCTCTATGACCCTTGCTTGCCAGCCCTAATGAGTTTTAGGCAAACACCATTCTGGCTCTCCTCCTAGCCCTTCCCTAACCTGAGGGATCCAGGAGAGGGCTCTAATCAGAGCAAGTTTAAGTAAAATAATAATAGAGTAGTTAAAATGTGTTTTCTGCTTTTTCAAAGTTTATCAGCCTGCGGGGGCGCTGCCTGCTCTGCAGCCCACAGTGTGAGAACACGGCCCTGTCACATCTGGGCCTCTTGTCTCCAGCAGCACCACTGCTGTCGGGCAGCCAGCACAGCACCCCACGAAGCACAGACGGCCATGGAACAAAGTTGTCAGGTGCTCTCAGAGTCACAAAGAACTTTAGAGCTGATCTGTCTCGGAGCCCCATTTCACCTCAGTTTTAGAGAAGATAAAACAGATCTGTAGGGGCTAAATGGCACACCCAATGTCACAAAGCTATTTAGCAACTGACTTCAGTCGAGAAGGCTGTAGCCTCATCACGTGCACTCCTTCCAGGCATGGTGGGGTTATGCACCCGTTCCCAGCATCCTCGTTTCTGTGTTTTTTTTTTTTTTTTGAGGAAGATTGGCCCTGAGCTAAGATCTGTGCCCATCTTCCTCTATTTTATATGTGGGACACCTGCCACAGCATGGCTTGATAAGCAGTGCGCAGGTCCACACCCAGGATCCGAACCGGCAAACTCCCGGCTGCTGAAGCAGAACATGTGAAGTTAACCGCTATGCCACCAGGCCGGCCCCCACATTTCATTCTTGAGCACTGGCTTTCCTATTTGCATGGGCACCTTTTGCACTACTAACCATATCACGATATACTAATATTTCTCCAACAGACAGATAAAAAGGAGAAGGTGATGAAAAAGCATTAAACCAGAACATCAGGAGATCAAAAAAGCAAACAAGAAGAGAGAAAGAGGGGGAGAGGAGGAAGGGAGGAAACACACATTTATGAACACAAACTAAACACTTTTAACTAATTATCTCAGTTCTCAACATGATCTTACACTGTACATTTGAATTTGGCTCCGCCACTAAACAACTTTGGTAAGTTACTTAAACTCTGTGCTTCAGCTTACTCGTCTATAAAATGGGTATAACAATAGACCTTACTTCTCTGTTCAGATGTGGGGATTCAATGGCACAGTGTATATAAAGTGCTCAGCGCGGCAGCAGGTACACAGTAAGCACTTCATAACTGTTAGTGATTATTATTCTATATTCTGGCAAGCTGTGTCCGTTGTAAGAACGGCATGTTTCCGGTTCCAGTCTGGCCATATAACCTCAGTTTTGAGCAGCTCACTGGAAGCCCCTGAGTTCTTTCCATACTTCCCGTTGGCTAGTGGCTCCTGGGAACAAGTCACGAGGAAGACAAAGGCCTCAGGCATAACCTGTCTGCTCTATAGCAGCCCACGTTTGCTCGAAAAATGTTTCTGAGACAGAAATTCAAAGTTCAGAGAGGAATAAAATATAACATTCCCCAAGAAACACAGTTTTTCCTCTGGCAAATGTTTATTAAGCTCCTACTCTATGCTAGGATCTATACTCTGAGGACATCACGGAGAAAGGACAGGCCCTTGCTTTCATGGTTATTAAATTCCGGGGAGGAGAAGACAAGAGACAAATACGCAAAAACACAGCGTCAGCCAGTGATGAGTACAAAGAAGAAAATGAGGCAGACTTGGCGGACAGGGAGTGATGGAAGGTGGGGCATGGTATGTCGAGTGGGTGGTCAGGGAGGGCCCCTCTGAAGAAGCAGTGTTCCAGCTGGTTCTGGATGCCAAGAAGCATCCAGCCAAGTGAAAGTCTGGGGGTACTAGATAACTCTACAGCCCACAAGGATGTGCACGTGTGGTTCCTATTGCAGTTTTCTTCTTTGCATCACTTGGGTTCATTTTCTCACTGGACTTGCCCTCCTGTTGGCTGCCATAGCAACCTGGGCAGCCCATTTTATTTTGCCCACCGAGTCACTCATCGGCCCACACTCAGTGCATACCCAATCCTAGCAACTAGTCATGGAAACATTATTGAGAAAACAACAGACTCCATAACTCTTGACATCAGCTCCAAGGGCTATTCAGCTGTAGCTGAAAATAAATCAGGCAGCCTTGTCCCAGGAGAAATCCCCAGTCATTGCCCCTCCTTCACAAGTAGGTAGCTCGGCCTTCTCAAACCAGTTTCTACCTAGCTTTCAACAAAACATTGGGTCAGCCAACTCAAGTGACCCCTAACAGCCCTGTCTGACACCACTCGACGTTCTCTTCTACTCTTCTGTGGGCAAACTTCCCTGTTTTCACCCTGGATATATTTGCATTAGGACAAGTCTTTTGATCTCAAAAATTTCTGTAAGGTATGTTTCTACTCACCTGTGGTATCTAAATTAAGTTCTCCCATATGAGCAAATGAACAGGATACTTCCATGTTTAATGAGCCATGTAGGACCAGAATAAGTTATCCTCCTGTTTATCACCCAGGCAATGAGTTCAGGGGAGGCTTGTTTGCTTTTGTTCGTCTCACATTGGAATGTAGCCTGGCCAAGGCAATCTTACGTCTTTAATGATAATTCAGAATCAGCTCTCCTGACACGGACATTCTTCCGTGTATTTCTGCAATCATTTCCTGAAGACCTTCAAATATTTGTCTTTGGTTTTTATGCTAAAAGGAGAGCTAGAGAATTAAGCAAATATGATCAAGTCTACCCATGATCTAATCATTTTCTCAGCATTGAAGTACTGGGTTAAGTACATCATTAGAAAAGAGAGAGAGCGTGTGAGCGAGATTGGCTGTAATACTTAAACAGAAGCCAGGGATTGTGTGGCAACTGGTCTGATTCTCCCTGGAGTGCTGCGCTCATTTCCGGGCTGGACAAAGCCCACCTTAAGAAGATTGTGGAGAACACTGGATAGAACACAGAGGGAAGATGACAGAGGCCTGAAAGAAGAGATTGGTGAGGATGAGCTGGTATTACACGGCCTGGAGGGAAGGCTGCAGAACATCCGTTTGCATACCAGCAGCACAGGAACTACGAACAGGAACCAGATGCCAGTGGCCCAATTACCTCCAGTTCTTGTCTCAGCTCAGGCAATGGCCTGCTATAGGCACAGCTACAGAGGGGTCCTTATCATAAAACACCTGGGCAGCGGCTCGCTGCTATGCCACAGAGGTAAACACACAGCTGACTGCATCTGACAGCGTCATTTTTCACCCCCACAGCCGAAAGGCAGATGGTTACAAAATTCTAATCGTGGGGGAGGGGAAGTATCATGATTTCAGTACAAAAATCTTGATTTTAAAGAGACATATACTCACCATAAGTTTTCTAAAGCCCTGAAAATCTACAGGCAATAAGCGAGCAAGGTGGCCTATCCGTGGTACAAGGCCGAAGTCTGCGCCAGTGGAGGAAGGCTGAATGCTGAGTGCCTTAGCTCTGCCCACCCTACTTTTGCCAAATATTTTCTTATTCAGCCTCCCAGGCTTTCACCGTTATCTGTGGTTGATCTCACTGCTCAATACTGAAGCAGCTAGAATGACGAACGCAGGATAGTTGGCCCCCTTAGGTCTCTAGATGAGCTTCTTATTTCCCATCCCTTCTATCTAAGAGGATAGCAGCTATGCAGCAACCCATCACACATTCACTGATCAACATTCTGGAGAGTCTTCCAGAACACACAGTACTGTGTGGGGAGGGAGCCAGAGGTAAACCAGAAGTGCTCTCTCAGGGAGCTGGGGAGCTGGCAGAAGGAGAATCAAAATACACACAAATGACCACAATAAAGGGCAAACATTCTAATTGACAAAAGAGGGGCAACCAAGATGTGATTCGAGCTCGGAAGGGTTTCGGGTTCCTGCAATTAAGGTATGCATTTTTAAAAAGGAAAAACACCTATCGGTCAAAAGAGATAGACAATGGTGAGGTAACCCCCAAATCTCAGAGATTTCAAGCTGCATTTTATGGTTATGTGAGAGTGAACCATGGAGGGAAACTGGGTGAATGGTGCAAGGGACCTCTTGGTACTATTTTTGCAACTTCCTGTAAATCTATGGTTACTGCAGCATGAAAAGTACAGACAGATAAATGAACACACAGGCCAGTGAGGGGGCACAGAAGCACGTTCCCCTCCTTGCTCGTGCTCCCGGTCCAGGCAGCTGGCCAGGGCACTGTGCTCTGCAGTCCTCAGCTCGGCCCAGGCTGGGGGAGGCTGCACCTCTGCGCCCCCAGGAAGCAGGAGGAAGGAGATGCAGGGCAGCAGTTCGGGCTCTCACACTCCCACTGAAGAGGCCCGACGCCTGCACTCATGCTCCATTGGCCAGAGCACATCACACGGCCATACCTAACTTCCAGGGACAGGGTGAGCCCAGAGCAAAACCAAAAGTGATGGGCACATAGCACTCAAGACTGTTGTACCCAAGGACACAAACTGCGTAACAAGCATGGTTTTTGAAGAGTTTTCTATGAAAAATAATGGCAAGTATTTTGGGCACGTGTTTAGTCTGAAGTGTGATTTTCTTATAACAGAGTAACGGGATTTTAATCTAAAATGTGGAACACAGTCACCCAAACAGGTCAGCCGCAGAATGAGTAACTGTGAGGCCCTGTCTGCGTGTTCAGCCGTCTGCCCACAGCACATACTGCTGTCACCACACCTTCCTAAAGGCCTTACAAAGAATCTGGATCAGTGTGGGCAACGCTGGCTGGACAGCAATCCCAGCTACACCGGACATGAGTCTGAATCTAAAGTGGCCAAACATCTCCAGTGCCAACATTAAAAACGTTCTGTGCTGACTCTTCAAGAGCATGCTGTAAGAAGACGAGCAAGCAGCAAGCCACAAGGAGACCAACCCAGTGATCTCACCTACAGTCTGCAACACTAGCATCTGCTCACACAGTCAAGGAAGCTTAGGGAGCTCTCCTGGCCAGGCAGCGATAAGGGAGAGCGCTGAACAAGGACTCAGGAGCCCAGGGAATGGGTGACTGTAGCCAAGTGGCAGGGTAGCAGGGGCAACATCGTGGGAAAGAACCCAGGACGGGATGACAGGTGCCTGAGGACATCCCAGCTCTGCCTCCTAGACTCATCCTCTGAGCAAACCATTTACCCTCTTCTGGTCTCCTTCTCTTTGTCTTTAGAATCAAAGGGCTGCACCAGATCATCTCTGAGCCCCTCCAAGGTAAGAGCCAGATCATTCCTGTTTGAACAACAGCTCTGTCCCTAACCAGCAGTGGGACCTCAGCAAATGCTTAACCTCTCTGTGCCTCAAATTTCTGTCAAATGAGGACAGTAATGGAGCCTGCTCACAAGGTGGTCTACTGAATAAATGAGTTAACATATGTGAGGCTCTGAGAACAGCGCCTCACATGTGGTAAGGGCTAAATAATTATTATCTATCATTATTCATGCTATTACTATTATTAATCAAAGTGGAAGATACAGAAGCAACACTTAGAACTCTCAGCTCCGCGTCCTTGGCGAGTTCACAAGAAGATACAAGACAAGTTTCCTAATGAGTATGGGTTTAAAGATGAAAGTTAAAGGTATGGGCCACAAATCAAAAGAAAAAATGTTAAATTATTACTTTGCCGGCTTCTTGTCATTAGAAAAAACCAATTCTCTTCCCCCACACATGACAGGAGAGCCACACTGCCCCAACACTGCCAACACTGCCTTATTCACCCCTCACCCTCTGGGGCACAGAAGACAGACCCTCTAGGGCACAGAAGATGGCCCCTCCAGTCGAGGCCTTTTGGGGCAACATTTCCCTGGCATCACACTGACAATCTCTACGCTCCGGTAAATCTGACTTAGACCCAAGGCCACGGGCTTCTGAGTGTCACAGTACCTGCCAAGCACCTGAAGAGGAGAGATGGGAAAAAATTACAATCTGAAATTAGTGTTATAAGGATCTGAAAAGGGTCATTATATTTAACTATAAATATAAATAATTATATTTATTTTTTTATAAAGATAAAAAGATTGATATATCTTTTATAAAAACAAAAATAATTATATTTGTTCTTCAATTTATATATGAATAATGTATATTTATAATTACCTAAAATAAAGTTTAGATAATTTATTTATCTTATTTCTTTTTATTTATCTATGAATCCCCAGAGCCCATAAATGGTCATTGAATCCACTTCCTCACTTTTTCGCTCATCCTCCTTAGAGCTCAGGGAGTCAAGAAAAGAACTTTGCAGAGCAAGGCTAGACTGCGCTCCACAAAGATCACACATCAGGAAGAGTCTTTATAATTGAGGTGCACAGAGCATGTCTGGAAGAGAATATGACAAAGGGCCTCAGGAGAAAACTAAATGATAAGACACACCTGGGTAACTACCAAACTGAAGCTTGAACAAATATTTTCCAAGAAGCAGAGCCTACAAACCTACAGAAACAGCCATAACTCAGAGATTTACCTGAAAATGAGACATTTATTTCCACACAGATTCACATGGGAGACGTAATCTAAGAGGGACAGAAAGAATGAAAAAGAATGTAATAAATATTGACTGTCTCACGGTGATTGACAAATATCCAAAGTAGTAATATAAAAATGCAATTATAGGAAAACATTAAATAATAGTGAAAAGGTTAATAACACGATTTATACATTAGTTTTAGAGAATATGAATGCTCTGGTAAATAATATGGTAATTTCCGTTTATTTAGAGCATAGACAACAAGAAAGGTCACATAGACATGTTTGCTCCCCAAGACAAATGCCAGCTCTGAAACACTGCAAGATTCTTCTAAACAATATTTCAGAATCTTGCTTTGATTTAAAAATCATTTCATTAAGAAGCAGCAGTTAGAGGATAAACACTACCAAATTTCACAACTTTATTATAAAACTACAATGATCAAGAGGAGAGTGTAGTATTGGCTTAAAGACAGACAGATAGATCAATGGAATAGAACAGAGAGCCCAGGAACAGACCCACACATATATGAACAACTTATTTTCAATAAAGGCAATTCCATGGAGAAAGGAGAGTCTTTCAACAAATGGTGCCGGAAACATTGGATACTCACATGAAATAAAGGGGGGGAGGGACTTCCATCCATACTGTACACCAGCTACAAGATGGATCATAGATCCACATGTAAAACTGGAAATTACAAAACTTCCAGAAGAAAACATAGGTTAGGCAAAGATTCCTTAGATACACCACCAAAATCCATAAAAGACAGTGATCCATAAAAGAACAAACCAATAAATTGGAGTCAATAAGAAATAATTACTTCTCCTCTTCCAAAAAGACTGTTAAGAGAGTGAAAAGAGAGCCACAGACTGAGAGAAAATATTTTCAAATCATATTTGATAAAAGACTTCTGTGCAGAACATAATAAAGTACACTCAAAACTCAATAATAAGAATAAAACCTATTAATAACATGGGCAAAAGATTTGAACAGATACTTCACCAAAGAAGATACAAGAATAGCAAATAAGAACACAAAAGATGCTGAACATCACGAATCATTAGGGAAATTCAGTTTAAAAGTACCAATTAGAATGGCCTAAATTAAAAAGACTGACAATAACAAGTGTTGGTGAGAACCTGGAGGAACTGGAACTAGAACTGGAAATGTAAAATAGTACAATCACTTTGGGAAACAGTCTGGCAGTTTATTACAAACTTAAAACTGTATCTACTTTACGATACAGCCATTCTATCCCAGGTACTTGCTCAAGAGAAATGAAAGCACATGTCCATACAAAGACTTGGACATAATGTTCCTAGCGGCTTTATTTGTAGCAGCCAAAAATTGGAAACAATTCAAATGGCTATCAACAGGCAAATGGATAAATAAATTGTGGTGCATCCATACAAGGGACTCAGCAATAAAAAGGAGGGAATTATTGATATATACAATATGGACAAATTTTAAAATTACTGTGAGTAAAAGAAGCTAGACAAAAAAACGCATTTATATGAAATTCTAGGAAATGTAAACTAGCAAAATAACAGAAAGCAGACTACAGGGTGGGAGTGGAAGGGATGGATTACAAAGGGCCCCAGGAAACTTTTTAGTTTAGTTCATTATTTTGATTGTGGTGATGGTTACACAGGTTTATACATATGTCAAATTCATTAGACCCTTCAAATATGCGCAGTTTATTGTATGTCAATTATACCTCAATAAAACTTTTAAAAGAAAACATCATTTTATTCACTTACTCAACAAAAATTTATTGAGCACCTACTGTGTATCAGGCACCATTATAGATATAGGATACAATAGTGAACAAATTAGCCAAAAATCTCTTCTGTGGGTTCTCTCTAAATAAAGACATTATCTCCATTTTTACAAATAAAACTAATTACTTAAAGTCAGAAAAAGGTTGGAAAGTGGTAGAGTCAGGCGCAGGTCCTCCCCTAACACCTGCAGGGCCTGGGGCGAGAATGCTACAGAAGCTCACAGTGCAGATCTAATGTATAAATGCAATAACTCAAGCTGTGCCCCTTCCTAGCCCAAAGTGTCTCCTGGCCCGAAGAGCTGGAGGCTAAGGATCCACCCTTACCGGGCATGAAAATGCAGGGGCTGGGCAGGAGCCGGGCCCCCTGAACCCTGCATGCTCTCATAGGATGAAGCTCCTCCCCCAAGTCTCACTTTCCAGACTCAGGATTCCCAGGTGCCTCCCTAAAACCACGCTGCCTGAGCAGAGCACAGGACAGGAGGGCAGGTACCTGGGGCACCCGTCTGCCCGGGCACCCTCTGATACCTAGGACGGAGTCTATAATTTTCTCCCTCCTCCTTTCAGACTCTCTCCTCTCTCCACTCTCTCACCTCTGCATCCTTGCCTGGGCACGAGGCTCGAGTAGTCCTCTCATTTGCTCAGTTGGCTTCTGAACTTGGAAAAAAAAATTTTAAAGATAAAAAAACAATTAACTCTTTGCATCTCAGTGTTCATAAGACACAGAGCCCTCTTATGAGCAGGATCCAGGTCAGGGTTCCCTCCGGCCTGGGTTTAAGAGTGAAGGGATCAAGAATAGAACTCAGGTTTCCAGGAGACCACATGGATTTCAAAAGTCCTGTATGCAAATTACATAAAAGGAAAATGGGAAGCTTTCAGTAACAGGAAGCCCACACGCTGAGGGCTTTAAGACAATACAAATTATTTCACAGTTTCTAAGTACAGGGTGAGACAGACAAATAGGGATTCCTCTCAACGGGTATTATCCACATATTCTGAATTTCATAACTTCATCCAAACAAAAATCTGAGTTAACATTGAAATAATTGCAGAGATAGTCTCTAATTCCGTGAACCAACTCAAAGGAAGATGAATGATAATTTGAGTATTTTACACACTTGAACTGTAATGAATTGAAGACTTCTTTCAACATATTTTTGGTGAGTTCAAGAAACCATACCAAGCTATGTGAAGTTACTAAGTTATGTAAGACACTGCCCTGGTCCTCAGGAGTCCCCGAATCTAGACATTTAACACAGGTCATATGTGATAAGTATCAGAAGCGGACAGCTAAGAGTAATGGGAATAAGGCCGAGAGAAGGTGCAGGACAGATTACTTGTGCGGGCACGATAATGGAAAACACGCTGAAAGGGGAGGCGTGGAAGGCAGGTTCAAAGCCTGAAATTCAGTCTGACCCTTCACAGGATGCACGTACGACTCAGTAAGAGGCCATCCAGCAGCCGCTTGAACTACTCCAGTATATCAGTAATTTACTTTTATTGTACTTCAGGAGGTTTGTTTTATAATTGGCTCAAAATGTCCTTTCTTATAACTTCCAACCATTGGCCTCGGTTCTGCCCCCAGACCACCTAGAATCACTCTTCTATATGAAAATTCTTTGTATTAAGACTGTGATCACATCCTAAAGCATCTTTTTTCCAGATTTAATAATTATAATGACGATGACAAAATTAATTATAGCATTGTATTAGTTTCCTGTCAACGCAGTAACAAATTACCACAAGCTTAGGGGCTTAAAACAACAACAATTTATTATCTTACAGTTATGGAGGTCAGCAGTCTGACATGGGTCTCTCTGGGCTACAATCAAGGTGTCATCAGGGCTGTGTTCCTTCTGGAGGTTCCAGGGGAGAATCATTTCCTTGCCTCGATTCCTTCATCCCGTCACTCCAACCTCTGCTTCTGTCATCAGATCTTCTCTGACTCTGACTCTCCTCTCTCCCTCCTATAAGGACGCTTGTGATTACATTGGGCCCACCTGATAATACAGGATAATCTCTCCATTGCAAGGTCTCTATTAATCACCTCAGCAAAGTCCCTTTTGCTACGTAAGGTAACATTCACAGGTTGCTAGGATTAAGACATGGACATCTTTTGGGGGAGGGAGGAACATTATTCTGCCTATCACATCGGTTAACTTTTTTAGCTTTCATTATGCATCCAGCATGCTGCCAAGAGCTTTACAGGCATCAGCTCATCTAATCATCCCAACGCTTTCATGAGGTCGGTCTTATTCTAGCCCATTCTGCAGATGACTGAGGCTCAGAGATGTCAAGGAACTTCCCAGGTCACACCTCTAATTTTGTCAGTTCTTACAATTCTTCTTTGTAAGTCATGATTTCCAGAGGTTGTACTCTAGTGTTCTCATCTATGAACATGCTACAATTTGCTGCTATTAGGAAAAAATGATGAAAACAGGAGGGATGACATCCCAGACAGAGAAAATTATATGAACTAAGGGGTTGGGCATGAAAACTAAAATGCCTCACTGAAGAAAGGCAAGGAGTCCAGACGATCCAGGGTGAAAGGTGTGTGTTGGGCAGTAGTGGGGATAAAACTGGGAAAGGATGAGGATTTGGACGTAGGCCCACTTTTTAGGTGGGCCAGGGAGACAGGAAGCCAATATGGAGCCAGGGATAACACAATCATAGGAGTGCCTTAGGCAAATTAACCCAAAAGGACTAACTGGAAAAGCGGGGAGCAGAGAGGGAGAAATGTACAGAATGTATAGGAGGAAAGCTGTCCAACTCTTCCAAACAAACCTGAAAGAATACCTGAAAAAATGGAGAGCATAGCCACGTCAATCAAAATCTTAGCTGACTTTTTTTTTCTGTAGTTGAAGAAAACAACGCTAAGGTTCGTGTAGAAGAATAAGCAGGAAAGAGTGGCCAGCTATATGTTAAAGAAAATAAAAATGAAGGGGAAATCACACCACCTCATAATAAAATATGTTATGAAGCTACAGTAATTAAAATAGTGTAAAACTAGTGTACTAATAAGTAGATCAATGTAACAGAACAGAAAGCTTAGAAATAGATATAAGTGAAAACAAGTGTGTAGTAGATTGTAAAGATAGTAATTCAAATCCTAGGATGATAATAAATAACTAATAAATGATGCTGAGATGATGGTGAACTTGTGTGTTTCTATATCCATTTGTTTTCTTAACCAAAACAAATTCAAAACTGATTAAACAGCGAAATGTAAAAAAATAAGAAGTTAAAAGAAACATTAAAAAATTGAATATTTTTTAACCTCAAGGTGAAGGAACCCTTTTTAAGCATAAAAGTAAAAGAAAGAACAGAAAAGAAATCAGTGATAGATTTGATCACACACACACACACACACACACACACAGAATAACTCTTCTAAATGTCAAAAACACCAGTAAAAACATCAAATAAAATGCTGAGAAATATTAATAAAATATAAGCAACAGAAAAAGTTAATGTCCTTAATACATAAAGACATTTTTATTAAGAGAAACACTCCAGTAGAAATCCAAGTGTAAGATCTGAACAAAGAATTCATAAGTGAATACAAATCGCAACAAACATAACAAAAAAGGTGGCTTTATTAGTAATCAAAAACTTTAATTATATTTTGTCTATAAAATTGATAAAAATTGTTTTAATGAAAATAGTTAATTTTTTAAGGATAAACAGGCAATCTCATATAGTGCTGTTGGAAAAACATTGATTCAACCTTTTTGAAAGGAAACTTGACAATTCGTATCAAAAGCCTTAAAAACATTCACATCTTTTGACCAACAACTTCCACTTCCAGGAATTCATCCACAGAAAATAAAAAGTGCATGACGATTTAAACACAAGGATGTTCAAAATCAAGCAGTCTTTTAGTAGGGAAAAAATGGCAAAAAACAAAAGAAAGGTTCAATAATGAGGAACTTGATACTTGTAGAACATCTAAAGGATAAAATACTAGCCAGACTTGAAAACTACCTTGATGAAGAACAGATAATAACATCAGAAAATGTTGAAAACATCCAGTAAAGTGAAAAACAAGTCAACATACAGGACACAGACGATGATCCCAAATGCTTTGGGCACACATGTGCACGTATGTGTGTACAACAAATTAGTGATTTACTTCATCTACTGAAGTTCTCCAGAACGGAAAGCTGTGGGCACCACAACCAGAAGATTTAATTCCCTGTGAAAATTGAGAAGGGGCAAAAAAACTAGATGGCCATCATGGACATTTATGATTCAAGATATTAACATCATTGAAAGACAGCTTCTGACTTAGAAAATCTCCTATGAATCTGTCTCTGCTTGTCTCAAACATTGCCACGTCCCTCTAGAGTGGTCCAGTTTTGTTTATTTAGCCCTTCCCATCAACTTTGCACTGCAGAATACATTACTAAAGTTTAATAAGGAAAGAGCATCAGACAAAAATAGAGGCTTTCTCCAGACTATTTTACTAGCAAAATCTCCTAGATTTCTCATTGAAATTCCTCATTATGAATCAACAAGAAAGACTGAAAATGATCAATAGAATTAGATTATCAAGTGAATTCATTTGAATATATAATATTTATACATGGGGGGATTTTTTTGCTTTCTACCATTTTTTCTTTTTTTTTTTTTTAAGGTATATATTTTGGTGAGGAAGATTGGCCCTGAGCTAACGTCTGTTGCTAATCTTCCTCTCTTTTTTTTTCCCAAAGCCCCAGGACATAGTTGTATATCCTAGTTGTAAGTCCTTCTATTTCTTCTCTGTGGGACGCCACCACAGTGTGGCTTAGTGAGTGGTGCTAGGTCAATGCCCAGGATCCAAACTGGTGACGCCTGGGCCGCCGAAGCAGAGCATGCGAACTTAACCACTACACCACTGGGCCAGCCCCCTCTACAGTATTTTCATGTTCTTAACAAATATAAGCAGATGTAAGTAGGTTTACATTAGAAATCAAAGTTCTACACATCTATGACTGCAAAATACTTTCTGATTACAAAAACCCTGTTCTTCCTCTAAGAATGTTTAAAACACACATTAGCTTGTCTTTAGCTCCAGCTTAACAATACATTATGATTTCCTTTCATTATGACTTATAATTATTGCTATTTCAAAGTAATGCCTGTTTATTGTAACTGTTAAACAGCTCAGAGAAATATAAAGAAAGAGTCAATAATCTTCCTCCCTCTGCCCAAATCCCCATCTCCCGAGGACCCGGATCAACTGCTGGCCATTATCCTTCGCCACCATCTAAACCACTTGTTTTACTTTGGTTTTACAGGCTTAAAAAAGCAAAAGTTCAGACCATTAGCAAAATGTATTGTGGTTTTGCAAAGCATCAATCTACATACTTATAAGAAAATCAATGGAAATATATCAAAAATGACTCAAAACCTTTACTAATTCCAATTCTGAAACAGGAAATTTTTTCCACAAATTAAGACTAAAAATTTAACAAATTCAGTTTGACCCAGAGGGAAAATTCAGCCTTTTTTTTTCTCTCTAATAAATATAATTTGTTTCAGACAATGAATTTCCTTTGTAGAATTCTCATTCATACAAAGAATAATTGAAAATCTATTTTTAGTGTTAAACATGTGGGAAAAAAAACTTTAATTAATTCTTTTCTGCCTTGTAAACTTAATCTTTCCTTTCTGTTCTAAGATTACCTGCATTCTTGGTATTCTATCATTAAACTTTCTTTCCATAGTTTGCTTTTTTTTTTTCTCCCAAACTTCAAAACAGGTATGCAGAATCATTTCCAGAGCCTTCCACTTTCCGCCTTGGGACCCAGTGCCTGCTCTGCACTGTTTTTGGTAAGCTCTGTTTCTTCTGATCCTGCTCCACTCCAGAGGAGACTTGGCCTCAGCACAACTTTATTGACAGCAATGGGTTGGATGTTGGTGAGTTCACCTAACCACCATCTCCATTTTCCCATCATTAAAATAAGTGCATTTATCAACTTCAGACAGTTGTCGTGACTTACATAAAATAGAGTCCAGAAGGGCTGTAAACTGAAAACCGCCCTCGCGCCTCCACCTTCAGTCTGCAGAGTGCTTAAGAACCCAGATGTCAAGTCAGCCTGACCAGCTCTATCTTTTGCCATTTGTGTGATCTTATCCTCTCTGTGCCTCAATTTCCTCATCTGCAAATTGAAGATAAAAATGTACCTACCACATGCAGTTGTTATAAGGATTAAATGTAACAATACTTGGATCCAGCGATCTCACATCTGGGTACATCTCCAAAGAAAATAAAATCCCTGACTCAAAGAGATAATGCACTCCCATGTTCACTGCAGCATTATTCACAGTAGCCAAAATATGGAAACAAACTACATGTCCATTGATGGATAAATAGATACAGAAAATGTGACATATATATGCAATGGAATATTATTAGGCCTAAAAAAAGAAAGAAATCTTGCCACTGTGACAACATGAATGAAACCAGAGGGCATTATGCTAAGTGAAATAAGCCAGAGACAGAAAGACAAATACCGGATAATCTCACTTAGATGTGGAACCTAAAAAAGTCGAATTCATAGAAACAGAGAGTAGAAGAGTGGTTACCAGGAGCTAGAGGACGCTGTTAATGTAGAGAAGCTGATCAATTGGTGGAAAGTAACTAAAAGAACGAAAAAAATGTGATAATATTTGACTAGTACTTAGTACATAATGTGTGATCAATAAATGTTAGTTATCTTAATTTTTATATCACTTCAGCCTTTCATTCTCACAATAAATCCAAAATTAAAATATTCTCCAAACATTCTTAAAAATCTCCAGCCTTCAAAACATTCACCATTTCCCTCTGCAATTCCTCTTCCATGGACTTATTCTCTTGGGGAAACTTGTCAATAATATTTCCAAATAACTGAATAAACTTTTCAACGAGAAAGCACTGTAGCCTCTAGATGCCAATCTCTTTCATGAGAAGCATATGATGATAAACCACATGGAACTTATCACTAAGTCCCTAGCACAAATACTTTTTCCATGCCATTCAATAAGGCAATTTGCACAGGCAATGACTCTATAGAGATTACCACTGAACTGACTCTCCTCGGGGCCATCTTAGTATCCAGGATTCTTTAGATGGTGTCTTTGCTCCACCTCTTCCTATATGCGAACTTAAGCAAGTTACTTACCCTTTTTGGGCCTGTCTAGATAATAATACATACTTCGTAGAGCAGATATGAAGATTAAATGGTTTAAAATGCTAAATTTCAATTCTAAGTAGAATTTGATAAGGATATTAGCTGTACAGGAACCTTGAAAAATAGTAGCTAAAAAGACAGTAGAAGAAATAAAGTGAATAGTAGTAAATTTTTCATTAACTGAACAGAGGCAGAAACAAAGTAATAGAAGAACAAGAACCAGACGAGACCAGTAAAGGAAAAAACGTGGTAGATTTAAGCCCAACTCATATCAATAATAACATAAACGTAAGTGTCTAAACACTCCAATTAAAAAGAAGAGATTTTCAGACAGCATAAAACAGCAAGATTTACTAGTATGCTGTCTATAAGAGACACGCTTTAGAAAGATTTAGATAGAGTGAAGGTTGATACACTCATTTAATCGAATACTCATCAAACTATACACCTAAAAGGAGTGCATTTTATTCTATGATACATTTCGGTGAAAAAAAACCCACAATGAGATTCCACTACACATCGTGAAATTGAAGAGTCTGACAATAACAAATGCTGGTGAGGATGTGGAACAACGGAAAGTTTCATACATTGCTGATAGGAGTGCAAAATGATACAACTACCTTGGAAGAGTGTTTAGGAGTTTCTAATAAAACCAAATATAGGCCCACCCTACGCCTTTCCATTATACTCCTAGGTACATACTCAGGAGAATTGTTTCCATAGGTCCACAAAAAGATATGCTCGAGAATGTTCACTGCGGCTTTATTCAGAATAGTCAAAAAATAAGGGTAGAACTCAAATGTCCATCAATAACTGAATGGATAAAGAAATTCTGATATATTCATATAATAGAATATTGCACAGTAATACCAAAAAAAACCTCTCAATACACATAATAACATAGATGAATCTCAAAAGCATCTTATTAAGCAAAAAAAGCCAGATACAGAGTTATTCCCTCCATATATGTTCAAAGACAAGTCAAAACTATT
This sequence comes from Equus asinus, assembly GCF_041296235.1. Taxonomy (NCBI): domain Eukaryota; kingdom Metazoa; phylum Chordata; class Mammalia; order Perissodactyla; family Equidae; genus Equus; species Equus asinus. The sequence continues at coordinate 70,125,443 of NC_091796.1, forward strand.
CTGTAGTGATAGAAGACAGAATAATGGTTGCCTCTGGGAACGGGGGATTGCCTGGGCGAAGTAGCATGAAAGAACCTTCCTGATGATGGAAACGTTCTGCCTTGATCTGGATGATGGTTATGTGGATGTGTATACACCAAACTGTGCAAATGAGATTTGTTTACTTTTCTGTATGGAAATTACATTTCAGTATTTTTAAAAGATTAAATGGTATAATTAAGTTAAATCACAGAATCAGCCTGACACGTGGATGATGTTTAATAAATTATAGCTACTCTTGTTATTCTAACTTAAATACCTGTTACTAATATCTGCCAAGCAAGTGTAACTGCACACATTTGGAAAGATAAACTAAAATAAATGGGAAAAAAGGAAGACACATGTGATTTGAGAAGGGAAAATGTGAATGCAACTTCACTGAAGTAAGACACTGGAAGAAATACAAAACTCGTAGAACCCATGTCCCATAAAGGGTTAGATAAACGTCATAAAATGTTCATAAATTACATAGCCATTGGAGTTTTGTCACTAGTATCATTTGTTTTCAGTCTTCAGTTTAGAAAGCAACAAATAGTGTAGTGCTTTTTTACAAATATTTTAAAGGCACTAGGAAAAAAAGAGATTTATTTTAAGAAAATAAATGGGTTAAGATTTAGGTCGAAATCCCAAAATGATTTGTTTGTCCTTAATTTGCTCCATGAAGAAAGCTGCTTTGAGAATCTCAGCATCCTCCTGGGACACCTCTGCTCTCTGCCTCTCTGTAAGAATACAGGCTGAGTTAGCAAGGCAGGAGCCAGTCCTGTCTGAGCAAAAGAGCAAGAAGAGCTCCTCGGTGTTCTCGCAGGCACAACTACGCAGGTCTTATAAACACAACTTCAGAGAGGGAAGGGGGATAAAAACCAGATTCCAACAGTGGCCTTGCTACTCATATGAAAAGAAAAAGGAGAATGTGTGATTGTTATGTTAAAAAGAAAGTGTTTTAAAACGGAAAAATACAAAGTAAAATGGGCAAGGTGTAGTGAAAAAGCATAGGACACCTTCTGAATAGGAAGAACTATATGGAGTTTCTGGGAATTTTAGGGTTTAGACTCTTTGCTTCTAGATGTCTCTCTGTAAACTTCCTGGTACTCCACCAAAGAAAACTAGCCATTCATTAATTTATTCTTTATTCTTTCATTCATTACATGTGCTTTGAACACTCTCATATGCCATGCATTGTTCTAGGCCATGGAGATACCACAGTGAGAATCAGACAAAGCCTTCATGGAACGGAAGTTCCCAAACATGAAAATGAACCAGGTTTTCATAAGAGAGTTCTTGTCCCAGGTTTCTGAATATGGAGTCACTGACATAACCCCTCATCTTCTCACCATGTCACTCAGAAAATATTGGGAGTAAGTGAAGGTCAAAACCTCTGTTCTTGGGAGGAGAACCCTGTGAATGTGGAATGGGAAAGAAATTGTAACAGTATGGGGTGGGGGTGAGGGGCCCTCTTGAGTTTTCAACCAGAGCAATCAATTTCTTCCACCAAGCCCTGGGGGAGGGGAAGGGAGTTCCAGCTAACGTAAAGGGGGGAGAATCCCTACACAGGATCACAGCCCATCTCATGTCCAGATTCCGCGGTGCTGTGGAACCACCTGGGCAATCCTTCTAGCACGTGCGGCTTTGATTCACAATCTTTTTGGCTAGTGCACAGTGTATTCAGGGTTGTGAGATTAATTCAAAAAACACTGCGGCAAGGCTTTAAGATATTCCATGACCATGTTCAGTCATGCTCCCTGGTCAGCTCAGACTGACAATACAGGTATTGGAGTGAGAGCTCACCTGAGAAATAATAAAAGTCAAATGCTTACGGTATGCTACAAGCTCTGCTATAAATGCTTTCACTCACTGGAGCCTGTAAGGCAGGTTCTACTGATTTACAGACGAAGAAACCGAGATTCTCAGAGCTGAATCCACTTGCCCAACATTGCACAATTAGAATATGATGGCCTGGGATTCGAACTCAAAGCTACTCCAGATACTATGCTCTCAAACTACTGCCTGTCAGGAGACTGCTGGTTCCTCCTTAGCTCCTGCTCTGGACAGGGCAGCATCTGAAGGGCTTGTCCAAGGATCATCAGTGTGCCACTTTCTTACCAAGCCCAATACACTGTGCTGCTTTAAAACCTTTCAAGTTTATTCTGACAATGAGTTGGTTACATGTGAGCCAACACAGAGAACAAACAGGAGGTTATAGAAAAACTATATTATTTTCTTTTGCTTAAAAAATAACGAATCCTAGAGAAGTCAAATTTAGAGACAGAAAGTAGAATAGTGGTTGCCAGGGACTCGGAGAGGGATGGGGAGTCAGAGTTTAACGGGTAGAGTGTGCCGAAAGACAGGTGGTGATGATGGCTGAACAATAATGTGAATGTACTTAATACCACTGAACTGGACACTCAGGAATGGTTAAGATGGTAAATATTATGTTATGTCCATTTTACCACAATTAAAATTAATACTTAAGATAATTACGGAGAAAAATGAAATAAATAACAAATCCTGTTGTTTTATTTAATAAGTTATCAAGTGGGTTAATATATAATCAAGGATCTTTCTGATACATCTTATTAAGCTTTATTTTGTCCTCTTATTAACAATTTCAGGGCCAGCCCCGTGGCTGAGTGCTTAAGTTCGCATGCTCCGCTTTGGCAGCCCAGGGTTTCACTGGTTCGGATCCTGGGTGCAGACATGGCGCCCCTTATCAGGCCACGCTGAGGCGGCGTCCCACATGCCACAACTAGAAAGACCCACAACTAAAATATACAACTATGTACTGGGGGGACTTGGGAAGAAAAAGCAGAAAGAAAAAAACAGAAGACTGGCAACAGTTGATAGCTCAGGTGCCAATCTTTAAAAAAAAATAACAATTTAAAAAAAAAAGAAAAAACAATTTCAGTTACTATTTATGGATGCTAAATAATGAGATTATAAGTATACAATTGTGGGATCAACCTATATTCAATCAGTAGAACTGGTTAATGTTTCCTCCATATCATAAAATGCTAAAATAAAGTGAAATCTACAAAGCAAAGTAAAATTTAATCTTATATATGAATCTTGTATATATGAATACAGCTTATATATACATCTTGACATTGTAGATTCCCTGCATCAATTAAAAATTTAAAATCAAATGGTTCATAGTTTGCATTTTTTGTACAGTGTCTATAAGAGCACTAGCTTTGTGATTCCTAATGGTTTCTCTACATCTGGATAATCAATACTGTGGGTGACCATTACCTTAAATATAAGTTCAGTGAAATATGATTTTAATATTAATACATTACATTTGCAATGGAGTGCTATTATCGTTGAAAGCGTTTTACATTGATTCTCTCTTCCTGTATCCGCACTTCACTTAACAGCATCATCATGCACCCACATGTCCAAGCCAGAAACGGAAATAATTCTTAAGTCTTTTCATCTCCAAGTTCTATCCTGTACTTCATAAAAATCTCTTCATCCCAACCCCTCTTGCTCTCCATTGCCAGTTTCAGCCCACCATGTCTCACTGGACTGCTGTGGAAGCCTCTTAACTCACCTCCCACCCCTCGCCTTGCTCCCACTCCAACCTGCCACATTGCCACAGTGCTTTCTTAGTACAAATATGAGAAAGCGCCTATCTCACTAAAAAAAACCTCAAATGACTCTCTATTGTCAAGAGAATAAAATCTAAAGTTCTTGGTCTGCTATCCAACAGCTTTTAGTTTCTCACAGTCCAGTCCTATCCACCCTTCCATTCTCCCTCCCCTTTCCCCAGGAGGATCTAGGCACACATAGGACCACTTGTAATTATCCCATCACGCCAACTTTACAACTCTGTTCATTTGTCCTCACTGGACTCTCTCCCTAGAAGTCTTCCCCCACAATTTTCCAGCATATGACATCCTTCAAGGCCCAGAAAAAGAAGCTAGTTCAGGCAGCTGCCATGGACAGCTCACAGAAGACATGCTAGAGGAGAAAAAAAATGTAAGTTCCGGCACCATACATCTCTACACTATAATAGATTAGAAACAGAAGCTGGAACTATACACACACCATTGATAAAGGCTATATATTTAAAAATCTGAGCTTGGAACAACTGCAAAAAAAACCTGAGAACTCTCTGTAATAACAGCCCTGATGTCTGTAAGCAACCGGCCAGAGTGGGTCATTATGGGCTGTGAGCCAGGTTGGTATATAAGAGAAGGTCAGTGACGTTGCACAACAAGGATGATGGAAAGAAAGAACAAGGACCAGAACCGTGACATCTCCCCTAACCCTTCCTGGCTATAGGTTCACTGGTGCTTTTGTAAAGAAGGAGAAACAGAACGATCTAAGGAATAAATCCTGGCCCAACTTTGCTTCCCTTCCTTCTCATTTTTCACCCATAGCCAACATCACTCATCAATCCCAGCAGTCTTTTCCACAGCATTCTTCTCATCTCAGTGCCCATATCTATGAGTTGGGGCGTGCACATACACGTGTGCACACATGCACAAACACACACACTCAACTGCTACCTTGTTCCGGAGGGTCTCAGTACTCACCCCAGAACACCTACCCAGATACCTTCCTGTCTAATGCTTCTCAAATATTTTCAACTAAATAAGCATAGTGGAAAAAGAAGAGCAAGTGTGTATCCCAAGGGCCTGTGGATGTCGCCTAGGTGCATGATGCAGGATGTTTATTTAAAGTCTAACATTTGAAAACTGGATGTGAATTTACTCCCTAATACATCCATTTATTTTGTAATAAAAAAATAATGTTTTAAAAGGTTTACTACCAGAGAAAATTGACCTTGTCTAGTCTGGCTTTGAATTCCCTTGGTCCTTAGCCAAGAGTCTGCACACCTGTGTGTGAGCACCGTCTGTCCAGTTCTAAAAGCTACACCTACTCTCAGAGAAACAGCCCCTTTGCAGAGACTGATTCTACTAGTGAACTAGGAATCATCTAGAGGCTTAAAGACAAGTGCAGATAAACAGCTCTGTACCCCCTCATCACCGTTCTAGAAACCCAGAGCCGAGGAGGCAAAAAACAAGGGATTCCTCTTTGAAAAAGCAAGAAGGGAGAAACAGGGTTTTAAGCAGGGCTCTCCTCTCTGAATAGTCTTCCTGGTGCCTTAGCATGTGAATTTCTCATCCTTTAAAACTCAGATCCAGAACCACTTCTAGCAAAAAGTTTTTTCTAACCTTCCCTTCTGTTAAGATGCTTGACAGAGCATCATGTATATACTTCTGTCATATTTCTTCACAATAAAATATAATTGTGCATTATTTATCTCCTTCATTAGACTATAAGTTTCTTGAGGAAAGAATTTTTTAAAATTTTCTGGGCTGGCCCCGTGGCCGAGTGGTTAAGTTCGTGCACTCTGCTGCAGACGGCCCAGTGTTTCGTTGGTTCGAATCCTGGGCGCGGACATGGCACCGCTCATCAAACCACGCTGAGGCAGCGTCCCACATGCCACAACTAGAAGTTTCCACAACGAAGAATATACAACTATGTACCAGGGGGGCTTTGGGGAGAAAAAGGAAAAAATAAAAAAATAAAATCTTTAAAAAAAAAAAAAAATTTCTGACCATAGCACTTAGCATAATATCCGGCACGTAAGTATACAATAATGAATAATTACCCATCTCTTTATCACTGTTCCCCATAAAAATTACACTATAAAATATTTTTGTCTACCAATAGTATTTTAAAGAACATAACAATTAATCAATGTTTCCCTTTTGTTAATCAAAGACATTTTATCTGAGCATGCCATAAAAATAATAAGTGGGAAATGTTTTTGTGTTAAAATTACTTGTTAATTTAGATTCTTGGTATTTGGGTTTGCTCATATGGGCTCATCTAAGTTTTAGCCAAAAGCATAAAGCCCCAATGTTAAAAATGTACGTGTCATGTCAAAGTTATTCACAGGACTTAGTGCATAACAATTCCCTAATTTTATTGTAAAATCATGGAATCCCGAGACAAAAGGAATATAAAGAATATCTGAAGTAATCTAGTTCAACTTCCTACTTAAAAAATAAGCCCACTTTGAAACATCCCTGATAAGTGATCATGTAGTCTCTGCTTGGACCCTTCCGGGAAGAGAGAACACTACGCTCCATGCAAATTCCTTTTGGAGCAGCTCTAACTCCTGAACCACAGACTTTTCCTGCCATACGAAAAGACAGCAACATACACCAGCAGAGTCAAGTGGAGATGGAGGAAGCTGGCACAGATCACCCAGCCCAGCAGTCAGGAAGTAGGCGCAGGGCCTGAATTCATTTACGAATCCCATATGAACCCTTTTAGCCAGGCCATCTTTGCCGGGGCACCTGAAATAATTTTTTCACCAGGCCCAAATCAGCTTTTAAGTCCCATTTCATTGGTGCCTCTTTCATCTTAAGTCACTGCTCAGATGTCAAAGAGCTAGAATTGAACTAAAAAGACTGTAATGTTCTCCACAAGCTAATAAAAGATTACTTCACCATTAGTATTAATTGAAAATGAGGATCCACCTTGTAATGGTCTGCACCTTAATACAGCAGCCCCTTCTCGAGGGCAGGGCTGCCAGGTGAGCTGCCAGGGGCTAAGAAGGAGGAGCTGTTAATCGCAATTGTGTCAAACTAACCTCAGCACAAACGATGCATTTTATTCTGCAAATTCTCAGGATAATTGAACATCTTATCAAGGACATCCACCCAATTAATTTTTAAAATGTTAACAGAATTCACTTATCATCAGATAGTTTTAATCATAACTGTCAAGAATTGATTTTATTTTTTAAGTTAGCACTCTTAGCATTTTGTAAAGAAATTTAAACTGGTATAACATGAAATTTTTTGCTATTCTTATAGCTCATATAAATAGGAGCAAGAATTTACATTGTAATTGATTTAATATTGGTCATGTGAGTTATACATAAAAGATCCAAATCCTACTCCTAAAGTCTTTGAATAGTCGATTCTGTGAACTTGGAAAGCTTATGAAAATGTGCTATGATCCCAATATGGTAATAAAATCATCTTATGTAATCCAAGAAAAAATAAAATAAATCACCAAATGACGACATTCTGAGAGTGCTATACCTGACCCTCTGCTAGAGATTATAGAGACGTATCACCTACCTTAAGGGAGCTTAAGTCTAGACAACGAGAAAGAAATATTCACAAACTTGATGCAATGTGAACAAGTACATGTACACAAATCATCATGGATGAAAGGATAGGAAGGATCTCAAACCCTTAGCTGACTACTTGAATAGGCCCCAGAAAGAACGGGGTTTAAACATTCCTGAAAATGCACATGTGTTACCAGCTAGGACTTGACCCCCAACATCTGGCCCCCATCCTGATAAACCTAGTGGGATTTCGCTGGAAGACTCCTTTTCCATGGCTAGTTTATGCCTCGGCTAGAAGGAAATAAACAGAACTACGTAAGTTAGTTGTCATCACTACTCAGATAACCAGATAAGAGTGGAGCCCTCTACCACCCAGTCAATAGGCCATTGGATCCTAAAGCTATTCTAAGAAAGTATCTAAAGTATTTGTCACAATGCCTGTCCGCCCAGCACCAGGTGCTAAATAAATGTTAACTTCCTTCACTTTTATCTATTTCCTGTCTTGGCCCTAACTACCTAACTACCCTCGTTCCCCAGTCAAGGTAGAGAGTACATTTTTACACTTGAGCATGGTAGAAGAAAAAACAATTCGCTCCTTAATATTGCTATCCAACCACTGCCTGAGGAAATCACAGTGCTAGTTGTGCAAAGAGGGAAAGTTTACAATCTCTTATATCTGAGGGAAAACCCTGGGCTAAATTCTTCTCCATCTAGATAAAGATCATGTGAGTCCTTTGGAAAATCCCCAGACCGGGGAAGGAACGTTTAGGCCCACAGGCCTGACTCAGCCCACTACTTGATTTCATTCAGCCTGGGAGTGAGAAAGCTCTGGGCAGCGCTGTACAGAAGACTCCAAGAACAGCTCCTAGCTGGAGCCCCGGGGGCCTGCTGAGGTCACCCCATTTAGAAAAGTCCCTCGAGGTTTAAGGATCTAAGCAACTGTAGAGACGAGCACAACTACAATTTCAAAGGGCAGTAAAGCCAAGAATCCTCGTCTCACTGCTCCAGATTCTAGAATTGAGGAAAGCTCTATTACCTAGTTCTCTTTTCCTCTTCTTTACAAATCCATTTCTTGACCAATATAGACATCCATATCTATATCTCTATCCATATATATACCTATATATATCCATATCTATATATACATCGTTTGCTTCCTCGAAGGGCTTCCCTCCCTCTGTGTACTTCTCTCTTCCCTAACTCTCTTTCTCCCTTTTCCAAATCTTCCTCCACCTCCCCTCCCCTTTTGTCTATTTGTGTCCTTTCCAGGGGTCAAGCTTTCTCCCTCCATCACCACCCCTCCCCATCCCCGGTGGCCCATCTCTTCTCCGCCTTCACCTCTCCTCCTTGTGTCACTTCTGCTTGTCCAGCTGAGACTCCTCCTATCACTTCCTTCTCCCTGTAGGATAAAGTTGAATTCCACGTCCTGGCTTTGTTGTCTTGTAAGACAGTTTTACTTTTCCTTTTGCTATATTTCAAAGGCAGTGTGGTGCAATAGAGCAGGAGACTGGGGGGTCAGAAACGGGGCTCTGGCCTTGCTCAGAGTCCACATTTGTAAAATGAGGATCACTCAATAAATGACATCAGTGTCTCATCCATTCTAAAGTACTTAAAGAAGGTTAGTGATTATTATGCAAATGAGGAAAATTGATAGCAATTTAGGAATTAATAACAATAATAAGAATAGCAAACATTTATACAGTCCTTACTATGTGTCAAGCATTACAAATGTTGGGTCACTGAATCCTCAAACCACCATAGGAAGTTGGCACCAAAAGTTGTGCAAAGAAGGTGAGATCATGAGTAAGTTTTTTCTCTTGCAAAAATGTATTTTATTATTGTTTTTACAAGAGCCTGGAACAATGGAGCATATCAATATCAATTCAATATTCAAAAGATATTTTCACCGGAAGGATCACAGGGGAAACATAATCATTATGTGTTAAGTGATACAGTTAAAGGTTGATCTTGACGTCCCTTCTCTGGCAGAAGCCAGAGCTTTTTTGTTTTTAACAGATTGGTAAAGATTCCTTTTGGGAATCAAAGTTCCTGAGCGTTATCATAGTTCTTAAATAAGTACCAAGCACAGAGCAGAGTACCACGCTTAAAAGAAAAAGTAACACAAATGGCCTCGACAGTCCACTGCAAATCATTCTCTACCCCTAATACATGTTTATCTTCAACATAGGATATTTCTAGGACTCATTTCTCTAGAAAGCCTACTACTTGTCTTTAAAAAAATTTTCTAAAATTCCTCCACAATATTCATAGAAAGGAAACCAATTCTTACTTCTGAGACTCTGATATGTAAGATCCAAATTATAAACAGGAACTGCTTAGCCTTTAAAAGATTGTACAGTTTCTAGGAAACAATACTAGGCATTTGTTCTTTCTCACACGTCTGGTAAAATAAAATAGGAATCGTTCTCTAATACCATGGATTCAATTAAAAACAGAACTCATACAAGTTCAATTCTGGTAATGCAAACACACTGGGTTACAATTTACCCTTGTATTATTTATAATAAAAGGTTTGCAAAGCAAATTAATAGTATGATCAGTAGTGGCAATTCCAAAATTTATATATATAGTTAGGGGCCACAATCTGGTTGGAGGGCAAGCCAGTTGACTTATTTTGAAGTTACATTTTCACAGGAAGCATCCTCCTTTCACTTTGATGATGTGTTCATAAATAAATAAAAGTAGCATAGATTTTTTTAAATATCATATGCACATTTTACATAACATTGAGAAAACGCTAATTATTCACATCACAGAATATTTATTTATTTAGTGGGACTTTAGATGACTGATGGGGATTATTAGAAGGAGAATTAACATCTTCGCCTACCCCCACCCCAAGCATCTCCATAATAACAGCAAAGGAATGTTGCCTAAAGTAACAACTGCTTCCAAAAACTTCAGCAATGACTAAAGTGTACATAGAGGTGCACCGTGTACACAGAAGCAGTGAACAGACAAATGATGCATCATTTATCTGGACACTGAAGGTTCACATGGACCCACCATTTAGCCCTTGCCGCAGAGGGTGAGATCAGCTACTGGCCATTGGAAGAGCTGAGACTAGAATCCAGTGTGGCTTCTCCAAGTCCATACTCTCTCTCCCACTTCACCATAGCCAGTTTGGAAAGAGCATGGCTCAGTAACCCTTGAGAGCCACAAATTCAGTTATGATACATTCTTGAAACTAACAAACAGCATTTATGGAATGCAGACTTTTTGCTTAATTTAGGTTGCTCTTCCTGGTACTCTGACTACATTGTTATTTTACTGCATTTATTTTCATATTCCAGTTATGTATTTAAGTGTCACCTATTCAACTACATACTGTGTGCATGTAAGTGCTTAATAAATATTTGCTGAATAAATGGATGATTCAGTCAGATTTTATCGAACCATGAAACTATTGCCCATGTTTATACAGTGATCTACATGAAAGTATCTGGAATTATTGATTTCTAAGAGTTAGAAAGTTATTTAATTCCTCCATCCATAAGAGGCCTCTGAAGAATCCCAGAATTTGTGTGCACGATGGTGTTTGTTAAGTGCATTTTCCTGGGCAGAGATTCCAAAGCTCTCAACAGATTCCCCAGTGGGGTTGGGGGGGGGGGGGGGGGGGCACGTGGTTCTGTGATTCTGAAAAGATAAAAAGTTACTAATCTAATGGATCCTCTCTATTATATCCCCTCTGTCATATAAATGACCAGCCCAACTATGCTTACCCACCTCCACTGACTGGAAACTCACCACCCTATGAGGCAGTCCAGGCTATTTTCCTATTTGACAGCTTAACTTCCGATTGACCACAGCTCCATCCTCCAGAGTCACACAGAACATATCCGGTCACTATGTCACTTGATAGCCCTTCATGTATTTTTAAACAGCTGTCATAGCCTCCTATCTTCTCTTGTGCAGGCGGTAAATCCTCCGTTCTTTCAACCAGAGTCAAGGTTTCTGCTACCATCTCCACCCTGGAGCTCTCAGTGCCCCCAGGACTCTGCCCGAGCCCACATGTGCTCCACCCTCCCGGAGCCAAGCACGATTCAGTCTTCATTCAGGGAATCTTGAGTTAATGAGACTATTTCAGCACGTCGGGTGCAGCTGCTTCACCCCACTGACTGAGAGTTAACTTATAGTTAACTAAAACTCCTATATTTTTTTCTTTATATGTGTTGCAGTTTTACCATAATCCTCCCATTCTGTTCATGCAGTCAGTTTGAGGGTCCTATTGCAAGATTTTACAGTTCTCCCTGTCAAATGTCCACTTTTTAAGTATAACTATTTCTTTCAGCTAAGTTCCTAAGGATTCTCAAGTTCCCTCATTCCAAGTGTTAGCTACTGTCCCCCTCACCGAGCTTCTCTCTCTCAGTCTAGTTCAGACAGGTTTTCATACAGGTTAATGCCTTAGAAGCATGCAACTTTCACTACACAGACCATAAAAGTGAGGTTGCACAAGCCTAAAACAGGCAACAGGGTGCGGTAATTAACAGCACAGGCTCTAGAGCCAGACTGCTGAGGTTCAAATCTTGGTGCTGCCACTTACTGCATGACCTCAGGCAACTCACTTAACCTCTATCTCGGTTTACTCATCTGTAAAATGGGATAAATAACTCCATCTGCTTCACTGGGTGGTTATAACAACTAACTATAAAGAGCTCAGAACACATTGTAAGTGCTATATAAGAGCTTGTTAAATAAATAATTTAGCTTATATGTGCACATATTTATTTATCTAAGCACTAGAGGGTCAGAAATCAGTGAGTATTATAAACGTGGAAAATAGCTCAGGGACTTAAAGCAGTGCTATTCGGTTATTCTCCCTGAAGCCCACATCTGGACCAACATAGTTAAGATTTTATGCATTTAGCAAACATGACATACACACCTCTCAGCCTGTCTTCACTGTGCTCTGTTAACATGAACACAGTGAACATTCGAGAAAGGGAACGAGTCCCAGTAAATATTTCTGTGCTGCAGAGTGGAAGGGTTTTACAACTTACTCACCTTTTTTTTCAGTCTACTTTCTCTCTGCTGTTCATATGGGTCATTTCTATTGTTTACCTTCAAGTTCACTGATTCTTTCTTCTCTCTTTTCCATTCTGCTGTTGAGCTCATCCACTGAGGTGTTTTTCCCCCAATTCTTTCTGTTAGTGTATTTGTCAGTTCTAAAATTTCCCTTTGGTTCTTCATTACATCTTCTATTTCTTGGTTGGACTTTCTATTTTATTACTTGTTTCAAATGTGTTCTTAATTTCTCAATGAAGAATTTTTTTCTTTAAAATCCTTGTCAGACAATTCCAACATCTATGTGATCTTGGTATTCATTGTCCTGTCATTCAAATTCAGATCTTCCTGGTTCTTGGTATGACAACTGATTTTCAGGTGAAACCTGGACATTTAGGGTATTATGTTATGAGACTATGGATCTTATTTAAATGCCACACTAACAGGGAAGAAGGGCGCTGCCTTATTACTGTCAGGGGGAGGTGGAAATCCAGGTTCTCCCCTCAGTCTCATTGCCGTTGAGCAGTGTTAACCCTCCTGCCTCTCCACTAGGCTTCCTCTGACTCCATCCACACAGCTGGCAGGCGCATTAGGTGCCAAAGCCTTGCTGGGTGGAGGTGGAAGTCCAGACTTCCCACATGGTTTCCACTGGCACTGGGATTGCTGGGGGGCACTTTGTTGGGGTTCCTCTTATAGCCTCACAAGAGTGGAAGTCTAGGCTCCCCACTCGACTTTTGCTGGTGGGGTGGGGCAGAGTTTCTTTCATGGTATTTGGCTGGAGCAGAGCACTTATTGTCTAAAAGCTTTCTGTCTTGCTAGGCTGTTCCTTTCCTTGTCCTTTGGTGAGAGAGAGCAGGCTTTCTTGTGGGTACTTTTTGTCTGTGCCAATTGGTGTTTCATGGTTGCTGGCTTCTCCAACACCCAGTCTGAGCTATATGAGGCAAAAGGAAAACCCAGAGAGCCCACCGCCACATCCTTCCTCAGGTCCCAGGGTCCATAGTAAGTCTGGCTTCTTTTCTCCACCTTTCAGAGTCTTTATGTTTATTTTATGTATAATGTCTCGGAGTTTTAGCTATCCTTAGCAGGAGAGATGAAGACAAGTATATTTACTCCATCTCTCCAGAAGCAATGATCTATTTGTGGAAGACTTTAAGCTACAGAGCTATAATACTAGCCTGCAGATACCCACTAGCCCACAGGGCCAGCTGATTTAGTCTTGCCCTGGGGTGTGGGGGGTGGAGCTGGCTTTCACTGTGATGTCCTCTCTACTGAGAGAAGCAGCCTCTTCCAGAGCAACTCCCACACACACCTAGGATAGCTTCCTATGTTTACTGCCCTTCCACCGAGCAGGAAAATCAGAATAGACACCATCTGCTGTCTTCTCTCACTCCAGCTGGCCCCCCAGGCACACCTCAGCCCTGCTCCAGTCACAGATCACTCGTTAGGACACGAGGAATGGAGTGGGTCACCACACCAACTGCACTCCACGTAGCCAAAATGTCTTCCAGTGTGGATGGCCAGAGCCAGCTTCTCACCATCCCCATTCTTCCTCGCTTTCCTGCCACTCTCCACTGATGTTTGGCTGAGGTGCAGCCAAGCACAGCCAGCATTTTCTATTAACATACCTAAGGCTGAGGTAGCATGAGTTTTTCTCCATCTTTGTTCTCCTAGGCCTCTCTTCTGTATCTGACAGTGCTAACTGGGCTTTCTATTAATAGTACCTCACAAATATATTGTTATTTGCAATTTTTTAATGACTTTTTTTTGGTGAGGAAGATTGGCCCTGAGCTAACATCTGTTGCCAATCTTCCTCTTCTTTTTTCTCCCCAAAGTCCCAGTACATAGTTGTATATCCTAGTTTTAAGCTCTTCTAGTTCTTCTATGTGGCATGCTGCCACAGCATGGCTTGACGAGCAGTGTGTAGGTCTGCACCCAGGATCCAAATCGGTGAACCCTGGGCCACCAAAGCAGAGTGTGCAAACTTAACCACTACACCACCAGGCCAGCCCCTATCATTTGAAATTTGTATGACCTCCTCATGTTTTCTCTGTGTATCTTCACAACAGCTCTGTAAGATAGCTAGGACAACAGTATCATGTCCATTTTATATGTGACGAAACTGAGACATAAAGCAGATTTGCTCACATTGACATGATATTAGGTACTAAAGCCAAGATTAGATAAACCTGCTTTCTCAGTCAGAGCTCATTCCATACCATGCCATCTGAGATCCCGTGAAACTATAACAATGGCAGAGTTACCATTTGATTGCCAGGCTATATAACACCTAGTACCATACATCCATACTGTGGGATCTGAGGCTCAGGAAGGTTCAATAATTTGCCTAAAGCCACTCAGCTTTGTTCTTGACCCTTTGTTCTTCTGATACAACATAATCTCTTCTAGAAAACTAATTTATCTATGATTTCTCTTCTAATTTTCTAAATCTGTATCAAGAATCCTGTTTTCATCTCCAAAATCCATTCATTTATCCATGGTGCCAATTGGAGATTTCCACTCCAATAGCTTTTCATCACATCAAGCCCCAAATGACTAAAAATGAATTTATTATCCTCACTTCGCATCAGTTCCCCCTCCCATCTCTCTATAGAACCAAAATTCTCCCAGCCACTGGGGCACAGAACTTTAGAGTTGATTCCTTCCTTCCTGCATCCCCCATCTCCTGTCAGTCACAAAGCCTTATTGAATGTTTGTGTGAAGCCACTCATCTTTCTTCCTCTTTCTTCCCACGTACTTTCCTCTTTCTGCCCATGGCTATTTATGCAAGGCACTGAAACTGATGTTATTGGGTCAGCCTTCTGTCAGCAAACATGCAGGTTTCAGGATCATCCCTACTGAGTTCATCTTCTATGCCACTGTCAGACTGGACTAATCTTCCTTAACACAGCTTTATAATATTAATTCCCCCACATAAAAACCTTCAAAGGGCCTAGAATCCATATAAAAGGAGTCTAGAGTCCCATGAGGAGCTTTCAAGGCCCCTGGAACCTGTCTCCCCTCACCTGGCTGGGCAGGTTAAAGCAGCCTAGTCATTGCGATCTCCACATCATCACTCACGTTTCTCCCCTCACCTAAACTGCCTTTCTGCTCACTTCTGCTTATCCTTCTTCTATCTATCCTTTAGGCATAAGCCTTTAGGTGGCACTCCACCTCTTTCGAGAGACCAGGTACTCTGAACCCATAAAATCACGAAATTCCTGCAGGGCTTGCTTATAGCTTCTCTCATCCATCCAAGCACCAAGCTGTACTCTGACTTGAGTTGTTTACCTTTGTATTGTGTGAGTTAGTCACATCTCCATCTAGACAGCAAGCTGGGAGGAAATGGAGGAGAGAGGACACAGCTCATGGTCCTCTATCCCTCACAGCTCCTGGCAAAACGCTGAGCATAAGGAGGAGATTCAACAAGTCAGTGTTTCTTAAAGTTTTAACATGCATTTGGCAGGGTTATTTCCCCAGGTTGAGGTCTGTGGTCACCTCATGAGATCTTGAAGAGGTAATCTATAGACCACATTTTGAGAAGCCCTGCTTTTCAGGATCAGTTGAAAAATTCATGCCAAAGTGGACGTGACATGGATATTTTTCTTAGACTCGGCAACTAGATCAGCAATAACTTGAATACACAAAATTTTCTGTTGTCCAAGAGTTGTTTTTTAAAAATGAATGAAGATATGCTATGCATAAAACAAAGTTCTAGATGTTTTGAAGGATGTGAGATAGTCAACAAATTCCCCACATTCAGGAAGCAAGAATTTTCTTTATACCTGGTTTTATAATAATCTCATGCAGTAGATGAATTACAAAATCCATTTGGGGATTGGACATGGAAGTTAGACTGCAGAACTGGTCCAGCTAAAAATGTAATTCATTAGGCAACCCAGAAAACATGGCTTTACAATGAATAATTTAACATAAATATACATATAGTGAGGCAGAGGACTAAGGAGAGAATCATATGATGATGTAGCATTACAGAATGAGTTAATGAGTTAAACATTTTAGAATATATTGAGTACGTATGGAATTAGATACGGCAGTAAAAATTAAAAGATAGTTCAGGAAAAAGGATATAATAAAAGAGATGCTTACAGATATCATGTTTCACATTTAGGTTAATAACCCAAAACTAGCTTAAATTGTATAGTTCTTAAGAAGCGAGTGTGTTACATTAAGAAGTTTTCCTCGACAATGGAGATCTAGAGAAGAATTTAAAGCAGGACACGATTTTGTGGACAGTGCCTTTTAGGAAGTCAATTTAAGTTAGCTGCGGTTTTGTGATGAATGCTGTTTCTGGTTTTATTTGTGTGCTGTTCACTTTTGAGAAATATGCCCACGTTAAACAGCCACAGTGTAAAGTTGAGTATCGTTTTCCTTTAGGGACATTTAAAGATCTCGGTAACAATTAACACTTTCCTGTCTAAGTTTCCCCCAGTAAACAGCAACCTCGCTTTTGTTTGAATATCAGTAACTGGGAGGCAATCTCTCTCTTGTCTGGGCAGTTCTAATTATTAGAACTTGCTCCTCCTTTAGGTAGAAATCTGCTTCTCTGATTTGCCCAGCATTCCCCCTTCTGCCCTGTGAAAGCACCTGGGTCAAGTTACCTTTCTTTGCTTCATAAGAGTGCTTCTCGTATTTGAATTTAATTTTCAGATCTCTTTTAATTTTTCTTTTCTTCTGACTAAAAATTCTTAATTTCTTCAAAGATTTCTCAAATGGCTTTTTTTCTAGGTGCCTCACCATTCTGGTCACCCTTTTCTCGTCATTCTGTAGCTCACTGATGTCTCTCAAAGCATGGTACCCACCGTGTAGTAGAAGACTCTGAATGTGGCCTGCCTAGAACAGAATCTAGGTAACTGTTACTTCAGATGATATGTACCCAAGGCTTTCTATTAATACTACCTAAAATTACATAAGCTATTCTAGTAATTCCACCATACCCCTAGCTCATATTTAGTTAATTACAACCCTCAAAGTTCCCATCCCCCACAATGAACTATTTTAAGTTGCATCTCCTACGTTCTGTACATATTAAATAGAGTTTGTGGAACCTATAGTCAGGACTTTATATTTATAATACCACAGGTCACTGTTCTTCCCTCCCCTCTAAGAACCCCTAGCTTTGAAGCCAAGGCCACTGTTTCCTTCCCTAAAGATACCAGCACCTGGTTCACTGCCACTCTCCAATCTCTGTTATGGCTCTTTCTGGTTTCAGTAATCATATAGGTGATGAGCTCACTCCTGGCCTTGCCGTTCTTCTGGCCTCCACTCCTTCAGTGACCTTGTCCTGCATTCCATCTTGTCTCCCACTCCCCTCAACACCTGTACTCCCTCCTTCATCTTTGTCTCAAACACCCACTCTAGTATCACCACCTCGCATCCTCCCAGCTCCCTTACTCAAGCACCCCTGCTCCGGCTGATCTTCAATGCCTCCAGTACATACAACCCACTGTAAGTATTGTCTTTTCACTGTGCTTCATCCTTCCCCCCTCCCCAGATTCCATGGTCCGTCAGTATTCTCACTGTCTTGCACACGTCCTCAATTCCACTGCCCCTCTCTTCTTGTCATGCTCACTGGGAAACAAAAACAAAAACCAACCCAACCATCCACTTACTCCAAATCAACACTAGGCAGCTGAACTCAACTGAAAAAAAAGAGACATATATGATAACTGGTCTTGCTTTAAGCTCATAACCACCAACTCCAAGTGAGCCCTAGAACTGCTCAGAATTCCTACAATTTTCCCTAGTCCTTTCACTCTCCCCTTATCCTAAGTAACAATTTTATACCTTCTCCCCTCCTCTCAAACTTCCAACTTCACTCTGCTATTCACTCTGCTGTTGACCTTGCTTCCTATTTCACTGAACCTGTTCTTGGCCCCACTTCTGCACCTGTGCCCCACTCTGTCTTTCCTCCAGTTATATCCATGAACTGCCCTTATGTCTGTAACATCAACCCTCCACTGTGCCCTGGGTCCATTTCCCCTCACCTATTCAGGGACGTAATTGCAAGAAACTCCCCCTCTCTCTCCTGCACCATCCGTCTTTCCATTCCTCCTGAATCATTTGTATCATCTTACAAATATGCTTTAATATCCCCCATAGTAAAAAAAAAAAAATAAACAAAACTTTCCCTTCTCTTGATCCCTGAGATAGTTACCTCTTATATTTCTAGTTTCCTTTATGGCACAAGTCTTCGAAAGAGTCACGTCTATCGATGTCATCTCATTTTCTCCTCTCATTTTCTCTAAAAACCATTCCAACCAAAGTCTCTTCCAACACTTCACAATAAAGCAGCCTCATCAAATTCATGACTTCCTCACTGTCAAATCCAATGCCTGATTCTCAGGCCTCATCTTACCCAACCTACAAGCAGCATTTGACAGAGTCCATCATTCCATCCCTCAACATACATTTCTCCTGCCTTCTAGAATCTCACTTTTTCAGTTCTCCTTCTACTTCACTAAGCCACCTTTACTCGTTTTCGTTTGTGGACCTCTGAATATTTGAGTGTCCCAGGACTCCTTGGCCTCTTCACTATCAAAATTCAATCCCTTGGTGACCTCGTCTCTACGCCAACTCCCAAATTTATATATCCAGAACAGACCACTCCCACCCCTGACCTCTACACTCCCTACCTGACATCTCTGCTTGGATATCCAACAGGCATTTCAAATTAACATTTGCAAAACCAAATTCCTGGCCTTTCCCTAAAACCTGCTCCTCCCAAAGTCTTCCCAATCCCAGCTAATAGCAACTCCATTCTTGCATTTGTCCAAGCCAAAAACGGCGTTATCTTTGACTCTTTTCTCTCACACCCCATACACAATCCATTAGGATACACTGTTAGCTTTGCATTCAGAATCTATCTATAATCCAATCACATTTCACCTCCTCCAATGCTATCACCGCAGTACAAGCCACTGTCATCTCTTGCTTGGATTATTGTAATAGCCTCCTAGCTGGTCATTCTTGCTCCACATCCCATAATACCTCTCCCATGTTAGAGTCTCAACACAGTGCAGAGTGATCCATTAAACTCAACTTAAAACGTAGCTCTAAACATGCTCCTCCCTCACTGTAAACCTTCCGGTGGCTCCCCTTACACTCAGAGTAGTATCCTAAGCTCTTCCAATGGCCTATAGGACCTAATCTGCCCATCACCCCTCATCCCGCATTCTGAGCCTTTCTTCTACCACTGTCACCTTGCTCACTCCACTTCAGTGACCCCCTGCTGTTCCAGGGAGCATGCTCACCCAGGGCCTTTGCACAGGCTGTTTCTTCTGCCTAAAATGATCTTCTCCGAGGCATCTATCGGCACGATTCACTCTGTCACTTTCTTCGAGTCTCTGCTTTAATGCCACCTTGTCAAGGAGGCCTTCTTTGACTATCACTCCACTACTGTTTAAACTTTCTCCATAGAACTTATCAGCCCTTGACATATATTTTGGGTTCTCTGTCTCCCCTCCCTCTTCTCCCCTTCCCTCCCTAAACACACACACACACAGAGGACATACACTTTATGGGAGACAAACTTTCATCTATCCTTTTCTCTACTGTATCCTTAGTGCTTAGAACAATGCGTAGCATACAGCAGGGGTTCAATAAATGACAGTATAATCATGAATGAATTAAACAACACTGTCTTGCTGAAACTGATAACAATGGCTGCCTCTGGAGAGGGAAAATGGTTGGCTGGGAGATAGAGCGTGAAGAAGACTTCCTTTTCTCTGTATACTCTTTTCTACTGTTTAAATTTTAATATCATGTGCATATATTTCCTACGCCAAAAAAGAATTTTAAAAACTAAGGGCAAAAAATGATTTTAATTAAAAGAGTTTGCCTTGGGGTAAATATTAAAATCAAGACTTTTTAATAGCAGTGCTACCCTATAGCACATCAACTATCCTCTGAAACTTTGTGCCATTTGCAAAATTAAAGAGCATGCTTTTATGGCTTTACGTGAGTTGAGTGTTTTGTAGAGTTCTTAGGCATAGTAAGTGTTGTATGCGTGCTGGTGATTCAGAATCTGAAAAAAAAATTCTGGTTTATGGGACTATTTTTAAGCGAACCAATGGGAATTTCCGGTGATCAACATATTTATTCTTTTCTAAGGGTTGATCAATATTTGGCATAATAATGCATTCTTAGATTCTACCAGCAATAAGTATCAAATATATTGGCTTATAAGTTTTAAGAATCCATCATTTCTTCCTTTTTGAAAATCACTTCCCCACTTCAACTTTCTTAGCATTAGCCTTATTCTCAAAATATACTAGGAATGACTTTAAAACTGCTCAGCACGCTCATTCAATACCATGAGATGTAAAGTAGTTGGCTCTGAAGGGCCAAACTCATCAAAGCAATGAGACAGGAGTTTGCCTTCTGTTCACTTATCCCGGGCTTCCAGTCTCTCTTTGTGTATATTTCAGATTTTCTAACTTAAGAATCACTGTGCATTTTAAATAATACAGATTAAATATGAATTGCGAAGCTTTTCCTTTCTTTTTTCATATTCTCTTACTACAGCATCTTCCACAAACAGTGGACCACTCCAGTTTACGCTCTTCTCATGTTCTTTTTGGCCTCAAATATTATTTATACAAACAAAACTGGTTTTTTTCTTTTATTTTTTTGGTCATGTTCTTTACAACAACTTTAGTGGAGGACATTCCTATGTGGATATATTAGTCTCTTGAAATAGGTTTTTTATTTTCTGCCCTCTATATTTTACAGTGCCTTTTTCAAAGCTCCCTAGTCACCACTGAAATAATTTGTTTCAATTTTAAAATAAAAGCACAGCTAACTAATCCAGAGATTTTTGGATTCTTCTATGAAGAAGACAGAATTAGATAGATACATAGATTGATTGATTGATTAATTTTCCCCCAGCAATGAAGTCTCAGCAAGCTGTGCTCATATTTATTTATCCTGTGTTGACCTCAGAAAACTAACTCATGCCCTTGTGACCATGTGGTTAGATTATCATAATGCCCTTCTAGTCAAGCTTCCAGCATTGATTTGAGAATGAGGAAAATGAAAAATGACACAAAAGGAACTGTTTAACTAAACTAAATACTAACATGAGACAGAAATGTGCACATGTTCTAGAAAACCACAACCTGTGTTTAGCACAGATCCCTATACAAAGGATGCATTCAATAAATGTTTACGAAATTGAATTGACCCACAATGATTTCTCACTTTCCAGATAATAAAAACTTTCCATAATCCATGCTATCCAGGTTAGACAGTATAATGAACAAGATAATCCACAACTCTTCTCCAAACCCTCAGAATCAGAAGAAGATGAACAACCCAGAAAAGAGATGAGGGGAGGAAGGCCTATGGTGTATTTGAGGGGTAAGGAGCAGGATGGGTTTCCTGGAACAATGAGCTCATGAAGAGGAAGTTATGCTGAAAGCCCTGATAAAATTTATTTATCAGTGTATTTTTAGGGTATGTAAGTGTTTCTAAATTTTAATTTAACCTAATTTCAATTTCCTATACGAAAGGACGTTTACCATACTTTCTGCCAGAAATGTTATTGATTGTATCCAGAGGCTATGTCAAGAGAAATAAATTGCACTAGAAACTCTTTTGCTCTCCTTATACATTCTGTAAAATATCATAAAAGCAAGTGTAGTGTTCTTTTCCATATCAATAGAACTATAGCTTTCTCAAAAGATGAAAGAAAACTGAAAATTTAAATTTATATCTTCTGAAGGGGATTACTGGGATTGACTCCAAATAAAAGAATGTACACACATCTATCAAACACGTCCACAAGGGCAGACAGTCACTCCAGCCTCCACATGAATTTCAGAAGATGATTGGTAATGTGTGTGGCATAATTTATTATATAAACAGAGTAAACACAGGATATATATATATATATACATTCTGAAAGCTATTTAAATCTTGATAGACTAAGAATAGATTTCCAACAGAGTATCACATTCAGCATTTGAAAAATGTAAATTAATGAGCACTATAGTCCAAGGAAATTGGGGAAATCTCTCTTTTTGGCAATCATCTAGAAATTTAAGTCAAATTATCTATAGATCAATATTACTAAAGCAAATCACACTGGACTGATTTCTCCAGACCCTTCTCCATTCTGTTCTTCATTTTGCCTCCCACGCGTGAAACAGTCAATGAGTTAACTTCCAAAGTGACCAATGAGTTAACTTCTTACCACTGCATTTTGTTCAAATGTTCTATTTTAAATTCTTCCTTTAAACAAAGGGCCATTCTTCTATCCTTGTGTTACTGTATGCTCCTTCTGAATAGTTTCCAGGAATAAAATAACTGATGGTAAAAAAAACAAAACAGTTGCTCTTACCATCCTTAGAATAAAGTTATCAGATGATGGCACTGATTCCTGATCAACAACGCTAACATGTTGTAGGGTACACATGGTGTATTAAATGTTCCCTTGGCAACAGACATCATTTGACACGCCCATTATCAATTTCAGACATGAAAAATCACAGCTTTAGAAGACGCCGTTATTTTTTAAGAATATTTTCAACCCACAAAAGGGACAGAAGCAATGAGAATACTTGAAAATACAGTACTGATGGAGTTTCAGAGTGCAGCTCTAATGATGCTTAAACACGTATCCTTTTGCAGGACATTACTGAGAAATATTTTTGGAAATGCTTCTTTAGGAACTTTAATTACTATCAATGTATAAAAATAAATAACATAATTTCTGTCCAGACACTTGATTGGTGGTGTTTTTCAAAAAAAAAAAAAAAAACAGTTTCTAAAACATCAGTAACAGTCTTACATTTTATAATTCCATCCGGAAAAGAAACAAAATCTGTTTACAGTGCATCACACTCAAAGTCTAAGTTACTTCTTAGTTTGATTTGAGTCCCAAAGAGCACCATTCTTTTAAAAAGGTGTGCTTAATATGCTTCCTCTGGATTTTGTCTTTGGTAAAGTTGAAGCTGCACCTGCCCACTTTGCTTATAGCAACAGAACTGCCAAAATAACAGGCAAGGAAGCTGGCCCGATTTTATTTAGACTTTTCAAGATCTAGTTATTTGTTTAGATATCATTTCCAGCATATGGGTCTCTTATAGCAGCCCATCCAGTCTACTAAATAAGAAACATGTAGACTTAAAACATTAAACAATCAACAACTGTATGAGAAATTCCTTCCAGCAGCAAGAATAAACTAAAAATTTTCTATTTACTACGCAAAATATGTACTCCTTTCCCCTCCCTTCATTCTCCACCTCTCCAAACTTAGCATTGTTTTTATTACTGTATTTGTTGCCTTTGATAGGAAACCCCTAATACAATCAACAAAGTAAAATATTTCTATAATAATGTTAAAAATTGCAAATGCCTACTTTGTGACAGGAGTCATTCTAAGCATTTTATATATAGCAACCCATTTTAGTGGATAGTATGTCACTGCACATGTGGCACTGAGCTTCCCTTCTCTAGTTCACCTAACCTTGGTGACACTATTGGAAGGTGGGCAATGTTTATAAAAAATAATTCACTTTGATGAGGATGCATAAATTTTCTGAACTATGAGCTTCCCTCAACAAAGAATGGCAATGGTAAACAACAAAAAAATGTGCCTTCCTTTGTTATCTTTTGCCGTCTTCCTCTGCAACTATAAAGAGTTTTGTTTTCTCTTCATTTAGATGAAGAAGTTGAAAGGGAGGCTAGGCAGCCATGCTTAGTCTTAAATCCTTCCTCCCCCCAGGATATAATCATTAATATATGACAAACGGGGTTTTCTGCTTTTGAGTCTTTCTTTTTCTTTCTTTTTTTTTTTTTTTTTTTTTTGCTGGAAGATGGTCTCCACTTTTTCCCCTCCCTCAGAATGTTGACAGGTTTTATTCAACGCATTCCCCAAATCTCCTTTCTTCAGCTCAAATCTTTTGTACTAAAGCAGAGTTAAGACTACCTAAGGCACTCCACATGACCCTTAAGAAAGGCGGTGGCTTAAGAAAACGGTTTCCCAAAATCAGCTGCCAAGGGCACGCATGTTCGTCCCGCCTCCCTTCCGCTCCCCCTGGAGCACCCACCACCCCAGACCTTTGAGGGCTGCATTTTCAAAACTACACAACTCTCATTCCACCACAGCAAAGCCTTCTCAGGGAACAACACAACACAGTACTCTCTAACCCACTCTCTGGAAACACAGCGCTACCCAGGTCGGCAGCCCCTCCCAAAGCTCCCCTCCTGCATCCTCTGGCCAGGATACTCCAGGGTCCCTGGTCCCCGTTGGGCACCCGCGAGCTCCGGCTCGGAAGAGGGAGTCAGGCGAAGCGAGGCCGAACCTAGGGCAATTTCCAAATGCCTGGGCGGGTCCAGACTGGTAGTAAACTGTGCCTCCTACGCTCACCACCATGAAAGCCCTCTAACACCGCAGCCAGGCCGGCCGCGCTTAGGGGTTCCAAGTTTCTACGCTCCCTGTAAGATGGGGGCATCCGGGCAGTTGGGAACGAAAGCTTCTTGGAGGGGGCTGCCACGACTCCCAACCCTCTTGCAATGCTGTCCCTCTTGAATTAGACACAGACACACCTTGGGATTTCTGTTTCCTGCGCAGAGAGAGGGGGAGGTGGGGAATGGGAGTGGGGACTGGGAGGGAGAAGGGGTGGCGATTTGAGGAGGGAAGGGGTGAGGCAGAGTTAAACCACGTCTCTGCCCAGAACCCAGCCGGGTCTAGGGGCAGCGGGCCTGCCGGTCGCTTTGTTGTCAGCGTCCCCTGTCGCTGGCGCGCACGCTGAGCGCAAACACGCCCCAAAAAATCATCGCAACTGGCCAAGCGGGCCCTACAGCCCCCAACCCTTTGGCAGAAGGAAGAAACTTGTATACGGGCGCTCCAGCAGCCAGGTTGATGCGATTTGCCTTTGAGGACAATTTTTAAAGCCGAAATAATAATGATAATGAAATTAAAGGGTGAATAGTATTTTGTTTTCTTCCGAGCCTTTGGAAAAATAAAATTCCTGTTTTCTGCCAGTCCGCTAATATTTACAGTCGCCCAAAGCAAAGGAGGGGTGAGGTTAGTGCTCAAGTAGAGAGCGCAAGGAAGGGGCAGAGGCGAGCTGCGGAGAAGGGCACCGGCTGGGGGACTCGGGTCCCGGACGCCATTTGCGGGGCAGCGGCGCGCGCCCGCCTTACCTGTGGATGCAGTTTCCATGGCAACGGGCGGCGGCCGGGCGGGGCCCGAGCCCAGTTCCCGGGGCGCCGCTTCCCCGGCCCCGGCGCCCAACCCCCGGCCGGGCTCCCCAGCCTGCGGCGCCGGCTTGGCCCCTTTCGGCGTCACCGCTTCGTCCTCCCCCTCCCCCCGGTCCCCGAACCACTGGGACCCGGGGCCGGCCAGCGGCAGCAGCTGGTCTTGGGGATCCGGCGGCGCGGCCATGGCTGGCGGTCCCCGGGGCGCGGCGACGGCGGCGACGGCGGGACCGGGGTGCGGTGGCTGGGCGGGCGGGCGCTCCCTGCTGCTGCCCCCGCCGGGACTCGGGGCTCGGGGAGGCTGCGGTGTCAGCGCCGCCGCCGCCGCTGCTGCAACTCCGGCCGAGAGCCCGCCTGCCGCTCTCCCCGCTCCAGCTCCTCCTCCTCCCCCTCCTCTTCCTCCCGGCCCCGCCGCGGCCGCCGCCCGCGCTCCTCCTCCCGCTCCCGTCGCCGCCGCCGCCGCCGCTGCTTCGCTGCTCTCGAGCCTCTTATTACGCAGGTGAAAATGGCCTGCTTGGTCTGAGTCTTCCTCGGCACGCGTCGGCCCCCGGCCTGCTAATGGCAGGCCCGGATTAGGTGATGTGCCAAATCCACTTGAATCTTCCTCTCATTTGGGGAGGAATCAGAGGAAAGGATGAGCAGGTAGAAGCAGCCCCCAGCTGAAGCGTGACTGGTTAGACAAGCCGCCCTCCCAACTCATAAAGTTAAACCCGGACTGGTGTCCTGGGACCCGAGGCAAAGCAAGGAAGCTGGAGACCTCAAGGCTACAGTTCTGAGAGTGACCAGTATCAGGGGTGGAGGGGACATGAGTCTGTGTGGAGAAGGGTGGGAATGGGGGTCGGCAGATGGAATCTGCCAACAGGGAATCTGCAACCTCGAGGCTAAATGCTACGTCCTTGAACTGTTGTTTCCAAAACGGGGCCGAAAATAGTGGAGTACAGGAAAGAGCTATCAGGAGATCCTCTGAAAAAAGCTTACCAGACCTCAGCCCTACCAATACTGAGGGCAAATAGGATGTCACCAGGCAGGACAAAAGCAGCGATGTTTCCTTTCAGAAACCCTGAGCCAAAGCCATACAAATTATAAACAATCTGTGCAGTCTATTTTATTTGAGAAGTTGGACATTCCAGGAAGCTTGCTGCTGCTTTCTTTTTCTTTTTTCTTTACAGCTTTCTCTGATAAGGCGGAAGATATCTGACAGATAAACTGAAAGTCAGAGGAGAGAAGTGACTTGGCTTATAATGTGTTATTCTCATATTTAGATCCATCTTTTCGAATAAGACTTGTACTTTATTGGTTCCTATATTTTCTACAAAACAGCGTGGTTGGAAAAAAAATAAGGCTCAGTCCAGCACACAGGATGGAGGAATAGACTTATCCGCTGCTCCTTTTCTAGAAAAGGTGGGGCATGCGGTGCAACTACCGTGAGGTTTTGTGGAACTACTGAGCCACCAAAGGCACACTGAGGATTTCATCCCTGTCCATTTGTATATTCAAAGGCCAGCTTCAGCACCATGCAGATGCTCCTCAAAAATGCTGAAAAAAAAGCCTAAATTCTGTCCAACCCTTTGATCTGCTAGTATACTAATGTTCAAAGGATGTTCGGTGCCAGTAAATTAAAGAAAATGTGTTCACTCAATAGACAATAAATAAGGCCTACTTGTGCCAGATGCCCCTGGGGATCTTGATGATCACCAAAGTTTTACACGATTGATGTCTTCAAAAATTGTGATGGGCGTGTTTATTATCTTGATTGTGGTGATAGCTTCACAGGTGGATACATGTGTCAAAACATATCAAATTATTCTCCATAAATATGTGTAGTTTAATGTATATCAGTTTTACCTCAATAAAGCTATAAAAAATTACCCCCTCCAACAACGACAACCAAAAACTTTTGGTTATCATGAATCATCTTGGTTTTCAAAATCTTTCCATGGGGAAAACACGTCTGTTTAAGAAATCTTTAAAATGAAAAGCTATTCCACTGCTATCTTTCCATGAAGCTTAATCCTGTTGTGTAATCAGGGGCACGTATGAGATTCTTTTCAAATCTATTGTTTAGAAGGTGCTGAAGCATCAGAAATACCAGATGGAAGTTTCTCACAGTTTCATTATTGATAACATGCCAAGAACACAAAAAAATAATATAACATTAAGTGGTTATTGATGGGTACTGAACGTTTTAGAACTGTTATGGTAAGGGAGTTACCTAGAGAATGATACAAAGTATGTTATTTTTGTTTCTCTGAGACACACTAATGAAAGTCATCATTAAGAAACTGGAATAATTACGCAAACCTCAACTTCCTTATGCCTAAATATACAAGGAGTTTTGGGGTATGATTCTAATTTCCATGTTTCTTCAGATGCTAATCAATACCCCAATTGAGAATGTGAGCATGAAATAGCCAGTTAAGTATGCTGAGATTTTACTCATTAGAGGAAATTGAGGTTTTCCATTTTGATTGAAAATTTCTATTTCCATTTTCAATTTAATCGAAATTCCATTTTGATAAGTGATTCTGTTTTGCTCTGCTGAAAAGAGCTGTGCTCACTGTTTCAGTTTTAGCAATTTTCACAACTATCTAATTAGGTTCCTCCTCTGGATGTATACAAATAATTATCCATTTGGGTGAAGAAATTTTCAGGTTTATGCCATGGTTTGAAATTACCAATGTTTATCGGTATTATTTATTTTGTATCTGCACCCCTGTGAACTGACAAAGCTTGACTAAGTTGAAGATTTACAGGCATAACACACAGTCAGCTCTGGAATTCCAGGGCTTGCACGGTTGCTCTTAAGTTATGAATTGCTCTAAAATGCTTTTGAGACAAAGAAAATAGAGTTGGTATTTTTAAAAGATTCTTAGCAAGAAGAGTTGAGACAAAAGAACTGTCAGGTTTTGTCTTCAGCTATTGTTTTTTGGAAAAGAAGTTTTGTTCATAGTTTCAAAAGAAGGAATCTGGTGAGGATCATTTATTTAACACTAGCTTCTTAACTTAGAGCAAACCTTATACCATGGGGAAGGAGATGTGGGGCCATGGAGGAAGAGCACAAGGAACAAACATTAACCAAGATGAACTCCTTTCCAGCCTCAATATTAAAGTTACCTAAGAACTTTGTGCCTCAGTTTCCTCAACTGTAACCTAGATATTTTAATAGTGCCTTCTGCATAGGGCTTGGGAGAGCACTAAACGGGTAGACATATGTAAAGTATATCATTAAGATATAATATCACATTCCAAATTATTTCCAGAAAATGGCTTATAATAGTAAAAGCTCTGCCTGGGCATTTATATTTGTAAAGACCGAAGAGTCAACAGCAACCAAATCAGGCATTTAAAGGAAATTAAATGAAAAACGTTCCCCTAAACACACAAACACACATTTCAACTTGGAGTAGCCTGTATCAGGAATGGCAAACAGAATTCATTGATTGATTATTAATGAATGCTTGGGGTGCTGTTTTGAGAAAGAGTCTTGGGGCATATTTGGATTTGGTAGGAAAGAGTGTCTAGAAGGATAGGCAATAGCTATATTCAGGCAACACATGCCAAGCATTTGCCTTCTCTGGATTATATATAAGCTTATCAGCACCCAAGCCAAGGCCCTACTTTTGAACCTTTTTGGAAAGAATACAACTGGGAATCGCTCCCCCTGACTTAGTAAGATAAGTGTTTGACTCAAGATGAGACTCACTCTGGAGCTGAGAGTTCTCTGAAATCATTGTGTCTGGGGTTGGTTCAAAGCTTATTTTGTCTACCTAGCATGCAGCTCATTTTGCAACATGGTTTTCACTATTCTACAATGCATGGAAGTTCTTGACTTTGATATGGAAAAATGTTCTCCATTTCCTACTGCAGTGAAAAAATGTTTAGATTGAAACTAATTTATAGAGACCACAGGGTGGTGCACAAGACACCTGTGTTTTCTCCAGGGGACCACTACAGCTCTCACAAATGTCATACAGCACACTTGGAACACACCAGGCTCCTTCTGTCCATGGGGAGTGGCTGCTGTTACTTAATCTGCCATCCAAGGGGATAAAACATAGATGTTGCTAATGTCCTCCAGTAGGACTGGGAAGAAGAGATGTGGTCACTTTTCATTGAACCCAGCTTTGTTTTTCTTACTTAATTTGTACATTTGAGTAAAAACACAAAGATTTTTATTTCTTTGGGCAAATCATAAATTAGGAGATCTGTAGCTTGAATTCTCCATGCTTTAGACTCAAAATTAAAACATTTTTTAGGTATTCTGAGCTTGAGAAGCAAACCAAAATATATATGATAGGGGTAAATTGCCTTTGAATAGTTCTTTGCAGTTTACAAAAAGATCTCATTTAACACGCACAATACCTTTAATTTCCAAAATTTGATGAGAAATATGGCATCTCATAGTAATTTAAACTTTTTGTTGATTTGATGACCAATGAATTAGGAGTTTTTTCATGTGCTTCTTGGTAATTTGTATTTCTTATTTTTAGTAACAGCTTTATAGAGATATAATTCACATACAATACAATTTAAAGTGTGTAATTTAACGGTTTTAAGTATATTCACGTAGTTGTGCAACGATCACCACAATCAATTGTAAAACATTTTCATCTCTCCAAAAAGAAACCTCATACCCATCAGCAGTCACTCTGCATCTCCAAAACCCAAATCCAGTCCTAGACAATCACTATTCTACTTTCTGACTCCATATATTTGCTTGTTCTGGACACTCCATATGAATGAAATCATACAATATCTGCCCTTTTGTGATTGGCTTCTTTCCCTTAGCATAATGTTTTCAAAGTTCACCCGTGTTATAGCATGTATCAGTACTTCCTTCTTTTTTCCTGATGAATAACATTCCTTTGTATGGATATACCACTTTTGTTTAACCATTCATCACTTGATGAACACTTAGATTGTTTCCACTTTTTTGGCTATTATAAATAAAGCTGTTATAAATGTGTACAAGATTTTTTGTGGGTATGTTTTCTTTTATCTTGGGTATATACCTAGGATTAGAATTGCTGGGTCATATGGGGACTTTGTGTTTAACTTTTTGAGGGACTGTCAGACTCTTTTCCAAATTAACTGCACTATTTAAAAATCCTGCCAGTAGTGTATTGAGGATTTCAATTTCTCCACATCCTTGCCAAAACTTGTTATTATCTGCCTTTTTATTTTTATATTTGTTACTTTTTTAATACAGCCATCCTAGTGGGTGTGAAGTAATATCACATTGTCATTTTGATTTGCATTTCCCTGATAGCTAATGATGTTCAAATTCTTTTCATGAGTTTAGTGGCCATTTGTATATCTTCTTTGGAGAAGTGTCTATTCTGATCCTATGACCATTTGTAAATGGGGTTATTTGTCTTTTTATTATTGAGTTGTAAAAGTTCCTTATATAGTCTGGATACAAGTCCTTTATCAGATATATGATTTGCAATGTTTTTCTCCCATTCTGTGGGTTGTCTTTTCATTTTCTTAATGGTGTCCCTCGCAGCACAAAAGTGTTAAATTTTTATGAAGTTCAATTCATGCATTTTATCTTTTGCTGCTTGTGGTTTTGATGTCATATCTAAGAAATCATTGCCTAATCCAAGATCCAAAGATTCACGGCTATGTTTTCTTCTAACAGTTTTCTAGTTTTGGGTCTTATATTTAGGTCTTTGGTCCATTTTGAGTTAGTTTTTATATGTCATATGAGTAATTTGTCTTTCTTATTTTGTGAATTGCCTTTTGTGTCCAGTATTTACATTTCCAATCAGATATTTTTGTCTCAAATATTTTTAAATGCTCTTTGTATCATATCCTTGTCATTTATGTTGCAGATATTTTTCATATTTTATTGTTCAGGGATGATGAGAAAACCACGATTCTGAAAAACCTTCAGTGACTTCCTCAAGCCGCATGGCTAAAGCAGCTGTTATCAAAGTTAAGTCTTCTGACCCTATGCCTCATGCTTTCCAGCTTAAAAGTCCTGACACAGTACCGTCAATTTTTCACTTTGTACGCAGTATGCCATTGACCAGAGCCTGGCTCAGCAGAGCTGAAGGAAAACTACAGAGATATTCAAGATTAGTGATCACAGACTACATCCAAAGTATTCAGAATTTAAAGCAACATTACCAGCATCAAAACCGAGGATAGGAAAGATACTGATGTCCTATGCCGAAGTCAGAACCCTGGACAGCTCAATAGGCACATTAGCCAAAAACAAGTTGTCTTCTAACTTTAGACTGCAACCATTGAAACCCCAGACTAGTGGTTGGCTCCTACTTTATGGGATTAGTTCCAATTTAAAGGACTCTGGCCTTATTCATATGGTCCCAACTTCTCCTGGGTTAAAGGGTCATTTTGTCTTCCAAGAGTCTATAGTCTCTGTAAGTGACATGGACTCATCTTCAAACCTGACAAATATGTTAGGAAATCTCAGTTCCCTGGGGCTTCTTTGCGGTTAGGACAGTTCAAGGAGAAATTTTCTTTCTCTTCTTTCTCGGAACTTTTTATCCATAAAGTTGCCTTTCCATCAAATTTAGGCACTAACAAGGAACTCCACTGTAAGTGGGGACCTGAACAGTACTTGGTAGAAGCTTAAGTCTACGTTAGAGTGGCAAGGAGAATTGAGGGGAATACTGATGTAAGAGAGCTCCGAACCAGGGAATACTTACCATTCCACATGCACCATAATACAAGTTTGACCACTGGTGTCACAGAGTAGATAGGACCAGACAAACTCTGTGACTTGTAAGCACTTATGAACTGTCCTGAGTCGGTCACCTATTCCACTGCCACCTTATTTCATTACAGGTGTAAGATAGTGGCAAATCTAGATAAGCCTATCATGACTGGGAAAACAACCTAAGTGAAAGTCCTGATGATAGTAGATGGTTCCAAATAAAAGTCCTTAGCTGAAAGGTGGTTCCAGATACCTAGCACATAGCCAGTAAAGAGACAGAAACACTTTGGGTCTGTTTCATTTCACTTGAACAAATATGCAAAAAAAGAGAACATCGAACTTTTTCTCTTTGAATGGGCATAGCATACTAGAACATCAGTCACAGGGTTAGCTTTCCATTTTTAAAGCAACCAGCCAACTATCTTAGGGAGAAACAATTGCTCTGCAGAAACATCTAGATGATCCTCTGGAATAATGTTATTCTTCAACAGAATCGTGGCTTCCTGTACAGCTTAACTTTGGAGATTTTAGACAGTCTTCCTGCCAAATGTTGCTCCTACCCTAGCCTGTCATCGGTGTTGGAATTTCAACCTTTTGACTTTATAAATTTGGCAGGTCAGTACCATTACAAATGGTAGCATCCCCAGAAAAGGTAACCCAGCATTAATAGTATTAATATCTTGTAGCAAATTATCAGTCAGCTTTACTAAGCTGAGCTTAGGTTTTGATAATGGGAGAAGGCTACAGCCAAAGCGCTCCGCTGCCCAGGGAGACAGCCTGCGGGGCTGCATTTGCACACCCTGGAGAGTCAGAAAAAGGCTTCACGTCCCCAGGGCTGAACGCATGTCGGCAAACTATGAACATGCTCAACAATCCTTGCAGACTGTGATATTATAACAGAAGTTATCTCCAGGATTATGAAACTGTTTATTTTCTTCTTTAAACCTTTTCATCTTTTCTGAATTCTCTAAGAAAAAAGAAAACTTATATAAAAAAGTCTCTAAGGTAATCAGCCAGCATCCTTTAGATACTAACAAGTTTTGTTTGTAAATTATCCATGTTAGGTTATCTGAAGCATCAAGGATCAGTTCATGAAAGAAGCACTACAGGCAGTCAGCAAGCCAGAGGAAAATAAAGATTATGCATTTGACTGCATCAAGAAAACCCCACATATACCTTTTAATGAGCAATGCAGCTTTAATGCCTAACTTCAAATTCTGCTACCTGAAAAAAAAACACATGAAACTACATACATAGTAGATTACCAATTGAATTTTTAAGGCAAAATATTTTAAAGATATTTGTAGGGAGACTATAATCAAATGGTAGACTACTTGCAATCTGATGATACTGTCATTCTTGTACAGACAGCTATGAAACTAGAACTTCCTACAGACTGTGATCAAGCTTCTTGAGAAGTTCCAGCAGCACAACTTATTCAATAGGTATCTTCTTTATTTGTTCGTTCATAAATTTATTGAATACTTTCTCTGTCAGGCCAGGATAGGCTTATGCTGTAGTAACATATTAACCCTGAAATTTCGGTGGCTTAACACAACAGAATTTCTTAGTTAGATTCACATCTAGTACAGTTCAGGAGGAGCTCTGATGCACATGATCAATCAGGGATTCAGACTTATAGAAACTCTACCACACTGCAACTAGACCATCTGGAACATGCGGCCTTGTAGATTGTCACAGAACGGAAAGAGGAAAGAACGAGTGGATAATTCTCATCTGTTCCAAAATACCTCAAACTGGAAGTGTTAAGGAAAACTTACTACAGAATATTGGCCAGAACTAGTCATATATCCCAAGTCTAATGGCAAAAGATGCTGGGAAATATAAAAAAGTACAAGGAATATTTGATGAGTCCTATCAACTTTGTTCAAATATTTGTAGCAGGCACCCTGGGAATACAAAGATGAATCCATTTTTCAAGGTGTTAATAAGCAAACCATAGAGATAATAAAATGTGCACATGAATAATCAAAACCCAAGGTAGAAGGTGATAAGCACGAGGGGAAAGGTACAGATAAAGTGCCATGGCAAATCAGAAGATATAAAGATTACTGCCATCTGAAGCAATCGAGGAAAGCTTCATGGGAGGAGAAGTATTTGAGCAAGGCTTTGAAACTTGTAGGATCCATACATGGGAAGCCGATGAATAGAGGTCGTTCTGATCTAAGGAACAGCAAGGGCATGGGAGAGAGAAATTATAGGGCACTTATAGAGAAGAGATCAAGCCATTTTTCTAGAGCAAAGGGTAGGCAAAGTGGGAAATAAAAACGGAAAAATTGGCTAGGCTCAGATTGTGAAGGACCTAGAATGCTCGATTAGGGTGTTTGGATTTTTTAATAGATGAGTTTTAATGAGAGGAATGACAGACGTTAGTCACGAAACGATAGCATCAATTAAAATGGATTAGAAGGGAAGAAAACTAATGGTAGGGAGGCCAGCTAGCAAGATAGTAAAGTCGTTTTGTTGAAGAACACTGGGAAAGAGGAAATAATAATAGAAATGGGGAGGAAAATACTAGAAATATTTCAATCAACAGAATTTGATACCTGATTGAACATGGGAAGAGTAAAGATTGACCCAAACATCTAGAATTTGAGGGACAGATTGTTCATAAATGTCATTAATAGAAATAAAAACACAAGAGGAGAAGCTGGTTGCAGAAAAATAATTAGTTAATGTTTGGCCATGCAGAATTTAATGTGCAGATGAGACACTTAGGTGAAGGTATCTAGATGGATACTAGAAATGTGAAAAGAAGGTCAAGGTCAAAGCTGGTGATTTGGATTTAAGAGTCACCTGGGTCAAAAGAATAATCCAAGTCATAAGGTTGGGTGAGTCTGCCAGAGGAGTCAGCATAGAAAGAGCTGAGAAGCAGGCCAAGAGCATATCCCTAAGAAATACATATGTAAGAGTCCAAAGAAGAAGAAAGACAACATCCAGGGAGGTAGGGGGAGAGCACAGCCAAGGGAGAAGTTTCAAGTGTGAGCACCTTCAACAATGCCTAATGCCACAGAGAGCCTGAGAATGATGATGACTGAATTGACCATTGAATTTGGCCGCTGGGAGGGAGGCAGAGGCAAGGTGACACTTGCTTAAAGAAGTAAGGGATTAAGTGAAAGTGTGGACTTTTGGAAAGGAACAGGAAAAGTATATAGGCCAAGGGGCAGGAGAGAATGGAGAGGGGAAAATGTAGACTCAAGAAAGAGAGGCCGTAATTGGTGAAGCCACTGGATAAGGAAGGATTCAGTACTTGGGTCTCCTCACCTGACATACCCATCACCCAAAAGAAGCAATTACCCACTCGCTCCCTTTGTCCTTGCTTATTGTCTAAACCATGTCATCTGGACCCACCAGAACTCCACTTTCTGATGTGTTCCGCCTTTCCTGGATCCTGACTGTTTCCCTGTAGCCTTGAAGGCTCTCCTTGCAGAGGATGCTTGATACTTAGCTCCGATACTGACATTGGCCTCCCTCTTGGTCCACAGCTCGTACTCACTCCCAGAATTTTGCCAGCTCCCATCTAGCCTAGGAAAACACCCTGCCCAATCCAGTCTTTCCATAAGATCCCATATCTGGTACAAGCCCATGAGGGCAAGGGTTAAATTTAGAATGTAGGAAATCTAATTTGTTTTTCAGAAATAGAAAGAAAAGAGAACACAAGGGAGATGAAGATTGAGAAAAAATTTGAGCTGGAGATGAGGGAAGTTCATGTTGGACAGCTTGTAACCTCTCGGTGAAGTATACAGCAGAGTCGTCTGCAAAGCATGAAGGTAGCAATAGCAGGGTTTCAGAAAAATAGAGAAGATTGCATACAAGCCTAACATTTGTAATTTGTATTGCTTTTCCAATTGACTTCCATTATAATTTTACAATATGTTCTTACTCAGATATGCTAGACTCTAATTCTTCAAATAGAGAATTCCAGTATTATCAAAGAGCTTTCTGACGGCTCTTTATCAAAGGCATTCTAATATGCTCTCTCTGGAAGTCAATATAGTCACAGGAATAATCAAGTTGAAGTTTCATACACAAAGCTTGTTAAGATATTCTATTTCTAAGAGTGCTTCAATAACCCCAGTGGAGTTCAATGTTTAAATGGCCCAAGTAGTTATCCAACTGCTTCTAGATCTTAACAAAAATCATTAACTAAAACAAACAAGCAGGAAGACAATGTGAGATTGACTTTCCAGATGGACCAGTATTGGATTGGTTAGGGATTCTGAAGTCAGGCAGGATTGGAATACCTGGAGCTCCCTTACCAGCAGTATCAAACAGCAGGAGACAGCAGGAGGGCATTGTGGCATCAGACTTCCTGGATCCAGACTGTGACTATCCTACCTACTTAATGTGGGCAAATAACTCTCCCAAAGCCTCCGTTTCTAATATCCGTAATAATGACATTCTAACCTGTAAAGGAGCGGGCTCATACTATAGACATCATGGGACTGCTGGGAAGGTTACATGAGGTGGATCCTACATTTAGGGTAAATGGCCCTGCAGCCAGGTTGGGTTGCTTAAGTTCCGTACCAACTCTGCCAGGTCTAGCCATGAGAACTCAGGTAAGCGCTTCTCTATGCCTCAGTTTTCTCATCTGCAAAACGAGAATAACAGTGTGTTCTTCACAAGTCTGTTGTGAAGATTGAGTGACATGATACTATAAAGCACTTAACATAGTGTCTGACATACAAATGCTTAATAAATCTTATCTATTATTATTATGTATTCAGTGCGATGCTTGACTCATGGTCAGCACTCAATAAA
Organism: Equus asinus; assembly: GCF_041296235.1. NCBI lineage: Eukaryota > Metazoa > Chordata > Mammalia > Perissodactyla > Equidae > Equus > Equus asinus. The sequence goes on from NC_091796.1 coordinate 70,162,291, forward strand.
TGGTTCTAAACTATTCTAAAGGGAAAGTTTTCTGTCTCTTTGAGACGATTTTAATCCAGTAGTAGGTATAGGTTTACCTAGAGCCTAACTGACAATGCTGGCGTTCCAACTACCGTTCCTGTAAGATGTCTTTACACGGTTGTAAAAAGATGGGCTTCTGAAAACTAAAATATCTTAGAAATAAGGTCTGTTTAACACTGCACCTGAGCAGGACTCATATAAATCACAAATGGCCACAAGATTTTAAGTAGCTGCTTTGACATGAACAAAACAGTGAAATAATTTCAAGCTGAAGAAACACCATAAAAATTAACGGACACAGAGCCACAGGCAACGATGCCCCCGCTTGGTTAGGAAATGTTAAGAAACAGGAGTGCTGGGCCGACCAGCTGGCCCACTGCCAGGAGCGCTGCTGTGAAAGAGCGCTGTGAAGACTGATACATGTTGACTAAGAGTTATTTTGGTCCTTTAAAAGTGAACTGTTTCCTATATGTTGTGTTAAACAAATTATCTTTGAGTTCTTAGATGTCTTTTTTCTTGCTGATTTATATGACATTTTATAGCACTGACTAGCATATAAGAGATACTTAATATATGATGGTTGAATAAATGAATGAAGTATGAGGAGTCCCACCAGAAGAAGACACATTGGGGATCCTTTAGACCAAGCAAGATCACCTTCCCCAAGGGACTCTGCTCCTCCATACCTGCTCTGAGATACCTACTCACTGTCTCCATCAGGCACCTCCAGATCCTGTGACATCCTGGGCCCTGGCTTTGACCCATATTTTCCTTCTGGAGATGGAGTGACTTAGACTTCAGCTTTTAGTCCTGGCTTGTCCTGGTTTCTCCCTCAATATGGCTTCACTTCTGGTGACTTGGCCTTCCCTGATTTCATTTCACCTTGAAGCCTCCACCCACTTCCCAGATAAACCTGAGTCACTAGCTCTCCACTCCTTGGCTTTCTGCTCTCTACCTCTGTCACCCATGGGATAGAGGCTTTTGTGCAGCTGTGGCGCCGGCAAGCTCTAGAATTAACTTCTTGGATCCTGTCTGTCATGCCTGCTCTGCCCATTAAGCCACAATATGCATAGAGGAATACCACTGCCAGCCCAAGACTGTGCAGAAGGTCCTAGCATTCCTAAATATTTTTAAGACTGAAGTCCATCACCTTTTTCCTACAGTTTTTCCCCTAAGCCTTACAAATACATTTGAAAGAAATAGAAGATTCTGCCCAACCTCTTGGCATAGCTCAGCTTTAGCTAAAATCTTTGATCTGTTGACTTCGGCACAGATGCTTTGAAGTCTGGGATTCCTCATAAACCACCTCTCCAGTAGGGTTAGCGATAAAAATCTCCCATGATAATAAATACAGTTTCCTGCTTGGCTGCATCAGGAATCTACAGCTTAATTGGGGTGGATTTTGAAGGATGCCTTCGGTGGTAGCTGGATCTGGAAGCTTCGGTGGCAATAGCTTAGCCATAGCTTAGCCTTGGCCTAAAGTGCTCTTTTGCTTCCGCTCACTCAGTTTGAACTGGAATAAACCACTCTAGATAATGAGTTTCAGGAAGTTCTAAAGAGTCAGTCCATTTGGGCTGCCTAAGTGGAGATAGCTGTGATTCTGTCCAGATGACTGTGCCTACTGAAGCTGATTCAATGCTCCTTAAATACCAGCTCAGGTATCTGCATAATTATTTTCAAACTTGGTAGCCTCCTTAGGGACCATTTGAAATTGATGCACTTAGGCTAACCTGACTCCCTCTTTGTATTTGGGCAGGCACGCCGCTGTGCCATTTACAAGCCCCCACTGGAGAGAAAGAGTGGAAAAAATCAGCTCTGGGGTAACGAGGCCTCTATCAAAGGATGAATCTTCTCACGAAGCCACCCTGGCACCTACATTCCCATCAAGTTCTACCAACCTAAGCAGTTTCAGGAGCTACAAACTCTGGTTGATAACAAGGAACCAAGTCACTTTCTACCAATGCTGTCCTCAATGTTACCATATTAGAAATATTCCATGAAGCTGTATGCTCACTGCATTCCATGTAACGCCATCTCCCGGAGCCAAGCGCTGCAGCAGTCATCGTCGCTTCACCAGAATTGCAACCATTGGTGGCCAACCATGAGAAACCAGCCACTCGTGGTAACTATTAGTTTCACTAAAAGACTGTAACCCTGAATGTAATATACATCCCTCATTTTCCTATAGGTCTCAGAATTTGTAGTCTGCCTCAGAGCTGGCATTTTGCTCCTCTAACAAAGTCTGTGGTTTTCCTGGACTCTGTCCAGAAACCAGCAGCCAAGCAAAGCCTTCCTGAGATGTTCTGGAAGTATCAAGACTACCAGTATCCTTGTAGTACCATGGAAGCTACCATCTTGGGGTACTAGGAGCCCCTATTATGATGGGGTATGTTCACTCTCCCAGAATATAGATCCAGGTACTCTGAAATTTCTTTCCAACCAGATTGTGACAGTGCCCCAAGTGAGCAATACCATCTTTTGGTACATGTTGGATTGGGGCACAATAAAATTCTGGATGACTGTCTCACAACTCCAGGGACCTGGCCCACTCTCTCATACAACTCGGAATTGCTGCTAGCCATACTGGCTCTTTGCTGAGCTGAACCAATCCAAATATGACACCGTAAAGGTCAATTCTCTGGAATCATCTCCCCTCAAGACGTTCAATGATATGCATGATTGGGGCAAGCCACCAAGCTCCAACAGTCTCTAGTAAATTTGGGGTTTGTGGAATATTATGGGATAGATATGGGATATATTTATATTATATGTAGTTCCTGCCATATTTCTCCATCCTAACTTCCAAGCTTATCAAACTGCTTAAGGAAACAAGCCAAGCATCATAAAAGACCCAAAAGCCATTTGAAAATCACAAAATGATCCACCCTGCATCTACTCTAGTACACACACACTATCAGGGTCTTTTCTCCCCCAAGCATATGTTCCGAACAGACCTGAGGAATATTTCTCAAAGTATGGTCTAGAAACCAACTACATCAGAGTGACTTGACATTCTTGTTTAACATGCTTAATCTTAGGCTCTGCCCCAGACCTACTGAGTCAGATGCACTGGAAATAGGCTCAGGAATAGGCAATTTAAACAAGCAACTCAAGTTATTCTTATATCCCTAAAACTTGAAAACTGTCACTGTAGCAGCATCTTTCCAAACTCAGCCCTGACTCAGCATTTTCACAAACCTATTCTTCAGATTTACCACTCCGCATCCCCTGCCCCACGCAGCCACCCTGCCAAAGTGATATGACACGGGACAGGAAGTTAATGACCACAAAAGCAGCATAAAACTTGAAAGCGTTATTTGGAAGAGGGCCATGTTTCCAACAATGACAAAAACAGGCTGTTGCAATGGAGAAGAGCATCCAGTTGTCCAAAGATTAAGCCAAAAGCCCAGTCGTGGGTTCACAGGCCCTCCTACTGCCAAGGCCTGGGCAGGCGAGGCCGAGCAGGAACAGCTGAGAGCAGCTAGCCACAGGTTGTAGTCAGTCAGGTCAGGGAGCCACGTTTGTAGCTGGGAACCCAGAAAGACTGGCAGAGTGGGAGCATTGAGTACTAGCAGGCAGCTGGAGAAAATGTGGTTGGGTATTTAAAGTAAGGTATGGTGCTAGAAGAGCTCAGAGTGGGGGAGGAGACACTGAGAACAGTCAGGGCAGAAAGAGGGCAATGACAACACCCAGCATAGGAATTCAGGGAACAGGCGAATCAGTAAAGGCCATGTTGACATACACATCAAGACAATGTAAGACAGGCAGTCACATGACATAGGCTAAAGCAGAGCAGTTCATGGTTTAGGCAGTACAATATTATAGCTTTTAACCCAGTCAGCTCTAATTTCTCACAAAGTGAGAAAGGCTTCTGGCAGCTAAGTCTATGCCATGGTTTATAGATGCTTTCTATTCAAGGTACCCACTATATGAAGCCAGGCCAAAAGCCAAACCCAAATTTAGGCAGAAGAGAGAATTTGGAAGTTCATGTCACAGAAAGGACCCTGGGAAGTCTTGCTTCTGGCTCAGCTGGATGGAGATGATCACCAGGGATCAGGATTTACCTTTCTCTCTCAGACAGAAGTTCTCCCTTTGGTGTGTGAAATGACCACTGGCAGATCGTGATATCCATCCCACCAACTCAGTCCAGCTGGAAGCAATAGGACTGTCTGCAGATAGGTCTGAGAAGAATGTCCTGGGGAGGATTGCCATCAGCCTGACTGGGGGTGATGTGCATTGCTTTAGAGTGGAGGATGTTTATAGTGGGGGGCAGGGTGACTAACCTGTCCCCCAGTTGGGGGGGATTCTTTCAGTTTTAAAACTGAAAGTCTATGTCCTGGGGAATTCTCTTTCTTCCAGGCAAACTGGGAAGATTGGTCACCCTGGGTGGAGTCAGCCTTACGTTTTCTATACGGAATAAGTTCTCCACAGGAAACAGCACTTCTGTTACAAGATGAAAAGAGAAGAGGGGCTGAAGCAGGGGGAATAGTCATCTCACCCAGGCCAGATACATCCAGTGCCTGGTAGAAACACAATAAAAGCCCCCTCCCCGCCCCCTTCTCTGGGGCCACACCAGGGCAACCCGTATCACTGGCCCAGGCCACCACCTCGAAGGGTTTCATCCCTCACTAAGCTCAACCAGGGCCTGAAGTTTCTCTCTCAAGATTCTTTGCATGCTCTCCAGGTCCTTAACTGTTCCTCCTTCCTGACCTTGAAGTGATTCTCCTCTCTGGTGACCTGGCACCTTGCTCTTTTGCTTTCATTGCTGGGTTCACCCTGGTTTATGGCTTTTGCGTCTCTGTACCTCATAGTAACTCTGCCCACATTCCTCTGATGCCATTATTGCATCTTGCTTGGATGCGGCCTGACGTTCTTTCAGCAGAGTCTGCGCAGCCCACTGCCCCTAAGGTTTGCCAAAGCCTCTGTACTGGTGCAGGTCACCACTGCCCCCACCTGGTTCCAGGTGGAATTAACAGGGCTGTCCATCCAAATCGTGTTAACTGTGAGGTGGGGGCTTAATCCTTATAGTCACAGCTCTTAGCTCTCTGACCTTACACACGCATGCACACACACCCCCACCCCCTAATCCTTACAATTCTGCAGTGCAGGCACGTTTGTTCGAACTTCACAAATGAGGACACTGAGACTTAGAGGAGTGAAGTAACTTGCCCAAATTCACAAAGCCAGTCAATTCTGAAGTCAGAATTCACAACCGTGAGCTATTTCTACTGTACCCTGCTGACTCTATCAGGCAACATGATGGTGGCAACTAGTTGAAAAAGTAAGGTCACAAATGACAACCTGTGAAGACTGTTTTTTTTAAGTTCTGCTCAATGTGTATATATATCCTTATATAATTGACGCTCAATAATGTCAAACACATTATGTGGAATTTTTCAGAATTTTAAAACTAGAATCTACCTCTCCCACTTAAATAGTGAAGAAATTATTTTAAAATGTATTTTAAAATTATGCCCCAATAACTAATGCAGTAGCTTCTAGATCTAGAATTCTAAATTTATTTACTCTCAATTATGAATACTCCACCTTTTTTCTTCATGAAGCAAATATTGTTCGAAACCAGTGGTTTTCAATGCGGCCAGTACAGTTTGTGAGGTCAAACTGATTGATTTCAAGTATTGAGGTGTTATTTGCCTTTCACGCTCAATCTTCCCGTAAGTCAGACACTGAAGAATTCTTAAAACACGTAAAGCAATGCTGTATTTCTCACTAAAGTTTTTCTTTCAGAAAATACAGTTATTTTTCATAAACATATGTTATTCGTGTTAAAATGTAATGACGTTTTTATATTTAAAAATAAATTAATAAACATATTTTAAATTTCTTAGTTTTAATTTCTAATACTCAAGTATCAATTTGTACAACTCACATAAACAAATGTTCTTTGGGGTCCTCAACAATTTCTAAGAGTATAAAGGAGACCAAAAGCTTTGAGTACAGCTGCTCTAATCAAGAGATTTTTGTGGTGAAATTCTAAATTAAAAGTTCTCTCTAGTAAGTATGCTTTGATATTCCTGAAAACTGGAAAAGATAGGGACATTCCATGAATTAGGAGAGTGTGCTATTATTACAAAAGAAAAAGAAACCCAATAAACTTGCAATTTGAAATTCCTGTCAGTTACTCATTGTGTCTGTTTGTCAACGTGTAGGGTAGCTCTCATCTGAGTCCCTGTATTTGTGGCTCAAATAACACTCCTAATGCTCAGCAACTCATTTAAATTGACCTTAGAAATAAAGTCAAAGGGCAGAAAATTAGTGACAAAATCTAAGAATATTTTTAAAGCCATTTTTTCCCTTTAAATGGTATATCCAGTTGGAAAACTCTTAATGGCGATCTAAACAATTGAGGCATTCAAAACAAGGATTGCAGAGAATTAAATAATCACTTCAACTGAATTAGGAAGAAGAAAAAGTGGTAAGTGCAGAATTAGAGATATAAAGTGCATCCTGGGGAAAGAGAAACAGCCACAACTGAGCAACATGAAGACCTTGTCTGCACTTATCCCATTTGTTCTCTTTTCTTCATTCTCTGAGTTACAACCTTAGAAGGTGCTTAAACCTTTTCTCATTTATTTTCCTCTTTGGATCCAATCGAGGGGCTGCTGAAATAGTTCTAAATGAGGATCACAATGATTAAACTTATTAAGAAGAGTTTGGTGTGGGAAGGGCAACAATGATTTCTTTAAAATAATTTTTATTAAAGTATCTTTTTAACTTAACCAACTTTGGCTAGTAAAAGGATGTTGGCAGTATTTCAGGAGTTATCTCCTAGGGTCACTACAATTGGGAGGAGTCTTAATTGTTCCGTCATTTCACAACACACCACACACCTGTTGAGTAACCACCAAGTGGCAAGTGCACTCCTGAGACCTGATGACAGGAGAAGACCGAGAGAGCCCCTGTCTTCTGAGAGTTGCCCAGTCTAGTAGAGAAAGCAACAGTGAGGCTCAACCTGACATGGTGAATCTTCTCCGTTTATTTGATTGTATGACATTTTACCTCCCCTTGTTGGTTCCTTTCTCCTTCCCTTTCTCAAACAAACACAACTGCCTAGCAACGCATTCATTTACTAAATTAAATAAAAATGAATTCATTTTGAGAATTTGGCTGTACTTGTTTAGATCACTGAAGTCACGCCAAGATGCCATGAAACATGAGCTGGAAACCCAATCACTTCTCACCAGGCTTCAAGTCTCCACACAATTTAAATAATTTTCTGGAGACAGTGATGCTTTGTGTTGGATCAGAAGTTAAGAATATTGATTGAGGAGGGAGAATGAGAGAATTTTTATTTCAACTGTTAGGATGTATCTGAGAAAGTAGGGAGTCTTTGAAGAAAAGCAGGAAGGGTACGACTTTGAATTTTTTGTACTATCTGTAACCTTGGTCCTTGTATATTTGCCCTAGATTTCAGAGCTTTAAAGTAGCAATGCATTTAATTAGAAATATCAAATATCTTGTTTATTCAAAAACTCTACTTGTGTCTTGGAAACATAAAACAATAGAATATAGGCCCTTGCCTTCTGGGTATTTACAGATATTTAGGAAGAAAAAGAGATGCATAACAAAATGATTAAATGGTAACAAAGCAACCAGCCAAAAGGGGGCAAATGGAGTCTATCCTCTATTGAGCCCATTTTCTCTCTAGAAAATAGCTTCACATTTAAAGAAACGCTTGACTTAGTACATTTATTGAATACATGACCACCAAAATTGAATAACTACGCACTTAAACATGTGCATGTATGAACACAAGACTGAGAAGCCAGAATAAGAAAAGCCATGTCAGATGATCCAGTTATAAGCCAAGATGGAGGGGACCCTTGTCCTGTGGCAGAAACCTCTCTGAACGTTCCACAAGCACAGCCCCAGTTTTCCACACAGCTCTATGCCGTACTTCTAAGTCAGACAACCCGTTGGAATCTCTACCTCCTGGAACGTTAAATGTCAGTACATTGGCCAGTAAACTAACAAATCCATGAGTTAATTTTATTAAAGTAGATATAGCCCTGAAGATGCCTCATTTCACTTCTAAACAGTGATGAATATATTTAAGACAATCTCCTCAAAAACCTATTGAGTTTTCAAAGACCTTCTTCAAATAAACGCTACTAGTTGCCCCTCATGCATTTCCTTTTCTTCTACAGCAATAAAATTTTACTGTAGAAGAAATTTAAATTTAAAATTTAAATGTCCAGCTTAAAATTTTACCCAATTTTAAGCTGGACATAGGACTATCTTAAATTAACATTAAATTTTCCAGCCTCTCATGCAGATTGTGTGGACTCATGACTAAGTTCTGGCTGATAGCATGTGATTATTATATGAAACTTCCTTCTCTTTCCTCCTCTCTGCTGGCTGGAATGTAGATGTGATGACTGGAGAAGGAGCAAGCACCTTAGATCATGAGGTGACATTGATAACAGAAGCCGTAAATAGAAGAGCAACAAGATAAAAAGGCTAGTTTCCCAACACGTTACCAACCCTAGGTCACCATCTCCCAACTTTGCATAAGAGAGAAATAAACTTTATATTATCTTTATCTTTATATTATCTTTATAAAGCCATGATATTTTGTGTCTTCTTTCACTGAAGCTAAACCTAAGTCTAATATTCATCTAAATTCCAAAGAAAAAAATTAAAAACAATCATTTAGAACTGCACAATTGAATATAGCAGCCACTATTCACAGGTGTCTACTAGCACTTGAAATGTGGCTGGTCTGAATTTAGATGGGCTGTAAGGATAAAATATACATTGGATTTAGAAAACTTCAAATGAAAGAAAGAATGTAAAATAGTTCATTAATGACTTTTTATATTGATTACATTTTGAAATAAAAATATTTTAATATATTGGGTTAAAAAATATTATTAAAATTAATTTCACCTGACAGCAGAGAAAACTATCAACAAAATGAAAAGGCAGTCTACTGAATGGGAGAAAATATTTGCAAATCATATATCTGATAAGAGGTGAATATCCAAAATATGTAAAGAACTCATACAACTTTGTAGTAAAAAACAAAAAACAATTAAAAAATGGGGAGAAGATATGAATAGACATTTTTCCGAAGAAGACATACAGATGGCCAACAGATACGTGAAAAGATGCTCAACATCACTAATCATCAAAGAAATGCAAATCAAAACCACAATGAGATATTACCTCATACCTGTTACGATGGCAATTATCAAAAAGAAAAGACATAAGTGTTGGCGAAGATGTGGAGAAAAGGGAACCCTTGTGCACCACTGGTAGAAATGTAAATTGGTTCAGCCACTGTGGAAAACAGTATGGAGGTTCCTCAAAAAACTAAAAGTAGATATACCACATGACCCAGCAATTCCACTTCTGGGTGTCTATCCAAAGAAAACCAAAATGCTAACTTGAAAAGATACATGCACTCCCCAGGTTCATTGCAGCATTATTTACAACAGTCAAGATATGGAAACAACCTAACAACAGATAAAGAAAATGTGGTGTGTATATACATGAGGGAATATTATTCAGCCATGAAAAAGAATGAAATTTTTGCCATTTGTAACAACATGGATAGACCTTGAGGGCATTATGCCGAGTGAAATAAGTCAGAGAAAAATGAGTACGGTACGATCTCACTTATATATGGAACCTAAAAAAAGAAGAGCCAAGTTGATAGACACAGAGAAGAGATTGGTAGTTGCCACAGGCGGGGTTGGGAGATGGGCAAAATGGGTGAAGGGAGTCAAAAGGTACAAACCTCCAGTTATAAAATAAATAAGGCCTGGGTATGTAATGAACAGCATGCTGACTACAGTTAATAATACTGTGTTGCATATCTGAAAGTTGCTAGGAAAGTACATCTTAAAAGTTCTCAATACAAGAAAAAAATTCTGTAACTAGGTATGGTGATGGATGTCACCTAGAGTTATTGTGATCATTTCACAATGCATACAAATGTTGACTCTTTATGTTGTATATCTGAAACCAATATAATGTCATATGCCAATTGTCCTCAGTAAAAAAAAGACTTCTCTGATGATAATAAATGTGATTTTTAAAATATCATAAAAAATAATTTCACTTGTTTCTTTTTACTTTTTTAATACTGCTAACAGAATGTTTAAAACTACATATACCATCCAAGTTTTATTTCTATTGAACAGGCTTGATATAGAATATGGACTTTTTAGTATGGATCAGTAGCTATCTTCACTGAAGATCAAAAAAGACAAAGAAGGAAGAATATATAGGATTTCAGATTTAGGTCAAGCATGGGGCAAATGTCCTGCCAATAGGGATTTTTCAAAATGAGAATGGAAGATTGATAATTTATCTTTCAAAGAAAGATTATCTGGGATAATTTTACATAAGATTCTGTTTTAGGACAAAAGGTGAATTAAACGCTCAAGGTCTCTGAAGCACAATAATTTTAAAGCTCTGATACAAAACTCAATATCTTAGGTAAAATTCTTCTGTGTTTGTGGAAATACATATATACAAATGACAATACACATGAGACACATATTATTTATATATACTAGCTTTTATTGTATGTTACTAATGTTTTCAAGGACATGAATGGCTTTCTTATTTTTGATGTCCTGTATCTGATTTAAGAGGGTTATTTAAAGTTAATTACAATCTAATGTTCTTCTCTGTAGAGTTTTTCTTGCATTCGCACAATTAAAATTCTGCTTCTATTGAGGCGTTGGATTTGCAGGTCGGCTCACCTAATGAGCATTCTGGCGTAGCTGGCAAAATGGGGCTGGCCACAGCTAATAACTGTCTCTGAGTTCTCTGTATTTAATAACAGTATCTCTTTCCCAAGACCTCTTGCCAAGTACATAGATATGCCCATTAGCCACGGTTTGTATAGTAAACAAAGTGCTTCTGTGTAGGCTGGCTCAATTTCTACAGATATTGTCATCTTTGTGTACATGTGGCTAAGAGGTAGGTCTGTAGTAACAGTATAGCAAACTTTCACTTTCTGAAAATGGAAAGAGTTCCTTATTCTGACTAAGGGAATATTCTGGGCTTTTTTCAGTGTCAACATGGATTTTAAGTTTCAAGCATTTGGATTATACAAAAATACACTTAACCCAAACTACAGAATCAGGTTTTAGAAAGCGAATAAATAATACTCCTTTCTTTCCCTCCCAAGCTTGGAACCAACTGGGAAATAGACATAAGGCAGATAAACGGAGATCAAAATATCAGCTTTAATACTGGGAAAGCCATTGGGAAAATGGCAGTACATCTGTATAGAAAAGGGCTCACTAACGTTCCCTATTCCCACTGGATCTTACAACAGCCCACCTGGGGGCAAGTTTGGGTCTAGTGGTCAAGTGGTCAAGTGCTCTGACTCACTTCCCGTATGTAGAATTTTGGACGAGATACCTTCCCTTCCAAGCAGTTTGTTGTTAGTGCTGTGGAGTCAATTTGGGCTCCTAGTGACCCTGTGTACAGCAGAGTGGAGCCCACCTGGTCTTTTTGTGCCATCCCCTCGCCTTCCAATGCTACATCAGACTATGCTCTGCTACTATTCATAGGGTTTTCATGGCCAGGTTTTTGGAAGTGGGTGGCCAGATCCTCCTTCCTAGTCTGTCTTAGTCTGGAAGCTCCACTGAAACCTGTCCACCTTGGGTGACTCTGCTAGCATTTGAAATATCAGTGGCATAGCTTTCTGCATCACAACAACACGCAGCCACCACAGTATGACAATCCACAGACAGACCAATAGGTGCTATGGTTCCCTGACTGGGAAACAAACCTGGGCCATGGGTAGTGAGAGTGCCAAATCTTAACCACTAGACCACCTGAGCTGGTTCTTCTAGCAAGACTTGTAATAATTTCCTAAGGCTGCTATGACAAATTACCAAAACTTGGTAGCTTAAAACAGAAATTTATTCTCTCACCGTTCTGGAGGCTCAAAGTCTGAAATCAAGTGTCGGCAAGGACACACTCCCTCTTGAGTACTTGTTGTGTAACAGCCACTAAGCTAGATGCTAGGAATACAGTGGAGAATGAGAGAGATGTGATTCCTGCCCTCATACAGCTCAAAGTCTAGTGGTGGAGGCAGACATTAAGCAAACATTTTGCAAAGATATGGAGGTATGGATAAATACAATTTGAAAAAGAAAAAAAAATTAATTTTCCCTGGTACAAAAAGGAAAAGAGACTCTCCCTCCCTCCTTTCTTTTCAGAACATTTTCTTTAGAAAACTTGAATTGTAAATTTTTTCTTTGTCTCTTTTTAAAACCTAAACCTCTTGCCAGCTTTATAACCCAGAAATGTCTTTCTCAAGGACCTAGGAACTGTCAACAAAAATATCTGGAGTACAAGAATTTAGTTAGGAAAGCTGTATTGCTCAGTTTGCAAACCAGGGAGACGTGGCCTTCAGCAGCAAAGTGAAAGCATGCTCTGGGAGAACAAAGAAAAGGGGACTGCCTTTATAGAAAAAAGTTCTTGGTCAGGTTCCCACTCAGATCCGCTTATGCAAATAAGGGATGCAAACCAGCTTAGTCTAGATTGGTTGGCACAGGTCACAGTTTTATTGATGAGGTCTCAGTGGCTGTTAAGGGCTTTTGAAAAATCAAGAACTTTGGCAGAATCAAAGCTTAAAAGCGCATTCTGTGGCTTTTTTGAGAACAGAAAATGTGACTGCATTCTGGTCTGTCAGGAGCACCTGGTTCCATTTTGTTTTGAGGTCTTGGTTAGCCACACAGAGTCCATCGTATCCTGAAGGGATCTTTTTGATCTCATTTTATTCCACAGAGCCATCTTTTTGAAATGTAATCATCAAGGAAGATAGTGTCAAAGAAAATCAGAGTTGGACAGAAGTTAAAGTGGTGAAGGCAAATTTTATTCAGGAACTATTGCAATAGGGGAAGAAAGACCTCAATATAGAACTGAGTTCCATTCTGAATACAAGGACAAGTGGGGACCTACAGCCAAGGAGCAGGGTTGGGGGGCAGTGGATGGAAAATTACAAAGAGGAAACATCTAGGATAAGGGCTAAATGGACTTGAAAAGTTATTGAGGAAGGCAGGCCAGAGTGGTGAGCTACAGAGGGCAGGGAGGAGGAATCTCATCAGATATCAAGGGTGGGAGGCTTCTTGCTAGGCTGACCCAGCAGCATTCTTGCTAAAACTGGTCTAACAGGGCCAAGAACGGAGTTCAAGGGTGAGGCCTAGTCAAAAATGACTCAGGGAATCCTGAATAAAGTTTGATTAGAGAGAGAGTCTTTGTCATAGCACCCCTATCTCCCAGTTTCGGTGGGAGGGTAGAAGCTAACTTCAGTGGGTGCCTTGCTCCAAAACTACCTTCTGTCATAAAGACATGAGTTTATTTTTCCTTTAAATAAAGCCAATTAGCTAACACAGATGGTCACCCCAATTACCACGTGAATTTAGGATGAACTCAATGTTCACTCTAAAAGTAAGACAAATGGTACTGTCAAGTCCTCTTATTTGAGGACTAGTTATCATTTGAGAACATGCATGGGATAGGCTGTGTCTGCTTGGCTATATAAAAGAGTGAGGTTCTTTCTGTCTGCACTCTCTTTAGAGGGTTGCCTGTGATACACATCATATTCTGGTTTAATGCTTATTCAGTAATAAAACTGTTTTCCTTTCCTTCTACTTTTGCGGAGGTTTTCTCGGCTGTCAGGAGATTTGCGTTTTAATCATATTTCCCCAACAAAGAGAATGAGAATTCTCAAGCACTATTGGTGGGAGGAAAATCTGGGAGAGCCATTCTGGAAAGTCATCAGGTGATATTTAGTTAACTATGTAAGTATGTTTGCCTTTTGCCCAATAGTTCTATTCCTGGCCTATAACCCAGAGAAATTGTCCTTAAGACAACAATTACATGGCTGTTCAATACAGTATTGTTTATTGGAGTCAACCTAGGAGCCCATCACTAGCAGAACAAACAGAAGAGAAAACATGGCAGATATATGTAGTAGAATACTGCGCAGAATATAGAAACAACGAACTACATGAACACACACAAACAAGGGTAGATTTTTTGTGAAGATTGGCACCTGAGCTAACATCTGTTGCCAATCTTTTTTTTTCTTCTTCTTCTCCCCAAAGCCCCCAGTATACAGTTGTATATTCTAACTGTAGGTCCTTCTGGTTGTGCTATATGGGATGCTGCCTCAGTATGGCCTGAGGAGCGGTGTCTCGTCCGTGCCCAAGATCCGAACCAGTGGAACCCTGGGCTGCCGAAGTGGAGCGCGCAAACTTAGACACTCAGCCAAGGGACTGGCCCCAAGGATAGATTTTAAAATAGCACCAAATAAAAAAGAATCAAAATAAATTTTATAGCACAGTAGCATTTATATAAATCAAAAATCCAGCCACACAAAACAATGTTGCCTGTTTATCAAAGATACATGCACAACTCAAGGTTTATAAGAAACATTAGATTTGTACCTGCAATTGGGATGAGAGTGGGACTGGAGAAAAAATTGGAGATAAAATAAAACAAGGGCCTTATGGACAAATGATGATAATGTGCTGTGACCTGAGGAATACAGTCAACTTTCTGAGCGTAAGACATAAATAAAAGACAAAAAAAAAGAGGTAAAGAGGAAAGAATTCTCCCACACAAAGAACTGGTCAGCTCTCTAGTGAATTAAGACTACCGTCCCTGCTTAAATTCACTGTCCCTCAACTTGCTACCTTAGAGCTAAACACAAATATAAGCGGGATGGTAAAACGAGGAGGTTATGCTGTCTGAAACAGCGTAAGTGCCTCTTTACAATTCCAATCTGGCTGCCTTCTAAGAAAAGTTTGTCCATTAATTATACGTCACGAAATCATGGACAAAAATTATTTAAATTTTTAAGAAAGATTCACAAGAAACAGTATTCTGTTGCCCTAATTAAAACGTTATTTCAGAGCAACTCCTAACTTTTTTTTTAAGATTTTATTTTTTCCTTTTTCTCCCCAAAGCCCCCCAGTACATAGTTATATATTCTTCGCTGTGGGTCCTTCTAGCTGTGGCATGTGGGATGCTGCCCCAGCGTGGCCCAACGAGCAGTGGCATGTCTGTGCCCAGGATTCAAACCAACGAAACACTGGGTCACCTGCAGTGGAGCAAGCGAACTTAACCACTCGGCCATGGGGCCAGCTCCCCTAACTTTTAATAATACATATTCATTGCCAGACATTAATAACAAGAGGGCCTCTGCTGATGACTTTATAAGTGCCACAAAATTATCTCTTCCACTGTCAAAGTAAACTCTAAGTTGTACTGCATTCATTTTTTAGGATATATCAAATTCAAATGTGGGACGGTGAATTTTCACAGATATCTAATAAAATCATTAACTGGAAAGTACTCATTTGCATAAGGATCAAATGTCAACAAGAAGATAAAAATTAAATTACCACTTGAAATCTCCAGACTTTTGGTTCTCTGGAATTAAACTTAAAAGACATTACAAAGCCAACTTGTAATTAGCTGTCTCCACGTCCTCTACCAATAAGAATAGGGCTTTTTGGGAAATAAATTTCACAACCAATTCAGAAGGTTTTAATTCACAAATTATTACGCAACTCAGGATTGTCTTATTTATGTCTGTCAAGTCACCTCTATTTTGTTTAAATGATTCCTCCTTAAGTCAGGCAGTGACACAGTACATTTGCTATAAGCAGTGGTAATACTATCTTCCCAGTTGTTTTCAGATTCAAGATACATTTACCCGTAAATAAATAGATTTAAATTTATATGTTTTGGCCTTTGTCTAGCAGTATGAACAGAGAGATGAATGAAATGAAGTCTTATTTCACTTAGAATGTTTAATTTACTTGATTTTTAGTAGTTTCAATTTCTTATGTCTCTTGTATAGACCCATAAAGCCATATCATAAAGAAACTTTAAAGGGAGAAAAAGAGATGAACAAGAATGGTCACTGATATTGTATTCTTCCCATGGCTTTTAACTGTAATCACCTTTGGCTCCAAACATCATCTGGACTATATTAACAGGCAATTCCTAACTTTTAAGAATTATTCAGGACAAAGGCTTTAGTTTGGCAAGTCACCAGTGGTTATTAGTCTACAGCTTTACGGGAACTTTGACTCAATTCTTGACTGGCCAAATCCTTGAGCTTCTCCTAGAAATAACATTCTTAAAATTACTTGCTTATATAAGATAAAGAAAACCGTGTGTTAGCTCTCTCCCAGTCTTTCCTGGTTAGGAAAGTCACAACAGATTTCTAACAACATACTTTGATAATCTCTATGCTTTTATCCAAAAAAGTTGCACCCCCCCAAATGAGAAGTTTGATGCAGATAATTCACCTAATTGTTTTCTGATCCAATTTCTTAATATAAAGATTTAGCTTTATAAATTATTGTTCTCTCAGTCTTTAGACTCTAAGATGAAAATTTGCCGAGACGGGTCTTGTTCAACTAGATTTTCAGAGAATACTAAAAGTACAAATATGATTCAGATTTGTTTGATATTTGTTTTAAGTTCCTAACCTACAGATATGTTAATTTATTTTTAATTACTCAATTAATGACAGATGGAAACTGAATTTCCTGTGAAATAAAAAATGTAGAGGGAAAATTAGTTTTAGCTTTTTCTATATGGTTATGTATATTTACAAACAGTCCATATTACAGATAAAATTGAATCATGATAAATATGTTGAATTGTTGACAGTTCTTAGATAAATATTTTAAAAGTCTGCACCCTACTTTTCTTGAGAAAGCAGTTTAAAACAGTCTATTGAATGAGGCGGCCATCTGGTGAGGGGAAAGAGCACTACAGACCCTATGTGGCAAGAACTGAATGTCATAAATATTCTACACAAACCAACTGAACCACAAAGAATATAGTAGCGTTGTCCAACAGAAACGAAATAGAAGTCACATATGTAAGTTAAATTTTTTTAATCACCTCTTTTAAAGAGTAGAAAGAAACGATTTTAATAATGCATTTTTATTTAACCCAATATATCAAAAAAATTTTTAACATTCAATCAATACAAAAATAGTTTATTTTTTTCATATTGTCTTCAAAATACCATGTACATTTTACATCACATCTCAGTTAGAACTAGCTACATGTCCAGTGTTCAATATCCACACGTGGCGGTGGCAGCGGGCTACCACATTGCACAGCGCAGACCTCGAGAACGAACCGAGAGCTGCAGTTACTGCGATTTGCCTCCTACGAAGTTCATGCATTTCTCAGCCTCTCTGGCCACTCTTTAAATTTTACTTTACTTTACTCCCTTTCCCTCTTTAAATTTTACTTTAATTTGTAAATATCCTTTGCCTCCTGAACATTTTGGAATACTTAAACGGCCCTCATAAGCCTGTCCGAGAACAAGAAGACCCTCGGAGGGTCCATCTCTCCTCCGGGGTGCCCAGGGCGTTCGCTTGCCTGCGCTCGCTCGGCGCTCCGCGGCTTCGGGCGGCAGCCCGCCCATTTCTAGCAGGCGGCGGTCGCGGGCCGCGGGCGGGAGGCCACGCTGGGGACCGGGGCCTGTCGCCGGCATCTGGCCGCCTTGTGACATCACAGCGCCGTGCCTTTGGAGTTCCAGTCCTGGGAAGCTCCGGGCTGCCAGGCCCCGAGGGTCAAAGATTTTCATGGGAGAGAGCGGAGGCAAGGGCGAGGCCCCCGCCACCATGCCCACAACTCGTTGCTTCCAGTCGCGTCCTCCGATCCACCGAGAGCAGATGAAAAGATGCGCTCAGGTACCAAGCGACCCGCGAGCGGGGAGGTCCCCAGAATTTCCCAGGAGCACCAGCGGGGTCTTCCGGGTGGACTCCTACCTCTGCTGATTGGTTGGAGGCTGCCACCACGTGATCCAGAAACGGGTCGGCCGCTGCTTTCCCCGCCCCTTTCACTCCGCTGCCCACCCAGAGGTCTCCGGAGGCGGAGTGCGGGTTTCCTAGGCAACCGCAGCGGGCTGTGTGTACACACCAGGCCCGGGGCTAGAGAGGGTGTCGTACCTGCTGCTGCAAGAGCATTGAGAGGTCCGAGTGGACTCCGCTCTGTCTCGGATTGCCCCGGAATCCATCCTCTCTCTGGCATAAGGTGAGTGTCTGTCACCTCGTGGCATTCGGGCGTACATCACAGGTAGCAGGCTCCGGGAGAGAAGCAGCGTTGAGGTCAGAGGAGCCCTGTAATGGTGCAATGGAGATGATAATAATAATGAGAGACGTGACGCGGCTTTATCTGAGGCATCAGGGTGATGGGAGCAAAGCTTAAGAGGAGGAGGAAAGGGAGGGTGGCCCATAGCCACCTGTGCAGCCTTTACCGCACAGGTTAAGATAGTGGGCTGAGAGAAGCAAGTGCTCCTTGGCCAGACTTGATACTGCCTGCTTCGAGCCGGAAGAGCATTTGTTTGGCCCATCAGTGATAATGGATGGATCCCTTTATACCCAAGCGAGGGAACAATTTGACCATAGAAGTCTTCTAGTTTTAGAAGAAAAATTTAATTTTCTCAGAATGACACCCTACCCAGCTGTCATGGCAGACAGAAACGTGGTCCTTTCTACTCTATTATTACACTCTGATTGGTCATATACAGTAAATATTTCTTTGAGTTACATCATATAGGACCCTGTGGCATGGACAGTTAATTCAAACTGTTCTACAAACTTTTATCGGACACCAAGTACGTGCCAGGCACTGTGATAGGTGCATTGTCCCTGCTTTCAGTGAACATGGGAGCTAGTAGGGAGGAACGACCTGTAAGGGTGACAATACAGTGCAACAGGTGCTATATATAGGACATGTGTGGGCCTTAATCATTCTCTCAAGGAAGAGAATGATTATAATACTACCAGAGAGAATTAAAGTCTTCACTCAGAAGATCCTTGATTTAAATCTTTGAGGATGTATGGACTATGTCATAAAGTCAAGGGAAAAAGGTATTTTAGGGAAGGTAGACAGCATATGCCAAAGTACAGAAATAGCCCAGCCTGTGCAGAGAAGTATAGTTGTGGCCGGAGCCTGGGGTACTCTGGGGAGTTTGTGGTCGAGGACAGGAGTCAGCATGGAGACCATGAAGACCTTCGAAGGCGAGCAGCGTGAGCAGATTTACCTTCCCCGAGGCTGGCTGTCACAGTAGCGTAGAGTGCGGATTGGAGGGAAGTGGGACTCTACGGAGGGCATCCAGTTAAGGTGAAGTGATGAGAACCTCAGCCAAGGCAGAGGACATTGGAATGGAGAGGAGGAAAGAAATCTGATAGACATTTAAGAGGTATATGCAGAAGGATTTAATGAGTGAGTGAATGTGGAGGAAAGAGTGGTTGAGGATAAGTCTCGTTTCTATGATTAGAAGGATGTGTCATTTACCAAGAGAAGGCATGCGTTAGGAGAAGCAAGCTGGCTGGAAAATGTAATGAGTTCAGTTTTGAACATACTGATTTTGAGATACCTGTGACGCATTCAGATGGACCTTTCCATGTGGGTAGTTGTATTTGTTGCACAGGAAAGAGGAAAATAAAGATTAGTAATTTTTCACCAGGAAGGAGACAATCAGAAAAGTAGGTTTGAAATAACCAGCAGAGAGAAGCCAAGGAGAAAAATCAAACCAAAGAAGGAAACTTCAAGAAGCGAGTCATCAGCATTGTCAAATGCCATGTCAAGGTCAAGTTGACAGCTGAAACATGTCCAGTGTCTTTGGCAGTTAGAGGATTATTGTTGACCTTGGTAAAAGAAGCTGTAGTGGTCTGAGCTGTGCCCAGTCAGATTGCAGTGAGTTGAGAACTGAATGGAGATTTTTCCTAAATGAGGGCATTGATGAAGGGAAAATAAGGTGAAGTGAGAGGTCAGGTTCATCTCCCAAATATGCATATTTCTGTATCAAGAAAAAGTAGTTTCCTTGAATAAATGGAGAGCTATCCCTTGTTCTCGAGGGAGACTCAGTACTATAAAGATGGAAGTTCTCCCTAAATCACTCTTTACAACGGAATCTCAGAACCCCAAGTGAATTTTTAAAAACTAAACGCAAAATAATCATAAATCTTATTTGGAAAAATAAATATGAAAGAGTAGCCAGGAAATTTGCAAAAAGGATACGAGGTGAGAATTTGCAAATAAATCACAGTAATTAGAACAGGACAGTACTACAGGAATAGACAGAGCTAAGGGAGAGCAAGATTAGAAGGTCAAAATTAGGCTCAAGTATATGTGATAGTTTAGTGACTAACAAAGGGAGCTGTTAATTTCTTCTGGAAGAGATCTCTTGGACATAGACTGGATAATTGGGATCACCATTTGGTGACTTAGAGGGTACTGAGAGCAGGCTTTGTCCCTTGTGTGGTGGTGGGCAGGCAGGCTTTCCTTTGGAGAAGGGGCATCTCTTCTGATGAGAAGAGCCCTCCTTTACTTGGTGTGCCATCTGAGGAAGTCTAGGGAGGGTAAGTAAGCCTAGTGGCCTGCAGCTGTGAGTAGGCCTCTGATGGAGTCTCTAAATGCTTTCAAGTTGTTCCTTGCTAAGTGCTCCCTTGCCTGGCCACTCCTGCAGCCTATGCTGTAATATCTGGGGGTCATCCAAGAATGGGGTAAAGAGACAGTTGCCAGTGGGAAGCAGGGACGGAATGATCAATATTGCCTTCACCGTAGATCCAGCATCTAACAGCTTCTTGCTCTCCCCACTGCCACCACCCTACTCCAACCACCATCCTCTCTCAGGTGCATTATTACAACTGTTGCTTAACTGGTCTCCTTGCCTCTGGCCTTGACCCCTACAGTCTGTTCTCAACAGAGCAGCTAGAGTGATCCTTTTCAAAACAAGACAGTTCATGTTACTCTTCCACTCAAAATCCTCATATAGCTTTCCATCTTACTCATAATAAAATCCAGAATCCTCACAAGGGCCTCCAGGTCACAAGATAGCGCGTGATCTGGCCCTGCAGTGCCTCTCCCACCTCACATCCTACCAGTCTTCATTTCTGTCGCTGTGCTCCAGCCACTGCATTCTCCTTGCTGTTCTGCAGACATGCCCAGTATACTCTCACCCCACTTTTTTGCATTTCCTCTTCCCTCTGCCTGGATGCATTTCCCCCAGATTTCCTCATGGCTCACATGCCCTCATTTCCTTCAGCCCTTTGCCCAGTTGCTGCCTTTTCAGAGAAGTCTTCTCTTTCCTCCCACCCCTATCATTATCTGGTAGATATTAGGCCCTCAAAACATACATTAATGAGTGAGTGAATGAATGAACAGAGAATCCAGCGTATTAGGATAATTTTCTGGCTGTATTTTTCTTTGTGATGCTAGCTGGAGTCCCTCCCCTCCTCGACTCAGCGTGGTGGGACAATGTCCCCAGTTTACAAAGCCTGAGTACAGACTGTGTACACTACTCTGATACAGATCTCAAAGTCCTTTGATTTGGTCCCTTTGGATGGCCCACAGCCACCCTCTTCCCCATCACTGCTGCTCTGAGTTTGGGGAATTGTTTGGGATAGTTTTGTAAAACATCTTTCTCTGGTACCTTTAATTTAGGGCTGGGTTGTACTGATGGGCTTCTCTCTCATTCTGATGCCATCTGCTTCACTTTCACTCAAAAGACCTTTCTAAACCTCTCTGACAATCAGAGCTCTTTTCCTCGCACTGCTACACGTCCCTTTCTTACTTTCCTATTCCTCTAGTTATTCCAGCAGGATTTGGGGAGAGACGGTAGGTAAATCCATGGACTCAATAGTTTTTTCTTAAAATTTTGGTTTCTGTATACATCTGCACATGTACATTATTTTGCATAAATGAGTAAAAGGGAGCATATAAATGTTTTTTAAATAAACATTTAAGTAAAATTTCATTTAAGTATAACATATGTATAGAAATCACACAAATCTTAGGAGTCTAGCTTTATTTTCTCAAAGTGAACATATTCCTTTAACAAGTTCCCAGATCAAGGAATATATCTTCATCAGCACTCCAGAAGCCCCTCTTGTACCTCCTCCTAGTCACTCACCCCTGAAAGCTGACTACCATCCTGACTTCTAATACCATAGGTTAGTTTGTTTTCAAATTTCATATGAATGGAGGCACACAATATGTACTCATTGTGTGTCTTCCTTTGCTCAACGTTATGTTTGTGAGAATCATCTATGTTGGAAGAAACAATAGTTTCTCATTCCACTCCTAGGTATAAACCCATAAGAAATGTGTATCTATGTCCTGTATGACAAAATGTTCGGGGAAGCACTATTTACCTCCAAACTAGAAACAGTCCATATGTCTACCAACAGTAGAATGAATAAGTAATCATTATATATTCATACTATATAATAGTAAACGTGCTTTTAAAAAAGTGTAGTTGTTTTTCTTTTCTATTTCTGCCTAGATCCATCCTCATTCAACCTCTCATGCCTATTATAACCACATCAGCTTTTGCCTGCATCTAAGGTAACTCACGTTAACAATATAGTATGTATCTTTCCATATTTTCTCTTTACATAATCACATACACACATGGTTATACATATATATTCATGTACACACACGTATATCTGTGTGGGACTTATTATCATAAAAAATGGGATCATAATATACACTGTTTCTACATCTTGCTTTGTCATGTCATCATATTAAAACCAGGATTCCTTTATTTTTAAAATAGCTTAAGTCTGAAATATTATAATGAAAATATTAAAAATTGTGAAAAACTAGGTTAAATTTTATTGAAACTATTTAGGTATTAATCAGTTCATATCGTCTAAAATGAGGAAGTTGGTTAATTCGTTTTAATGAACATTTATTACCATGCCAGATATGTCACTAAGCCCTGAGGATTCTTTTCTTGGCTCTCTGAGTACACTTAGAGAACTAAAAGACATGAACTGGGGGTGAGGTCAGGATGCAGATGAAAGATGACTGTTTTCTTCAATTATTAATGGCTCATGGTGTGGAAGAAAATTATTCTTGTTTTATTTGAACCCAGGAGGTAGAATAACAACAAATGGGAAGGAGTTATGGAAAGACAGAATTAAATTCAAAACAAAAAATAATTTTCTAACAGAAAACTTCAGAGATGGAATGGACTGTCTTGGGGTCCAGAGAGATACTTGGTAATATACTACTTGAAGATTTTAAGCCACAGGTGGGAGTTCCACCTTAGCAGCTTTAAGGTTCCTTTCAACTTGGCATAACATGACTCTAGTGTTTATTTCAATTTTTCATTTTCCTTAACAGATAATATTATTATAACCTTTATTTTTAATGGAAGATGATTGAATGTGAAAACCTAAACCAAGAAGAAATAATTAAAGAACTGGTGAGTCAAAGCCCAATTTGTTTTCCATTACATTTGCAAGAATATTGAAAGGAACATTTTTACACTCTTTTCTGAATCTTATGTAGAGATTTCTTCTACCTCATGACTTTTGGAAGCAGAAAAAAAATCATATCTATGGAAGAACTTTCCCTCTTGTGAGAGTCAAAAATGGCATCAGTGCAATTGACAGTTTATAATTTCTAATGGCAAGAAAAATTTTTGATTATTATAAATAGGTAATAACCCAGTTTCTTTTTTTAAAACAGTGTTTATGCAATGGTTTATCTTATGAGATGGTTGGAGAACGAGGATCAGATACTTCCAAACTGGAGATGTTTTTCTCAGGGTATCCCTGTATTGTTGGATTATCATTATTTCCTAATTTAACAAGTCTCACAATTGTTGCTCAAGATATAAAAGAAATTTCAGGGTTAGAGACTTGTTTACAACTCAAAGAACTTTGGATTGCCGAATGCTGCCTAGAGGTAAGTCTAAACATACAGGCTTACATGAAATATTTTATGCTGAATTCTTTGGCTTTGGAAAAATAATTCATTAAAATATATGTATGAGGCATGGATCAAAACAGATAAATGGGGGAAAAAAGAGACCATACATAATGAATTACAATAAAACCCTTTGCCCAGTAAAACAAAACAAAAAACAGATAAATGGGCTAAAGATAGAAATAGATTTATACAAAGGGAAAAATAGAAATAAAGAATCCAAACATAGACATATTCTACTTTTTAGTGATCAAATCAGGTCAGATAATACCCAGTATTGCTTAGTAGTGAAATTGGTTCACTTAGACACTATTGATTGTGTGAAAATTATAACATTTATATTGTAAAGCAATATTACAAAATGTATCCAGTGCCAAAGAAAAATACATACCTTTTGACTCAGAAATCCCTATTCTCAGATTTTATCCTAGAGAGGTAATTCAACAGCAGAAGACAGCTGTGTGCATGAAGTTATTTGCTACAGTATCATTTATAATAGCTAAAAATTTGAAACATAAATATGCCACACATAGGGTTATTTTTAAGAAAATGATTATAAACTTCATGAAATATTTTGTAATTATTAAATAATATTTGAAAGATTATTAAGACATTTTAATGGTCTTAAGTAAAAAAATCTACAAAATTGTGTAAGTATTATGATTATAGGTATAGAGTTTATTAAAATTTAAAAAGAATATTAAAATTGAAAATAGTTTTATTTAAGTGGAGGGATTGTTTTTTCTTTAAAAAATTTAGTTAATTTTGCTGGATATTGATTTTTCAATAAAATGTGATTTTTAAAAGAAAATATTCTTAAAATCCACTTTATTAAAAGCATTAATGGCAAAACATAAGCTAATACTATTCAGTCTGCTCTTTTTTTTTTTTACAGAAAATTGGAGGTCTTCAAGAATGTAGAAATTTAGAAAAACTGTATTTATATTATAATAAAATTTCCAAAATAGAAAATTTAGAGAAATTATTTAGATTGGAAGTTCTTTGGCTGAACCACAATACAATTAAAAATATTGAGGTAAGATAATTTCAAAGATTAATATGTAAAGTCACTTATTACTGTGGAGTTTAAACCAAAATGTCCAAGATCATATTATGCTCAAGGGCCAAAATATTCATGACTAGTTTAATTATTGTTGTTGGAAAGCATTAACATATATAGAGAACTTCATATACATAATTTTCTTTACTCCTCACACCAAGCCTGAGAGGTAAGATGTTATTTCTTCTTTGGAGATTAAAAAAAAAAAAAAGAGGTTTAGAAAAGTTTTATATATAACTTGCCCAAGATTATAAACACAGTCCATGTGATGTGTTCTTTCTCCTACTCCTCCTCCCCTTTTCCTCTCCACTCCCCTCCCTGTCCCCTCTGCCTCCAGTAATTCTCTCCAGCTTCCAGAGAAAGAAAGATGGCTTCACTGAGGCAGCCACTTCCTTCTGTGCTTGTGAAGTAAGCACTCGGTGCTCAGACCACCTGGAAAACCAACCATATTGATCAAATGATTTGTAAATATAGATTTTAATGATTTCTCCTAAATTATGTTGTCTAAATTTTTAGGGCTTGCAAACTTTGAAGAATTTAAATGATCTCAACCTTGCTGGGAATCTAATAAGCAGCATTGGTATGTACTGTTTCATTTGGAATATGAGATAATGCTGCAATAATTTTTTCAGTATGAAAAGTACACTCTTACATTTCTTTCTTTTAGAATTTTTTGTATGATATCTTTGCAAAGCATTTCTGAATCTATGATTACAGATATGAAAATATTATCCATTAATCAGTGGTTACTAATTATACAATGGTACTGTTAGCCTTATTTATATGCAAGAAATGATGGCCATATGCAACTCAGAAATATGACTGGATATGAATAGAAGGTACAACAAGAAATTTAATTTTTCTTTCATCTTATTTCTTAAAGGTCGTTCTCTTGATCCCAATGAACAACTGGAAAGATTAAACCTTTCTGGTAACCAAATATGTTCTTTCAAGGTATGTTTAAGTGGAATAATTCATTTTTACTAATCAGCCTGGATCATGAACTATCTTAATGCAGAAAATGGACTAAATATCCCCCTTTTAAGGGATAATTTAATTGTTTTGGACTACTCACTACTCCCAGAAATTTTAGAGTTAGCCGACCAAATTGGCCCTAGTGATCTGACTCTATTAAAACCAAACAAATCACTGTCTGCTTGGCTGTTAGGATACTACTTTCTCTGTTTTCCTCCGAGCTTTCTGGCTACACCTCTTCAGTTTCCTGGTTTTTCATCCTCTCCTAGCATCTGAAAAACAGACTGCCCCAGGTCAGTCCCAGGATCTTTCTCATTTCCGTCTGCGTTCATTCTCTAAATAATCTCATCATACCTTATGACTTTAAATGCTTTTTATCAGCTATTACTCCTAAACTGGTACCTGTACTTTCCCTAACAACTCCCAGAACTATAGACATCGCCTATCCTAATTCAGACTGGTCTACCCTTCCTCCAAACCTGTTTCTCCTGCAGCCTTCTCCACCTCTCCAAATGGCATCTCCATTCTTCTGGTAACTTAAGCAAAATCCTTAGAGTCATTTCTGACTCCACTTATTCTTTTATACTCCGTACCTAATCCATCAGCAAATTCTATTGGCTCTACCTTCAGAATTTGTCCAGATTCTGACCATTTCTTACCACCTGCATCACTACCAACCTGGTTCAACACTGAGATAAATTTAGAATACTGTGAGAGGTAATGTTTAAGCTAACATGAGACGTGAGTAAGAGTTGCCTAGGGGAAGAGCATTCCAGGCGAAGGTGTGAGGGACTTATAAGGTAGAAAGGGTATGGCAAATTCCAGAAACTAGCAATTCTGCGTGGCTGGAACAGATCCAGTGAGAGAATCGATAGTTGAGGCTGAAGGAGATAAATGCAGAAGGCTGGGAGGATAAGGGCTTGCCCTGCCAGGAAGGCATCTGGATGTTTATCTCACCCAGGCTAGACATGGCAGCCTTATGGTGGTGAAGAGCATAAGCAGAAAGATCTGTAGTTCTGACCTGTTACAAACCAGAGGCGGCATAATACAGTGGGAACATGAAATTTAAGTGAAATAATAATGTCAAGCTTTTAGAATAATGACTAGCACACAGTAAGCACTCAAAAGATGTGCTATTTTGTTATTATTACTATCACTTTAATTACATTAACCTATTCTATTTCAATCTCATTAAAAAAATGGGGATGAAATAGGATTACTATGAAAATTCACTATATGGCATAATTTTAAAAAGGCTCTCTATAATAATGATGACTATGTGTCATCTCATTGAACATGATTCACAATGGCTTCTACAATTCTCATATTAAGAATGTTCATGAAACACTATTATCCTGAATTTTTATCTCTAACCTTTCCACCCACTCTAAAAAGATTTTATCTTGGTGGTCAGAGGGAGTAACTTCCGTGCCACTATCCATCCACACCAGGTACCACACGCTAATTTTCAGTGAGATTTTGTACCCTTTTAGACTCCAGTGTCATCTCACTTTTGAGTGTAGGTGGGGCTTCCTATGTAAGACTTCAAAGTTCACACCCACCATCTCCTAGCCCAGACTGATGGTCAAGTGCAAATAGCCACCCAGAATCAAAGAATGTCTTTACTCCTCAGAACAGTCCAATGGTTCACCTTCCTTGCCCTTGCAGAATTTGACCAAATAATTCTCTGCACAGCTCTGCCCAGATATCCCTTTCAGAACAACTCTGCTTAGTCCTACTCCTGCCATGGCCCCAGCCCACAGCCTCAGGTCCAGCCAGTGAATCAAGTTCAGCTTGTCCAGAGAGAGTTTGGACACACATTGGCCACCTGACCCTGTCTTACTCTTGACTCTAGCAGCCTGGCTTCACTACTTGCTTCCCTGTTCCATTTGTACTTTATCTTCAGAACTACTGCCTCTTGGTTCTTGCTCTGGATTTCCCTTAACTCTGATTCTGACTCTCTTGGCCAGCATTGCATCCTTTCAAGTCCAACCCACCATAGCCTCCTACCCAAGGCACTGCCCTAGTAATGCTGTTATTGGGGAAGATGTGAGGGTGTCTTAGAGGTTCATAGAAAGTAATAATCATTCAATTCAATTCACATTGTTTATTTATTGCCTGCTATGTTCTAAGTGCTGAATGCTGATAATGCAGTGTTTAACAGGACACAAACCCTGCTCTCAAAAACTTTATCTCAGGAATTGAAAATCTTTTTCTATAAGAGGCCAGTTAGAAAATTTTTTAGGCTTTATGGGCCACCCATGGCCTCTGTTGTGTATTCTTCTTTATTTTTTTTCCAACACTTTAAAAATGCCATAAAAAAGGACAAAATCGTACCATTCGCATCAACATGGATGGACCTTGAGGGTATTATGTTAAGCGAAATAAGCCAGACAGAGAAAGACGAACTCTATATGACTCCACTCATAGGTGGAAGTTAACATATAGACAAGGAGAACTGATCGGTGGTTACCAGGGAAAAGGGGGGGGTGGGGGGAGCGCACAAAGGGTGAAGTGGTGTACCCACAACATTACTAACAATAATGTACAACTGAAATCTCACAAGGTTGTAATCTATCATAATCTTAATAAAAAAAATGTAATCACTATTCTTAGCTTTAGATCAAGGGCCAATGCCCATATAGACCCTTGGCTCAAAGGCTTGTGGATGCACAAGCAATAGGCAGTAGAGTGTGATGGATTCTATAACAAAGATAATCCCAGGGGCTAAGAGAGTTCATAAGAGGAGCATTTACCCCAAGCTTGGGGGATGAAATAAAGCTCCAAGAGAAGATGATTCTTAGGTTGAATCTTGACAAATTAAGAGGTAAAATTGGGGTGAAGTTCAGTTCACTCAAATACAGCAGCAAGGTCTAAAGATAAGATAGGGTCTGGCACATTCTGAAGCATCAAGTTGTGCAGTATGGCCAAAACTTAAAATGTTAGGGTTTAAATATGGAGAGACAAGACTGAAGAGCTAAGCAAGGGCCATATGCCAAATAAAGAAGGTGTAAACTGACTTAAACTTCAAGATAAAAGATATTAAGGAGAAATGGTCTGGGAGTGGATTATCAACCCCTCCGCCTCCATAGGTTGTGAGAAAAAGGAGACCCTCAGGAAAAAGCTAGGTTTCAGTTGCTCTCAATAGGTAGAAAAGGCATTTACAGGAAAAAAACAAAAATATTTTAAGAACAACTAAAAATCAGGGATTCAATGGTGATTGTACTAAAGCAGGGGTCCCATGAGTAGAGTGGATCCGGAGGCCAAGGAAAATGGCCAGCAGTATTCCTACGTGTAAGTGTGGGGAGTGGTGGTGAAGGAAGCCGGAGACCAACAGGTGCCCCGGGGGCGATTGTTAGCAAAGGGGCTGTGCAGAGGGGCCACGGTGTCTTAATGAATGACATGTGCAAGTGACTGGCTCCAAGGTTCCAGGTGGAATGCATGATTCAGCAGACATCCTTTGGCCTTTTATATTTAAAATGCATAGTTATATAGAGTCTGCTGTTTAAGTATTGTTGATCTATTTGTGTATTTAGCGTGTTTTTCACTAGAGAAAAACATTTTATCCATCTAAATCACTTTAACATATTTAAGCACATAATTAGAATGCATTACATTAAATTATGGTGATATTAAGTGTTCAAATGCCTTCTTTAGAAATGGATAGTCACAATTAATTAATTGAACATTATTATTGCTGCTGTTTTAGGACCTCACTAACTTAACCAGACTTCATCACTTAAAGGATTTATGTCTGAATGATCCTCAATATAAAACCAATCCAGTTTGTATGCTGTGTAATTATTCCACACACGTGTTGTATCACTTACCTTGCCTTCAAAGACTTGACACGCTTGATGTGTCAGCAAAGCAAATCAAGGAACTGGCAGATGTAAGTGCATCCCCAATTAGGTATCTGGGACTTATTTAATTAACTGCTTCTTTCTGGCTGTGTCCACGTAAGGTAGGTAGTATTATCTTGTCAATTCTTGTCACTGGTTCTACTTTTGCCCCAATGAGCTGGATATTTCACATAAACATCTACTAATAATAACATTAGTACCAGGATCTCAATTTTGATGACAGTACTGGAAGCTGAAATAGAAAAATATTGTAATTTATATAAAACTAAAAGAAGGAAATCTGAAAAATTATCAATGTTAAACATAATTGAATTAGTGCTATATATATATATGTAAATTAATAAAGCCTAAATAAAGTAGATATGAAACAAGTAACCTCTCATTTGTAATATTATATGTCATTGTTAGAAAATATCCGTGGTTGATGGTAGTATGCCAGGATTAGGTAGATTTTAATCTAATTAAAGATGATTTAGGGTTCCATGGAAGTATCAGTACATCTACCCACACTGCTGAACTCTTGAAGAGAGCTACTCCTGGGCTGCCACTGATGGTGAACCTCCCAGTAAAGCGGCTGCTTTGACCTGCCACCAATAATAATAATAATTTCAGAGTGGAGTGCATAGGAAGTCACCATGTTTATTAATAGTCTTTCCACATTAAATTTCTGTCTCTTCTTCCAGTCCAGTGAACCACTCCCCCTGCCTCATTTGTTCACTTAATTAACCATCCAAAAAATAGTTGTTGAGTATTTAGGATGTGCTGAGGATGTGATGTCCCCACATGAGACCCTCCCATTCTTTCTTTGTGGCTCATCCATCATCTCAGCGTAGATAAAGAATGTCTTTATCCGCTAATCTTAACTTTTTTCTCTTCTTTTGCTAGCCTGAGGATTTATTCTCAAATTCTGTTCTCTCCCTCTTTTTTTCCAAGTCTGAAATTGTCCTCTCTCCCACCCCAATCTCAGAAGTGAACTGTCTTGCAATATTGAGCAAAGGGCTAGAGGTCTTTTCTACTAGCAGGTGTTCGGAGTCATTGGAGGGCTGGGGGTGGGGTGTCTTCTCTAACAATGTTGTCAAAAATAACAGCAAAACTTTGTGGTGACAACCGTATTTTTGAAATTTCCATTATCATCTCTAGTTTTACATCAAGAAGTTCCTGCAAAGGTGAGCAGAGTGACTATGATTCACATAATTAGTGGCTGACTAATTTATCTAACAAGTATTTAATGCCTATTACCTTCCAGGTACAGTTCAAGGCACTAGAGATACAGAGTGACCAAAACAGACAAAACCCTTGCTTTCTTGGAGCTTATGTTCTAGTGAAGACAGATAATGAACAACTAAATGAGCAAACAACTAGCATGTCAGATGGTAGTAATTGCTATGGAGAAAAATAAAACAAGGGTGAAGGGAACAGGATTGTTGGTAGGGCAGAGGAAGGGGTGTTGGCTATTGTATAGAATTGCTGGGAAAGGCTTTGCTAAGGCAACTTTTGAGCAGAGACCTGAAGGAAGTAAGGGAGGAAGCTTTTCAGGGATCAGCAAGTGCAAACACCTTGAGGTAGGAGCATGCCTCTCATATTTGAAGAACAACAAGGAGGCCACTGTGGCTGGAGCTGAGTAAGTGAGGGCCAGAGAATAAGAGATGAAGACAGGAGTCGGGGCAGTGGGGGAAACAGATTATATCAGGCTCTGTAGAATGTTGTAAGAATTTTGGCCATTGCGTGAGATGGGAGCTGCTGGAAAATTCTGAGCAGAGGAGGGACAAGATGACTTATGTTTTAAAGGGATCCTTTCGGACAATGGATTAAAAATAGAGGATTAGAGGGAAAAAGTAAAAGCAGAGAGACTAGATAGATTCCAGTAAGTTGGATGAGAGATGTTGATGGTTTGATACAGGGTCTTAGTAAAGGAAGTGGTGAAAAGTAATCAGATTCTGGTAGTAGTTAAAAGGTGGAACCCATCTGGATTTTTTTTTAATTGAGGTCATATTTGTTTATAACATTATATAAATTTCAGGTGTACATCATTATATTTCAACTTCTGTGTACACTACGTCATGTTCACCATCCAAAGTCTAGTTTCCATCCGTCACTATAGAGATGTCCCCCTTTCCCCCTTTTGCCCTCCCCCATCCTCTTCCCCTCTGGTAACCACCAGTCTGTTCTCAGTATCTATGTGTTTACTGTTGTTTTATCTTCCACACATGAGTGAAATCATACAGTATTTGTGTTTCTCCATCTGGATTATTTCACTTAGCATAATACCCTCAAGGTTCATCCATGTTGTTGCACGTGGCAAGATTTCATCTTTTTTATGGTTGAGTAGTGTTCTATTGTATATATATATACCACATCTTCTTTATCTATTCGTCCATCGATGGGCACTTAGGTTGTTTCCATAACTTGTCTATTGTACGTAATGCTGCAGTGAACATAGGGATGCATATATCTTTTCAAATTAGTGTTTGCATATTCTTTGGATAAATGCCCAGAAGTAGAGTAGCTGGGTCATATGGTAGTTAATATGGTAGATCGCACTACAAAGCTACTACTGTTTTTAATTTTTTGAGGAATCTCCATACTGTGTTCCGTATCACCTTCCATATCAATTTAAATTCCCACCAGCAGTGTATAAGGTTCCCTTTTCTCCACATCCTCTCCAAAACTTGTTATTTCTTCTTTTTTTGATAATAGCCATTCTGACAGGTGTGAGGTGATATCTTATTGAGGTTTTGATTTGCATTTCCCTGATAATTAGTGATGTTGAACATCTTTTCATGTGCTTATTGGCCATCTGTATATCTTCTTTGGAAAAATATCTGTTCAGATCCGCTGCTCTTATTTTTTTTTAGGAAGATCAGCCCTGAGCTAACATCCGCCACCAATCCTCCTCTTTTTGCTGAAGAAGATTGGCCCTGAGCTAACATCCGTGCCGATCTTCCTCTATTTTATATGTGGGATGCCTGCCACAGCGTGGCTTGATGAGCAGTGTGTAAGTCTGTGCCAGGGATCTGAACCGATGAACCCTGGGCCACCAAAGCGGAACACGTGAACTTAACCGCTATGCCACTGGGCTGGCCCCCTCTGCCCATTTTTGAATGGAGTTGTTAGATTTTTTTTGTTGTTGAGATGTATGAGTTCTTTATATATTTTGGAATATTAGCCCCTTGTTGAATGTATGATTTGCAAATATCATCTCCCAATTGGTATGCTGTCTTTTCATTTGTTATGTGCAGAAGCTTTTTAGTTTGAGGTAGTCCTATTTGTTTATTTTTGCTTTTGTTTCCCTTGCCTGAGGAGACACATCCAGAAAGATATTGCTAAGACTGATGTCAAAGAGCATACTGCCTATGTTTTCCTCTAGAAGTTTTATGGTTTCAAGTCTTACATTCAAGTCTTTAATCCATTTTGAATTAATTTTTGTGTATGGTGTAAGATAGTGGTCTACTTGCATTCTTTTGCGTGTGGCTGTCCAGTTTTCCCAGCACCATTTATTGAAGAGACTGCCTTTTCTCCATTGTATGTTCTTGGCTCCTTTGTGAAAAATTAGTTGTCCACATATGCCTGGGTTTATTTCTGGGCTCTCAATTCTGTTCCGTGATCTGTCTCTTTCTTTTTCTGCCAGTAACATGTTGTTTTGATTACTATAGCTTTGCAGTATACTTTGAAATCAGGGAGTATGATGCCTCCAGCTTTGTTCTTTTTTCTCAGGGGTGCTTTGGCTATTTGGAATCTTTTGTTGTTCCATATGAATTTTAGGATTCTTTGTTCTATTTCCATGAAAAATGTCATTGGGATTCTGATAGGGACTGCATTCAATGTGTAGATTGCTTTAGGTAATATGAACATTTTAACTAGTTACTTCTTCCCATCCATGAGCACGAAATATCTTTTCATTTCTTTGTGTCTTCTTCAGTTTCTTTCAACAATGTCTTATAGTTTTCAGTGTATAAGTCTTGTACCTCCTTGGTTAAATTTATTCCTGGGTATTTTATTCTTTTTCTTGGGATTGTAAATGGATTGTTTTCTTGATTTCTCTTTCTGCTGGGTCACTGTTAGTATATATAAATGTAACTAATTTTTGAACATTGATTTTGTACCCTTACTGTATTCATTGATTATTTCTAATAGTTTTTTGATGGGTTCTTTAGGCTCCTCTATGTGTAAACTCATGT
Source organism: Equus asinus (assembly GCF_041296235.1). Taxonomy (NCBI): domain Eukaryota; kingdom Metazoa; phylum Chordata; class Mammalia; order Perissodactyla; family Equidae; genus Equus; species Equus asinus. The sequence continues at coordinate 70,196,151 of NC_091796.1, forward strand.
CATCCTAAAATAGTGACACTTTTACTTCTTCCTTTCTAGTTTGTGTCCCTTTTAGTTATTTTTCTTGCCTAATTGCTCTGGCTAGTACTTCCAATACTATGTTGAATAAGAGTGGTGAGAGTGGGCATCCTTGTCTTGTTCCTGTTCTTAGAGAGATAGCTTTTAGTTTTCCACCATTGAGTATAATGTTAGCTGTGGGTTTGTCCTATATGGCCTTTATTATGTTGAGGTACCTTCCTTTTATATCCATCTTATTGAGAGTTTTTGTCATAAAAGGATGTTGAATCTTGTCAAATGCTTTCTCTGCATCTATTGAGGTGATCTTGTGATTTTTATTCCTCATTTTCTTGATGTGGTATATCACATTGATTTATTTGAGGATGTTAATTTCAATCTTCTTATTAGTGATCAGTCTATTCAGATTTTCTGTTTCTTCTTGATTCAGTTTTGGGAGGATGTTTGATTCTAAGAATTTATCCATTTCTTCTAAGTTAGCCAATTTGTTGGTGTATAGCTTTTCATAGTATTCTCTTAAACTCCTTTGTATTTCTGTGGTATCCATTGTCATTTCTCCTCATTAGTTTCTGATTTTATTTGAAACTTCTTTCTTTTTCTTTAGTGAGTCGAGCTAAAGGTTTGTCAATTTTCTTTATCTTTTCAAAGAACCAGATCTTAGTTTCATTAACTTTTGCTATTGTCTTTTTAGTCTCTATTTCTTTTATTTCTGCTCTGGTTTTTAATATTTCCTTCCTTCTACTGACTTTAGGCTGCATTTGTTCTTCTATTTTCTAGTTCCTTTAGGAGTAATGGTAGATTGTTTATTTGAGATTTTTCTTGTTCTTGAGGTAGGCCTGTATTGCTACAAACTTCCTTCTTAGTACCACTTTTGCTACATTCCATAGATTTTGGTATGTCATGTTTTCATTTTCATTTGTCTCCAGGTATTTTTTTTATTTCTCCTTTTATTTCTTAGTTGATCCAATAGTTTTTCAGTAGCATGTTAGTCTCCACATATCTGTGACTTTTCCAGCTTTCTTCTTGTTGCCAATTTCTGGTTTCATATCATTGTGGTCAGAAAAGATGCTTGATATGATTTCAAATCTTATTAAACTTATTGAGACTTGTTTTGTTTCCCAACATATGGTCTATCCTTGAAATTTTTCTATACACACTTGAGAAGAATGTGTATTCTGCTGATTTTTGATAGAATGTTCTCTATATGATTGTTAAGTCCGTCTGGTCTAATGTTTCATTTAAGGCCAGTGTTTCCTTGTTGACTTTCTGTCTGGATGATCCATTCATTGATTTAAATAGGATATAAAGTCCCCTACTGTTATTGTGTTGCTGTCAATTTCTCCCTTTAGGTTTGTTAATAGTTGCTTTATATACTTCAGTGTTCCTATGTTAGGTGCATACATATTAATAAATGTTATGTCTTCTTGATGGATTGTCCTCTTTAAAATTACATAATGTCTTGGGGCTGGCCCAATGGCACAGCAGTTAAGTGTGCACCATCCACTTCGGCTGCCCAGGGTTTGCCACTTTGGATCCTGGGTGCGGATACGACACTGCTTGGCAAGCTATGCTGTGGTAGGCGTCCCACATATAAAGTGGAGGAAGATGGGCATGGATGTTAGCTCAGATCCAGTCTTCCTCAGCAAAAAGAGGAGGATTGGCAGCAGATGTTAGCTCAGGGCTAATCTTCCTCCAAAACAAAGAAAAAGGAAAATTTTAAAAATTATATAATGTCCATCTTTGTCTCTTGTTATCTTTTCCAGCTTGAAGTCTGTTTTGTCTCATATAAGTATGGCTATACCTACTTTCTTTTTGTTGCCATTTGCTTGGACTATCATCTTCCATCCTTTCACTCTGAACCCATGTTTGTATTTAGAGCTGAAATGGGTCTCCTGGAGGCCGCATATTGTGGGGTCTTGTTTTTTAATCCATCCAACCACTCTGTGTCTTTTGATTGGTAAATTCAATTCATTTACATTCAGACTGATTATTGATATGTGAGGACTTAATATTGCCATTTTATCTTGTTTTCTGTTAGCTGTATAATTTTATTGTTTCTTTTTCCTTGTGTTTCTGTCTGTTATTTCAGTTTGGTGGTTTTCTGTGATGTGTTTCTCAGTTTCCTCTTTTTTTATGTTTTGTGACTCTGCTGAGTTTCTGTTTTGTGGTTACTGTGAGGTTTGCATAAAAGGTCTCATAGAAAAGATAGTCCTTTTTCTGCTGATAGCATCTTATCTTCATTTACCTATGCAAGTTCTATCTTTTTCCTCTTCCCTTTCTATGTTTTTGTTCTCACAAATTCTTCCTTTTTGTATTGTGAATTCATTACCAAATTGAAGTGGTTATAGTTATTTTTAATGTTTCCTTTCCCTTTAACTCTTATGTTATAATTAAGTGTTTACTAACTTATTCTGATATAGAGTTGCAGCTTTCTGCTCAAGGTTTTGTATACCTTTGCTTTTTTGTCTCAGGTAGGAGAGCTTCTTTTAACATTTTGTAAGGCAGGTCTAGTGGCGTTGAACTCTCTCAGCTTTTGTTTGTTTGGGAAAACCTTTATTTCTTGTTCATATCTGAAAGATAACTTTCCTGGATAGAGTATTCTTGGCTGACAGTTTTTATCTTTCAATATTTTGAATGTATCATTCCACTCTCTCTTGGCCTGTAGAGTTTTTGCTGAGCAGTCTGCTAATGGCCTAATGGGGGTTCCCTTGTAGGTTATTGTTTTTTCCCCTGACTGCCTTTAATAGTCTATCTTTGTCATTGACTTTTGACAGTTTTATTATCATGTGTCTTAGAGAAGGTCTTTTTGCATTGAGATAATTGAGTGTTCTATTAGCTTCATGGATTTGTATATCCAGTTCCTTCCCCGGGTTTGGGGAGCTCTCAGCTATAATTTCTTTAACTAAGCTCTCTGCTCCCTTCTGTCTCTCTTCTCCTTTTGGGATTCCCATTATCCTTATGTATCCTCCCTTTCTAATGGAATCACATAATTCTCATAGAATTTCAACATTTTTAAAAAATATTAATTTTCTCTCCTCTTCTGCCTGCATCATTTCTAGGTTTCTATCTTTGAGCTCACTAATTATCTCTTCCATATGTTCTGCTCTATTTCCAGTGCTTTTTATGCATTCTTCATCTCATTTCTTCTGCTCTTCAGCTCCAGAATTTCTGTTTGATTCTTTTTTAGAGTCTCTTTGATAAAGTGTTCCTTCTGTTCCTTGGTTTTATTCCTGAGCTCATTGATCTGCCTTTGAGTTTTGCTGTAGCTCATTCAGTTTCTTCATGACAGCTGTTTGAATTTTACCAGTTAGACCACATTCTTCCATGACTTTATGTTTGGTGTCTGGAGAATTGTTTTCTTGTGTGTGTGTGATGCCATGTTAGTGTGGCTTTTCATGGTACTTGCTGAGTTATTCCTCTGCCAATGCATTTGTTGTAGCAAACACTTTTCTTATTTAGGTATAGCTTTGTTTGTTTTTATTCTAACTAAGCAATTGGAGACTAGAGGCCTTTCTTTTGTTTTCAGTAAGTGGCACTATAGCACTAGTTTTTGCTTTCTCTTACCTGAGCTTCCTCTGGCTATATTTGAGAATTGCACATTCTGTTCTCCACTGCCTCTGTTAGGCGTGTTGTTGATACTCTCATTGTTGCTGCCTGCACTTCTGGGGGTCACTGATGCCTTGCTGTTGCCGGTGTCACCATGGTTGCCATGAGAGTACAGGAATGGCTGATGCCTCTGTCATGTCCAAGATCACCTGAGTCAGAAGCTCCACCACAATGGCAGAAGGTGGGGGAGATTATGGAAGGAGCCAGGTTCATGGGCACTGCTTCTGCTGATGCCTGTTTCCTTGTGGCCATAGGCACCACTGTAGTTGGGAGGTCAGAATTGTGTACATGTCTCTGCTGCTGCTACCAGGCTCTGAACTGCAGCTGGGGGCCTGGGATCACGGGGCTCCACCTCCCCTACCACTCCACTCCCCATGGCTGCAGGTGTTGCCATGGCTGAGAAGCTGGAGTTGCACACACACCTCTGCTGCTGCCCACCAGGTTCTCTGGAGCTGGGGGCAGCTGACTCAGCCACCATGACCAGGGGGGCCAAGATCCTGGGCACTGCTTCAGCTCTTCCCCTGGTTCACCTCCTCTGTGTGCTCCAATCCACTCACCATTGTATGTACCAGTGTGTGGATCTCTCCAGCATCCTGGTATGTTGGGCAATATAGCGTTTGTTGAGTTGTGGATGTTTTACTCTCTGTAGAGTTATCATTCTCTTTCTGTGCTGCCATGTTACTGTAGTTCCTCATGGTACTTGATGAATTGATCCTCTTCTGGTGCATTTGTGATAGTAACCACCTTTCTTATTTGGGTAGGACTTTGGTTACTTTAGTTCTGAGCTATTTCTGGTTGTATTTGAGAGCCTGCACTTTCCACTCTCTACTGCCTTTGCTAGAGGCATCGTCAGTGCCCTCCTCTTGCTGCTTGTGCCTCTGAGATTGCTGGTGCCTTGTTGCTTAGAATGTCACTGTAGTCTCAGGTGTTGCCACTGGGGTCACCAGGCTCTGAGCACTTCTGCTGCTTCTGGTGTTATCTGGGTCTTGTGTTCCCTCACTGGCTCTCCATGGGCTCTCCACAGCCTTGTTGTATTGCTGCCCCATTCACCACCTGTGCTGCTGCTCCTGGGTTATCAGGGGGTGCTGGCAGCACCACTGCCAGGGCTTCTGGGTTCACAGGTGTCACTGTTGCTGCCAGGGCTTGGGTTCTTGTATGCAGCCCCCACTGCTGGTAGAGCCAGTGCCGGGGGTGCAGTCACTGGGGGATGGGTAATGAGTTCTGCCATGGTTCCTGAAGACTCAGGTCACAGTTGACACCTGCCACTGCTGGGGAAGGGGCAGGGGCTAAGCCACAAGTATTGTTGCTGGTCTTACAGCCTCTGGTCATTGGCTCACACCAGTGTTCTTTGAAACCTCCAGTCAGGGCACTCTGCCCCCACCAGGGAAATTCACACCTCAGATGTTATCCCCACTGCTGGAAAGACCAGCACCACTGCTGAGGGAGCAGGCAGGGGCTGGGTCACTGGCTCCGCTCTGTGTCCTGAATCTTCAGGACATGTGCACCACCTGTCGTTGCTGGGGGTGGGGGGACAGGCAGAGGCCAGGCTGTGAGTGCCTTGTTTGCCCCTACAGCTTGTGGGCACTGGCGTGTACTGGTGTTTCCACCAGCATTCCGCGTTTTAGATTGCCACCAGCAGGGGGGGAGGAGGAGGGAGCTGCTCCCCTAGTTCCCCTGCCTCTAGGAGGTCCAGTCCACCCACCTTCAGATGTATAGATGCGTGGATCACTCAGGCATTCTGGTGTGCTGCGCAGGGACTCCTTTGTTGGTCAATGGATGTCTGATGGGTTGTAACTTAGAGGGGGAAAACAAAGGGAACAACTCTGCCCTGATGCTGGCGTCACTCCCTTATTCACTGTAGATTGAAGGGGAGAGACAAAGGGGTCCTCTCAAGCTGCCATGATGATGACGTCTTGGAGCCCATCTGGACTTGCTGATAGATTGCATGCAAGGTGCAGAGGAAGAAGTGGAGAATAATTCCAAGCTATTGGCCCAAGCAGCTGAAGGAGGGATGGGGTTGCTATTTGATGAGATGAGAAAGAGTTATAGAGGAGTAGGTTTAGAAGAATCACAGTTTAATTTTAAGCATATAGAGTTTTAACAACCTTTTCAACATCCAAAGGGATATGTTCAATAAGTAATTGGATATATCAGCCTGCTATTTAAGAGAGTAGCCTAATTTGGAGATATAATTATGAAAATTGAAAGTAGAAAGATGGTACCAAGCTGAGGATTGGATGAATCACCAAGGGGATAGTGTGGATGGGGAAGTGTGTTACTTGGGCATTAGAGACTGGAGAGAGAGAGAAGGAGCCTGCAGAGGAGAATGAGAAGAACTGAGAAAGGCAGGTTCTTGTGACATTCTGACTGAGTTTCTCATACATTATATTATATGTCAGAGATATTTTAGTTTAAAAAACGAAATAAGGAATTGTTATGCAGTTCCTAAAATCTTGTCTTAAATTATTTCATTATATCTCAGCTTTCCCACTGTAAGATATTTGTCCTTTCTTTACCTTTTAAGGCACAAACAGGATATACAATATAGCTCAACTTTTGATTCAGACCAAAATGATTTTTCAAATTCAAAGTATTTTTAATTTAACGATTGCATATAGATTTCCAAGATGCTTTCTTCATTACCGTTCATTAAGAAGACAGGTTATACTAGGTTGTGGCAATTCTCTAAGGTGATAAACTCCTGAATAGTACTATTGATTCTTTAAATTTCCACCCATGCCTGTGGAGTAGTTTGTGTAAACTACAAGTGGCAAGTGAAGTCAGGACCTACCAGGAGGACCAGCACAGGGTCATCATGGGACAGAACAAAGAATATGGGAGTTCAAATCAGAAGACTTGGGTTCAAGCCCTGGTTGCATCCGTTACTATCTGTCACTTAGGCAAGGCCTTTCCCCTCTCAAAGCTTCAGTTTTCTGAACTATTAAAATAGTGATGATGAAAATAGTACCTGCCCTTCACAGGGTTGTTGTGGGGATCCCATGAGTTAATGGGCATAAAAGTCTATTTTAATTACTAAGTACTATAAACATAATTACTATGAAACTGTCATTGAGCATATTTCTGCTTACAACTTTTAAATTTTTTTTGGCCATCAAAGAAGCAAATGGATCAAATTTTGTCTTAACTGAATATACACATGCAACTTAATTTAGCATTGTATTCTAATTTTCAAAAAACTTTTTTACTGTAACAAGCAAGTAATTCCACCAAAGGTATTGACAATGACTGTGACATTAATTCTTAAAAGTCCAAACACAAAAAGCGAACTGAATATAGTCAGCCTACAAAGTTGTAGGCTGGGAGGCCCGGGGGCAGCTCAGACAGCAAGGATGAAAAACTCTGATTGATAACGAGGGTAAACAACAACAAGGGGAAAAGAAGCCTGAGTGATAACTCATATTTATTGTTATGACACACTAAGTGGTTTTAGAAGAGTTTGGGAATAGTCAAATGTCACAATTTTTGTTCCTATCTCTAGATATAGGTATATTCTTAATAGAGTAGAAGAAACTGGAGGGATCCGCTAGAAACAAGTCAGTGGTTATCTACGGAAGATGGGGCAGCTGGGCAGATGGGGAACAAGTATGGAAGGTGGACTTTTCGTTGTACATCCTACAATTTTTTGGTTTTTGAAAAATAAAATTTACAAACAAAATAAAAGCGGAATTTTTAAATCTTTTTTTGGTCCCCCACCTAGGGGACTCCAGGTTAAATATGAATTTCAGATAAACAATAAAAAAAGTTTTAGTATAAGTAAATAAGTATAAGTAAGTTTATTAAGTATTATATTAAAACATTTGTTGTTTATCTGAAATTCAACTTGACTTGGCATCTTCTATTTTATCTAGCAGCCCTGCCTCCACCCTATGTTCTCTTGTTGTCTTAGATTTAAGAATTCATTAGAAATTTTTTTAGCTGCCACTGATCCAAAGCACTTTTTATTGGATTTTCTATTTTCTCCAAACAGGCAAAAAATTAAGAAATACCATTTGCCATTTCCTTAGTACAGTTTTTCCTTCTAACTCAGTTGCACCTCAGAAATAAGCTCTTCTTTATCAGGAATTTTTATTTGTTAATCATCATCCTAAAACGGATTTTTTTTCTTCATTGTTCTATTCTATGAATCCCTTATTTTTTGCAGAGAACTTTAGTGATTTCCACTTCAGGACTTCATAATATGCATAGGAAAGGAAATTCCTTTGGCCTGTTCAGCATGCCATATATTTGTTTCTGTTCCATTTTTTTTGCCAAATAATTCTGGTGGGGTCTTGACTATCCACTCTCTACTAAATAAATCACATAACAAGAGACTGCATCCATAGAAAATATATGTCAAGAACAGAATGCAAGCCTTCCAACTTACTTGAGGTACAGATTTCTTGATTAAAAAAATACCTTCATTATTTCAAGTAAGCAGTTTAAACTAGGTCACATTGTAATAGTACACCTGATTTCTTTATTTTCTCCTCAGCTATTTATTTTTGACTAATATAACTCATAAACACCATTTACCTGGTGTATTCTAATCAGTGTATCATGGTAAACTTTTTAATAATTGCATGATCCATTGGTATTAAGGAATTCAAGATAATTGAATTAGATTGACAATTTAGTAATTTGCTCAATATAAAAACAAGTTCATTTAGAGCATCCTTTTATATATTTGGGGGAAAAAACATGAAATCTTGTTTCTTAGCCATGCTTTTGAAAAATGAATTGAATAATGTTACATTTGCTTTTAATTCTTTTTAATTTCTTTATTTTTTTCCCTAAATTAATCAAATGGGAATAATGTGTATATTTGCTTTAGCAGTACTGACTCATTGGCTAAACAATACTATTTTGTACACTGCATTCTGTCTGTAGTCTGTTTATGTTGTCATCCTGGAAATAAATGTCAATATGCCTCATTTAAAATCTTATCCACAAAGAAAATCTTTGGAATTTTACATTTTGCTTATAAATATAAATATAGAACTCTGTATAGCTATTATCATTTCAACTATCATCATTAGCAGTACTCGAGCACGCAGAACTTTCGGAGTGTTACATAGAACATATCGCACTCGTATAATACCACTAATCATTACCTATAATGTTTTGTGTTTCAGCTAATCTTTTGTTTTTTTCTCACTCTTAGACAACAGCAATGAAAAAAATAATGTATTACAATATGCGTATAAAAACTGTTCAGAGGCATCTTAATGAAGACCTTGAAAAACTGAAAGATCGAAAATGTAAATTACAGAAGTTGCCAGAAGAACGAATAAAATTATTCAGCTTTGTGAGAAAAAATGTAAGATTAATAGTGTAAAATTTCAGTGGCCACATCTTAAGAAAACTGGCAGATAAAATAGCATTATCTTTTAAATTTTATATATAGGTATACATATATGGATAATTTTTTTTATTAATACTGAGTTTCAAGTCTAGTTTACCCCAAAAAAGTTTTGATTTCAGGTGCTTAACTAAGCTTCATTCTGTGCTTAGAAATCTACAATTCAAAAAAGGTATAGGCTTATTAATTTATAAGATTTTCCAAAAGCTGTATAATTCACTGTGATTCAGAGAATTATAAAGATCTGTTAGACTTATTTCAGCTGCATTTTTATTGGATACCAGCAGGCTGTGCTCCAAATTCTTTTTTTTGTCTAAAGTGCTAAAATATCCCTTCACTAATACTATTAAGGTATGCTACAAGGTGGGAACTTTATATCAAGCTCCACTTTTTCAAAGATTGGCACCTGAGCTAACAACGGTTGCCAATCTTCTTTTTTATTTTTTTACTTTTTCTCCCCAAATCCCCCCAGTACATAGTTATATATTTTAATTGTGGGTCCTTCTGGTTGTGGTATGTGGGACGCCACTTCAACGTGGCCTGATGAGCAGCGCCATGTCCACACCCAGGATCCGAACCAGTGAAACCCTGGGCTGCTGAAGCGCAGCACGCGAACTTAACCGCTCGGCCATGGGGCCAGACTCAAGCTCCACTTTAGTAGTTACATTATGTGTGCTTTTTAAATTTAGAAGAAATTGGATTTCCTTTACTAAAAGTAGACCCTGAAAAATTAAGGATTATTTACCTCAGAGCACAACTTTGTATATTTTAGAACAACTTGTATTTTTTTAAAAGTATGAAAAAATAATGACTTATTTAACAAACGGTGTTAATAAAGATAGTCCAGCTACTTGGGAGTAAGGGAACTGGACCCTTAGATTACACTTTACTTAAAGTAAATACCAATGGGGAAAAAAGAGGTAAATGTTGAAAGGAAAACCTGGCAAAACTGAAGAATATATAGATTAATATATTTAACTGACCTCAGCCTGCCAAATAAAAGAATACTAGAAATCACAAAGGAACAGATGTAGATCTGATTAAAAGAAAGTAAAGTCCTTTTTTACTAAAAAGCATCATTAATGAAAATAAACAAATGACAATCTGAAAAAATTGTTTTCAACAAACATGATGGACAAACATAATATCTTTAGCATAAACATACTCATAAATAAAACAAGACAAAAAGTAAATATCCAAATAGAAAAACTGAGCAAAATACATCTACCATTTTACAAAAGAAGAAATAAAAAATGACTAATAAACATTTGAAAGAAGAGCTGAACTTGATTATTAATTTTCAAGTGTGAATTAAGATAATCATTTTCACCTATAAAGTTGTCAAAGCATAACACATGCTTTGATAGCACTCAGGCTGGTGAAGATGGGTGTGACACTATTACACCACTGATGGTGTTGTAATTTGGGTCATATACACCGTTATGCGGCACATAATGACATTTCGGTCAACGACGGACTGCATTTATGATGGTGGTCCCATAAGCTAGTACCAAATAGCCTAGGTGTGTAGTGGGCTATACCATCTAGGTTTGTGTAAGTACACTCTGTGATGTTCCCACAATGACAAAATCGCCTAATGATGCATTTCTCAGAACTATCCCCATTGTTAGCAACAAATAACTGTATTAACAGCCTAAAAATGCTCATAGCCGTTGACCCCATGGAATCTACTTCTAGCACTCTCTTCTAAAGATATTTGGATAAATATTTATATATAAGGGTATTCATCACTGCACTGTTAATAACAAAAAATTGGAAACTACTAAATGTTTAACAAGAGAAGAAGAATCATTCATTCTTAAGATAGAATATTATGGGGGTCAGCCCAGTGGCGCAGCAGTTAAGTTCCTCTTTCCACTTCAGCGGCCCTGGGTTCACCGGTTCGGATCCCAGGTGCTGACCTATGCACCACTTGTCAAGCCATGCTGTGGCAGGCATCCCACATAAAACAGAGGAAGATGGGCACGGATGTTAGCGCAGGGCCAGTCTTCCTGAGCAAAAAGAGGAGGATTGATGGCAGATGTTAGCTCAGGGCTCATCTTCCTCAAAAAAAAAACAAGAAAAGATAAGATAGAATATTATGTAGGCATTAAAAGCTAAGTCTTAAATATATGTAATATGGTTTCTAAAATGAACAGGTTTAAATTCATATTATAATCAGAAAGATATTCTTAACATAAAACATTAACAAAATTTAAATGATTTATTTGAATAAAAATCACAGAAGAGCCAGTATATGGAAATCATTTCACATTTGCCATTTTCATGTGCAAATGAATGTATTAAGTAATACCTGAAAACATGAAAAATAATAGCTATAGATTATATAAGCTACAGACATGTTTATAAATAAGCTTAATTTGTTTTTTAATAGCTGGATATAGCCATTCTCGAGGGACCACAGATAATTAGTACATTTCTGTTTGTATACACTTCTCTGTGGACAGTACAGTTTATCTTGAAATCCTACAAGTCTGGGATTTGGGCAAGTGAGGCACTCGTCCTGGGCCCAAAATTTGAGGGAGGGCCCAAAACCTCAGTAATCAAGATAAATCCTATTTAATGTATATTTTAAAAAATACAAATGAATGCAAAAGTCTGCTATGAACCAAAAAAACCCAAGTGTCAAAATTTTAAATAAAGATATTGCTGTGCTGAGCCATATAGGAGACTGAGGCATAAGGAAAAATGTGCACCCCTTTATACATGCTTTTGTGTATTTTTTATGGTTTTTCCCCCAAATACCAAGGTTATTGAAAAATTGAAAAGTATGTGTGATAAAAGTCACATTAGTTTATTTGTAACGAAACAAGCATTTATTATAATTTTATTTTGGCTTTGATAGAGCAAACTCATCAGTAATATGTAAAAATCTATTTCTTTTCGTTTCTCATTTTCAATTGAGAGAACTGCTATGTTTGAAGTATTTAAGATTGTCTTTCACTTGGTCAAGAGAAATTGGCTGACTGAACTTGTACCAAGGTTATAATCACAAGGTTGCCATGTTTTTATGGAGTTTGACCTATTTATTATCTAGATTTTACTTTGTTAATTTAAATTAACTATATATTTAATAGATTCCACTAAAAGCTTTTGCTCTCTGGTACATTGATTTCAACAGTTGGAACGGGAACTGGCTGAACTCAAGGGATCTGGCAAAGGGCACAATGATAGATCCAATAGCAGTAAAGTAACTGAGCTTGAAAAATCAAAGAACTGTGAAAGTGTCACAGAAGAACCAAGTCTTCAACAGAAGCTATTGACCAAACTAAATGCCTTGAATGAAAGGGTAACATTCTGGAACAAAAAATTAGATGAGTATGTTTAATGAATTATCTAGTTGTTCAAATTTGAAACATGAGAGAATAGAATGTTCTGGGCCATCAGTTGAGCTCAGTTCCCTTCTTCAGGAGTGAAAAGAATTATAGCATGGAGTAAAATATGAAATGTGTTTCTAGTCCAGTTCCTAGTAAAGATAGGCATCATGGATTCAAAGCTGGCATATAGTTTAACAGAGACAATACTTGAAAAGAAATAGTAACTTCCCCTGGATGGCTTCCTGTCACACCACTAGTTTCTGCAAACTGAAAACAGTAGTTTTTTTTTTAACATTAACTGCTAATGGTGCAGAAACTCATGACATTAGATGAGACCAGGCAAAGCACATACACAGTTGTCTGGAATCATGTAGAAATAAACTTAGGTTGAGTATAACTAGAAATATAAAGCAAGAAGACTTAGTAAGTACTGTGAATTTTTTTATTTACTAGGGTACTAAGTGGATGAGTTAGTTTGCCCTGTAATAATACTAACAAAATAATAACTAACATTTACTGAGTTCTTGCTCTGTGCCAAACTCTTTGCTAAGAGCTTTGCCTGTATTTTGCATATAACCCTCAAAAAATCCTATTCGGGTGTGGATATTATTAGTATTGCCATTTTACTGAGAAACGGCAGCATACAAATGTTGTGACTTGTCTAAGATCTGAGAGCCATGAGTGGTGAAGCCAGGAGAGTCTTCTAACCTTCACTTAATTCTGAGTTTGACAAAATTTAGGCTGATTTTAATTGCCAAGAATAGAATGTCTTTTTTTGGTTTAACTGTTAACACCAAGCTTTCTTTATCTATTGACAAAAGCCTTGTATTTTAACATCAGTTTTTAAAAACTCTATCATGAATTTTAATGCTGTGTTTTTAATAGCTTTATATATTTTTTTCTTGAACAGAATTGAAGCAATTTATCGTGTTGAAGTAAAGCAAAAGAAGAAAAGTCATGGTTTACTGATACCATTTTTGTTAATTGAGTTGGAGACTGTAGGAAATATCCACTTTGAAGAAGGCACTCGATCTGATGACTGGTAAATCTGTTTGAAGTTTAGTTATAGCTTTAAAGATAATTTTAAGTGCTTAGGATCATCAACCAAAATATCAACTTATAAAAATCTTAAAATGTCCCATTTTCAAAACATTTTTCATATAAAATATTCATCCACTGAAAATTGGCAGACACCTACTTTACCACCTATACATTTCTCTTTTTACGCTACTACCATGAGATACATGGCAGTATCTTGAGACATCCTAATGGTATTTCATTGCTCTTTACCCAATTTCCCTTAGCCCAAGAGCAGAATATAATTTAGAAGTTACGGTCAAGTATTAATTTTATGTATGTTTATACTGTTTATTTCCGGACTGGCTATAGCCCTGGATTCTGAATATTGGGTGAGAAGCTAGATCAGAGAAGGAATGGCACAGCAGGATTGGCAACAGCAGGTTGTAAACACCAGAGGAGGCTGCCTAGTAAATGTCCTGGGGGTCCATGGTCAAAGTCAAACCAGTTGTCTAGCGCTAGCTAGAGTCAGGGTGCACACAGACTCTACAAGCTAGAATAAGGCATACACTTAATAAACCAGGAATTCAGGTAAAAAGTCCATTTAGACAGAAATGGAAATAGCCACCAGAAACAGAAGCAGGAAGTAGCATCCACACTTCAGAATCAAGTCCAGCTGGTAGAAACAAGGAAGTGGTTGTGTTGCCTCAACTAGAGGGTACAACCAAAAAGAAAGATCCTGGCCGGGTGGTGTAGTGGTTAAGTTTGCACACTCCGCTTCAGCGGCCTGGGCTTTGCAGGTTCAGATCCCAGGTGCACACCTACATACTGCTCATCAAGCCATGCTGTGGCAGCATCCCACATACAAAATAGAGGAAGATGGACACAAATGTTAGCTCGGGGACAATCTTCCTCACACACACACACACACAAAATCCATAAAAAGAAAAAAAAGAGGGGGGGGCTGGCCCCGTGGCACAGTGGTTAAGTTTTGCAAGATCTGCTTCGGCAGCCAGGGTTTCACCGGGTCAGATCCCAGGTGCAGACCCACACACTGCTTGGCACGTTATGCTGTGGCAGGTGTGCCACATATAAAGTAGAGGAAGATGGGCATGGATGTTAGCTCAGGGCCAGTCTTCCTCAGCAAAAAGAGGAGGATTGGCAGCAGATATTAGCTCAGGGCTAACCTTCCTCAAAAAAAAAAAAAGAAAGAAAGAAAACCTTTGCAGAAAAATATCACTAATTATAACTTTCACATTTCTACAATCATTTCCTCAAAATTGAGAAGCCCATGAATAAGCCAAAGATCACCCTGGAACCTTAGAAGCAACTGCAAACATGGACGTGTGACGAAAGCAGGAAACACGTAAGGCTATGCAATGGACCTGATGTGTCACCCAAGGATGATTTTACTCAGTCCGTGTTGAAACAAACACAGATTTTTATGGAATACAATGCAAAATTTGCATTAACTTTTTAGAAAGAAAAATGTGTGGCTGTTATGGGTGACGTTAAACCAAGCCCCCGGTTCCTGTTATATGTGGCTTTTACTCACCTCTGTGAGTAAAAGCTTCTCAAGGACCTTGGGGTTACTTTGAGGAAAAGTGTGAGAAGCTTTGCCCGAGGCAGAAAGAGACCTTTTAAAATACTTTCTTTTGTATCAATACATCCATTTGCCCAGCGCTCACCTACTGTTTGCTTAACCACAATAGTTGATGTTTATGCACAAAGATAGAAAAGATGTTCATCCCAGTTCCCATGTAAACAAGCAGAGACCTTGATCTTTCAAGTGCAGAAATTGAAAGGTATCTCTCTGTAGGATGCATGGATAATTTTTTTAGTCTTTCATTTATATTCACTCAACCTAAACAGAATTGTTTTTTATTATTTCTGTTTCTTTTTTACTTATTGCAAGGTAAGCTCTGTATAAAGCAGGTAGATTAATGAAAAAATCGTAAAAGCAAAATGACTAAAAAGCCATTTAGGTAACTATGCCAGCCTAATAGTAAATTAGATAGCTTTGATGGATTTTGATAAGCATTAACAATTGTTTACTTGGTTTTCATAAGAATAACCTTGATCCATTTTAAGGAGAAAATCATATATATGTTAGCAGAATTTCAAGGACTGTTTTTTACTTTTAACGAACTACAAGTTTGGCCACCTTAGCTCTAATCTTATGCAAATGTTAAGAAAAAAACTGCCAAATTGCTTTAAACTGGTCCGTGTGCTACATATATGGTTATGTAAACACTGACTTCTCTTTTATTAATATTTTTAAAGCCAATGGTTTAGTATTTAAAAAGTACTGGAGTAGAGCTAGAACTCAACTATAAAGGTTTTCTATCAAAATAACCTTTGTTTATTTCTTTTTTTTTTCAGTTATTTTATTGAGGTCATAATGGTTTATAACATTGTGTAATTTCAGCTGTACATTATTATATATCAGTTTCTGTATAGACTACATTGTGCTCACACCAATAGTCTAATTTTTATTCATCACCATATATATGTGCCCCTTTACGCCTTTCACCCATCCCCTGACCCCTTACCCTTCTGGTAACGACTAATCTGTTGTCTTTATCCATGTGTTTATCTTCCACATGTGAGTGAAATCATGCCATGTTTATCTTTCTCTGTCTAGCTTATTTCGCTTAACATCATACCCTTAAGGTCCGTCCATGTTGTTGCAAATGGGATGATTTTGTCCTTTTTTAATGGCTGAGTAGTATTCCATTGTATGTATACACCACATCTTTATCCATTCATCAGTTGAGGGCACTTGGGTTGCTTCCTCGTCTTGGCTATTGTGAATAATGCTGCAGTGAACGTCGTGGTGCATGAATCTCTTTGAATTGTTCATTTCAAGTTCTTTGCATAAATACCCAGTACTGGGATAGCTGGATTGTATAGTATTTCTATTTTTAATTTTTTGAGAAATCTTCATGCTGTTTTCCATAGTGGCTGCACCAGTTTGCCTTCCCACAAGCACCGCCCTTTTTCTCCACATCCTCTCCAACATTTATTATTTTTTGTCTTATTAGTTATAGCCATTCTGACTGGTGTAAGGCGATATCTCATTGTAGTTTTGATTTGCATTTCCCTAATAATTAATGATGTTGAACATATTTTCATGTGCCTGTTGGCCATCTGTGTATCTTCTTTGGAAAAATGTCTGTTCATAGCCCATAGCCCATTTTTTGGCTAGGTGTTTGGTTTTTTGTTGTTGAGTTGTATCGTTCTTTATATATTTTGGAAATTAACCCCTTGTCAGATATATGATTTGCAAGTGTCTTCTCTCAGTTGGAGAGTTGTCTTTTCGTTTTGTTTATGGTTTCCTTTGCCTTGCAGAAACTTTTTAGTCTGATGTAGTCCCATTTGTTTATTTTTTTGTTTCCCTTGCCTGAGTAGACATGGTATTTGAAAAGATGCTGCTAAGACCGATGTCAAAGAGTGTACTGCCTGTGTTTTATTCTAGGAGTTTTATGTTTTCGAGTCTTACATTTAAGTCTTTAATCCATTTTGAATTAATTTTTGTGTATGGTGTAAGATAATGGTCTACTTTCATTCTTTTGCGTGTGGCTGTCCAGTTTTCCCAGCACCATTTATTGAAGAGACTTTCCTTTCTCCATTGTTATGTTCTTGGCTCATTTGTCAAAGATTCATTGTCCATAGATATGTGGTTTTATTTCTGGGCTTTCGGTTCTGTTCCATTGATCTGTGTGTCTGTTTTTGTGCCAGTAGCATGCTGTTTTGATTACTGTCACTTTGTAGTATATCTTGAAATCAGGGAGTGTGATAACTCCAGCTTTGTTCTTTTTTCTCAGGATTGCTTTGGCTATTCAGGGTCTTTTGTTGTTCCATATAAATTTTAGGATTCTTTGTACTATTTCCGTGAAGAATGCCATTGAGATTCTGATTGGTATTGCATTGAATTTGTAGATTTTAACTATGTTTATTCTTCCAATCCATGAGCATGGAATATCTTTCCACTTCTTCATGTCTTCTTCAATTTCTTTCAATAATGTCTTACAGTTTTCGGTGCATAGGTCTTTCACCTCTTTGGTTAAATGTATTCCTAGATATTTTATTCTTTTTGTTGCGATTATAAATAGGATTGTATTCTTGACTTCTCACTCTGCTAGTTCATTATTAGTGTATAGAAATGCAACTGATTTTTGTAAGTTGATTTTGTGCCCTGCAACTTTGCTGTAGTTGTTGATTATTTCTAATAGTTTTCTGATAGATTCTTTAGGGTTTTCTATATATAGAGTCATGTCATGCACAGTCAGAGTTTCACTTCTTCCTTTCCAATTTGGATACCCTTTATTTCTTTTTCTTGCCTGATTGCTTTGGCCAAAACCTCCAGTACTATGTTGAATAGGAGTGGTGAAGTGGGCACCCTTGTCTTGTTCCTGTTCTCAGAGGGATGGCTTTCAGTTTGTCACCCTTAAGTATGAGGTTGGCTGCGGGTTTGTCATATATGGTCTTTATTATGTTGAGTTACTTTCCTTCTAGACCCATTTTATTGAGAGTTTTTATCAGAAATGAATGTTGGATCTTGTCAAATTCTTTCTCTGCATCTATTGAGATGATCATGTGATTTTTACTTCTCATTTTGTTAGTGTGGTATATCACATTGATTGATTTGCAGATGTTGAACCTTCCTTGCATCCCTGGTATAAATCCCATTTGATCACGGTGTATGATCCTTTTAACATATTGCTGTGTTCAGTTTGCCAATATTTTGTTGAGGATTTTTGCATCTGTGTTCATCAGCGATATTGGCCTGTAATTTTCCTTCTTTGTGATGTCCTTGCCTGGTTTTGGTATCAGGGTAATGGTGGCCTCATAGAGTGAATAAGGAACCATTCCACCTTCTTCATTTTTTTGGAGTAGTTTTAGAAGGATAGGTATTAAATCTTCTTTGAATGTTTGGTAGAATTCTCCAGAGAAGCCATTTGGTCCTGGGCTTTTGTCTTGGGTGAGGTTTTTGATTACTGTTTGAATCGCTTTACTTGTGATTGGTCTATTCAGATCCTCTATTTCTTCTTCATTCATTTTTTGGAGGTTTTATGAGTCTAAGAATTTATCCTTTTCTTTTAGCTTATCCCGTTTGTTGGCATGTAGTTTTTCATAGTATTCTCTTATAATCCTTTGTATTTCTGTGGTAGCTATTGTAATTTCTCCTCTTTCATTTAAAATTTTATTTATTTGAGCCTTCTCTTTTTTTCTTGGTGAATCTGGCTAAGGGTTTGTTTGTCAATTTTGTTTATCTTCTCAGAGAACCAGCTCTTAGTTTCATTGATCCCTTCTATTGTTTTTTCAGTCTCTATTTCATTTAATTCTGCTCTAATTTTTATTATTTCCCTCCTTCTGCTGACTTTGGGCTTTGTTCCTTTTCTAGTTCTGTTAGGTGTAGTTTAAGATTGCTTATTTGAGATTTTTCTTGTTTGTTGAGGTGGGCCTGTAATGCCATAAATTTCCCTCTTAGAAGCACTTTTCCTGCATCCTATAAGAGTTGGTATGTTGTATTTTCATTTTCATTTGTCTCCAGGTACTTTTTAATTTCTCCTTTGATTTCTTCATCGATCCAATGGTTGTTCAGTAGCATGTTGGTAGTCTCCACATATTTGTGACTTTTTCAGCTTTCATCTTGTAGCCAATTTCTGGTTTCATACCATTGTGGTCAGAAAAGATGCTTGATATGATTTCAATCTTCTTAAATTTATTGAGGCTTGCCTTGTTTCCCAACGTATGGTCTATCTTTGAGAATGTTCCATGTGCACTTGAGAAGAATGTGTGTTCTGCTGTTTTGGATGGAAGGTTCTACATACATCTACTAAGTCCATCTGGTCAAGTGTTTCATTTAAATCCACTATTTCCCTGTTGACTTTTTGTCTGGATCCATTGATTTAAGTGGGGTGTTGAGGTCGCCTACTACTGTTGTGTTACTGTTAGTTTCTCCCTTTCGGTCTGTTAATACTTGCTTTGTATAGTTTGGTGCCCCTGTGTTAGGTACATATATTCATAAATGTTATGTCCTCTTAGTGGAAAGTAATTTTTATCATTACATACTGCCCTTCTTCGTCTCACACTGTCTTTTTTATCTTGAAGTCTGCTTAGTCTGATATAAGTATGGCAACACCTGCTTTCTTTTGTTTACCAATTACTTGGAGTATCATCTTGCATCCTTTCACTCTGAGCCTGTTTGTCTTTAGAGCTGAGAAGTGTTTCCTGGAGGCAGCATATTGTTGGGTCTTGTTTTCTAATCCATCCAGCTACTCTGTGTATTTTATTGGAGAATTCAATCCATTTACATTTAGAGTGATTATTGATATATGAGGGCTTAATACTGCCGTTTTGTCTCTTGTTTTCTGGTTGTTCTATATTTCCATTGTTTTTCTTGCC
The DNA here is from genome assembly GCF_041296235.1 of Equus asinus. Classification (NCBI taxonomy): domain Eukaryota; kingdom Metazoa; phylum Chordata; class Mammalia; order Perissodactyla; family Equidae; genus Equus; species Equus asinus. The sequence goes on from NC_091796.1 coordinate 70,215,897, forward strand.
TTTTATTTCTGACTGCCATTTCAGTTTGGTGGTTTTCTGAGGTGGTTTCCTCAGTTTTCTCTTTATTTATGAATTGTGGCTCTGTTCTGATTTTTCATTTAGTGGTTACCATGAGGTTTGTATAAAAGTTCTTGTAGATGAGGTAGTCCATTTTCTCATAGCCTGTTATCTCCATTAGCCTAAGTAGATTCCATCCCTTTCCTTGTCCCCTTCTGAGTTATTGTGCTCACAAATTATTCTGTTTTGTGTTGTGAATCTGTGCCAAATTGAAGTGTTTATAGTTATTTTTGATGCTTTCCTTCCCTTTATCTTTTTATGTTATAATTCAAAGTTTTCTAACCTATTCTGTTAGAGAACTGCAGTTTTCTGATTTTGTCTGTTTATCTCCTTGCTCAAAGCTTTGTACACCTTTGCCTTTTCATTTCAGGTATGAGGGCTTCCTTTATCATTTCTTGTAAAGGAGGTCTAATGGCAACGAGCTCCCTCAGCTTTTGTTTATCTAGGAAAGTTTTTATTTCTCCATCATATCTGAAGGATAGTTTCACTGGATAGAGTATTCTTGGCTGAAAGTTTTTGTCTTTCACGATTTTGAATATATCTTTCCACTCTCTCCTAGACTGTAAGGTTTCTACTGAGAAATCTGCGGAAAGCCTGATAAGGGTTCCTTTGTAGATTATTTTCTCCTGCCTTACTGCCCTTAAGAGTTTTGCTTTGTCACTGACTTTTGCCAGTTTTACTATTATATGCTTTGGAGAAGATTTTTTTGCATTGATGTAATTAGGAGTTCTATCGGTCTCATGTATTTGTAAGTCCAGTTCCTACCCTAGGTTTAAGAAGTTCTCAGCTAAAATTTCTTTGAACAAGCTCTCTGCTCCTTTCTTCCCCTCTTCTCCCTCTGGAATACCTATAATTCTTATATTGCTTTTCCTAATTGATTTGGATATTTCTCAAAGAATTCCTTCATTTTTAAAAAATTTTAGTTCTCTCTCCTCCTCCACCTGAAGCATTTCTATATTTCTATCCTTTAAATCACTAATTCTGTCCTTCATAATGTCAGCTCTATTTTTCGAGGAGTCTAGATTATTTTTTATCTCATTAATTGTGTTCTTCATATCCAGAATTTCTGTTTGGGTTTTTTTTTATATATAGTTTCAATCTCTTTGGTGAAGTATTCCTTCTGCTCGTTAATTTTATTCCTGAGCTCACTGAACTCTTTTTGAGTTTTCTTGTAACTCACTGAGTTTCTTTATGACAGCTATTTTGAATTCTGTGTTATTTAGACTGTAAATTTCTGTGACTTCAGGGTTGGTTTCTGGAGACTTGTCATTTTCCTTCTGCTCTAAATTGTTACTGTAGTTTTTCATGGCGTTTGAAGAACTAATCCTTTGCTGGCACGTTTGTGGTAGTATCAGGTTGCAGATACCACCTGCTGCCACTGGGGGGAAGCAGGAGCTGTGTTTCTGATCCCTCCCCATCTGCTAGAAGTGTGTGGATACAATGGGTGCTCCCACAGGCCAGGATGGTGTTCGCATGTGTGCTGGGCTGCCACCACCTTGACTGACAGTCACATGGGCCGCTGTGTTCTGTGGATGGGGCGTCTTCTCAGGGTCTGAGCTGGGGCCATCCTTTGGGGCTGCAGGAGTACAGTGGGTGCTCCCGCAGGTTGGGGTAGTGTTTATGCGCACATACACGGCTGCTGCTGCCTCCGCTTACAGTTGCGCTCAGGCTTGTTCCTACTGGTGCTGCTGCAGCAGCATAGTGTGCACTCCCGTGGGCCAGGATAACATTCGCCCACAGTCTGGGCTGTCCCCGCCTCCTCTTAGAGTAGCACCGGCCACCGTAAAAGGACCTGTGACCCGGCTTGCTGCTGCTGGGGGAGAAGGACAGGAGCACCCACCTACCTCCACTGCTTCCCAGAAACCCAGTCCATCCATCTTCAGATGTATAGCTGCATGGGTCTCTCAGGTATCCCGTTGTGCTGTATGGGTCAGTGGATGTCTGTTTAGTTGTAATTCAGAGGGGGAGAGACAAAGGGAACAGCTCATCTGCCACGTTGCTGACATCACTCCTGTTTATTTCTTTAGCAATAGAGCATTGCAGATTTCTAATTGTATATTGTTCAATATTCCTTAGCTTCATTTCTTTCATTAAATAAAAGGGCTGTATTTTTCAGTCTTAAAAAAGTCCCTCTTTTACAGAGATTTGCTTGTTGCCACTATAGCATTGTCATTATAGATTCCTATTATTTACCTACGTATTCCCAATTGTGTTATCCGTTGATATCAGACAACATTTATCAAGTGGGGGCTCCACAGCCTCAAAGATGCTGCCCTTGTGCTTGAGAAGCTTTCAACCTGGTTATAGATACAGGGCATTTACAATTTAAAGAAATAACTTTAAAGCACCACAAAATAATGTATAAATGCCTCTGTAAGCTCCTTGGAGACAAATATAATGTTTCATTTGCCTTATAAATCGTAACATCTAGCACAGGGCTGGCTGGATGGATAGCTCAATAGATTACTAATTGACATTTCCACATCACTTTACTGATACTCATTTAACAGTTTCACTTTTGCATATATAATGATTTTCAGTAATTAGCTTTATATAAAGATTTCATGCTGTACTATTTCATGGAGCTACAGCAGATAAACTTTTTATTTTATACTGATATTGGTGTAAGTTAGCAAGTCAGTTAGCAGTATTTATTAAACCCTTGTTTAGGATTTTGAAGTACATTTGAATAGACTTTATTAAGCTCCAGCCATTTAAAAATATATCCATTCTACATTTGCTAAATGAGTGCATCATTTCTATATTAGGAACATTTGTAGGCAGCTCTCTGTGTCACTGAATATCTTAGTGAATGATGTGTATCACCGCTGTGGATGCTCACAAATTCAGGTCCCACTGAATAGAGTGAGGTACCCAGTGCAATGAGGGGTCCTCACTCTCCTAACCTCTACAGTACTTAATGCTGTTAACCATTCCTTCCTTGTAACTTCACCTCTCTTGTTTCTGTACTCAGACAATTTCTATTTTCTTTTTACACTCTCCCTTGCCAGTGTCTTCTATTCCTGCACTTTCAAAAATTACTTATAGTTATAATCTCTCTCCTTTACTCCAGCCCTGAATTTCTACTTGTTAGACATTTCTAGCTGGATGTTTAACTGGCAAAGCAAACTCAACATATTCAAAAAGGAACATGAAGTAATGAAATATACAGTATGGTTAGAGTCAGCAAAACTTTCTGTGTGGTCTTGAAACTGTTATTTAACCCATCTGAACTTCATCTGTAAAAATGAGAAAAATTAAAATCTACCACTAAAGATTACTGCTAGCATTAGACAAGGTAATGTGAAAATACTTAGTTCTTAAGTTTTATGTTTTTGTTTTCCTCTTCCTGCCCACAAGCAACCTCTTCCTTCTGACTCCCCAATCTTGTTCGTGGCACTACCATCCTCTCAGTGATGGAGGCTCAGCAAACATCAAAGCCATCCTTGACTCCATTTTTCCTTCAATCTCCACATCCAATGAGGCCAAGACCACAGGTTCTCCTCCACGTCTCTTGCATTTATTCTCTCCTCCATTGTGACCAAAATCACCTGCACACAGGGCATGATAACCTTTCTTTTAGGCTATTGCTGCATCTAGCACAGTGTTTGTATGCAGTAGGCAGATTTGCTAATCAATCAGTAAAGATACCTAAATGGTTTTGCATATGGTCCCTGCTGGCATGCTTCCTACACAGACAGCTCTCTGTTAAAAACGAAACAAAAGCCTCTTATAGCAACCTGTTACCTTTCAAATTACATTCAAACTCTTCACCATGACTGTCAGTGTCCTTCACTGTGTGGTCTCCAAACTGTCCTAACTCCTTTTCACACCCCTTCGGAGTCAGACAAACTGTGTGTGCCTCAGTGCTCTTAGAACATACCGAGTCCGTAAGTGGTTTTGTTTGTTCTGCTTCCTTCACCCAGGATGTCTTGCTTCCCTTACCCTCACTGCATCACTGCCTGTCAAAACTTACTTTATCTGCAAGCCAACATCTAGAACCATTCTTTTGTGAGAGATCTTCTTGTATCTCCATCACATATAATCATTATTATTATTATTATTATTGAATCTTCATAACACTGAGTTGTATCTCTCCTATCTCATTCTCTATTGCAGTTTTGCTTGTACTGGTCCCATTATTTTTTCTGCCCCATTGGTTTATAAACTCAATGAAGAGACAGACTGCGTCATATTAATCTTTGAATCTTTTCTACTTTGTTCACTTACTCAGCATCCATCCACTGAGCTTCTGCCATGGGCTGGACTCCATGCTAGGTGCTAGGGGTAAAAGTCAAATAAGACATAGTGCCTGCTCTCATCAAGCCTGCAGTCTGGTATGGAAGACGATGGTAATGAAACAGTAATAAGTTCTGGGATAATTGCAAGTGTGGACAATGTAGGTGGGGCCAGCTCTGTGAATATCAAAGCAGAATGGGGGTTTAGAGAAAGTTTTCTGGAAATGGGGACACTTGAGGGACATGCTTTGATCTGAATTTTGAAGGACAGATAAAAGTTAAGTATGCAAAGAATTAGAAGAAGGACTTTCCAGGCAGAGGAAACAGCGTGTGAAAGGGTATGGAAACAGTACAGACATTTGGAGAACTACCTGTAGTTGCACATGACAAGGCCTGATCCTTAAGGGTCTCGCAGTCTGGGCTAGTAGTTTGAATTTTGCCTTTACATCTATGGGACTCCTTGAAGGAGAGGTGTAGCAGATTGAGATGTTATTTTATATGAAGTGGTAGAGAGTCATTATTTTAGGTTCAGACTAAAACGCATATACCTCAGTAGTCACGCTGCCCAGTGCATGGGGCACATTTTCAGCAGTGCTGTGAGTTGTCATCCCCTCTGAGGTACTGCTAATACTGACAGTCGCGGTACTTCTCCATTCTCCCTCCTGCAGCAGTACTCCAGCACTCTGTGGTGTTTTCTCATCCCCACATGGTCAGGTGAGTGGATTGCTTTACTTCTAGGGCCCCAGGTGGCACAGAGCCCATGTCTTCTTAGCACCAGGGTTCCCTATCTCCAGGGCCCTAAGAATTCCATGTAAGGAAGGGCTCAGCTGCTGAGTTCCCAAAGAAAAGCTCTTTGAAAGGATGGCACGTCATGAGTTTCCTTTGCCATTCCTGGGTCTTGCGTTCCGGGGGATCGGACGAGAAGCTAGGTATCGTCCATTTATCACTTCCGTCTATTCTTGATTACCCTCAAGGGTACTTTTTAATTACCTTTTTGTTACTATATAACAACAACTTTATTTACATAAAATGCCAGTTTCTGTCAGAGTGCAAGAATAATAACGACAATAATTAGAGTGCAAGTAATAATGAGCTTCTGTGGTTCTAGCACATGTTATTTAGGGGTGACTTGGACTGATTTAGGCCCAGAAAGTGATCCCTCTGTATGAGACTGTAGGTTTCCCGCTGCACATGACGATGTGGGTGTGTAGGCAGACCTCTGAACCGATTGTAGCATCGTGCTGGCTTGTAACTCTGCTTGTATCTGTCTCCTCTACCAGACTGTGAGCTCCTCTGGGATGAGTTTGGTTTGGGCAGCTCACTTTTCAGCTCTGAGGGAGCTCTGAGCTCCTAGCTGCACTGGCTCAATCTTTGCTAGTGAGAAAGGCAAATGCTCTAAATTAGGAGCTCAGATGTTAGTTTTATGGAGAGATCACCCATCAGGAAGCTCACCTCTGTGAGCTTAGTCCGCCCATGCTCAGGCCCTGGTTGATTATGCCAGTGGGGACCACACATCTCATCAAAGGCCAATGTATCCCATATAGGATCACTTAACTTCCTTTTCAGATTGATCCATTTTTCAATCTCGTCTTAATCTACATTGTGCTGTTTAAGACAGGGCCAGAGTTATTGTGCACATGGCCAGGTGAGGGCAGCAGAGAGTAAATGAGCACTTCAGTCATCTTGAGATCTTCACATAGCTGGCCCCTCCGAGTCTTTCAGTTCTTAGCTCAAACATCTTTTCTGAAAGATCTTACTGAAGATCTATGTTAAGTAACCCCCACTGCACTCCATACTCCAGCCTCTCTTTCTTCAAATCAGTCATCAGTTTAGGAATGACTTCATTTATGTTTTGGTTTTTTGTCCAACTTCCTTGGAATATAGGCTGCATGAGACAGGGACCCTGCCTCTTTCACTTCCATATCCCTAGTTATGAAGTTATTGCGATAGTCCAGCTGAGAGATGGTGATGTTTTGAACTAAGGTAATAACGTTGGTGATGATGAAATAGGGTCATATTCAGAATGTATTTTTTATTTGATAAATTTGACATGTTACAATTTCTAAACTTTATATATTGTGTTACTTTGACATATTTATATATTGTATTATGATTGCCATTGAAGCAATATTTATCACATTACATCATTATAGTACAGTATTATTGACTATATTCATTATACTGTGCATTAGATCTTTGTGGCTTTTTTACTACTCGGTACAGGTTTGTACCCTTAAACACCATCAATCTTATCTCCCCACCCACCATGTATTTTAGATGTAGAGCCAAACAGACTTAGCAAAGAATTGGATATTGGTGAGGAAAAGAGGAGGCCAAGTTTATTCCTGGGTTTTTAACCTAAGCTGCCTGTTAGATGTGGTGCTGTATGCTGAGGTGGAAAACCCTCAGAGGAGCAGGTTTAGGGGCAGGTATTGGATGAATTAAGTTTGAGAGGCCTATTACATGTGCGAGTGAACATATCAAGTAGGCAGTTGGATGTCCACATCTGGGTATATCCGGCTAAGTAGGGTAGAGATAAAGTCTGGAAACAAAATGTTGGAATTTATTGTGTGTATATGTGTGTGTGTGTGTGTGTGTGTATACATATAAATATATTTTTATATGTTGCCAAAGGACCAGATGAAATCACCTAGGGATAGTGTTCATGGAAACAAGAGGAGAACAAAAGACCGATTTCTGGGGCAATCCAACATTTAGAAGTCTGTCAGGGGAAAAAGAAGCAACAAAGAAAACCATGAAGGACCAGCCAATAAAAAGAAAGCCAGAAACATATCGTTTCACTGAAGCCAAAAAAGAAAGTGTTTCAGTAATGGAGGATTGTCAACCAGCGTATCTTTTAGTCAGAACAAATAAATAATAATTAACAAAAGAACCATTATTTTTAAGTTTCAAAGTTTAGTGTCTCTTTTATTGATTTAATGTGTGCCCAGTTTGAACCAAAACAGAGCTACTATATGATGTATCTTTAGCAAAAAGCATAAAGCATGAGCTATAATTTTTATCATGTGTAACTTTGTGTTCTTCAATATTTTAAGAAAAATCTGTTATTTTCTTTGTATGTATTCTGTATTCCCATATAGGTTTAATTCCTGCTGTGAGTTAATTATATCACGTTTTTGTACCTGGGACTTCAGAACATATGGTATTACAGGTGTGACAGTAAAACGTGTCATCAAAGTTAACAACCGTATTCTGAGACTAAAATTTGAAGAGAAATTCCAGAAGTTTTTGGACAATGAAGATATGCATGATTCAGAGTAAGAAGTCAAATTCCATAAGGAATATTTTTACAAAAGTCTGATTTTATTTTGTGAAGAAGTCTTTCTGTTTTCCAATATTGAAAATATGCGTTGTTAGTAAATATTCCCCTTTTTATGCATCTCCCTTGACTACAATGACGTCGTAGTGTATCCACATTGGGGGTCTTTTTGAGCCTGAGGGTGTTGGAGGTTTAACAATGACACTGGAACATGCAGTGTAAATGGGAAATATCCTAGCAGGACATACGGTCATCTTATCTATGGCTAAGCTTTTTTGAAATCAATTCTCAAACTTTTTTTGTCTCAATTACTCTTAAGGAGCTATCGAAAGATGCTGGAATGCCTTTTTTATGTTTTTGATCCTGAAGTTACAGTGAAGAAAAAACATCTGCTACAAATACTTGAAAAAGGATTCAAAGACAGTGCAACAAACAAGGTAGCAGAAAATGTCATTCAGAATGATGCTTTCTTCCTAGTGAATAAAGCCCTGCCACTGGTTAGGCGTGGTTGGCTTCTCACTCCTTTTGTCCATGTTTATAGCAGACGTGCTGTGTCACAAAAAGCTTAGTGCTGTCACAGGAAGTACAGCATCTTCCTTCTTTGGATTATACCAGAGTGAGTCCATTAATTACTTTATCTGCCTGACCATCTCTTTAATCTTTCAAGGCATCTGACTTTAATGTTGTGATTCTTTTGTTGATGATCTTAAAATCTACTTCTTTAATCTGTCAGGGTTTTCTCCATCATGAAAAAAATCCACTCACTGAACACTGCTGTGCTTTCTAGCTATGATCTTGTTTCCCTTTTTCTCTTTTATTGCAGCCGTCCCCACCTAATTCACTGTCCCCACCTTGCTGCTGATATTGCTTTATTCTTGGTCACTCCTGAGCTCCAAAATATCCAGTCAACCTCTCTCAGCTCTCTGCCCTGTTGATGAGGCAGCTGTAACACACTGGTACACAGCAGTGCTTTCACATCATGGCACACATAAAATGATAATATTGCTGCATTTAAATCCTGGCTATCCTACTCACCAGCTATATGACTTCACCTCTCTGGGCCTGTTTCTTCCCATCTGTAAAATGAAGATAGTATCTACTTCACAGAATTGTTGTTAGGATTTAGTGAGGTATGCATTAGAAAGTTCTTGGACACTTGTATATCAATGTTCATAGCACCATTATTCACAGCAGCCAAAAAGTAGAAACACCTCAAATGTCCAACGGATAAATGGATAAAAAAAAGGGGTATATACACCAAAATATTATTCAGCCATAAAAAGGAATGAAATTCTAATGCATGCTACAAAATGGAGGAAGCTTGAAAACATTATGCTAAATGAAAGAAGCCAGAAACATAAGGACAAATATTGTACAATATCCCTTATATGAGGCACCTAGAATAGGCAAATTGGAAGAGAGAGAAAGGAGAATAGAGGTTACCAGGGGATGGGGAGGATGGAGGGATGGGGAGTTATTGTTTAATGAGTACAGAGCTTCTTTTGGGGATTAAGAAAAGTTCTGGAAATGGATAGTGGTGACGGTTGCACACCACTGTGAATGTACTAAACGCTAATGAATTTTACACATTAAAATGGGAGCTTTTACCTTATGTATTTTTAATCACAATAAAAATATCACCAAAAAAGCATTTCAGCTGCTCAGTCGAGAATGGATTGGAGGGAGTAGGAGCAGATGACAGGGGCACTTCTGGGGGAGGTACCACAACAGCTGAGGCCCGTGGTGACGGCGGCATCAGCAGATGGTGTGGTGAGAGTGCCCCCACTGTACTTGCTCGAGGAGAAGTCAGAAGGAGGTGAGGAAGTGAAGGCTTTAGAAGGCGGAGTGAAGGGCTCAGGGTCATTCCAGAGAACTGTGAACCGTCATGGGCACAGAGGGTGGGCGAAGGATGGAGCTAACATTTCTGCATGTTTTCTGCCTGCCAGACGCTGTGCCTTATCCCCTGCAGCTCCTAGAGGAGGTGCCCTACCTCCAGCCCTCCCAAGGGCCTTCTGCACGGGTCTGTCCAGGACAGCAGCCACCACCCACATGGGCTGCTGAGCATTTGAAATGTGACTAGCCAGGATTGAGACGTGCTGAAAGTTTCAAATAAACACCAGTTGTTAAAGGCTTAATACAGAAAAAAGACTATAATTTCTTTGATTAGATGTTGAAATGATAATATTTTGGATATGTTAGATAAATAAAATGCAGTGTTAAAATTTACCAAAACACTTCTTGGACCAGTTTCTGGCACATGGAAAGTGTTTGGTCAAATTTACCATTATTGTCTGAAACATTTGATACTATCGACTGCCTTTCTTTTTTGAAACGCTCCTTTAGCATCCATGATATTATACTATTGTTATCCTCCTATTTTTCTGATTGTCCTGTCTGTCCTTTTTGTTCCTCCTCTTGCCTCTAAATACACCACAAGACTAAAATTTACTAGTCTGCCCTTCTCTCTCCACATACCATCAATTATTCTCATTGTTGAGATCTTAAAAATGGGAGAATAGAATTGACTAGAAAAATCACTGGATAGCATGTAGATCAGATCAACTAGATTTCTATACTATGATGTGCACACAATGGGTAAAGATAAATATTTACGTTCTGCATTATTTAGTAGATGGGATTTGATTAAAAAGATGAGCCATGTGAGCAGTTTAGAAGAATTTAGCAGTGTCTTTGTAAGGCAGAGGGCTGGCTGGTGTGGGAAAGATCAGATATCCTCTTTGATACACAAAGACGTGGTCAAGAGCCATAGGGAGTATCATTTATTCCATTTTGGCTTTCTCCAAAATGTGCATCCTCAGCCAGCCCATCTCCCTGTCTCTGCTTTGACACCCAGCCTGCCATTCCTGTGTGGTTTGTCTGCTTTATCTTCTTATACAGTATGTCTAAAACCAAACTTTAATCTTTTCCCATAGGCAACTCTCTCCCCATTTCTTTCCTTATTTCTACTAACAACGCTGTCACTCCCTCCACTGACCAGGTTCAAAGCCTTGGAATCATGTTTGACCACTCCCTTTTCCATTGTCCCTTCACCTAGTCGTTTACCATTTCCAGTGATGCTTCCTTTACTCTATCACTTCATTCTTCCTTTCCCTCCCTATTCCCATTGCCTGTCACGGCTTCAAACATTCCTTCTAATCTTTGCCAGTAGTTTCTCCTATAGGCAGCCTTGCCCTTGGTCTTGCTCTCTATTCCTTCCACCTTTAATAGTACAGATAAAGTAATCTTTCCTAAAACATTGTTTTCATAGAGCACATCACACTGTGCTCATGATGAGAAACCTTCAGTAGTTTCCCATTACTTATGATAATGAAGTCCAAATTCCTCTGCCTGGCATTCAAGGCCCCTCACAATCTAGCTTCAGTCTACCTGCCTTTTACCAAATATACCACATGTCCCAAAATGAAGTAGGCACTTTACTTAGGATTCTCCTGAACACACCTCAATGCCCTGCCTCCCTTCGATGAATTGCTTTTTCCTACTTTTTCCCTGTCGCAAATTTATCTTTGAGGTCTCAGCTCAAGGACTTCCTCCTCTGTGCAGCCTTTCCTGAATTCTCAAACAGTAGAAGCCCTCTTATCTAGTTTACAGGTTTATCAAAAGTCGAGTAAAACAGAGAACTCTAAACAAAGGATTTACTTAAAGCCCTTTAGTATAACTTAAAACATATGAACTTGCATTCATTTGTCTATCTTTTTATGTGCAAGAACCCGTGTAGTTTTAGTTTGTATGATCCTCGCTGCCACAGACTTTTGCATTGGCCTTCCCTACACCTGTTTGATGGACATTTGTGATGATTAGCCTCTATGGAACGTTACCGAAGCTTTTCCACTTAGTTTTCATAGAAACGACTCTCATTCCTTCTCATATTTCCTTGCTTTATGTAATGTACATAATTTCAATAACAAATACAATTAGTATAAACAAGTTTAGGAACAAAATTAACTGACTTTTAGTGAGCATACAACACGACTGAGTGGAATAGAAGTACCATCAGTATTTTTAAAAGTGCCATGAGTTATATTATGAGTTGTAGAGAGAATGGAAAATATTGCTTAATCCTGTGAATTGGTTAAGTGGAAGTTGATTAAGCAGCGATCAATTGAGAATTTTTATTGTAGCACATTAACAAATGTAATATAACATATTAAACACATTTAATATAACATTAAAATGTAATCATTTGTGTGCATTTTTCTACAAGTCTTCATGGGCAGGGACTTCGTTTATAGATTCTCGGTAAAAATTTGATGAATGAATGATCGGATAGTTGGATACATGGATGGATGGCAATCACCCCTGTTTCTATACCTTAATATATCTCCTCTTAAAAACACTTTCCGTTAAAATTTCTGATTATTCGAATAATGTCTGATCTTCGAAGACTAGCCACAGTCTTGTTACCGCTACAAGCTCATTCTTAATCACTTCAGTTAAAGAAGGATATCTTATCTGACACATCTTGTGATGCCTTTTATTTTTAATTATTGGACACAGTTTCCATCTTCCTCTCTCTTATTTGGGACAAGACCATGCTATAGCCTCACAATGCCATGCACATAGCTTGTATCTAATGGATTATTTAGTGATGTTCATTGGAAATCTGAGAAAATTTTACTTATTCGGATGTGGAATTTGTGGTCATATAGCCACATTTAGTATTTATTTTTTAAAAACCTCTTTGGATAACAGGTTTCAATAGGAAAAAATATATAGGCAATTTAGCATTTATAGAAAAGATATATTTCTGGATAATTTGGCTACTAACATTAAAGTAGTAATAATTCTAAAACTCTGAGATGGTGACAAGGAGGAATAGACTTGAGTTTAAATCATGACTTTGCCAATTTCTACTTCTCTCCTTGGATGGATCATATAATTTCTTAGCTCTAGTTGTTTTTACTGCTAAAGATAGAGACTTTTGTTTGCTTTTTAGAACTGCTTTCACAACAAGTAATATGAATATTTCCAATAAAATACATTCAAGAAATAAATCTAGTCACAATGAAAACTAAGATTTCCATGCTTGAGCACAATGAAATGTATCATATACATGAGAAATGTCACTGATGTAATCTCTCATTCCCACATGATTTTCTTTTTGGAATTTGCACAATTACTAGTGGAGTATCGTTGAAAACGTGTAAAACTGTAGCTCCTGCCCCACACGGTGTTGTCAGTCTTGACTCTGGCTGCTTTTACAGGAACAAATATTGTTTTATATCACTTTTCATAAATCTGTTTGCATATAAATTAAAAATATATGAATGGCTTTACAGAATGGAGTTGCACCTGAAGGTTTTCTACTTCTTTTCAGCGAGCCTGGCCTGCATTTTCTTTGCCCAGACACGTAAACATAAAATAATAAACCATCTGTATTGAAGGCGTGTCAATTTTGTAAAATTACTCAGATTTTGTTTTTTCTTTACAGCTGCCTCTCAGAAAAGAAGCTGTTATTCTTGCTAACAGCCTAAGTATGTGTGAGTGTCCCAGAATTGAATTTCTACAGCAAAAGTACAAGGATGAGAAGAAAAACTCTCTTGAACACGAGCTCTTCAGACATGGTAATACAAATATATAGTATTTCTGAACTTTTAAGTTCTCAGCCTTCAAACTTATTATTTTCGTAACATTTTTAATATTTGCCTTTATCAACCCAGAAGATTTTCTAAAATCTATTTTGTTAGTATTTACCAGTGTAGTGATACATGACTTTCTGATCAACTACTTTAGTCAGGTTGTCAACAAATATTTACTGAGTGATTATTATGTGTCTGCATTAATAGGATGAGACTTGTTTCTTACTCATACTTAACCCAACTTATATGAAACAAACACTTTTCACAGTCTGCTTTTGTTCATTACACTGTGTCCCAAAAATAAACTTAACATATATGTATGTTATACACACACACGACCAACGCCACCACACACCCCGGATTCATAGGAAAGAGAAAAGAGAACTTGGCTCTTTTACTCAATAATCATCATATAAAGCACTCAGGAAGGCAGGCCTTATTTGTCCTTAATGATCATGATAGAAGATGATAAGAAAATCTGGTTATAAATCTAAAATTGGCTAAAGACAATTTGTGAAGTGTATAGATTGCTTTATAAGTTGCCTTAAAGAAGATAAACTTTGGGGATTTTAGTTTGTTCACAATCATCAGTACTTTGTTTGCATCTTGAATATATATGTAAATAAAAGCACACGAGCCAATTTGTAGGACACTTCTGGGAGAGGTTCCCTGGTACCCAAAGATTGGGGAAAAAGACCAGCTCATCGTGTCCTCTCCTGCCCACCCTCGTCCACTGCTCATTCTTCACTTCCACTGGTGTTTATTGAATGCTTTCTCTGTGTTAGGCCCCTGGTGGGTGATAGGGGCACAGTCTATGCAAACTAGACACAGTTTCTCCTTTATGGTGCTTACAAACATTAATAATCACGCAAATAAGTGTAAAACTAGAATTATCGTACAAACTACAAAGATGAAGTATTAGTGCATGTTACGAGGAACATATAATACAGAGAATTGATCAGGTCAGGGAATAAGTGACACTTGTTCTTTAGTCTTCACTATCCGACCTAGTGAAGATTGGGTAGTCAGAAATGTGCTTAACGTAATTCTGTAAGAGTGATATTCTAGCTTCCAGACTATGGCTCTGCTACAGTGATTCCTACTGAACTAAACTATGTGTGTTTTGCTGTCTTTCATTCAATTAATAATAATCAGAAAATTAAGCAGATTATTAAATCTAGAAAGAACTCTTATTTGAAAAAACCATTTGCTTCTTTTTCTCATTCTTCTCCATTCCCATCTTACGGAATACTTCATAATGTTTTTCTAGATCCTCCTGGAATATGCTTCCAAAGTAATTAGATTCTCTCAAATTGCATTTTATAACTTTACATATTAAAAAAAAAAGTCATCTGAATGTTTTATGCTTAGCGATTAGAAGTTACCCTGTAGGATACAGTGACTCCCAGAGATCCTTAGGATTGAGTGAATCCCAAGGTTCCTTAAGAATCTAAAGGGAAAAGAAATATTCATTCATTCAGTAGACATGTACTGAGTGCCTCCTATATCTAAGCTCTATGCTAGGTGCAGACGACACAGAAATGAATTTTTACCCAGTTAATAACCACAAAAGTTTCTTATTTTAAATTACTTAATAAAAACATTGCAAACTTATTCTGTTCATTCCTTCTTCCTTTTCTGTAAAGCTTTGCTTGATATAATCCCAGGAATCCTCTTTTATAACTATTTCATTTATTCAACAAGTATTTATTGAGTTCCTATTTTAGATCAAGCATTGTGTTGTGCACTCTACAGTGGCAACAAGATGGCCAGGAGCTCTCCCTCTAAAGAACACACAGTCAAGCCTGGGGACAATAAGGAAGGTGATGTTGGAAAATTACTAAAATGAGTTATTGTTAAAAAGGATTTCTGTTTTTTCATACTTAGGCATCCTCCTCATTACAAAGGTTTTCCTTGGCCAGAGTGTTGAGGCTCACGAAGAGGACTCCATCAGTCGAGCTAACTATCCAATGGTTAATTCAGTGTTCATTCCTCAAAAATATTTACTAAGTATGTCTGCCATAAAGAGAAATGTGCTTTCTTTTGTCTGAATACAAAATGTTTGTATAATACAGATGCTTACAGTTTAACCTCTACCTAACAAAGTTTGTCAACTTTCCTACAAAATCTGTCCCTAGCTGCTACTGAGCTTCAATCTTTCTATTCCCTACTTCAGTGACATTTATACATGTGTGTGTGTAGGTATTTTATTTTGTAAAATTTTACTTTATATTTTACACACACATATATCATATATATCTTTATATTATATGTTACATATAATATGTATTTCAAAAGATAAAAACTCACCCAATTTTTAACAAGAAAGGTTTTAGAGTAGTACATTTGGCAAAACTATGTGGACATACATTGAATAGAGAAGTGAAAAAAGTATGAAAAGGAAAAGGATATGAATAAAATTAGACCCTACTAGTCTATGTAGTGAAAGCGTGGCTCCCAGTAAGTATTTACAGAATTCGGAAACTGACTACGGGGGTGGGAAGATAGAAGGAAATACCCCTCAATAGCATAATAATTGGAACTTACTGAGTTGGTTGTTTATTAATCTACGTAAGAATGAGCAAAATATATGATGTTTCATTTTGAAGAGTGTTTGTTGTGCTTGTTTTTGTTTCTGATTTTGCTCTAGATTCCATCATGGGACAAAGAAACTGTGACTGTAGCATTCGGCAGTGCAAGTGGTTTGTCTTTGATCATGACCTTGTTTTGCCAGAATACATCGTGGAATTTGAGTATATTACAGTGGTATGAATGTACTTTTTTAAACTGGAATTTCTCAAGTGAGAACAGAACAGTAATTTGAATCCAATAATGTGATGTCAAGTCTATACAGTATGTATAGTATACAGTGTATATATACTATGTATATGTAACGGTTATTCTGTGAAGGACTTAGTTTTCAAAACAAATCATTATGACACCTACATATTTTCATTATGCAAATATATTACATGAGTAATATATGGTTGTAGTCTCACTGGAAAAGATTCAAACTATACTGAAGAACATAGAATAATCATGTCAATCTGCTTTCACTTCAGCCCTACCACCACTCCCTTTTGTGAACACGTCCACTGCTAACAGCTTTATGGGTTTGCTTTCGATCTTTTCTCTATGCATTTACATATATAACAACATATCCATTTTACATAATAGAATCAAGTTCTAAGTATTCTGTGACTTTTTTTGCATTTAGTAATATGTTCTGGACATATTTCCACTTCAGTACATATGGGTGTATACTTCTTTCTTTTGGTGGCTGCATACTATTCAATAATACCCTGATTTATTTGACCCTTCCCCTGTTGATGAAACATATAGGTTGTTTCTAGTTTTCTTACTATTTAAAACAGTATTTCAGTGAACATCATTGTAGATGCATCTTTGTACAAATATGGAAGCTTCTCTGGAAGATAGATTTGTAGAAGAATTGGATAATCAGAGGATATATACATGTTAAATTTTGATAGATTTTGCCAGAACTCTCCACAAAGCTTTGACCATTTTACAAATTTCCAACAGTATGTGACAGTGCTTGTGTCTTTGCATCTTTACCGACACAAGATATTATGAATCTTTTTTTTCCACTCTAATGGGCAAATAAAGCATATGTTCTTTCATATGCTTATAGATTATTTATAGTTTTGTGAATCACCTGCTTGACCATCCCTTGACCATTTTCTCTTGGGCTCTATCTTTTTCGTATTGATTGGAGAAATCCTCATATGCATTCTGGATACTAATCCTTTGTAAAGTGTGTATATATATGTATTGCAAATATTATCTGTCACTTGTCTTTTAATTTTTATTTGTAGCAAAGCATTTATTTGTCATTTTAATTTGTAATTTACAAGTCAATTTTTAAGAGGTCAGGTCTCCATCTTTTCTGGTATGGATTTTGGATTTTATATCTCATTTCAGAAGGCCTGTATAAATATTCTCTTTTATTTTCTTCCAATACTTATATAGGTTGTCCTGAAACTTTTAGGTTTTTAATTCCATCTAGATATTGTTTTATATTGTGTGAGATATTGTTTTATATTGTGTGAGGTAGAGAGATCAAATAATTTTTTCTTGAAAATAGCTGCTTGACCAAGCATCATCTTTTTTGCTCTATTTTGAAATACCATCTTTATCATTAAAATTATTTTCATATATAAGAGGTTCTTTTTTAGGTTCTTCTGTCCTGTTCCATTGATCTCTTTGTCCAAGCTTGGACCTCTACCACATTATTTTGGTTCTTACAACCTTGATGATATGTTTTGATATGTGATAGGCAGATTCCCTTTCTCTGTCCCCACTTATTTTTTAAAAAATTTTCTCAGCTATTCTTGAACATTTTCTCTTCCAAATAAAATTTAGAATCAGCTTAAGTTCTATTTGTAAATCCTATTAGGATTTGATTGAGATTGTATTGAATTTAAAACTTAACTTGGGTGCATGTGTCTTTTTGAATTAGTGAGGGTTTTTTCTTTGGGTAAATACCCATAAGTAGAATTGCTGGATCATATGATAATTCTATTCTTAATTTTTGAGAGACCTCCATACTCCTTTCCATAGTGGCTACACCAGTTTACATTCCTACCCACAGTGCATGAGGATCCCCTCTTCTCCACATCCTTGCCATCACTTGTTATTTGTTGTAATAACTTTGTGTGGCGACAGATGGTTGCTAGACTTATTGTGGTGATCATTTCGTAATGTATACAAATGTCAAATCACTATGCCTGAAATTAACATAATATTATATGTCAACTATACTTCAATTAAAAAACCTTAATTTGGGGAAAACTGACCACTTTGCAGTATTGGGCCTCTCATCCAAGAACATGATAAGTTATTCCATTTATTCAAGTCCCCATATGCAGGTCGTAAACATTTGTTGTTAAGCATAGTTCTGGGCATTTATATTTTATATTGTTTTTATGAATGAGATTGTCTCAGTCAAGTGTGCTCTCAGCAAAAGACACAGAAACCCAGACAAACAGTCAGCAGAATAACTCAAATAGCAAGAAGTCGAGAGGTGGGCAGTTCTGGCTGTTGTGACTGTCCAGTGATGTCAGCAAAGACCTCAGCTGCATCATCCTTCTGCTTGCCACTTCAGGAGCTCTTTTGATCTAAAGATTCAGTTCTTTCTTCACTTCTTGGAAGTTTTCTTCTCTTAACTCCTTGATTATTTCTTCTCTTTCGTTCTTGTTAAGTGCTCTGGAACCTCTGTTAGTTAAAGATTGGACATTCTGAATGGATCCTCCATGTCTTCTAATTTTTTTTCTCTCATATTTTACATCTCCACTTTTAAATTCTATGTTCTGAAAGATTTCTTCAATATGAGCTTCCACATTGATAATTTGATCTGCTGCCATATCCATTTGGTTTCTCAGAGCATTTACTGAATATTTTTTATTTCACTAATTGTTTTTATTTTGACTTTGAAGTGTTTACTCTGTTCCTTTCTATAGCAGCCTATTCTATCATAGATGCTTTTTTCTCCCAAATTTTAAAAAATTCTCTTATGGACGTTTTTTGTTTTTCTCTAGAGCCATTTCTCTTTGTTCATGTTGTTCTTGCTCATTCAGCCACAGTCCTTCCCATAATTACTTAATTACCTGATAATTACCTAGGGCATCCTCCTGATATTTTACCTGTTCACTCTGAACATCAAGTTTCTCTGAATCTGCATTTCAAAGTAGTTATCTCCGGCATATGTTTTAGCTGTAGGTTACGTTACTGATCCTATCTGTCCGTCAATTCGGTCCATTCTGATTTATGTCTCACAACTTCTAGTCTTTGACTGGTGCCTTCTCCACTGTTATAAAATATTTTAAAATTATCTTTTGCCAGTTTTAAGGAATTTTCAGTGGGAGGGGATGAACACACCCTTTCTTAGCCCACAATTTTAATCTACTCTCAGAGATTTCCTAATGTGATTCTGATCATCATAGATATTACTATGTAACTGTAAAAAGTTAATTCATCTTTTCTACATAGCCAATTACTTTTTCAAATGATAAATACAGCAACAAAATTTTCAATATTTTTAATAAATTTTTTAGGTCAAGGCTCACTCTTTATTTTCTTCATTCAACAATGTTATTCTAGAAGAAAGCAAAAAAAATTCAGAAGGATCAGTATTTTCCCAGGATTTGAAATTTGATGATCAAGTTATAAAAATGGATCCCAGGATCAAGCCCAGACAAAAACTGACTACTTTGGATGATAAAACGATACTTTCCCTTACAAAGACTAACATTTATAGTCATATTGTGGTGAGTATTATGAGGAATAAAGTTTTTGGATAACAACATTGAATTTGGAATCAGAATCTCTCACATGTCTAAAGTCTAAAGATCCTAAACCACCTACATGACGATGTCAGGCATCATGCTATGAAAGTTAAAAATGCCCAGCCCTTTCCTTCCATGTGGACTGGATCAGTTATGTCCATAGTAATCTAATATGAACCACATACATAGTTTAAATTTTTCTATTAGCCAGGTTAAAAAAGTTTTTAAAAAATTAAATAAGATGAATTTTAATAATATATTTAGTTAATATAATATATCCAAAGTATTATTTAAATATGCAATCAATATGAAGATTCATTAATCAGATAGTTTCATATTAAGTCTTGAAATATGGAATGTATTTAGCGCTTACAGCACATCTCAGTTGAGACTAACCACATTTTAAGTGTAGACACTGTAGATCTGCCAGTAGCCTTCTGGTTTGCAAGGGATTTTATTCCTGAATAACATGGTCTCTTTAAATTATTAAGAGGAAGACAGATAAGTTTCAAATCAGTTTCCAGGATTAATCAACATAGAATGTGGGAGCTTTATCTTTACAAAATTAGTCAACAGAATTTGAGTTACTTTTTGAAGCAACTTAGTTTACAGTGAGACAATTCTTTTGAGATATTAAGCCTACCTCTGTATGTTGACTTTTAGATCTGTCCATTTCAAACCTGCTACCATTCTATTCAAACTACCTTTATCTCTGACCTAGACCACTGCTGTAGCCTTCTGACTGGGCTCCCTGTACACTACCATCGCAACATTGCACAACTCCAAGAGGCACAATTCACATTATGTTCTGTTAATGTGCTCATTGGACGCCATTCCCTATATAACTGAATATAGCTCAATACAAGGTAGGGAGTGCCTCCCAGAGCTATGCAACAGAGGTCCTGTCCTGCTTCACTTTGAGCCCCAACTCCTTCTCCGTGCTGAAGCTAGAGTAATCTTTTAAAAATACAAATATGGGGGCCGGCTCCGTGGCTGAGTGGTTAAGTTCGCACACTGCACTGCGGCAGCCCAGGGTTCGGATCCTGGGCCGGACATGGCACTGCTTGTCAGGCCACGTTGAGGTGGCGTCCCACATCCCACAACTAGAAGGACATGCAACTAAGATATACAACTGTGTACAGGGGGGTTTGGGGAGACAAAGCAGAAAAAAGAAAAAAAAAAAAAGGTTGGCAACAGTTGTTAGCCCAGGTGCCAATCTTTGGGGGGGGGGGGAAGAAGATTGGCAACAGTTGTTAGCCCAGGTGCCAATCTGTAAAAAAAAAACTTAAAAAAATAAAAAAAATACAAATATGATCGTGTCACCTTTGTCACCCTCACCACTCCTACTTGAAAACCTCAAATGATTTTCTGTTGTTTTAAAAATAAAACCAAAGTCCTTAATATGGCTATAAGGTTTTGCATGGCCTGATAGCTGGCCCACCTTTCCAGACTCTTCTCATATTAGCCTCCCTTTAGCTCTCTGTTCTCAGCCTCCTTTCTGTTTCTTAAATGCGTCCTGTTTGCAGCCGACACAGAGCCTCTGCACTGGCTAGTCCTTCTGCATGGAGTGTTCTCCCTGGCCCCCTTCTCCTAGTTAACTCCCGCACATCTTGTAGACATATACTTAACCATTAAAGCCTTTTCTTACCTCTAAGTCTAGGTCCGATTCCTTTGTTTTATGCTCTGTGTCCTTACTGTAAACCCCACAGGGGCAGAGGCTGTGGCTATTCTTAGTCATGTGGATCCCCAGCACTGGGACAGCAGCGTCAGACTGTGCAGTGTGCATTGCACAAGAGGGCCACGTCTACGGGGCACCTTTTAAATCACAGAGTAATATATTTACTGCAACAGTTTTCTCACAACTATTGGTAAAATTTCTTGTACTAATCCAATCAGTATATTGTGACAGTTTTCTAAAAGCTGGAAATGAAAGTGGCTTGAGGAAAGGCTCCCTTTTTCTGATTTGCTCACAAGCATCGTATGGGCTAGCAGCAGTTCTGCCATTACCTAGCACAGTACCTGGCACACGTTAGATACTCATTAGCTACTTGTTTAAAAAAAGAATGTTTTTATTAACAGCAAGTGGTTCTTGCAGAGAAAGTGGGTTGTTTGCTTGAACCTGCAGTAGTAGTCAGCAAATTGGTATTTGATTGACTGATAAATTAATAAGAACACTTGAGAAGACAAGTTATTCTTACATGACACTATCTTTCTAGGGGCTCACTAAAAGCTGACATACAGACGAAAATCCATTGTTTAAGATGACAGTTTTTTCTCCAGTGATGGTGTAAAACAGAAAGAGAATGCAAAAATATTTTTAAAAATAATAAGTGAGGTCAATAGTTTTAAGTCTGCTTATGAAAATATTCAGAAAACATCCTTTTCAAGAAGTTTGTGGGATTGCTTTGGTGAAACTGCATCGTCACCATTCAGTACATCTTCAACCCAGGACATAAAGAGGTCTTCACCTCGGCCAGTTATTATTAGAGAGGAAGGAAAACTTCATAATATCATGGCAGTATCACCATCTTTATCATAAATGTGCAGGAAAGTGATAACAGGAGCAATCTTCCAGCTGCCAGGACTGAGAAATTATTGTTTCCGCACTATAATGTCAAGATAGAATATTTGAGTAATAAACTTTTGGTAATAAAGCTTTAGTAATAAAGGTTTAAAAAATGAATGTGTTCTGATTGGATCGAGCTTCTGCAACATGTATTCCTGTAGGCTTAAAGAGATTAAATCAAAGTGAAAACACCAGCACCAAAGGTAGGTCTTTTGATTATCTTTGGTCTGTAAGATGAAAAAGGGAGGCAAGTAAGACTTCACGGAACTGTGGCCTCCGTGTGACCCTCACCTGACTGCATTAATTTGATCAACACCCACAGCACAAGAACGGAGGGACTTTTCCCCTTCCATTTGTAAGTATTGGGGTTCAAAATGAATAAATTATTTTCCCTGCCTCAAGGACATCAGGTTGGTGGAGGAGACAGACATGTAAACAAATATAGGAAGCTTGGAGTTGCTGGGAGAGCTCCACAGAAAGAGGTGAGTGGAGCAGGTTTTTTGAAGGATATGAGAAATGTAATTGTTTGTGTCTTCCAGGCAGAGGAAATACCCCATCTATAGGCACATGGTGTTGAAAGATCGTGCTGCCTTCAGGGAACACAGAAATTCAGCGTGGCTAGAACACAGGATGTGTGATGGTGGAAGGTAGAGGTTGGAATACGAGGATACATGAGGCTGAGACCAGAAAAGTAGGATGTTGTAGCCACATTAGGATAGATTTTAGAAAACAAATTTAAAAATTTAGATTCTTTTCTTTAAGGAACAGACTGTCTGTTTTTAAAGACCTAGTTTGGTAGTTTGTGGATGGATTTAACTGCCTGGCGCTATGGAAATCTGGTAGAAACTATTGTAGTCGTCCAGAGGACAAATAACAGTCTGAACTAAAGCACTGGTCGTGCTGGTGGAAGGCAGTGGCTGGTTGGAGAAACATTTCTAGAATCAAATTTATATGGAAAAGAGGGATGGGAGGTGATCAACAATATCTGTTAGATAGTAAAATTCTTAGTTAGGATTGGAAATATAGGCTGCCAAGGAGGTAATTAGGGAAGATGGTGAGTTCAGTTGTGGACGTGTTAAGTGTAAGTTATCTACAGAGTCGATCTGGATGATACCTATACGTGACCTGTAGAATAAACTAGTCTGCATAAATTGGCCATTCTTAAAAATTTCAACTAAGTTTTGACAGGTATTAGAAATTTACTTGTTTCTCCTGGTCAGTTGTTTAGTTATATCCACAGTATAATAGGCTATAAGATGGTGGTGGTGAGTGAAGAGGGTTGGGAGGTAGACACCTGATTTTATCATAATACCCATTTGTTTTGAATACTGTGGTCAATTGTATTAATATATTTTCTTGTGCAGCTTTATTTTGTAGACTATGCATAAATACAGTGTTCACTTGATTCACAATGGTGTGGTTTAAAGGCAGAAAAATATGTAAACATCAGGGTCTCCCCTAAATATAAAAATGTAATAACATTTACTTCTATATAGCCCAGGATCAAGCAGACAGGGAAAGTCTGGGCCAAATTTTGATATGGAAATTGTCTAAGACACTCCCCTACCTCCTTCTTTGATGTTCTGTCCTCCCACTTCAACACCCTCGGTCTTTCCTCCTTAGTCCAGTGCCCTCCAATGGTTTCTGGCAATCCAAGTGTGCCTTTGCTATCCTCTCTCCTATGAGGTATCCTAGCCGATACCCAAAATATTTAGGGCCTACATTGTTCACTGCCTGGCCTGTGAAATAGATCTGCCCTAATAAATATCTTAAGAATATACTTAACTACTTTCTAAAAAGTATTTCATGCCAATTTGTGCTAAATTTAGACCAAGTGGAAGATCAAATTAATGAAGAACCGAATCCAATGATGCTATCCAATAATGTGTTTATAATCATACATTAGATTTTTTTTCTTCTAAGTTCTCAATGTTATTTAATTATGGTGTAGAATATAATCTGCTTTATTCTTTCATGTGTATTTTATTTTACTACAGAGTCTGAATCTACATGGAAACAGCCTAAGTAAATTGAGAGATCTCTCTAAGTTAACTGGACTTCGGAAACTTAATATCAGCTTTAACGAATTTACTTGTTTAGATGATGTATACCACTTGGTAAGAACTGCCCTTTTGAAGTTATTTAAGTAAAGTAAAATTATTAATTTATTAGATAAATTATTTTTGTAATTATGACGTCATATGTACCATATTTAAGATTATACAGCCCAAATAGGGAACAAAGCACACATACCCATTGGGTTACTTTCTCTAAAGTAGATCTTCAATTTAGATTCCATGTGCAGACCAAATATGTGCCTGTGGTCATATCTGATTTCTAGCTACTTTAAAATAAATATATTAAAACTACTCCAGACTTGTTTTCAAAGTATCCTTTGGAAAGTGTCCTCTTCATTTTCTTCTGCTCTTTTTTCCCCTCTTATTTTTCTTCTCCTTGTGAGTCCTTATTTGTTCTTCTTCATTTTCCAGTTTGCCATTTCACATCTAATGTTGTCAATTCTTCTCATCCGTTGATTATCTATGTTATTCCTCTTTCTCTCTGCCTTGTCCTTCCTACCTGAATGTCACATGCATAGATCTTGTTTGACTTGTGACAAATAAGCAGTGCCCGTGTACACACTGGCATGAATTTTGTCTGGCTTTTGTTTTCTTTGTTATGTATCATATAACAAAAATAATTACGTATGTGGTTCCAGAACTCCCACTCAGCATCCCTGTTGCCATGTGTCGCAGGCGATTGACCTACCTTTTCAGAATATGTCTTCATTCTCAGCTGTTGTTCAGTCTCTGCACCACCTCCCTGCAACCAAAGCCCTTGCGTTGCCTCTTCCGCCGTTGTGGTGGGAGCTGATGCTTTGCTTACTGGCTTTAGGTTTTAGAATTAACCCCCTTCCCTGTTTCTTTTGGTTGCAAAGTCCTTTTAGAATCTGATAGTCTAGGTGCGGTATGCAGCTGAGGAGAGAAGGTAGTTTAATGGAGGTCCCAGGACTGTATGTAGATTGTTGGCATTTTTTTTAATTTAATTTTTTTCTAATAATTTGCTAGCAGTTCCAAACTGCTATTAACAGTCCTTATCATTTTGCTTAGGCACAAATTTGGAGAGTGAGCTCTTAAGTCATGCAAGGCCCTTAGGTCGTGAGTGAACTTAGCCCGCTGCCCAGCATGTCTTTTGCAATGTGGCTGTGCTGTTCTACTTTAATAGAAAGATTTTTTTCATCATCGTATCCTCACAGCCTTATTGGATGAATATTCCCATTTTACAGATAAGGGAACTGGGTAAATTATATGCCTAAGTGTATTTTCAAAGTTTAGGATTAGCAAAGGTGACTAGATATAGACCTCTCAAGCATCGAGTATCTGATGTAGAAATGTGTCTCTAAAGATGATTACAAGGTTGTGAGGGGAGTCAGAGAGAGGGGGTACTCTTCATATGTATTTTTTCATTTTTTTTCTAATTTTTTTTTCTTTTTGCTTTTTCTCCCCAAATTCCCCCAGTAGATAGTTGTATATTTTTAGTTGTGGGTCCTTCTAGTTGTGGCATGTGGGATGCCGCCTCAACATGGCCTGATGAGCAATGCCATGTCCGCGCCCAGGATGTGAACCAGCAAAACCCTGGGCCGCCGAAGCAGAGCACGTGATCTTAACCACGCGGCCACAGTGCCGGCCCCTTTTTTCATCTTTTTATTGTAAAATAAAACACAGATGCAGAAAACTGCATACTCCAAACATGTGACAGTAAGTTATTAGAAGGTGAATGTGCTTGTAACCAGCGCCTGCATCAAGAAATAGAACTTTGCCACCTACAGCATAAGCTCCTCCTATATGCCCCATCCTTTAAGAAATCGTTATCCTGACCTCTACAGTAAGCCTCTCCCTGCAATTTTTCCCATAGATCCATCACCCAAATGTGCATTCCTTGCATAAAGTTTAGTTTTTCCATTTAAAAGAATGTACTGTATCTTTGGGACTGGCGAGGTGGTGTAGAGGTTAAGTTTTGCACACTCTGCTTCAGGAGCCTGGGGTTCATGGGTTCAGATCCCAGGTGCAGACCTACACACGGCTCATCAAGCCATGCTGTGGCAGCATCCTACATGCAAAATAGAAGAAGATTGACACAGATGTTAGCTCAGCGACAATCTTCCTCAAGAAAAAAAGAGGAAAATTGGCAATAGATGTTAGTTCAGGGCCAATCTGCCTAACCAAAAAAAAAAAAATTAGGAATGTAATCTAGTTAAGATTACAAATAGCCATACATATTTGTCTTTTTCTGGTCAAGTTTGACTATGGTAGAGCTATTTTCAGAGAAAAAAACTTTTCTTATTCCTTTCTCTAAGGTACTCTCTTTTCCTGATAGTTTAGGTGAATGACATGCAGCTTAGGACATTTTAATTTACCTTATGTGGTTGTCTTGTTTAGCTTTTTTAAACTCTATGAAAACCATACAGTGTTATTTATTCTCCACTATTTATGAAACCCAGGCCTTCCATTATACAAACAGTCTTAGATTGGGTATTTTGATACACAAGGCGAGGCCAGGATGATGAACACGTAACAACAATACATTTACTTTCTTCCACCTCGTAGAACCAACTTCAGACATGCAAGAAGGGTATGGAAACTCTCCATGGTAGAGACATCCTTGAGAGAAATGACACTGAAAGTGAGATCTCCCAAGACAAACTTAAAAACTAGGAGAAGGTCGAAATTACCGATGAATGATTAAACTAGATCATAACCTTTTATAATGCTGGGATAGACATAATTAATACTGAACACACATACAAAGCCAATTCCTGGAGAATGTGGAGGCCAAGGCAGCAGGTTTTCAGTGTCTCTGAATCCCCACATAAAACCAGTAAACAGATAAAACCAAAGTCGCATGGACAACATTTAAAACAAAGCTACGTGACAAAGTAGCCCCGTTAGAAGTTGGTAGGAATAAACCACCAACAATCACAAGACCTACATGGTCTCGACGTCTATGTGAGAGAAAGAGGCAGTCATGAGGGCAGCATCTGATGGACCTGAGAACAGGAGGGCTCCAGAATAGCCACCTCATACTCACTGGGAAGTCCTGGGGCCACCCGGAGAACAGCAGCTGACGCTGGGAGGAGTCTGCCCCTTCACCACCGGGTGAGCGCACAGAACCCCCCGTGAGAAGGCCTCAAGGAGCTGGAGCAGTCCAGCCTCTGTGAACCTCAAAACTGCCCCACCATGGCTTCCTTCCAGAACAGAATCCTTCTTGGAGAACAAAGTGCTGGGGCTAAGTCAAAATTAAACAGGATAAGGACAAAAAAAAAAAAAAAACAAAAACAAATAAAAGAGGAAGTTCAGGCTGAAGTGGAGGAAGAGAATAGATTCAGGAAGTCTTAGAAAATCAGCACTACCATTTTTAAACAGTACGTATAAACTATGAAAGAGGGACATCTGTGAAGTTAGAAAAGCTTTCCCTAACCCCAATTCATTTTAAAAGTTAGGAAAAACTAATTTCACTTAAAAGTGAGCAGCAAGGAAAGTACTGAGGTCAAATCCCAGACAAAGCTCTGAGAGAGAGAGAGACACTGCTGCAGGCAATAAAAGAACACCAGGAAGATACGCTCAGGAATCGGGTCATGACTATTAACTGCTATTTCAAAACAAGCAAAAAAATGTGAAGAATGATATAAAACAAAATAACATCTGGATTAGAAAAACGCAGAAGTGAGGTGAAAGAACCCAGAAAAGAAATTGAAATAAAACAATAAAATCATTTCAGAAATTAAGACTAAAACAAACATGAAAGCAAGTAAACACAACAGATAATACTTTAAGAGAAATAGAAAGTGAAAAGGAGGAAAAATTTAAAAATCAAATGTAAATTAAGAGATGAAAAGGACTCGAGATGGGCCAGCCCGATGGAGTGGTGGTGAAGTTTGCACACTCTGCTTTGGCAGCCCAGGGTTCATGGGTTCAGATCCCGGGTATGGACCTACACACCGTTCATCAAGCCATGCTGTGGCAGCATCCCACATGCAAAATAGAGGAAGATGGGCACAGGTGTTAGCTTAGTGACAATCTTCCTCAAGCAAAAAGAGGAAGATTGACAATAGATGTTAGCCTAGGGCCAGTCTTCCGCACCAAAAAAAGGACTCAAGAGAAAGGATACATAGTGAAGATAGATAAAGATTCAACATATGAATAATGGAAACCCCTGAAGAAGAAAACCAAAGCAAGAAAACAGAAAAATTCATGAAAACTTCCAATTCAAAAGAAAGAAAAAGTGATTTTAATCTACATATTGGAAGAGCTTACTGTGAATCTGAAATATAGACCCAGAACAACAAATGCCAAGACATATTCTAGTAAAACTGCTAAAATTTAAAGAAACTAAAAAAGTTCTTGGCCATCTCGAAGAAAAAATCATGTGACTAAAAAGGAAAAAAATTTATGACAATCTAATTGGACTTTACTACAGTGACACTTTATGCCAGAAGAAAATGGCTGTCCAAGAAGAGAAACTGTGAGCCAAGAATTTTCTATCTAGTAAAGCTTCCTTGAAAGTATAAAGGATAGAGATAGACTGTTATCAACATGCAGTAACTGATAGAATATTGTTCCCATAATCCCTTTCTGAAGAATCTATAATGGAATATTTTTTAAAGATTTTATTTTTTCCTTTTTCTCCCAAAGACCCCCTGTACATAGTTGTATATTTTCGTTGTGGGTCCTTCTAGTTGTGGCATGTGGGACGCCACCTCAACATGGCCTGATGAGTGGTGCCATGTCCATGCCCAGGATTCGAACCGGCGAATTCCTGGGCCTCCAAAGCGGAGCACGTGAACTTAACCACTCAGCCACGGGGTTGGCCCCTGGAATATTTTTTAGACAATCAAAATGTTTAGAGAGATACCAACCTAAGGACTAGTGATCAGAATTAAACATACAGTTTCAAATGAATTGACATGGAGCGTGTACAGAGTGTAAGGCTCCATGCTCTGACAATGTAGACATAGTATGATAATTTTAATTATTTTTTTAAATAAGAAATAATGGAAAAAACATATACCAAAATTTTTTTTAATCCTTCCAGTAATATATTTATGAGAGTATTAGTGCTGTTTTTCTGAGACTATTGCATATAATAAGGGATAAAACAAATGAGTTAACTATTAAATATTCTATTTCTATCACCTTGTATCTTTGAGAATCAGAATTCTTTGTGTGGGAGGAAAAAAAGATATAGATGTAAGTAACAGAGAAGAGGTTAAACTAAACGATTTTCAGCCTTGAACCAAATTGGAAGTATCAATATTAATTCATGAGGTTAGTTTTAATTATACATACATATATAGTCACACACACACACACAAACACACACACACACTTCCCCTGCAACAATTTCTGTCCAATGAAAAGACTTAGGAATAATGACCAACCCAGACTGTGGTCCTGAAATACCACTTCTCTCTAAAACAAACCAGGGCTTCTTGAGGAAATGGCTGATCCCATGTCTGCAACAGGAAATATGTAAAATGTGTTTTGAACCTCTTTCATACCAGGTGGCAAAGAAGCTATCAAAGACCACTACGGTCATGGCAAAGGAGCTAACTTTAAGATGCTCCCACTGGCTAAAGATGAGACAGTTTGAAGTTCCATTGTGATGATAATTGTAATAGGTTGAATCTCATCAAATATGCTTACATCCCAGCATTCCTAATGATATTAAAACAAAAAAGAGTTTCTCATCTTTGGTAAATCATAGGGAAGCAATTCATTATCTTGAAAATTGGTAACTAAAGGCAAATAATCAAGCATCTGTTCTGCATTTCCTGTATGAATGGTACCACTGGGTAACCAAATAACAGATAAGAGAAAATGTCTCTATGTAAAAGTATTCCAACTAATAAACGAAAAGGAAATGATGGAATAAGAATATTGCCATTTTAGATCCCCAATGAGTTAATGGATATAGACATTAATAATGGCTGGTGGCATCAGAAAAGTGAGACAACCAGACATTATGAGTCTCCTATAGTCTTGCCAGAGGAATAGAACCTGAGTCTGATCCAATCTCTGCATCCAGTTGCCAAATTGTAGAAAATATGGAGGATGGAAGGCACGTAGAGTTATAGCATAAGTAAGCAAATCGGGAGGGTCTAGACTGTGGGAAACTCTTTGGGTAGGAAGCTCCAAGTAATTCTGTAGATAAACTATGGAGAGTGGAAGGGCATAGAAGGGAAACCTATAAATTAACAGAGACTTAAAAGATATAGTACTTTTGTTTTTTTGGTAAGGAAGATTGTCCCTGAGCTAACATCTGTGCCAATCTTCCTCTATTTTATATGTGGGATACCACCACAGCGTGATTTGATAAGCAGTGTGTAGGTCCACACCTGGGATCCGAACCCATGAAATCCCGGGCCTCTGAAGTGGAGCATACGAACCTGACCACTACACCACTGGGCCGGTCCCTGCATCCCTAATTTTTTATTGAAACGATACTTCTGTCTTATCTTTTTGAATGAGGAATTTCTTTTTAACGCGTTCCAGATGTCTAGAGACAGCTAGTCTACATTTAGAGAATGAACCGTTATCCCTAAGGATATTTAAAAGAGAGATTGAGGATTTTGATCTTTGCAAGTTGGGCTGTACAGTAACTTTTTCTTAAACTGAAGTACAAGAAATATTAAAACAGAAAACTCTGCTGCAAAACTGAAAATACCATCCCATGGATGTTTCCTGAGTTCATGAAGTCTGTTTTATACCCTGAGAATGCAAAAATGAAGATCCCAGCCCTGTTTTCAAGGAAAGAAGACAGTTATCTTTTTGTGATGTTTGGTTCCCAAATGTTAGCCTGCAGGCAAGTGCCAGAATTTGGGGCGAGTTTTCACCAATCTATGATGAAAATTTGGAAGAGATGGGCCATGTAGTAAATTTTTATAAAGTTAAATTAATTTCATTTAAAAGATTGTTCTAAGATTATATCCTTCATACTTTTTTTCTGCCAAATATCCTTTTGTTCAAGAAATTATGATAGTAAATGACAGCTTTTGTTCTGTTTTACTATGCTTACTTAGGAGAATAAAAAGTCAGTAACACTATTTGGTTTTCAGAAATTTGTTTAGATTTAAATACTCTGTACATTCAACATGTGAAACCTGAACCTCTATAACGGGTGCTCTTCCAACAATAGGAACTATGCATTTTCAAGCAGTCACTAACTCTTTGCTGAACTCGAACAGTTGTTTGAATTAAGTTGTAAAGAAATAAAGTTCATTTTTAACCTATAGTAATATTAATTTTTATTGTAAAAAATATGTTGCAAAATATCTGCTTAACGTTCTCTTTATCTCCTCCTTGTTCTGGGTCTGAGTAGTATACACCTTAAAAGAAAATTTTATTTGCAACAAATAGAAGTAACAAATTAAAGTCTTAACGACTTCTTACAAATAAGTAGATGACAATCTGACTAGATAAATCTCCAAAGACAAGAAATACAATAAACAAAAAAAGAAATTTATAGATAGCTACTGTAAACACATGGAAAGATACTCAACTTCACTGGTAACAAACAATGTAAATTAAAATAAGGTATGGGTATTGGTGGGCATTTAAGGAAATGAACATTCTCAAATTCTACTGTTGGAAGAAAAAATTGGTACAAACTTCTTGAAAACTGTTTGGCAGTATTTATCAAGAGTCTTAACAATACAGAATTCTTTAAAACCAGTAATCCCATTTCTAAAAAACTGTTCTGAAAAAATTCAGTCTCAATTAAAATATTGCATTCATGGATGTTTGTTGAAACGTTACCAATAATTAGAAGCAAGGTAAATGTCTCTAATAAAATGTTTAAGACAATCTCAATAATTCACTTATTAGAATATTATGCAATCATGCAAAATCATTTTGAAGAATATTTAAGGGTGTGTGAATATGTTAAAAGGATACAAAATTCTATATAATATGCTCTGTTTTACATAAGAAGAAATATATGTGCATATAATAAAAAACGTCTTCAGTGTTTTTTTCTGAGCAGTAACATTATATAAGCTTTCTATTTTTAAAATTTTTATTTATTTACTATATTTTTCAAATTTCCAATAAAAGTGTTATTTTAATGATTTTTAAAAATTATTATTAAAAATAATACACTTTTATAAAAGAAAAGTATAGAATAAGTTTAGTTTCTACCTCTGAAGATGGACTTTTTTTAACCAGGCTATGGGTTCAAGGGTATAAACCAGAAGCCTAGATATTAATAAGTGTAATTCCTTGTTTGTTGGGGACAAATTATCTTGCCAGTTTCTCTTTGCCTTCTCTTCTATGAAAACAAACACTGCCACTCTATGTTACAAGAGTGAAGTGAGAATTAAGAGAGAATGACTAAAATAAAATACCTGTAACTCTTTAGGAGAATACACACATTGATACCGTTATTGCAGTATACTTACTGTTTAGGTTTTCTTTGAGGATTGCCAAAAAGTGTGTAAAGTACCTAGAGAATCACAGAGAAAAGAACTATGTAAATACCAACCATGATCCATTCAGCACCACTTCTGTTTGTCTGCGTTGCAGTATAACCTTGAATATTTGGATGCAAGCCATAACCATGTGATAACCCTGGAGGGGTTTAGAGGACTGATGAAACTGAAGCACTTAGACTTGAGCTGGAATCAACTGAAAAAATCTGGCGATGAAATAAATATGTTATGCAAACACACCACGAGCCTTCTCACTCTTGATATTCGACATAATCCATGGCAAAAGGTATGCAACAGACATGTTTATTAAAAAAGTAGGCATTCAATTTTATTTCAAAGCCATTTTCACTACTATTGAATAGTAGCCAGAAATAGGCAAACTATCTTTGTTTTACTAGAATTCCTTTAAGTATTTCATAAGTTGAATTTAGTGTAGTGATCATATGAGTCAAACATTACTATAAAAAAGGCTGTTATTTCCTATCAGATTTTTTTTGTAACCTCGAACAGTTTGAGAGTGTTATGGCTTTAACGCTGTTAGATGTCACTGCCATGCAAACCTTTGGAGAGTTTATGTAGCTCAGTGTGCTGGAACCCTAACGGAGTGAAGCGTAGGAACAGGAATAATAGAACACAGTGAGAGAAACACGCCAGTAAAGGGGGAACAAATTTGTCACCTCCCCTGATAAACCTGAACTATAAAGTCTTATGTTCTGTTATTAAAGGAAATTTGATTGAACACTTTTTCTCTCATCACAAAAATATGTAAATTCATGCTAAGAAATGTCAGTATTTGATGATTATATTTAAGGGTATCTCCAAGTATTTAAAATAAGCCCCAAGTTTATAATTTCAAGAATCCTCCTTTCCTTGCCTTTCAAAAATGTACATAAGACTACATTCAACTTTTTTTTTGAGGAAGATAACCCCTGAGCTGACATCTGCTGCCAATCATCCTCTTTTTGCTGAGGAGGATTGGCCCTGAGCTAACATCTCTGCCCATCTTCCTCTACTTTATATGTGAGATGCCTGCCACAGCATGGCCTGATGAGCGGTGCATAGGTCCACACCCAAGATCCAAACCAGCAAACCCCAGGCTGACAAAACAGAGTGCATGAACTTAACCACTATACCACCGGGCCAGCCCCAGACTGTGTTCAACATTTTAAAAAGGGACTTAAGCATGATTGGTTCTATAAAGCTGGCCATATTACTATGTTTATATTGTTGTATTTCTTCTTTTTTGCACGGTAAAATTGAAGGATATTTTTCTTTTGCCAAAGCAGACTTCCTGAATGATCACGGTACAGCTGTCTCCCTGTTGCCAAATTAGATGTCAGGGCCAAAGCCCCATCCTGAATCACATGGGCTGACTAGAACAGCTGATGTAGACAAACAGAAGGCTCTGCCGTTGTCCTCTGAACACTTTTCACCAGTCATTTCTCAACAGCTTACGAGATTTCCCCCTTCATACGAGCAGAAACATCCACCTTCAAACAAAACAGATTAGTTCTTAAATATAATTTAATTTCAACTATTATTTAAAGAATTAAGTTAAGCTTTTATTTTTAGATATATATAATAAAGTAGGAGATGCATAATTTGAATTATATGGGACAGAATGAAAAAGCACTCCTTTCCATGCCGTAATGTGTGTAGTATTTTATAAAAATTAACTTTTTGTTATTTTTCCCAAGCCAGCCACATTAAGGCTGAGTGTTATTGGCAGATTAAGGACTCTCACTCATTTAGATGGACTCCTCATTTCTGAAGAAGAAGCAACAGCAGCCATGAAATTTATTACTGGAACAAAGATTACTCAGGTTGGATTTTACTGTTTAATACTTTTTGTGCTGCTTTGAATATACAAATAATATTGTCCATACTCTTGTTTTGTTATTAAGATTTTGTATTCTCTCTTAGCATGCTAATAAAAAAGCAATTAATATATAACAATCATATCGCTTGAATGTTTTTTCCTGTTTAAATGTATCCCCTTTAAATGCCAACTGGATGTGTGCATTCCCACCCCTGCACACTACCCCAAAAACACCTCTAGGGTAACTGGTTTTTCCTGATCTTGCCTGAACTCTTCAGAGTCCTTTCTAGAGCCTACATGAAAATAAGCAACTTTCTGTGGATAGGGTAAGCCTAGAGGCGTTGAGAAAGCATTTAGTGAATTATCTATCTAGTATTGCTATTACACGTGTCTGGCTGAAAAAAACAAAATCTACTGACTTGGGGGAGGAGAAATACCTGCATTATCCAGATTTAAAATACTATACTTTGGCCAAAGTACCTTCAACATCCTAAATATCTCCACTTTAGTTACCTAGCTATTTCCTTTTTGTGGGGTATTTGAATATTAAATCCTTAAACAATGTAATGTTTAATTTTGGATCTATTCAGGCTGAAGGAAAGAAATTTTTTTGTTGATAAAAATACAATTAACACCTGAAGGAGAGTTGGGGATCTACCCTCCCAGGAATCAAGACTTACGAAAATCCTTTGAGACAATGTGGAATTGGCACAGAGTTAAATAGACCAATATAACAAAACATAAATACTCAATATAGACCCACACATACATGGAAACTTGATAACTATCAGCTGCCTTTACAGATCAGGGAGGCTGGGCAAAGGCACTGGGACAAGTGCATTAAGGACTTCACTGTAAAAGTCAAAACAAAAACTATTTTAGAAGAAAAGATCAGAGATTATCATTATGACCTTGAATTAGGGAAGAATTTATTATGAAAGAAACAAAGAGCATAAACTATAACAGATTGGTTTGTCTACTTTAAAATTAATACATCTCTTCCTCAAAGGGCTCACCATAAAGAAAGTGAAAAGACAAGCTGCGTTCCAGGAAAGGAAATTTGCAGCACATCTAACTGACAACAGATATTCTGTATATATCCAGAACTTATCAGGAAAAAGACAACCAATCAAACAGAAAAATGGGCAAAAGATTTCAATAGACACTTCACTGGAGAGGAAATCAGAACAGCCAAATAACAGGAAAAGATGCTCCCCTTTATGAGTATTCAAGAAAATGAACATTAAAATGCAATGATCTACCAGTTTACAGCCACCAATTAGCAAACATTTTAAAGCCTGACGGTATCAAGTTTTAGCAAACATTTGAAGTAAAGCTTACAATTGGTACAACCACTTTGGAAAACAATTTGGCATCATCTAGTAAAGCTGAATATATACATACCCTACAACCCAGCAGGTTGTATACACTCTAAACAAACTCTTGCATGTGTGCACCAGGAGTCACACACAAGAATATTCATGACAGCAATTGTTTATAATAGCAAAAAACTGAAATAAGCCCCAGTGTTCATCGACAGGAGAATTGATAAGGAAATACTACATAGCAATGGCGTGTGAATGAGATACAGCTACATGCAGCAGCACAGATGAATCTCATGAACATAATGCGAAGCAAAACAGCAAGTCCTAGAAGAATACATACATATTATTTCAGTTTACATAAAGTTCAGATGTGTGCAAGACTAAATGATATATTGTCTGTGGACACAAACACAGGTCTATAAAGAAAGTGAGTGAATGGTAGGCACGAAATTTGAGATCAGCGATTGCTTCTCAGGGGATCGATTGAGTCACTTGAGATGAGAGCTGACTTCTGAGGGGAAGGAGAGGAAGAGGATTAGGACCAGGCACACAGGGAGCTTGTAGGGTAGTGGCAATATTCTAGCTCTTAAACTGGCTTCGTGGGTGGATTAAATGAGTGTTTGTATTACAGTAATCCTTTCACAATTTTAAAATACTATTTTGTAATGATTAATTATCTGTTAAAACAGAAAAAAGTGAAATATACAACAAAATATATCTAGATATTGAAAACATTTTAAGGCAAAGAAAATGTCATATTTTAACATTATTCATTGGGCCACTCACATAGGAAACAATACTTTTAACTGTATATAAATGAACCTACTATATGCTATTTCCTTTATTCATCATGTCTTTTTTGTTTTATTAGTTATCTCTCTTACAGCATTCTAGTACTAAAGAGGAGAGACCACGAATACTCAGTATATGGCCTTCTGCCAAAATTCTGACACAGAGTTCAAAGTTAGGACCACATTCACGTCTGAGTGGAAACTGGTACTTGAAGGTAAAGGCTAATTCTATTAAATCTAATACAAAAGTTTCATTTCAATTGATTTTTAGTCAGCTTTGGTCTGTGTATCATAAAGAGGGCCTTACCTTACAGAGAGGTAAGGGGCAGAAAATCGGAAGAGCCGAATTAAAATTAAATAAGGTCAAGTGGTGAATTGTTCTGTCATGGCCATGGCGGTGGGGACTGGACAGCGGTCACCATAGAATTGGAGATTTAGGATAAACGTACACTATAAAACCAAAGGGTAGATTCTGATAATATGGCAAAAGAAGCAAGCAAGGGGCTGGCCCCGTGGCCCAGTGGTTAAGTTCCCGCGCTCCGCTGCAGGCGGCCCAGTGTTTCGTTGGTTCGAATCCTGGGTGCAGACATGGCGCTGTTCATCAAACCACGCTGAGGCACCATCCCACATGCCACAACTAGAAGGACCTGCAACAAAGAATATACAACTATGTACTGGGGGCCTTGGGGAGAAAAAGGAAAAAATAAAAATCTTAAAAAAAACCAAAAGAAGCAAGCAAACTTTAAAGTTCAGAGGCAGAGATCAAGCCAAAAATTTGGGTGACAGGTAAAAGGGATCAAGAATCCTAGCAAAGGACTGGGGGAACTGGTCTGAATTCAGCCAAGGGAAGGGAAAGGGCAGGAGCACCAGCAGCTTCTTGCTGCATAAAGCACCCTTATACCTCTTGCCAAAAATAGAAACTGGATTAAGAGAAACTGACCCTTGAAAATGGAAGGTATTAGTGGCATTGTTTTTATTATGGGATATATACAGATATTTAGCTGTGATGCAGGCCCGGTGACAGCCTTGGCTGACCCCACGGGGAGTTATGGAATTAGAATGGCCCTTTAAATTTGTCCCAAGTTTGGCTGAGATGGCCAGGCCTTTGTATCCCTCCATCATTGGATGTGGGCCAGCCTGGGAAGGAGTGTGACCTCGGGCAGGGCGGCTCCCTGCAGCTGAGGCCGTCCCTGAAGGGGCTGACAGGAAAGGCCTTCTGCCGACAGCGCTCCCAGCAGCTGGGCCAATCCTCCCACTACAGTGGGAATCTGACTGGCACAGCTCAGTGTCCATAATACCATATAAGTCCCTCTTGGAGTTATAATCTTGTCAAGTTTTACTTTTTTGTAAACTAAGAGCTTCACAAGATCTTTAGTTCCTGAAGGAATTCCTTTGATGTTACTTACCACATTTGAATTGTTTCATTAGCGTTTTTATCTCATAACATCAAATTTATTGATGAGATTCAGAAGTAACATATAATGTGAATTATTCTACAGATAACTGCCTTAAATTTAGATGGGCAACATCTCTTTGAAATCACAAACTTAGAAAAATTAGAAAATTTGAAGTGGGCATCATTCAGCAACAATAATCTCACTAAAATAGAAGGCCTGGAATCCTGTGTTAACTTGGAAGAGCTCACATTAGATGGAAACTGCATCTCAAAGCTAGAAGGTAAAGTATTTGAGGATTCGAAAGTCTTTAAAATATGAATGTCTAATTAACAAGAGCAAAAAATGAGTGACACAGGATAGAATTTCTGAAGTGCAAGATCTCTAGAGAAGTTCCAAGAAGATTTGGGGCAGAGTATTCTAAACACCTGTTAGTGGGATCTGTGACGAGCTACTATACATAATGGGCCCAGCTAGCTGACTTTCACCTCCTCCACCTTTCCTCTCCTCTCCTCTGTGCCAGAGTTTACCATCTATTACCAAACCTAGCATATTACAAACCGAACATTAATTAATGTCTGTGGAGTTGAATAAATGAATGAATGAGGTGTGCTTTTGAAAAAGATAAAGTATCCCAGTTCATTTTTCAAAATATAGAATGAACGTTATATTTGGAAATTTGAAGACTTTAACAAAAACGAAATTTTATTTCCTAAAGGTTCAAACTCAAATGTACTACACAACATTTTCCATGGATCCACATACAAGTACATTTAAGTAGCTTTACCAATGTCTGAGTATGCGCACACACACGAACATACATACCTATCTGGGTATAGAATATTTCAGGCTGTGCATTTTGGTAACAGGGTTGTCTTGTCAAGGAGAGAAAGTAAGAACTGAAAATTGTGGCTGGGAAAAAGACTTAATTTATACTGTATTCACTTTTGTTGACCTTAAAGAAATAGACAGCCAGTTATTTCTCCAGCAAAAATGGGTTTACTCAGGCAGCAAAGAATCGCGGTTCTGGGTCTGCAGCCATGGTGAGCCACATGCAAATCCCCTGCAACAAGGGAAGAGAAACTCTTTTACAGAAGGAAGTGGAAGTTGGGAAGGCTATTGCAAGCAAAGAGTCCATTGGAAGGGACTGGGAGTTCCAAGTCTAGTGGCTTTTAGTTGGCTGAGCTGTGACAGTCTCTCATTGGCTGAGCTGCTGCTGAGCCAGAAGAGGAAGTCTTTCTTCTTCCCGTTGGGCTCTGCAATTGTAGTAAGGGCATAAGAGCTCCCTCTTCTGGCTTCCTGGCTCCATTTTAAGTGAGGTTTCTGTTTACTAATTTTCACTTTTGAATTGTTGGATTATTTTTAGCATCTGTATGTACTACCTTTTTCATAAAATAGAAAATTTTATTTCAAAAAGTACATATGCAAAAGCGAGTATTAAATATTTTTAAAAACAGCATGTGCAATGTAAAAACACTTGTATACTTTATCATAATGGCTGTTAACAATATGTTTGTAACTTGCCCTAGATCAATTACCCTTCAGCATTCCATAGTCCCCTGTTAAAGACGGTATGGAAGGGGAGCATGGCTAAAATTTATTGAGGACCAATTATTTGCCAAAAGCTATAACTGACATTCCCTTTAATTCCATAACCCCTTAGAAGTAGATTTCAGTATGTCCATGTCTAAGGATGAGGCTCAGAGGTTACATAATTTACATAATTCCCCTGTGGTCCCAAATCTAGTGGTGATACATTTGAAACCAACTCTGACTCCAAAGTTCTTATCTTTCAGCTGAACCAGCCTACCCACAGCTATAAAGTGCCTACAGTACGTAGCATACGTAGGGGTTGGATTGTGCTGAGAAGTGGCATTTTCTAAAGTTCTGTCTTAGAGTACTTTTAAGCACACAAAGGTAGAATTAGGCTAAATGGTCCTTTGTAATACAAATGATGCCACAATGAGGAATACTTTCCAGAGTGTTGCACTCTAGTTCCACACCCTGCATGTTTTCAAATGGGGGCTGGTGATTATTCTGAGCTTTGTGTAGAGCTTTATGTTATTGTGATGGTGAAAATCTTAATTATATCATTTGAATGTTTGAAAGCAAAATTCAGTATTTCCTACATAGTACCTTCCCTTAACGCCTAAGAGGAGAGAGTCTGCTTAGAAATCCAAAATTGGAATTTAGTAACTGAGACGTTATACACATTATAGCCTTCTTAAACAAAAGGAAAAACACTGGTGATTAATCCTATAGAATCTGTAAAGCTACTTGAACTTAGAAAAAGAGAAACAGTAAAACGACCAGCCACTTATTTTTTAAATTAACCTTTCAGTGCCATCTGAATCTTGAATTTCCTTATTTTTCTAGGTATTTCCAAGCTAACTAAATTAACCCGCCTCAGCATAAATAATAATCTTCTCACTGGTTTGGAAAAGCATACGTTTGATAACATGCTTCATCTTCACTCCCTTTCTCTTGAGAACAACAGAATCACTTCACTGAGTGGTTTACAGAAAGCTTTCACTCTGATTGAATTGTACATAAGCAACAACTATATTGCCCTCAATCAGGAGATCTACAATTTAAAGGTGATTATCTGGGGTAATAATGTTTCTGTTTTTTTAAATATTCATTGTTTCTTTATACTGTGCAGTTAATGCACATTCACTGTATAGAGTTTGGAAAACAAAAATATAAAGAACAAAATAAAAATCAAGAATAACAAGGTTTATTAAAATGTATTTGCATTCAATTTATGTACACATGCAAACATATATATGTGTAAGCAAATGTCCCCAAGTTGATAACCTCCTGGGTAAATTTTTTTAGTACTCAAGTAAAATAACCCAAGCTCCTTCCTTCCTAACTAGCGCCTTCCTCAGTGTTTCCAGAGATTCTCCAACTTGGTTGGGGAGTAAAATTCCTTCACTTTTCCTGTTCTCAGAGCAGTTCTTGATTACCTCTCCATTACTTACTGGTGGCTCCAACTCTTTCTGGTCGACTATGCCCAGCTTCGCTCTCTTCAATTCTCCCCAAGAAACCTGTAATTCAAGGATACTGTATAACACACTTTACTGAATGTTTGAATAAAATGGAAGTTTTCTACAGCACAGAATAGGAATTCACTTCAAATGTAATGTGCGACTTCCTTGTTTCTAGGGTTCAATGGCCATTTTCTACCACTGAGACTCTCACAATGGCCTCTTTCCTTTTGCTGATACCACATTGCCAGGACTTTGTCTCCTACCGAAAACTCACGTCCAACTCCTGTCTCCCCTTGTGTTCAGCCTTCTCCCCATCCTACTCCCAATAGAACTACTTCCGGAGCTGCAGGGGCAACCTAGTCAATGACAGCAGAAACAAAGTAAACCATTTTACCCTAAGATGCAGCGGAGCTTTACTCTTTCTTGTCTTGACCTCTCTTATCTGTATCTGTTCAGCACCCTTCCTGCACAACTAAGGCACATGAAAATGTCTTGTCTAGAAGAAAGCACGTTTTCCCTTAAGATGAAGTCTGCTAATCTCTCAGAAGGCAGAGGCACTTCAGCTTTATCCCTCATCAGAAGGCAGTGTTTTTCATTCCTGTTATATCTGTATAAACACATGCATACTATTTAATAGGCCATTATTCCATAAATAAAGTATATTGTTTTAAACTTAGCAAGGTTCCCTCCAAGTTTTTACCACTGATGTATAACACATTTAGCATCAGCATCCTAAAACAGGTTCTGATCATATAACATAGACCACTGAAAGATTGTATGAAATGGACCTTAATGGTCTGAAAGGGTAGCCCTAGCACTAAAAAGAACACTTAAAAGCACTCAAATCACTAGGAAATGATAGAGTAATTCAAATATTAAAATTCAAGGATGGTTAAACTCTTAAGGGGAAAAAAACCTTGCTAGAGTGCTGTAGCACTTTAAATGTATGTGTTTTCATTACCCAGGGTTTATGCAACCTGGTCATTTTAGACATGTATGGAAACATTATTGTATGGAATCAAGAAAATTACCGGTTCTTTGTAATATTTCACCTTCCAGAACTTAAAGCTTTGGATGGAATCTCAATCGTAAGTTGTTTTTGACTCATAGCATTTGGTCTAAGCTACACATTCAGATATGTGTAGGCCATAATCATTTGAACATTGCTTTATCACTAGTATGATACCCAAATTTACTATGCTTGTTAAATCTGGTCTCCTAAGCACATTTTACTTCTAGGTTTTAAAATTTTCTCCTCTGGCCAATTCTTAATTGTCTAAATTGAGGTGGCAGGGGAGGGAAGATGCTGCCTACATTTGCACCCACTGAATTCAATGACTGAAAAAAACAGCACGATCTCACGGGACAGGATAGAAAAAACTGCTCTGGAGCCCTTCTATCCTCTTGGGCCTAAAAACAGATTCCTATTTCCTGGAAAAATACAGCTGTTAATATTTAAGAAAATTATATTTGAACTAACAAATGGTATGTCAACATTATTAGTAAACTGCAAAGAAAGATAACACAGAACATAGGACTGAATATGCAAGCAGTGCTTGGGAACCTGGATTCTGTAACAAGCAAGTTCGTGCAGGGCTCCTGTTTCTACCTCACAGGGTAAGTTCGTGACGAATGTTGAAGGATAAAAAGGTTCCCTGTGTAACATTGTCTAGCTCCTGTCAGACAATAAAACTCATCAAATTTTCTAGAAAATTGAGAGTTCACGATTATTTAGGGCTTTGAGGTGCTCTGAGAAGGTTACTAATTCTAGCGCCACTTTTTTGAGGACCCTCCTCAGAATGGAGAATCAAGAGCGTTCTCCCCCCAACACAGACGAATTCCCTAGAATCTTGTACTCTAGGTTTTATTTCGATGTTGGCTTTCACTGAGGGATGTTTTTTAAATAGTCTTATGAAACTAGTACTGCATTTGCTCTAATGATGTTGTTGAGGATCTTATCCTTCCTGGGTCTCTGTGCCCGCATTTGAAGGACCAGATGACAAAGTGCCTTTAGAAATAAGTGTGGGAAAACTTTTTCCTCTAAGGAAAAGTTATGTTCTGCTCACTGACAATGAGTACATATTTAGCTATTTTCACTTTGACTGCCTAAAATCTCAGGGCCAAATTTATAGTTCAATAACAGAAACCCTGTGGGACTTTTGGTCTGTCTGTCCTTATCCCCAGTTTTGATCCATTCTAATATATCTTTCTTGGTCTTGATCTTCACTGTTTATTATTTGCATTTTACTATTTGATTATATGTGCTTCCTGTAAGCTGCCACCAATTCTTTGTGGAATGAGGCAGAATATAAATATATAAATTAATAATGGGGCATG
Organism: Equus asinus; assembly: GCF_041296235.1. Taxonomy (NCBI): domain Eukaryota; kingdom Metazoa; phylum Chordata; class Mammalia; order Perissodactyla; family Equidae; genus Equus; species Equus asinus. Next base: position 70,259,082 of record NC_091796.1, read on the forward strand.
AAGACTAGACTGTAATTTAGACTTTAATTGAGAGGTAATGGGAAGGCATTAAAAATTTTTGAGTAGAGGGATGACATATTGAAAACTATGTGCTAGGAAGTTTAATCGAACAGTGGTGTTTACAGTGATAGATGGAAGACCTATAGGAGGCTATAAGAACAGTCTACATGTGAGCAGGACCAGCCCCATGGCGGAGTGGTTAAGTTTGTGTGCTCCACTTTGGCGGCCCAGGGTTTCGCCGGTTCGAATCCTGGGTACAGACATGGCATCGCTTGTCAGGCCACGCTGAGGCGGCCCCCCACGTGCCACAACTAGAAGGACCCACAACTGAAATATCCAACTATGTACCAGGGGCATTTGGGGGAGAAAAAGCAAAAAAAAAAAAAAAGGATTGGCAACAGTTGTTAGCTCAGGTGCCAATCTTTAAAAAAAAAAAAAAAAAGAATAAACCAAGGGGAAGTGACTTTAAAAATGAAGAGCCGAAAGATATGAGAAATACTGGGGAGAATTGACAGATCTTGGCAACCAATTGGATTTGAAGGACAAGGAAAGGGAAGAGTAGAAGATGTCTACAGGGTTTGAGTCTATGCCAATAGGAGATATCATAACAGATATGAATATAGGAAGACAAGTTGTTTTCAGGAATAAGATTAGTGTTGGACACACTGAGTTTTATGTAACAGTGGATCTTCTGACTGGAGATTTCAAGCAAGCAGTTGAAAACACAAGAATAAATTTAGATATGGGAATTTAATTTACATTTGTTTAGATTTGGAAGTAATTTGAAGAAAGTTGATAGTTAAAACCAAAAGCATATGTAAGACTGTTTAAGGAAAGAGAATAGAGAAGTGAAGAAATCTAAGTGAGGCTTTAATACTTCCATTTAGGAAATGTAAAGAGGAAGATAAGCTGCAAAAAGTAGGTGCAGAGGGACAAAGAAGAGCAGTATAATCCTAGAGTGTTTGAGATGCAAACAGACACGGACCTTAGAAATTACATGGTCCAAATCTTTTATTTTATGGATGAGCACAGAGAACTCCAGAGAATTTGTATGACTTATTCCAAGTGGCATGACTCTTTAATGGTAAAGCATGGACAGCTGAGCCTCACTCTCTGTCCAAGGCTCTATGGACATAAAATCACACTGCCTTCTTTGGAGTGGGTGTGGGAACCAAGGGGCGACATGACTATGAAGAGCCAAAGAGCAGTCTGGGTAGTTGTGTTTTTGTTTAAACCCTCCTTCTACATACTTCTATTTTTAAAACATTATTTTTACAGAAAAAGTACAGAAAAAGATTGCCAACCCCTGATTTAGAAGGACACTAATCAAATGCTATTTTTATGATTATGAAAAATAGAAAAGCAGTGGTATTCCTAAGGCTGAATTAGTATGTTTTTTAAACTTATTTTGAGATTGTCTCATTCAGGGTCAACTAGAAAGACATAACTAGTAGGAGATAGATGTGTGTATGTGTGTGAGTGTATGTATATGTATATAGATATGTACATTAAGATATGTACATTATGAGGGCCGGCCCCATGGCCAAGTGGCTAAGTTCACATGCTCTGCTTCAGTGACCCAGGGTTTTGCTGGTTGAGATCCTGGGCATGGACATGGTGCCTCTCATCAAGCCATGCTGAGGTGATGTCCCACATAGCAGAGCCAGAAGGACCTACAACTAGAATATACAACTATGTGCTGGGGGGCTTTGAGGAGAAGAAGAAGAAGATGGAAAAAAAAAAAAAAGATTGGCAACAGATGTTAGCTCAGGTGCCAATCTTAAAAAAGAGAGAGAGAGAGATTACAAGGAATACTGAACAATTGTGGGGGCTGCCTGAGCAAGTCTGAAATCTACTGGGCAGACCATTAGGAAGGAAAGATTACGGGCAGGCTGGAGCTCACAGTCATGAACCAAAGCCGTTGTCCGTAGGTGAATTTCTTCTGTCTTTCAGGAAAGTCTCAGCTCAGCTTTTAAGGTCTTTCAGTTGCTTCAATCAGGCCTACCCAGTTTATCTAAGATGATCTCTATATTGAAAATCAGTGAATTAGGAGCTTTAGTTTTACCTGCAAAATTCCTTCACAGCAACACCTCGATTAATGTTTGATAGAATAACTGGCCACCGTAGCTTCATTTCCTTTGCAGCTCTGTTGTTTGGTGCATAAACATTTAGGCTTTTTATGTCTCTTAGTAGATCAAACCTTTCATTTGTATGTAATGTCCCTCTCTGACCCTGGTAATTTCCCTTGCATTGATGTCCATTTTTTCCAGATATTAATATAGCCACTTCTCCTTTTTTTTGATTAACGTTTGTGTGATATATCTTTTGCCATGCTTTCATTTTCAGCCAGCATATATTATTATATTTGAAATGAGTTTCTTGTTGACAGCATATAGTTGGGTCATGTTCTTTTCTCCACTGTCAGTTTCTGTCTTTTAAACGGTGAGTGTAGACCATTTCCATTTAAGCAATTACTGACATGTTAGTGACTGTCTGCTATTTTATTTTTTGTTTTCTGTTTGTTTCCTCCGTTTATCTTTCTTTTTTTTTTCAGAAAGAGGAAGCTTCCTGTGAGCTACTTGAACATTTTATAGAGTTCTATTTTGATTTATGTATAGTGTTTTTTAGTATATCTCTTTATATAGATTTTTTCTAGTGGTTGCTCTAGGTGTTACATTCCATATACATAACTTACTATACTCTACTAGTGTTGACATTTTTACCAGTTTGAGTGAAGTATTAGAAATCTTAATTTCTTTTAAGTCTCTTTCTCCTCTCCTATTTATAATTGTCTTAAATATTTCCTCTCTATATATTGAGAACCACATCAGACAATATTATAATTTTTTACTTCAACTGATCAAATATAATTTAGAAAACTTAAGAGGAAAAGGAAAGTCTATTGTATTCATATCTTTCCAATGTTCTTTCTTCTTTCCTGGTATTCCAAGATTCTTCCTTTTTGTTTCCGTTTCAAGAACTTTCTTTACCCATTCTTTTAAGGTAGGTCTGCTGTTGACAAATTTGCTTAGTTTTCCTTCATCTGAGAATGTCTTAATTTCCTCTCCATTTCTGAATGATATTTTCTCTGGATATAGGGTTCTGGGTTGACAATTCTTTTCCATGGTTTCTCATCAGAAACATTCTCTAAATGAGAACCGCAAGATCTCTGGTTTCCATGGTTTCTGGTGAGAAATCTGCTGTAATTCAAATTGTTTTTCTCTTATATGTAAGATTTCATTTCTCTCTCACTGCTTTCAAGATTTTTTCTGTCTTTAGTTTTCAGAAACTTGATTATGATTATGATTATGTGTATTTGACATGAATTTTTGGGGAGTTTTCTTCTTTGGGGGTTTGCTAAGCTTTTTGATTCTATAGACTTATGTCTTTTGTCAAGAATGGAAATTTTCAGCCATTGTTTCTTCCAATACTTTTTCAGGCCCACTCTATTTCTCCCCTCATTCTAAGAATCTAATGATACTAATGCTAAATCTTTTGTTATAGTCCCACATGTCTAGGATATGGTCTATCTTGGTAAGGTGAGGCTCATTTTTTTAAAAGTCTGTTTTCTGTCTTTTGTTCAGATTGGATCATTTCTATTGTTCAGTATTCAAGTTCATTGATTCTTTTGTCTGTTCTCTCTGTTTTGCTGTTGAGCCCTCCATTTTATTTGTTTGGTTACATTATTTTTCACTTCTCAGATTTCCATTTGGTTCTTCTTTATTTCTTCTATTTTTTGGCTGACACTTTTATTTCTTTGCTGAGAGTTTCTGCTTTTCATTTTTTTCAAGCGTGTTCATAATTGCTCATTGAAGCATTTTTGTGATGGGTATTTTAAAATCCTTGTCAGATAATTATAACATCGGTGTCATTTCAGTGTTGTGTTTGTTGATTGTTTTTTCACATTCAAGTTGAGTTTTCCTGATTCTTGGTATGCTAGATATTTTTATTCTGGACATTTTGGGTATTATGTCCTAGACTGTGGATCTTATTTAAGTCTTCTGTTTTAGCAAGCCTCCCTTGACACTGCCCCAGTAAGGAGATGGGACTGTCAAATGGGAGGTAGTTGTCCAAGTTCCCCGACTTGGCCTCTGTTGACAACCTGGAGGTGTGTGCTTCATTAACTGCTAGGCTAGGATAGGAGCTCATGTTCCCCATACATCTCCACTGACTCATCCTGACTGAGAAGGGCAGAAGTGCCTCATTAATGCTCCAAAGACACATTGTGGCTCCCCCTGTGGTATCTAGTAACACTTCTGTGTGGGAGTGCATTAGTGCTGGGAGAGGATAAAGGTCCGGGCTCCCCACTCAGCATGCGGACAGTGGAGGGGTGCTTTATGAAAGCTGGGCAAGGGTGGAAGTCTGTACTTCCATTCCTCTTTTACTGGTGGAGATGGGGCCACAATTTATTCCGTGGTGTTTGACTGAAGTAGAGCCATTATTGTCTAAAGGTTTTCTCTCTTGCTAGACTTCCCCTTTTCTAGTCTTTTGACTAAAAAGAGCAGGCTTTTCTGTGGACTTTTTTTTCTCTTGTTGGCATTTCTGTTTCTGGCTTCTCTGCCCCTAGTCCAGCATATCTGTGACCAAAAAAAACCCAGGCCTAGAGGAAAAACCCCCCTGCTGTATGTTTCCTTTACCCTCACACTACTACCACACTCACACTTCTATCCCCAACATCAAGCAATTCTCCGACACCAGTTGGGTGTCCTAGAAGTCAACTGGATTTTAACACTATCTACCTGGAGCTAGCAGCAGATCCCCAGACTAAAAGCTCAGTCCCACAATACTGTCCCTGCCCCCACTTCAGACTCCCATCAGTAAGACCAGATTATCACCTGTTCTTCTGACTAAACAGCTATGAAGAGGAGGTTCCCTTGACTTCCTACTTGAGTTTGATTAATTTGCTAGAGCAGCTCACAGAATTCAGGAATACATTTACTTTCTAGATTGCTGGTTTATTTTAAAAGGATATAACTCAGGAATAGCCAGATGGAAGAGATGCATAGGGCAAGGCATGGGAAGGAGCACAGAGCTTCCATGCTCTCTCTGAGCACACCACTCTCCCAGCACCTCCACGTGTTCATCAACCCAGAAGCTCTGAACCCACTTCTTTTGGGTTTATGGAGGCTTCACTACATAGGCATGATTGATTAAATCATTGGCCACTGATGACCGCTTCAACCTCCAGCCCTTCTCCACTCCCTGGAGTTCAGGGGATGGGACCAAAAGTTTCCATCCTCTGATCTTGGTTGGTTCCCCTGGCAACCAGCCCCATCCTCTGGGACTTTCCAAAAGTCACCTCATTAACATAAACTCAGGTGTGGGTAAAAGGTGCTTTTTATGGCTCTGGAGCTATTTCAGGAACCAATGACAAAAGACTAAATATTATTACAAAAGATGTCCCTATGGCTCTTATATAGGAAATTACCAGGGTTTTAGGAGCTATGTGCCAGGAACAGTGAACGAAGACCAAATATCTATTTCTTATTAGAAATCACAATATCATAGTCTGTTCTAGTTCTTTTATAGCACTCTGAGCATTTGCATTTACCACTGGGTAAGCAAAACCCAGTCCAGAGTCAGTATCTATCCCTGTCAAGATCCATTTGTAGCTCCCCAGGGCTACCAGCATCACTCTGACTTGCCAGCTATGTTCAGGGCATTCCCACCAGGGAAATCTGCCACATAGCCATCTGCAGTCTCTCTCTCTTTTGCTGGCAGACAGAACAGTTTTTATTGTCATTTTGTGTCTCAGAGGGTACAAGAGGAATGTGTCTAGATTCACTCTATCTCTGCATTGCTGTAGACCCCAATGCCCACCTATTTCATAGACCTCAGGTGGCCACCATAAGTGAGCATACAAGGATATGTGCTTGTCGATTTCAATCACCTTCCAAACCCAGAAGGGAGTTCTGATGGGCATCGACGTGTCCTACTTTAATATACCCCTCAGATTTCCAGAGGACCATGCCCCATATGGGCATCCCTTTAATAGGCCACGTTTCCATTGCCCTCCTGCCTGATCATATGGCCAGGCCAGCAACAGTGGATGAAGCCTAAATATATTTTTCTTACTATAAATCACAATAACACAGCAGGGAACTCACACAATGTCATTCCTCAGGTCTCAAGGTCCCTAGCTGGTCTGTCTTCCTCTCTGCACCTTTCAGTCACCTTATGTTTATTATATATATACTGTGCACTGGATTTAGCTGTACTTAGTAGGAGGAATAGGGAGAAATTAGTTCACCCATTTTGACCTGAAACCAAAGAATTAATGTCATTTAGTCATCTGTAAGAGAGGACATCACTTTATAAATGTCCTCATATATAGGAATCACCAGAGACTGAGTGTGCAAAAGATTTGTTTGGTGGCAGACTTACTTCTGACATGATTGCAGAACGACAAGGACATTCAAACTTCACCCAAATGCAAGAACTAAATTGGACTTCATCATCCATCAGGTACAATCATTTTATTATATGCTATTTGACATTGTATTAAATACATAATTATCGTTTTTCTAAGGTTTATAATTTATACATCTTATCAAAATATAACCAATAATTTAAAAAATCATCGACCCTACTTCAAAATCTCATGACAACTTTACCACCCTTTGAAATGCATTAATAATTGTTATTGTCACCACTATGATTAAAAATGTCATCAATCTCTTTCTAAGACCTTATAGTTCTCTTTTCCTTTATAATCAAGCTTTTAAAATTAGAGCATATGACGTTTGCTCCTCACATCATATCACTCTAATTCATTGCAGTCTGGCCTCTGACACGACCATTGCTCTGGTGCTGTTCTCATGGATGTCATCACGGTCCTCCTGGCTAAGAAGTCCTTTTGTCCCCTCTCTTTTTCTTATTCTTCGCTCTTCACAGGCAGACATCTTTAGTCATAGTTTTGATTTATGAGGACAACCCCCAAATTTAGCCCAAACCTAGGCCCCTCACTTGAATATTCAGTTGCTCTCTAGATGGCATCTAGGAGACAACATCCACCTGTTGTTGCTCAAGCCAAAAATCTAGGAGTCATTCCTCTCCTTCCTTTGTCCTCCCGTTTTAATTAATCATCACATTCTACAAAGTCTATGTCTTAAATATGTCTCACAATTCCCTTCTTCTTTCCATAGTCACCGCCATTGGCCTCGATCAGGAAATGAGCTATTTTAGAAACTCTCTTGATCTTTTTGATTTTTGTCTTCCCTACAAATCTATCTATTATCCATACTGCCTTCTAAGATGCAAGTTTTATGAGATCACTTCCCTTCTGAACATTGTTCAGTGGCTTTCCATTGTCTACAGAATAAAATTTTAAATCCCTTTGTATGGCATAGAAGACCCTTTAATTAACTGTCTGTTTTTATCTCTTGTAATCCTTGCCTTTACTGCCCTATAACTCTTTATGCTCCAGAAATTTTAAAATATTCTAGTTCCTTAATCTCAATCACAAAGTGCTGTGTCATCTTTCTGCCTTTGCTTTTGCCTCTTCCGCTGTCTGGAACTCTTTCTTTCTAATTTTCCTGACAAATGCCTATAAATTCTCCAAGTCTCATTTTAAGATCTTTATCACCTGTAAAGTCATTCCTGACTCCCCCAAATAGGTTTTTCTTTCTCTAAAATGCCATTACACCTGACTGTATTATAGCACTTTTCCTCTTTTATTTTAGTTTCTCTGGATCCCATTTCTTGAAAGCAGAGACACTATCATTTCATATTTGTTGTAGCCCTTCCAAAGATATTGTCACACTTAAGAATTATTCATGAAAATACATTGAATGAATGAATGGCTTATTAATTGATAAAAGTATGTTATAATTGTAACTTCAAGGTTTAGGATTTGTTTTAAGAAATGGTTAGGGTAATGTGACTTAGCTTTATGCTCTTCTCTATCATGGCTCAAAGGAAGATAGAACAGTTGTAAAACTATGGACTAGGAATCAAGCATTCTGTTCATTTACCAAAAACATCCTTACAAGGTAGAACACCATAAAAGTTTCTGGGAGATCCCACAGAAAACTTTTTTCAAAGACTTTACCTGCTTTCTCATTTTCTTTCCCATCCCTAACTCCTTCCTGGCATTTCCGAAATAACCTATTTCACATATATTCTCTGCAGCTTACAACCTGAAAATCTTGAGTTACCATATCAACTTCACTATTATTTCATGAATTTATAAAGAAATTGGAGATGTTTATTTTAAAATTTTCTTTTATGATAGTCCTATGTTTATGTAGAAATGGAGGTTTTTTTAAAAGCAATCAAACTCTATGTTATTTTCTTACATATTTTCCCAACAAAAATATGTATTTATTGGATCTTTTGACCCATACATTTTACATCAGCAATTCTTTTTCATAGCATTTGTCAGATGAGGTTTTTTTTTAATGTCTTTGGGGTTGTACATGATTGATTCACTTATATAATTTCCTATTAAAATTATAACTGTATTTACTTTGTCTAAATTCAGAACTGTGGATTTGATTCCAGTTGACCAATTTAGAAATGTGTCTAGTGTGAATCTACAGAACAATAATCTTACTTCATTCAGTGGATTAATCTATCTGCCTAATGTGAAGGTGAGTAACTCACAAATTTTCTTTTTTTCTTTCAAGATTTTCGGTGCAAGTTATAATTTGCTTTACTTTGGATCAAAATGTATTTTCATGTTGTTAAGAAGAGAAATTATTCCCAAAGTTTTTTCTTCACCAAACACGAAAAAGGATTACCTCCCAAAGTTGGTTGATCTCAGTTTTATGCAATTGTCTTCTAAGCAGTAAATCTTACTCTGCAGTGGGAGACACGATGGAATGCTGCCTCCACCAGGAGGGGTGTGGAACGAAGTTGGAGGACACTGGTTTTCAAAGCAGCCTCACCGCCTCCTGTGCCATGGTGTTGGCTGAGCCATCTACTAAGGCCTTTTAAGCATAGTAAAATAGTGATCACACCGACTAGAGAGTTATTTCATTTACATCAGGCTTCGAGACTCAGGAGTGCAGTCTGAGAAAGCTGAGCAGCTTTCTAGGATCTCCATTATTTTGTCTGAAATGTTGTCATTTCCCAGCATGTCAGATAATAAAAAACACATTCAAAGCCAAATCCAGACAGTTTGGGATATAAAAATTTATGTCATTTAACACTGATATATTATTAAATTATGTCATACAGTCCAAACTTTATCCATACCATTTTAATAGTCTTTAGGATGTTGATAATCTCAAATCAAAGATAGATATACAGCAGCATTCATCTTTTAATGTCTGATTAATAAGCTCTTCTTTCTGTAGGTCTTATGCCTCAACTATAATCATATTGAATCCATCATGCCCAGACTGAAGCCGCAGACGCACCTGACCAGCAGACAGCTGCTCCACCAGAAGGTGTCTTCAAGCGGCTACGGACAGCAAGGAGCTGCAAAAATAAACAGGTGCTAGTCTTTCTTCTACAGTTATCAATAATTTTGTTTAGGACTTTAAAAAGCAGTTAATCACATTAGTGATAGCAGTAACATACATTTAGCTTATTTTAATACTTATTTAATAACTACATGCCAAAAATAAACTTCACAAGTAAGAAGATACTCAAAATTCTCCTTTGTCAATGCTTTTTCTCTGCTTCCTTCATTTCATACTCATATTGTAAAAAACAGAAAAAAGAAAAAACCTTGTACATTTAATGACCTTGGTTGTTTTTTTTTATTTTCTTAAAGATTGGCACCTGAGCTAACATCCGTTGCCAATCTTCTTCTTTTTTTTTTTTTCTTCTCCCCAAAGCCCCCTAGTACATAGTTGTATATTCTAGTTGTAGGTCCTTCTGGTTGTGCTATGTGGGATGCCACCTCAGCATGGCCTGATGAGCGGTGCCATGTCCACGCCCAGGATCGGAACTGGTGAAACACTGGACCGCCGAAGTGGAGCAGGCGAACTTAACCACTCGGCCATGGGGCGGCCCGCTTGGTTTTGTTTTTTTTTTTTTTAATTGAGATACAATTCACACACAATACCACTCACCTTCTGTGTTCAATTCAGTGATTAGTATATTCACAAAGTTGTGCAACCATTACCACCATCTAATTCCAAAGCCTTTTCATCACTCCACAAAAGAATCTCTCACCTGGTAGCAAGGACTTGCGTTTGTTTTGACCTTCATTTTGTTTTTGTTTCTAAGTCCTTATCTGGTCTCTTCATGCCCCAGCATCAACTGAAAAGATACTTTGTGAAGAAGATGAGGACATACCTCCCACTTTCCTACACATTTTTGGCAGAGCCTAAAGATATTTATTTTTGGATATTTGGGATATATATAACTCTCTCCAAGTCAGAATACTTTCCTTCCAGTTTTCCCAATGAAGAGCATTCCTTGTGTTTTTATCACCTTCATTGAAGTATAATTTAATAAAATAAAACTCACCAATTTAAGTGTACAATTGAATGAATTTTGACAAATGTGTTCAGTCATATAACCATTACCACAGTCAAGGTACAGACTGTTCCCATCCCCCAAACTTTCCATATATCTCTTTGCAGTCCCCTGCCCCAACACTGTGGCCCTTTGCAACAACCACTGATCTGCTTTCTATCACCATAGTTTTGCTTTTTTTTAGAATTTCCTAGGACTAGAATCATTGTAGTCGGTAGTCTTTTGTGTCTGGCTTCTTTCATGTAGCATAATTCTTTTGAGATTCATCTACATTATTGCAAGTGTCAGTAATTCATTTCATTTTATTGCTGAGTAGTATTCCATTATATAGATTATATGACAAGTTATTTATCCATTTATCATTGATGAACATTGGGGTTGTTTCCACTTTGATTATTTTGATGAAAGCTGCTATGAACATTTCATTTATACACATCCTTTACATTGAGGACCATTCGTATCTTTTTAACAGCCTTATTGAAGTACGGTTTACCTAGCATATCGACTAATTTTAAGTATATAATTTTTGCTAAATGTATAGAGTTGTGCTTCTATTACCACAACATAGTTTTAGAACATTTGCATCATACATTGAAAAGATCCCTCATATCAATTCGCAGTCAATTCCCTTTCCCACCTCTAGCTCCAGGAAACCACTAATCCACATTCTACGGAGCTGTGTTTTTCAGACATTTCATATAATATGTGGTCTTTTGCATCTGATTTCTTAAGCTCAGCATAATGTTTTTGAGGTTCACCCACAGTACAGCATGTGTTAGTAGTTCATTCTTTTTTATTGCTGAATATGTTGGGTATTCCATTGTATGGATGTGCCACATTATGTTTATCCATTCACCAGTTGATGGACATTTGGGTTCTTTCCGCTTTGGGGCTAGTGTGAGTAATGCTGCTGTAAACATTTGTGCAGAAGTATTTGTGTGCAGTTATGTTTTCATTTCTCTTGGGTCGATATCTAAGAGTGAAACTGATGGGTCATATGGTAATTTGATGTTTAACTTGTTAAACAACTGCCAAACTGTTTTCAAAGTGATTGCACCATTTTACATTACCAAGAACAGTTTATGAGGGTTCTCATTTCTCCCCATCCTCACCAACACTTGCTATTGTCTGTCTTTTTGATTACAGCCATTCTAGTGGATTTGAAGTAGTATCTCGTTATGGTTTTAATTTGCGTTTCCTTCATAACTAATGTTACTGAGCAACTTTTCATATACTTATTAGCCATTATTATATCTCCTTTGGTGAACTGTCTGTTTATATGTTTGCTTATTTTTTAATTAAGTTGTTTGGCTTTTTATTATTGAGTTCTTTAAATATTCTGGATATAAGCCCTTTATCAAGTAAATGATTTACAAATATTTTTTCTCAATCTGTGGTTTGTCTTTTTATTTTCTTAAATTGTACCTTTTAAAGGAATTTTAATTTTGGTAAAGTCCAATTTATCAATTTTTCTCTTACAGATTGTGATTTTGGTGTTGTACCTAAGAATTATTTGCCTAACCTGAGGTCACAAAGATTTTTCTCATATGTTTTCTTCAAAAAGTTTTGTGTTTTTTCTCTTACATTTAGATCTGTGATCCATTTTGAGATAATTTCTGTGTATGTTGCGAGGTAAAATATGAAATCTAATTCGTCCTTTTGCGTGATGATTGATCTGTCCATTCCATTGATCCTATTCCTATTCCATTGATCTATGTGTCTGTCCTTTTGACAGTACCAGAGCTGTCTGATTACTGCAGTTTTATAATAAATTTTGAAATCAGGGATGGTAAGCCCTCCAGCTTTGTTCTTTTTAAAGATTGTTTTGGATATTCTGGGTTCTTTGCATTTCCTTATTAACTTTAGGATAGATGGTTATTTTCTGGGGGAAAAGGAAAAAGCCTGCTGGGCATTTGATAGAGATTGCATTGAATCTATTGATCAGTTTGGGGAGGAATGCCATTTTAGTAATTGTGAGTCTTCTAATCCATGAACATGGAATATCTCTCCACTTATTTAGTTCTTTAATTTATCTCAGCAATGTTTTGTAGTTTTCTCTGTATACATTTTGACCTTCTTTTGTATTTATTCTGAAGTATTTTATTCTTTGTTATACTGTTATGAGTTTATGGGCTCAAACTTGCATGTGTGTTTCAGAGATACAATGAGCAGTGAAAATTTGCCTCCAATAATGCACAGTTTAGAAGTTCTTCATTTGGGCTACAATGGAATTTGTAATTTAATTCAGCTACAACTTAACAGACTAAGAAATTTAAAATTCCTCTTTCTACAGGGTGAGTAGCAACACTGCTAACATGTAAGTCTTTATTATTAAAACCTGATGTGATTATTATCCTGTTTTGATAAGCGAATACAAGCTTCATTTGCTTAAAACAGATTCATTGACAAAAATATTTTAGTTATGGGTTTTTCTTGGGTTATTTACATATATAATGTAAATGCAGTATTTTAGGGCTATAGAATATTGCATTCTAGGGCAATATTCAACAACCCTAGAAAATGCAATATTCTAGGGCTATGTACAGTATTACATCATAATTTACTTTTATATCATATCAATTTTAAAAGCAATAGAAAGTAACCAGTGAATCATTCACAAGTACTTATTAAGCCCAGAATTGTGCTAAGTACTAAGAAAGATACAGAAATACAATATTGTTGTAATTATATATAATTGAGATCCTTGCTCTAACGTAGTTTAAGATCTATCTGTGGAGATATACTGAAACAAAGATGAACTAAGTTCTGACCATATATTACCAGCTTAAGTACAATAGAAGTTTAGAGAAAAGAGAAATTGGAACATTAACCCCTCTACAAACCTAGGACTCTTTGAAAGACTGATAGAATTTAGACTGAAGGTGAACACGACTGAGAGCTTTGCAAGTAGAGAGGAGGAGAAGAGTCACAAGGGCACGTCTGTGGTGTCTATGGGCTAATGCTTGCAAAGGGACCAACCGATGAAACCAGAGTACCCAGGTCTCTGAGAGAATTATAAAGCCTCTAAACATGATCAATTTGATAGAGAAGGCTCATTTTGCAGTTGAAAATAGGTAGGAATTATAAATTTTTAGAAAAGTGGTATGAGAAAACAGAGTTTGGAATATTAGCTTAACGATAATTATTTAATGACATAAAAGAAAGATTGGGAGATTCATCAGTGAGACGTGGGGCAATATCGGTATAATTGACCTGAGTATAGTAACTTTCTTCTGAAAGACAGGCTTTCCTAGACCATATTTAAAAATTTTTAATTCGTCTTTTTGCTATCAAAGGTGCTTGTGAGTTAGGTTAAGAACATGGAGACTTAGCCTTAAAAGAACAAGAAACTGAGCACAACAATGACAGATCTTTTAAAAGATACATTGACATTCAAAAAGGCAGACAATCTAATCCTTGAAGGTCTATTTTAATCTAATAATATAAAAGGAGAGTGTGTTCTGTTGCCATCGCTAGCGTGGCAAATCAGAGTGGGGCAGACTTATGCAGGAAGTGAGGCAGTTTACTCTGGCAATAGTGGCTGCCTTTTATTGAATCATTGGGCAAGGTGTTTGTCTATACAGATTATCTCATTCAACCTTCACAGCGACCCAACGTGCTAAGGAATTTTCTATACATTTTACAAAAAAAGAAATTGAATTTCAGTGGAGTTAAATAATTTACCTAAATTTGCCCCAGTGAGTGGTATGGTACGGAGTCAAACACAGCTCTTTATGACTCCAGAGCACGTGCATTTTCTGTCCAGCACAAATGACATAAGAAGGACCTGGGCTAGAGTGGTGTCAGTGGGAAGGGCGAGTAAGAGGTGATTCCAAAATGTAGTTTAAAGGAAGGAAATATTAGGACTTGATGACTAACTAGATATATAAGGAGAGGAAAATAGTTCAGGATATTTTCATGATCTCATTAGAAGATTGGGAAAAAGGAGATACTAAAGCTAGATAAACTCGTTGAGATATGTTGCTCATTTACAATAGGAAAAAATCAGTTTGTGTTGTGAAAATTTTGAGAGATAAAAATGGAAACTCTTTCAAGCAGTAGCACTGGAGCACAGGGCAGGACTGGAAATGGATATTCTAGAATTATCCCAGTGGAGAGGACAGCTGAAGTCAAAAGTGTATTTGCTTACCTAGGATATAAGTATAGAGAAAGAATAAAAGTGTTGTGGAGGCATCCAAAAAGAGATGTGAAGACACTTCACCCCACCTTCCCACCCCGTCCCAGCATTAAGAAGGCTGGAGAAAAAAGAACCAGCAAAGGAGTCATACAAGAAATTTTAAAAGACAAACAAGAAATGCAGACTCTAAATGTCAGGAGAAGAGAGGATGAATGACCTCAAAGTCAAAGGATAAGAAGAATGAAGCCTCCAAAAAATATATCAGATGTAGACAATTGGATTCAACAAAAGGAGACCATTGGTAACCTTCAGAGGATCAGATTTGGAAACATGGGACGAGCAAAAGCCAAAGTGAAAACAGTTTAGCAGGAAGTGGTTGGATAGGCAGTAAAGGCAATGAATGGAGGCTGTGTTCTCAAGGAGCTTGTCCCTGAAAAGAAGTAAGAGAGCAAATGGTGACTAGTGAGGTTCTGAGCATATTTGGAGGTTTATAAAGAGGTGAAGTAGGTTAAAGATATTGAAGAGAAGGAGATCTTTCTGAGATCCCAGTCTAAAGGGGGATAAGGGTGAAAGCTGTAGAGGCAGACACAAATGCAGGCAGTGATAAAATTAGGCTCTGCCAGGGGCCACAAGAGAGCTTACAAACCTACCTTTCAGCTGTTGTGCTAAATTTGCAAAGGGAAGGTGAGTCTTTGGGGAAGGGCAGGGTGAGGCTGTAGGGAAGCAAATTAGATTAAGGCTCCAGTTTATCTAAAATTTAACTATTTAGTTAAATAAATGGGAATTTTTCAAACAATGGTAAAAGCTGCCAGTTATAGAAATGTAAGATCCCTGAAAGCACATTCAGCATAGTTGTTTGGGAGTTTTCTTTCTTAAATATGTTTAATGAGCCTTCTAGAATGAATAATGGCCAAAAATATGCTACCATAGGTATTATTCAGTACTTAAAGCTATCCAGTTGTGATTTACTGGATTAAAATATTGAAAGTGACAGTCTAAATACATAATTTCATGAAAATAATACGTTAACACAATTGAATCATTTTTCTTAATCTGACTTGAATAAACTTTTATAAGTACGGCTCTGATAATATTTCAAAGTCTGTGATTTAGTTCTGTGAGAAATTTTATTGAAGGTTGTGATGTTATCAAGAATAGAACAAAATAAGGTAAATTTACCATATATCATCAATTCTGAGACACTCACTTTTTATATTTAACATGACTGAAATCTGGTCATGTCTTAATTGATGGCGTGTCATTGTTTACCTAGCCAAGTTTTTTTCTTTCTTACTGTATGTAAAATATTGACATATGTTAACAATTGTTGATGTCTTAAATTCGGTGAAATATGTTAAATTTCATGGAGAAGGATTCCAAGATCATGGGATGACATCTTCAATAATATATTAGTTTGCTAGGGCGACTATAACAAAGTACCACAAACTGAGTGGCTTAAACAACGAAAATTTATTTTCTAACAGTTCTGAAAGCTAGAAGTGCAAGATCAAGACGTTAGCAGGGTTGGTCACTTCTAAGGGCTTGTACATGGCTTCTGCATCTTCACGTGGTCTTCCCTTTGTGTGTCGGTGTCCTAATCTCCTCCTCGTATAAGGACACCAGTCATGTTGGATTAGGGCCCACGCAATGACCTCATTTAACCTTAGTTACCTCTTTATGGATCCTATTCCCAGATACAGTCACATTCTGAGGTACTAAGGATTGGGACTTCAACATATAAATGTGTAGGGGACACGGTTCAGCCCATAACAAACAGGGAGGATGAATAGTGAATAAAACATAGTATGGTATAGTAGAAGCAGCATTGAGCTGAAAATGTAAAAGATCTAGATTAGGGCTAGCGTTGCCACTTTTATGTTTTTGAGCAAGTTACTTAATTTCTCTGACCCTCAATTTTCTGATTATTAAAAAGTGATCATCGGGGCCAGCCCGGTGGTATAGTGGTTAAGTTCACATGCTCCGCTTTGGTGGCCTGGGGTTCGCCAGTTCAAATCCTGGGTGTGGACCTACACACCACTCATCGAGCCATGCTGTGGTGGCGTCCCACACAGAAGAACTAGAAGGACTGAGGACTAGGGTATTCAACTATGTACCGGGGCTTTGGGGAGGAAAAAAAAAAAACAACAATAAAGAATTTTTTTTTAAAAGTGATAATAATATTTTCCATGTCCTATTTTGAGACTCTAATAGAAAACACATATAAAAGCATTTTGTCAACTCAAGGGTCCTCTTCTCATTTAAGTTATCATTGATACTTATAAAGCTATTGATCGTTCCAGTAGGGAGGAATCACAGAGTATAAAGAAAGGATTGAGGTTTTAAAGAGTGTAATGAATTCTTATTTGTTTACTGTGGCTGCATTGCAAAACTATGTTGAGAGAGAAATAACAGCATAATTAAGGTGTATTCTTCAACTTAAAAATACAACAAATCAGTTTATTTTAAGAAATAATTAGATATGCCTATTAGAATAGTCAGATATACTCAATAAGCATATCTTCTGCAGCATTTTTATACATCTACTTCTGTCAGTACCAACTATTTTAGTGCTTAACTATTGAACAGAGAGATTGGGTCAATTCAGTACATTGTGTACATCACATTTCATCTTTCAAACGAAGGAGAAATTTTACGAAATATTATTTGAGGATGATGCTACCTTCTGGTAAATTACATTTCCATTTCTCCTTGGGAATATGTTCCTTTTAATACGTCAAAAAAATCATTTGATAAAAAATATTTCAATGAAGATAGATAACCTTTTATTCAGAAAGTTTGGGCTCACTTGCCGTATCCTGACTTATCTTTTCTCAGGGAATGAAATCAGTCAAGTGGAAGGGCTTGACAACTTAGCAGTCCTTCAGGAATTGGTAGTGGACCATAACCGCATCAGAGCATTTACTGACAGTGCCTTTGCCAAACCAAGCTCTCTGTTGGCACTTCACCTGGAGGAAAACAGACTACGAGAGCTGAGCAAATTACAGCCTTTGGTAAAACTGGAGAAGCTCTTCCTCGGATATAATAAAATCCAGGTAACATTATTTTTGATTTGTGTTATGAGATTTACAAGCCTTAATTCCTCTGAACATAAAGCTTCCAAACACACCAAGATAAATTTTGCTAGTGTGTTAGTTGTCATTTACACGCCATGTGAATATTCTGTGATACAGAGGCATATAAATACTCGATGATGTACAGATCCGCACCCTGCTTCTAGACTTATCAACCTGACCAACCTGCATGCATCCACCCACTGATAAAGGTGAGATCTAAATGTTCTGAGGCTCATCTCAGCAGTCCTCTCTGAGAGAGCTCATTTCTTCCTGACTGCTCTTGGTCCAGGCTGTTTCTGCATCTCAATCCCAGACTTCCAGAGGCCCTTTAATCTTGGCGTATGTACCTAGTCTACTTGACATTTGAATCACTCCCAATAGCGGACTTTGACTTGGCTTTAATTCCATCTCTCCCACTGAAGGCGTCTTTAGATAAGATACTGTCTTAGTTTTTTTTTTTTAAGTTTTTTTTTCCCTTTTCTTTTCCTTTTTCTTTGTTTTTTTTTTTTTTTTTTTTGGTGAGGAGGATTAGCCCCTGAGCTAACATCTGTTGCCAATCTTCCTCTTTTTGTATTTTTCCCTCCCCAAAGCCCCAGTACATAGTTGTATATCCTGGTTGTAAGTCCTTCTAGTTCTTCTATGTGTGATGCCACCACAGCATGGCTCGATGAGCAGTGTATAGGTCTGAGCCCAGGATCCAAACCAGTGAACCCTGGGCTGCCAAAACAGTGGCATGTGAACTCAACTGCTACACCACTGGGCCATCTCCCCGCCTTAGTTTTACCTTCTCAGAATTCAACCTGTTTCCATTAGGCCACTGCACCTGAGCCTGCCCAGGCTCTCTCCTGAGATAGTATGCAGATGAGAGGGTGGAAGGTGTACATAACCTCATACAGCCCTAACATTTCTCTTAGTGTTTTGACGATGATCTGTTAGCCCTCCTTTTACCAATTTTACTACTTCTGTCCATACCTCTAAGACAATCTCAAAGACAAACTGAACTGTGGACTCGCCCTCAAGAGCAGGGACCGAGTCTGTTTTCCCCACGTTTGTGTCGGTATATAGCGTAGTGCCTGGTAGATAGTAGATATGTGATCAATATTTGTTTGTGGCTCTACTTGCTAGAGTTCAGGGAACCTTTTCTGGGGTGATGTAATAGCCTGTTCAAGGCTAGAAGGAAATCATGAACAGTGCCCTTTTCTACATAGCAACTAGGAATTAGACTTACAGAGAAAAATGGCGTACAACTAATTTATCCAGGTTGAAACAACATTCATCTGAAAAAAGCCTGTTAAAACTGGCAGATTCTTCCAAATCTTTATCCAGAAGAAGTCTAAATTAGGAAAATTGCCATCCTATGTGAAATCTTTCCGGTGATAGCAACTGAGCTAACAGAAAAGATTGTCAGATCAGACTTACATGAGTTAGAGATCTCACCCAGTCTCAAGCTTAACTAATAATTTCAGGGATACACAGGGGCTGCGACATTCCAGTGTCTTCTCAGGTACTTTCTTTCCACGTCTCACACACAGTCTCTAGCTTAGAATAAAATATGGATCCCCAAGTGAGGTTTTCTGGGAGTGGTCTCACACATCCAGGGAGTGTTTCATTTATGAAGTCTCTCCATGTTGTGTGTGAGCTTACCTGACATTTTACAGGGAGCCGTACTTGATAATTCTGTAGATTCCAGGCTTATGTACTACAAGCAGTCCTTAACCAGGGAGGTCCTGCTAGAAGAATTTCATAAATAAGGACCTTCTTAGCAAATATCATTGGTCTATGTGACAGGACATCTAGTTACCCGCATACTTACAAGGAGATTGGACCAGGTAAACTGCTTTTCCCCAGGAGTGTCCTTGCCCTACTTCCCACCCTCCTCACTCCCCGCCGAGGAACTGAACGGAGGGCAGATCAGCTGATATAGCAACTTCCTCCCCAGTAACTTAAAAGGATAATGCCCAGGCAAGCTTACTTATTATCAAAATTTAACATAGCTAAAGGACAATCTGTATGATAAATCACGGGAGATTATGCATATATCATTTAATGAAGGAGTATTGATTATTTCACGATCAGCCCTTCTTTATTTTTATCCTTGAAATGATATTTTTCAGAATTTAGATAGATCATTTTACCATTAAACTTATTCTAACCATTAATATTGTAGGACCTTAATATGACCACACATTGAGCTAGGAAAAATGCACTGGAAGGAATAAAAAGATTAAGTTGGGGATTCTGTTTGACTCTACTGAAAATATTATGTTCTTCAAAATTCTTAACTCTCAGTTCGCATTTTCTTTTTGGGAGAGATTTTCTCTCGATTCATATCAACATGGGTGGTCTGACACCAGCATTAATTTCCACAACTGGGCAATCCGACTATAACCCTTGGGTTGATAAAGATTTATAGGATAGGAAGACGTAAGTATAGAAAAATTAGCAAAACAACAATGCTTCAAATGAAGATATATGCAGTCCCTTATTAACCTACTTTAAAGTCTTTCATAAACTGCATATCCTTGCTAACAGATTCCACCGTGAAGCTTTTGGCTTAGCCATCATGACCAATTATGTAGATTTGGAAAATTCTTGCCTATAGTCTTGCTTCTGCAGGAGGAGTCAGAGAAACACAATGAAAGATGAGTTATTTAATTCAGCTTTGCAGTCCTGTTTGATCCCTGTGTCTGAATGACTCCCCTCTATGTCATCCAACAACTCTGTCTACTTTTAAACATCTCAGTAATCCCCTGAGGCTGGAAATGGCCCCAGGAAATAGTCTATTGCTATTTCTTGCCTAAACGAAAGCCCCCAATCCAGACTTAACTATTACGATTATTGCCGTAAGTGCTTATCCTGACAATATACTCAAAGGGTGACAACCACTGTTTAACAGCTGGCTATCTGGGGAAAACAGTCCTAATCAATAGCATTTGCCAATTTCTATGGTATAATTTCTTCCACCATAGCCAATTTCAAGCTAAAACACCATCTCACAAAATTCCTGAAAATTTACCGGTCCACTTTTGTGAGTCAGTGTGAAGTAACTCCAACACACAGCTATAAAAAGTAACCAATATTAAAAATGGGAAGCCATCAGCCCTCTCCCCCCAATTATGAATATATTAGTTTGCTTGATCTCTTTAAGACTTTATACCAGCATTATCCTCTAAAAATTTAACCCTCTGTTTCTTTCATTAACATTTTCTATGAGAAATAAACATTTTTATTAGAAATATTTCTCTAGTGAACACTGATATCCTCCATTTAATTTGAGAAAATAGTGTAAGACTTTTCACATTTCTCTGCTTTCCAGTCAGGCTTTGGTTCCACAGATAGGAACTGCCTGTGAGTCAAAATACACAATATCTCTATAGATACCTGTCAGAGCTTTTTCAAAGTCCTCCTCTATGATTTTCCATTTCCAAATGTCTAAAATAGGTCTAAATTTTATTTATAGTGACTAGATGAATTGGCTGTATGTCCACTAGTCCTTCCAGATAAGAAGAGGAGCATATCAGTAACTTTGTTTTATTGCTATCAACTAGCAACAACCTTAAGCTGAACTTATTGCCTAAATTTTGTCAGAAATAGCAATTTAGAAATAATTTTGCAAAAGCTAAATTGTATTTGCAAACATTCACCCGTGTTAAATAAATAATAATAAATAATCCCATCTAGTACGGAAGTCATTCAGCTAGAGAGATAGTTTTTCAATTTTATATATTTCCAGCAAATATATCAGGATGCAGTCCATTCAATGTCACATGCTGCTAATTTATGGTTAAGGTTGTGTTTAATGTGTACCTTTGAAATTGTTTAAACTGGATCCACCTTCTTTTCCGCACTTCTGGGTCAACCCTCTGGGGAATTAACCAAATATAATCTGAGTCCTAGAATAGATCGTCACTTTTCTGAGAAAAAATTCGGTCTTTTCTTGCAAGTGCTGCTGTATGGCCTGTCCCCCGTGCTCGAATGGCATCTTTACCAACCGTGGATTTGGAATCAATAGTACACAGATCTGTCTTTAATCAACAGTACAGAATATTGTCACACAAGCTCGCTTCAGAGGTTTCAATCATGAGCTAGCTGCAATCCAAAACTTACATATAATTACTGCAAATTAGTCTACATTTGAAGATGTTGGATCTAACCAAATAACTTATTGCTTAACTTTTGAGCAGGATATGGCAGAACTGGAAAAACTTGATGGTATCTCTTCTCTCAGAGAGCTTACAGTTTATGGCAATCCGGTGAGTACGTTCCTTTTCTAATGTATTAGTTAATAAATTATAGTTGTATATAATTTATTTTTTATAATGTGCGAAAGGATTTGATTTGATTCGTTCCCATGTGTATACACAGTCGTCCAAGCACGGTTTATTGACTAGTGTCTTCTTCTGACTGATCACAATATGAACTGCCATTGTCATATATACGAGGGTCCTTTTCAGGCTCCTACAGTGTCCTCATTGACCCATTTGTGTAGCCCTGTACCAGTATTACACTGTGTTAATTACTAAAGTTTTATATTAAGTCTTGATGTCTGCTAGAGTAAGCACCTCTAATTTTCCTTCTTTTCCACTTTCTCCTCTTTATCTTTCTCCACTATCTTGGCTATTCTGGGCCCTTGACACTTCCTATGAGTTCTGGGAAACAGCTTCTCAAGCTACGTGAGACTCTTGTTGATATTTTAACTGGAATTGCATTGAATTTACAAATTAATTTTGGGAGAAATTTGCCTCCTTTTCTGTTGGAGCCTTTGAAGGGATCAAATGAGTAGCTCCCTTATTCACATAACATCTGAACAAATTGAGAAATATGACCATTGCAGATGGAAAGGTAACAATATTTTGCTTAGCTTAGTGAGAAAGCCAAGTGGGCCTCCTGACAGATCCCAGAAATAGGCAGTCATGATCACCTAGAAACAGGAAATGCTTGACTGAGGCCTTTCCACCTGGGAGGAGAGCTTCTCCTGGAGGAGCAGGGTGCCTTCTCCCAGCAATAAGCCCTTCCCAGGAGGAAAGACAGGAGCTAAACATGCCCAGATCTGCAAGTTCCGTCAGTCTGCTTCCCTGCCGGAGAAGGAGGGACGGGGCTGAAAGAGCCCAGTAGTGCCACAGCACGGGACGTCCCGCCAAGGAGGAAATAACAAGCAGCAGTCTCCCCTAATATTTACAGTATTCAGCCTTCTCATTCTTAAACACAAATATCCCTACATTTATTTTCAGTCCTTCAATAAAGATTTAAAATTTTCTTCCAATGCTTTTAATCATCTTTGGTTATATTTATTCGGTTGCTTTAATACCTATTATTTATTTATTTATTTATTTATTTTGAGGAAGATTAGCCCTGAGCTAACTACTGCCAGTCCTCCTCTTTTTGCTGAGGAAGACTGGCCCTGAGCTAACATCCGTGCTCATCTTCCTCTACTTTATATGTGGGACGGCTACCACAGCATGGCTTGACAAGCAGTGCCATGTCCACACCCAGGATCCAAACCAGTGAACCCCAGGCCACTGAGAAGCAGAACGTGCGAACTTAACCGCTGCGCCACTGTGCTGGCCCCTTTAATACCTATTTTAAACAGCATCTTTTTACATTCTTCTAATTGTTTGCTGCTGGAATACAGAAATTCTGATTTTTGCATATTACTCTTCATCTAGGAGGCTTGCTGAAGTAAAAAACAAAAAACAAAAAACATTGCTTTAGCAGCATTCTAAAAGTTTTGATATGTGGTGTTTTTCCTGTTTTTTTTTGAGGGAGATTAGCCCTGAGCTAACTGCTGCCAATCCTTCTCTTTTTGCTGAGGAAGACTGGCCCTGAGCTAACATCCGTGCTCATCTTCCTCTACTTTATATGTAGGATGCCTACCACAGTATGGTGTGCCAAGTAGTGCCATGTCTGCACCCGGGATCTGAACCGGGAAACCCCAGGCTGCCGAAGTGGAACGTGCAAACTTAACCGCTGCGCCACCAGGCTGGCCCCTGTTCTTTATTTCTTAAAATCTACTTTCCAAAAGATGTCTTCTTTAACCCATGAATTATTGAGGTGTCTGTGTGTGTTCATTTCAAACCTATGAGGCATTTCTAGTTATCTCTTTGTCATTTATTTCTAATGTTATTATTATAGTCAGAGGAGACAGTCTATTTATATAGTCTTCGGTATTTATGAAACTTGCTTTGTGGCCTAGAATGTTCTGATTTTTTTTACTCAATTATATGTCTTGGGGATGTCTCTCCATTAATGTATATGTATCTACTACATTTTTTAAAAATAGATTGTTGGGGCCGGCCTGGTGGCACAGTGGTTGAGTGCAGGCGTCCTACATATAAAAAAGTAGAGGAAGATGGGCATGGATGTTAGCTCTGGGCCAGTCTTCCTCAGCAAAAAGAGGAGGATTGGCAGCAGTTAGCTCAGGGCTAATCTTCCTCAAAAAAAAAAATAATAGATTGTTTATTCATCCCCTTTTCATGATAGTTTCTTTCTTTCTTTTCTTCTTTTTATCATTATTATTTTTTTTTTTTGCTATTACAAACAGTGTTGCATACTTTCTCTGTGTTGTCAGTCCCTAAGATCACCCCACATTCAGAGATTTGCTAGAGGGACTTATGAGACTTAGCAGATAGTTTATAAGTGCACTAATAAGATTTATTACAGTGACATAATGAGGACACACAGCCAGGTGATGAGGGACGCCTGGCAGAGTCTGGCAGGAATCCAGGTACAGGCTTCTTTATACTCTTTTTCTCCCTTGAGGGCTCACACAGTGCACACTCCTCACCCAGCAACAAAAATGCAACAACATGTGTGTTATGTTTCTGTCCAGGGAATCCCATTAGACTTAGCATTCAAGAATTTTGTTGGGGACTGGTCACGTAGATACCCTATGCCTATCATGTACCAAAATTCCAGACTCCCAGAAGGAAAGCAGGTTGAGCATAAATCATATTGTTTGTGTGAGTAGTCTAGGCACAGTGAACTACCCTTATCAGTTAAAGAATGGTGGGAACCCTCCCAAAATCCAAGTACCAAACGCTAGTTAAGATCCATCCTTGCCAGCAGACACTTCTAAAGATGACAGCCTCAGACCTACTATGTTAACTGTCTACACACCTTCTTACACACGTGCAAAAAATTTTTTTAACAGGCTTAATTCACTTTATTTTTCTTGTATAAAACTATGTGGTAGCCACAGCTGGAGCCTGGGTCCTCTGCATGGAGACTCTGGTGTGGTTCTTTACAAGATGGTCAGTGAACTCCTGATAGGGAGACTTGGTGAACACGGTCTCTTTCCAGAGGTCTGGGGTGAGATAGCTGTAGGTCTTAGAGATGGCATCAAAGGTGGCCTTGGCAAAGTTGCCAAGGGTGGCAGTGCAGCCCCTGGCCGAGGTGTAGCAGTCGTCAATACCAGCCATCATCAAGAGCTTCTTGGGCACAGGGGCTGACATAATGCCAGCGCCCCTGGGGGCAGGGATGAGGCGCACCAGCACAGAGCCACAGCGACCTGTCACCTTGCAAGGAACAGTATGGGGCTTGCTGATCTTGTTCCACCAGTAGCCTCGTCGCACCGGGACAATGGAGAGCTTGGCAAGGACGATGGCCTCACAGATGGCAGTGGCTACCTCCTTGGAGCACTTAACACCCAGATCGACATGTCCATTATAATCCTCGATGGCAACAAATGCCTTGAACCTGGTCCGCTGGCCAGCACGGGTCTGCTTTTGCACCGGCATAATCTTCAAAACCTCATCCTTAAGAGATGCCCCCAGGAAAAAGTCAATGATCTCAGACTCCTTGATGGGCAGGGAGAAAAGGTAGATTTCCTCCAGGGACTTGCTCTTCATGTCTTTGACCAGGCGACCCAGCTTGGTGACGGGGATCCACTCCCTGTTCTTGGTCCCGGCCCCGACCACGGCCGCGACCCCCGCCCCGGACGCCACTGCCGAAGCTTCCGCGGAAGCCTCCACGGCTTCCCAGGCCAGGGCCCCCTGGGCCCTCCAGACCCTGCCGCAGGACCGGCGTCATCCGCCATTTGGTGTTTTCTCGAAGAAGAAGCACGTGCAAAATTTTTTAGAGTAGGTTGACACTATGAAGTGATGGATAATACACTTCAGTAGATGTGTATTGAATTAAATTGGATAGTGCGTATGGGAAAGTATCGCATAAGTTTCAAGCTAATTACTTAGAAGTGAAATTTATGTTATAATCCTACTCATCAGTCGGGATTGCCTGTAGTAATGAACGATATTATATATTCTAAAAAGAGACTAAACCTTCAAATGGTAGCCTTGGTTAAAAAAAAGTTATCTTCATTTAGGGAATTGAGAAATCTTTCAGAAAGGGAGCTCATATTTGTATCATCTAATATTATAAATTAGATATTATCTATCTTTGCTGCCTATGCTAAGTTTTCTTCTCTGTAAAGGTTAATCTTTGAAATAGGTTTTTAAATGGAATAAATTATTTTTAACTTTATTTAGATTTGTAGAAAAATGCTACATCGCCACGTGCTCATATTTCGACTGCCTAACTTACAGATGTTAGATGGAATTCCTGTGAATTCAGATGACAGGGCAAAAGCTGAATTTCACTTCTCTGAACTACAAGCAAAGAAAAATTCGGTAATAATTGTATTATTTACACTTTTCCTGTGAAAATATATAAATTATTAGTAAATAAACATGTTGTATTGTGGCATTTTTACTTAAATGTTTAAACCTGAGCTATGATGTTTTTATAGATTATTTTAGTATCTATTTAGTGATTACTGTCAAAGGCAGCTTGTTCTGGTGAATAGAGTGCACACACACAAAAGCAAGGGAAGCCTCTTTTTCTAATAACGTACTTTGACATAAAGCAAATTATTTAAAGTCTGTGTGCTTCTTGCTCAATATGTCAGACAGTGCTAGAAGGTAAGAAACTATAACGTATCACTTTTATAAACAGAAACTAACAATAAAACTCTTTCCATTTAGCAATGGGAGGGGAAGGGAGGAATTCTCACCTCAACTCTGTGGACTGTGTAATTCATCTAGCAAGAAAGAGATATGCTTCTTTTCTTGTATACTGGCAGAATAATGGGGCCTTTTGCCCATGAACCCTAAAAAGGTACCTCACCATGGTGGGAAAGAGAGAGAGCAAAGCCACAAAAGTATATCATTAGGAAATTCTGTCATTGACCACCCAGATTCTTTATGACCATTCTACAAAAACTAAATTTAACCTAGAAAAGCTGTGTTTTTTGTACAAAGACGTAACATGATTAGAGCTGTGCCCTTGCAAGGTTTGAGGAGAAAGAGGCTGGCAGCAGGGAAACCAGTTAAGAGGCTTTAGAATAATCCAGGAGAGAGATGAAGTCTAATGGGATTCCCGGACTAGGGTGGGGCGTACTAGGATGAGCCTCTGACATAAGTGAAAGCCAGGGAGCAAAGACATTCGTCAATGACAAAGATTTCTTTTAAAAGTTATATCGAAGGGGAAAGAGATAAGTCTACCGAAGATGCTTCAAAGAACTCACCAGTTCCCCGACCCTCCACTCTCTCTGTAAAACGAACTCCCTGATTCCCAGGGCACAATGAGCGTTCGCTATGAGGCGGCTCCCCTCTCGTCCCCTCCACCCTCAACAGTAGATTCACATATTTGTCAAGAGTTGGCTGTTTTTTTCCAAAACTTATGTCAGTTCTTGTACTTTAAATAAACAGATATACTGTAAGTGCAAATTTTTAAATTAGTATTTCTATGTTTCTGTGAAAACCAATGGGATACTTTGGAAAGTCTGGATAAAGACCAGTCTCACACACAAACACACACACACATACTCACACATAATGTCAAATTAATTGAGAGAAAGAAACTTGTAAAATATGGGAGAAAACTGTGAAAATTCAGACAAAATATATAGGAAAATTATTTTTAAAAATCAAGACATATTCTGTGTTCAATTTTTCTCCACATGTCTGTAAATTCTTGCTATGTTAAAAAAATCAAAACTGGAAATTGTAGGCAAAACCTTAGGGGTAGATTTATCTAAGAACAATCAGATAAAATACCAATCAAGGGACTCTTGCTTCCAGAAAAGGCCTTGGCCCTCCATCAAAAGATTGGTGTGTGCGTGTACTATGTTTTGAATTTTTTAAAAAGATAAATATGAATTCTACATATAATTCTTAATTATTCCCTGACTTTTTTATTAACTTTGACTTTTTCCGATTAACCGAGGGGCTTCTATTACAGTAGCTGCAGACACCTGCAAGACTGAAAGTTGTACAGTGTTAAAGATTATCAGATTAGGCAAAGGAAATGGGTTCATTTGTGGGTTTTATCTGCGAAAATTTTTCTAAAAACTTTTTTTTCTTTAAGATTGGCACCTGAGCTAACAACTGTGGCCAATCTTTTTTTTTTTTTTGTCTGCTTTATCTCCCCAAATCTCCCCGGTACATAGTTGTATATCTTAGTTGCAGGTCCTTCTAGTTGTGGCATGTGGGATGCCGCCTCGGCATGGCCTGATGAGCGGTACCATGTCCACTCCCAGGATCCGAACCAGCGAAACCCTGGGCCGCCGCAGTGGAGCTGGAGAACTTAACCACTCAGCCACGGGGCCGGCCCTAAAAACTTTTGAAAGAGAACAAATAATCCAGTAAAATGTAGTTCAGTGATTTAACCCTCCTTTCCCTTTCTCTATTTTATATTCCTGGAGCAAGTCACTTCTTGCTTTCAGAAGTGGAAAACTCAAGGAAACTTTAGTTTCCTAGCGCTGCTGTAACAAATGTCCTCAAATTTAGTGGCTTGAAACAATACGAATTTATTCTCTCGCAATTCTGGAAGTCAGAAGTCGGAAAATCAGTCTTAGAGGACTAAAATCAAAAGCATTGGCAGGGCTGCGTTCCTTCCGCAAGCTCTAAGAGACAATTCATTCTCTGCCTTTTCAAACTTCTGGAAGCTGTCCGCATCCCTTGGCTCATGGCCCTTTTCCAGCAATGGCAGCACTCTGACCTCTGCTTCCATCAGCACATCTTTTCTGACCCTGACCTCCTGCCTCCCTCCTATAAGGACCCTTGCGATTGTACTGGGCCCATGTAGATAATCCAGGATAATCCCCCCGTCCCAAAAGCCTTAGTTTAATTATGCCTGCACTCCCTTTTGCAGTGTAGAGTAATGTACTCACAGGTTTTGGAGGTTAGGATATAGACATCTTTTTGAGGGGGGCATTATTCTACCTACCACACCACATATATGAGGGCACCAGTGAGAGACCTATAAAATTGTCACATTAAAATTTATAAATTCTATTTTAAGGTAACATTGGCTAAATTTGGAAAATTACATATAAATTACACATAAATTCACTAAATTACATGTAAAGAAATCACTTAGAACAACTTTAAAGATCCCAATTTCCATATATATTTTGAATTGGTCTAATATACCAGAAAAAGTGCATAAACTCAATTTTAGTCAGTGATGAGTATTTCACTAAAGGGTTTGCTTGTTGGCTATTGCTTGCTTTTTCTCATAGGGTGAACTCAGACTTTTCCCATTACTATACTGTGATGTTGTCTTGAGTGATTCTAGGTACCTATTCTTACCATTCAAATCAGTGCCATATATAATCATTTAATTATCTTCCACTTATTCTATATGTAAATATTTTATTTAAAAAATGTTTCTGTGGGCCAGCCTGGTAGCCTAGTAGCTAAGTTCAGTGCACTCCACTTCAGCAGCCCGGGTTCAGCTCCCAGGTGCGGACCTTTACTGCTCTCTTAGCAGCCATGCTGTGCTGGCAGCCCATGTACAAAAAATAGAGGAAGATTGGTACAGATGTTAGGTCCGGGTGAATCTTCCTCAGGAAAAAAAAAAAAACAGTTTTTGATTAATCTATACATGGTTAGTTAAATAAAGGGGGTATTTGAAGTCTTTATTTTAGAGAGATTTATTTTAAGATTCAATAGTAATTTTTATTTTCATGGCTTGAACAAAATTGAGTCACTATTTCTTTTAGCTGTTCAGGAGACACAAGAACAGAATACTTTTCAAGTTTATCAGTTCAGTCTAATATATTTTACTTTGTTTTATTTGCTGCTGTTCTTTCTTTTTTAAAAGCAGATAAAGAAGGAATAAATGAAATCTAAAGTTCACCTTTAAACCAGAGTTTAAGTATTTTGGCACTTTGGTTTCAGAACAAAAATTGACAACATTCTAGATTAGAGACAGGAAGAAACTCCCACAAAGGAATTAGTTAGGGAATTTGACACTGGCTGGCCTTAGTAAAAGGCCCTTAATGCTCATTACGAAGCTGCACTCTTGGTAACACTTACTAAAGAATGAAGGAAATTGGTAATTTTAAACAAATGGCAAAAGCCTATATCTCTGCGTGAGTTGAATCACATCTTCAGAATTCACATTTTTAAAAGTACAAACAAGGTCAGTCTTAGTGAAGACAGAGCAGGCATAAATTTCTAGAGAAACCAAGTCTCCAGGCTGAAATACTTCTCTCCTCCATTTGCTGATTCCTGAAATTCTTTCGAAAGTCTCTTAATCCTCACCTAACTTAAAATGTCAACACTATTTAGAGAGTTAGCACGTTCATTAAAAATGATTTTCTAAGATGCTTTTCTTAGTCCCCGTTTTATTTACTTGTTCATTCTCGAAAAACTAGTTAACTGCAAGGTATCTATGGAGAAGTATGAGGGCCACAAAGATATAGAAGATATAACTCTTACTGTCCAGAAATTCCTGTCCAGAAAAAGAGAAGAAACAGTACAAGGAAGAAAAGCCTTAATTCTCCTTTTCTTAATTCTCCCCCTGCCTTGTTGAGACTCTCCGGAAAGAGGGAGGCGCCGCCGCACTGTATCCTTTTGATGCGCCCCGATGCCACCGCGCAGTCTGAAAACACAGACCGCGAGCTTCTGAGGGAGGTGAAGGGCTCAAAAGTCTGTCGTTTCACAGTTTTTGCCTCATACCAACTCTGAGTTTAGGCAAGCATATAACTCCTGACCTAAAAAATTGTAAGTTATCAAGTGGGGCTTGTGGTAAGGACTAAACCTATTGATCTGAGTTTTGGAAGTGAGGTGTTCTTAACTGTTTTATTTTATTACGTAGTTTATTCCTGTTACCAACCCTCCTGTGGATGGTGGATCATTTGGCCAAGTGAAAGCTCCTCCAATAAAGATAACAAATGTAATTCTTCCTGGTGGATTTAGCCATTACTTGCGATCTGACTTCACTTTTACTCCTGAAATTGAAGGTATTTTGACAAAGAGTTTCAAAGTGAATGTAAAAACATTAAATTTAAAACAAAAATCTTGGGGCCAGCCCGGTGGCTCAACAGTTAAGTGTGCACGTGCCACTTCGGTGGCCCGGGGTTCACTGGTTTGGATCCCAGGTGCGGACATGGCACCGCATGAGCCATGCTGTGGCAGGAGTCCCACATATAAAGTAGAGGAAGATGGGCACGGATGTTAGCTCAGGGCCAGTCTTCCTCAGCAAAAAGAGGAGGATTGGCAGTAGTTAGGTCAGGGCTAATCTTCCTCAAAAAAAAAATTAATAAATAAATTTTGAAAATAAAACAAAAATCTTACTTTGATTTCTAATACTACTTAAAATTGCATGTCTTTTTTTTCTGTTTTTTTTTGTGTGAGGAAGGTTGGCCCTGAGCTAACATCTGTGCCAGTCTTCCTCTATTTTATGTGGGATGCTGCCACAGCATGGCTTGACAAGAGGTGCTAGGTCTGCATCTGGGATCCAAATCCCAAACCCCAGGCTGCCAAAGTGGAGTACACGAACTCAACCACTACACCACCAGGCCAGCCTCTAAAATTGCGTTTTAAATTTACATTTCCTAAAATTGCTTGTTTGTTCAAGTTTCACGTGGCTGTTCTGATTTCAAAGAGTCCGCAGTATTTTTTGGTTCTGCTCAATTACTGGTATGTTGTAACGAAGCATTTGCTCACCATTTGAACTTTGTGATACTTGCGCAATGATTTCCTGACTTATTCTCAAAGCTTTTATTTCATTTTGTGTATTTCATAGCAAATGACTACTAAGACCAGTTCGTTAGTCCATCCTGCTAAAAGTAGAAATCAGAGGTTTAAAGATAGTTGATAACAGACTCTTGAGATACGAGTGGTATCTTATAAAGAGAAGATCAGACCTTATCCTTGAAACTACGAGTAAAATATTCATGAAGCTGACAGTAGGAAAGAGTTTCAAGAGGTAGAGCTCTCGAGGAGTGAGTATATGAAAAGGACAGTGCATAAAAATGGTTCATTCTGTTATATGCATTCTGATTCAGGCTTAGATCAAGTCTCTTCCCTAATTCCAGATCTTCCCGGGCTCTCAACTTGGTGAAACTGGGGGTAGCTACTCCTTCTCTGAGGGCTTACCTCTTCCATTCGTTTTAATATCCCACTTTGCCTCAGACCGTTGTCAGACAATAAAACTGAATGTCACCATAATTGTAAAATGATCTAAGAGCCCACTAAGAATAGTAGATTGCTCTATGTGATTATTCTTAAAGGAAACTCTGTTAAAAGAAACCCAACATAATTTACTCTGTTGTTATTTTTTAACTGATTTTTCATACTTCTACATACTTCTGACTTCAGGATTTTAATGATAGTAGAATGTGCATTTTTTGTCCAGTAGATACAGCTATCAGTAAAATAGGACAGGCCACGTTGTTATTAGTCTCCTTAATAGTACTATGTCATCTTTAGGAATGTCAACCATAGTTTTTTGTTTGTTTTTTTTTTTTGACGTTGGTTAAACCCTGGATTCATCTCTATAACTTCCTTCTCAGATATCTTTCTTCAAGATTCATAGTGTGACTATTTTTGAGGATTTTCTGGAAAAGTCCTGTAATTTCTTCCCTAAATTCTGGCTGTGTTGCTCCAATTTTTATTTTGAGAAGTATGGTCGCTTTATGTGTACATTTAGTATAGCACACAGCTCTGGATATCTATATTTTTTAAAATTACCTAGAAAGGATCAAATCGATTCACTAGCTCAGAGAAATTTAAGTGGTATTAAGTGCTAGAAATATATTCCAATTCTATATTTTTATTTAAAATTTTTGATTTATGTTATGAAATATGTATAATATAAATTCAGCTGAGGAACAACCAAACTTTATTACTTGCCTTATTTTTTTACTTAATGCTTCTCATTGTTTCATAATTCCTAATTTCAGACAAAAAAAACAAGAATGCAGGGATTCTGACAAATAATCCTGGGAGCATCCATGCAGAAATAGCTTTTCGGCAGCTCAGAGGGATAAATCTCTCTCCATCTCTTTTATCACGTCAGAATGTGGCATCTGCAGCTTCACAAATGTATCAGAGCAACCAAGACGAGGGAAGGTAAAGCTGTTCTGTGTTTTAATAACATTTCTCATCAATAAAGAAAAACCTCCCCAAATTTGCTAGTCATGTATAAAAGTAGGAAATATTGTTATATACTATTATATATTTACTGTGAGAGCGGGACAAACTATCAGCATAAGGCTTCTTCTCCCACATTCACCAAACCTTTCCCAAAGTCCAGTACATTTACACCATAATTTAAAAAGGCTTAGAAATAAGGCTCTCAAGGTAGAACAGTGCTCACCTAGTACTTATGTGAGGGAACACTGAAATAATTACCTGAGAACTACTTTTAAATGTATTCTCTCCCAAGTCACTTCTACTCACTGAATATACAAAGCAGTTCACTTATATTTTGAACAGCAGGTAAATTCAACTCTCTGAAATCACAAAGGCCGAGAATTTGGTAAATTCTTCAAACCTCTCCTTCTAGTTCCCACTTGCCCTTCCTCCAGTCTGGTGCTAGTGGCCAGCTCAATGCCTAAGAAGCTGCTACTTCTCATTGAGAATCCACTCTGCTGCTCAACACCTGTGCACCTAGATTGCCCATTATTACTTGTGCCCAGCTCTTCGTAGCCAAGCTCCAGCTCGTCTATTACAATGACCTGCTCAGCAGCAGATCCAGCTTAGGCCTGGCTCTTGCCCTGCTGATTTCCCTGCTATCATCAGTTGTGTCCCACTGAGTCCTCAGGATGACCCAACCAGATAGTCAAAAATAGGATCATTTTCTCTTTTGTATTGTTTTTTTGAAATTGTACACATGTAAAATACAGAAAGTATTTACTGCAGAATTACCTTAAGTTAGATGATCCATTAAGAAATTTAATCACCATTATTTGACTCATAAATATTTTATTTCTGACAGAATTCCTGGCAGCCACTTTCCAAGATCAAATCGAATGTAACTGCCTAAAGAGAAATGAACACACACCAAGAAACCTATTTCTGTTTAGTAGTTGTGCAAAAATTAGCAGACAGTGTTGGTGAAAAAAAATAAGATAATCAAGTTACTTATGTTACTAAAGCACTTCAGTTCCACGTGACTATACTCTCCATCACCCTGGTGAATTTTGTTTAAAATCACCTCTCTTAAACTTTCTTTATGGTTATCATAATTATTTGTTTGGATTTCTGTATTAGAAAAATCATAAACTATTATATCATATAACAATTTGAAAAGATACAAGTGACATAAATTTCAAAGAATTAAATATTTAGTTCTGGTATTGGAAGCATTTAGTTGCAAAATCTCCTTATGGCCTGTCACATGAAGATACTTAGAAAAGGTAATTTTCGGAAATAACATACTTTCATTTGTAGATTATCTGTTCGTTTGGCGTTCCCTAAAGCTAAAGCGTACATTTCTTACCAAATACAGCTATTACTAGAGCAAGTTGAGTTTTGCTAGTTGAACTACAGAATAGTGTTCTAGGACGGTACTTTGAAAAAAATACCCTCAAACTAGGTCTCCCCTAAGAATTGTTCAGAGATGCAAGTCATTGGCATCAATAGTGCTTCCTGAAGGGGCTCACCGCGCCTGCAAGCAGTCACTCACGCTCTGAGAACAGAAGAGCACTGTCATACAGAAAACTCACTAATTGTGCCCATAGTGAGATCATTTTGCAGACAGTTTTAGGGTAAAAAGAACACATGTTCAAACTGAAAAGAAAACATGTTCAAATGGGTGGACATATTTAAAATTTGGACCCTTAATAATTATATTTCACTGCAAATAATTTTCCTAAAATATTACATTGTCTGGTACTAGGACATATCACAAATCAGTCAAATATGGTTTTCAATCTGCTTGTTCATTTATTAAACACAATTCTTTAAATTAATGACTAAATTGCCAATCATATTTTGACACAAATGGGCTCTATGATTCATGAAGTATTGTATTTAAATTTTTCAAGTATTGGTTCAACACTGCATGTAGTTTTCATACTATTTTATATATTCCTTACATGAAAATAAATTATTTTTACTAAAATATTTGTATTTTATAATCTATCTGGAAATAGTTTTAAATACATTTTGGAAACTATCTAATTCCAATGTGTATGCAACAATTTGTATCTTTTCTTCTTTAAATGCTGTATATTTGTAATTTAATCATGTAATATTTAAAATTTCAAACCTAATGCACATTGATTTTACACTTCTTAATGTGTGGTTTTTAAACAACTATTACTTTTAGATGGAAATAGTTAAAAAACAACTATGCAGTTCTTAAGATGTCCAGAAGATGTCTTTGTTGCCCTTTAGTTTTGACAACTGCTTTCATTACAGTGTTGTAAGGGTCTGCTCTTCACTATCTATTACTAACTTGGCATCATCTAATTTTTTCTTTTATGATTATGTATCAATCAAATACTGAATATATGTTACTTTGATAATAAAAAGTGTCTTTTTAAATTACAAACTGACTGGGGAAAAATAAATGTAACAGATTTTCACTGGAGAAAAATTTACGAGAATAGAAAATTATAAAGCAGGAGAAACATAACTCATTGTCCAGCATCCACTTAACATTTGGCATATTTTCTTTTAGCCATTTTTCCTATGCCTTTGTAATATATTTGAGATCTATCATTTGATTTTTATGTACACATTGTTAAATTTTGATATCATTTCTATTATAAATTTTTAATTACATCTGAATTTCTTCAGAGTAAATTAATTTGTAATACACAATTTGATAATAAACATGTATTTAGGCCTTACTAGGAAAATAGATACAGACCCAATCTTAATAACATTTTTACATAAATATGTGATAAATAATTTCGTATAAAAGCAATGGGGGGGGGGCTAGTGGTTATGTTCACACACTCCACTTCAGCAGCCCAGGGTTTACAATTTCAGGTCCCAGGCACAGACCTATGTGCTACTCATCAAGCCATGCTGTGGTGACATCCCACGTACAAAATAGAGGAAGACTGGCACAGATGTTAGCTCATGATGTAAACACACTCCCCTGGGACTGCCTAGATAGGTTAAGCTGTTGGTTATGTGCAGTTCATAAAGCAATAGTTCTAAGTTCATTCCTTTCCTGTTCAACAAAACAAATGAAAATGTAACTGAATGTGAGGGATGTTTTTATAGGAGTGACTTTAGATCTGCTCTAAATTATTTTTTAAATAAATCATTTGCAAACTGAAATTTTAAGTTATAGTTGCATGTTATTTGTAACACACATTACAACTGATTGCAACAAAACAGGCAGGTAGTGCTTTCAATTTACAAACCACTAGCCCATGTTTTACATGGAATATCCTAATAACACCCCTAGGAAGTAGATATGACCTGTACTGCCTCCATTTATAGATAATGAAACTGGCTTAAAAGGAAAAGAGTAGATATTACACCAAATCCTAGATTTTTTCAACTCCAAATGCATTGCTTTTTCAATCACTACAAGTGAATTGAGATTTAATTATTACTAATGTGCTATTTAATCAACTATTGTAGAGCCCTAATGTATGCAAAAACTATAAACTATTTGTTCAGTCTCTTCCAGTGTATTTAGCTTAGGGAAAATGTATAATTTCTAGAGTAAAATTAGTTCTTTGTTCCCCGACAATGTCTTGATAGGTTTATTTCACATGCATGCATATGCATGATTATATGACTTATTTTAAATTAAAGGACAATTCCACAAGCAATCTGGAAAGCTAAAATTTAGGGCATTTTAACTACAGATTTGGAGCCCACAGTGCTGAACTGAGTATAGATGATGTCAAAGTGACCTTCTGACTTCTATATATGAAGATTGACTATAATTACCGAATTATTCAATAAGAATTGTATTATTGACTTCTGTTTTTATATTTCTGGATTTCTCTGACTGTTTACACAAAATCAACTATGTTTGTGAACATATTTTTGCCTAGAATATTCAGTGTGCACTGTGCGTGTGTATTTTCATTCATGACTAGTTTTAAAATAAGCCTTATTTTTAAGTAACGTGTTGCTTCCCTATTTATTCATAAGCTAGCATAAATTATGAGAAGTGTTTAATGTTTTAAAATATTAGATCTTACTGTCAATCATGCTGTAGGCTCTTAGCTTCAGTTAAATGTTACTTACATAAAAAGAAGTAAATGATTTATGGTTGTATAAGAGTAGAGGCAAGCACTTATGGCCAAATTCGTTGATTATTCAGTGAATCTAATCAAATCAGTTTTTTTATGGGCTAGAAACTGGCTGGGTTTTTTTATTCTTCTGCTATAAAACTTAGAGCTTCTGGACAACCTACAAGTGCTTAACTACTTTTCTTGTTCATCTCTCTGCACTTTCCCCCATTAATGAAATATTTTTAAAGAAAAACCTGTACCAAATTGCAATTTTAGTTTGTAGTTACCTTTCAGAATTAGGTCAGCAAGAAGTAGACAGTTATTTTATTAGTAATATTTTATTTCTACAAGTGTTTATCTTATAAAAATATGAATTATAATATTTTATTATTACTCTTTTTCTCTCATTTGTGAATAAAATTGTTTGGTAAACTACTGAAAAGACATTTCTCAGACCCAATTTGTGCTTTTGTGATCTTGAAATTTTGTTTCAGTGATGATTTTTTTCTTTCTTTCTTTTTTTTTTTTTTGAGGAAGATTAGCCCTGAGCTAACTGCTGCCAATCCTCCTCTTTTTCCTGAGGAAGACTTGCCCTGAGCTAACATCCGTGCCCATCTTCCTCCACTTTATATGTGGGACGACTACCACAGCATGGCATGCCAAGCGGTGCCATGTCCACACCTGGGATCCGAGCCAGCGAACCCCAGGCTGCCAAAGAGGAACGTGCGCACTTAAGCACTGCGTCCCCTGGCCAGCCCCTGATGATTTTTTTCTTAGATTTAAAATAAAATTAATGATTTTATAGCAAAAACATGAAATGCTGTAACCTGAAAATAGAATAGTGTATTCAAAGGAACTTAGTAGTAGCTTTGAAAGTGTTAATTACCTGAAATCAAATTATTTATCTTTTATGTTTTATTTATTAGGCCTTCCTTACCTTACCTATATGCTATTTTAGGTAAATCAAAAAGCCAGTTCATTAACATCATCATTTTCCATGTAAAATACCTGTGATTCTAAAATGCTAATTTTAAAATTAGAATAGATTTTTCCTTATATTGTATCATTAAAAATAAGGAGTATTTTGGGGCCAGCCCCGTGGCACAGCAGTTAAGTTCGCAAGCTCTGCTTCCGCGGCCAGGGGTTGGCCAGTTCACATCCCAGTCGTGGACCTACGCCTGCTTATGAAGCCGTGCTGTGGGAGATGTCCCACATATAAAGTAGAGGAAGATGGGCATAGATGTTAGCTCAGGGCCAGTCTTCCTCAGCAAGAAAGAGGAGGATTGGCAGTGGATGTTAGCTCAGGGCTAACCTTCCTCAAAAAAAAAATAAAATAAAAAAATAAAGAGTATTTTCAAATGCTCTAAATAAAAATCCATCAGGATAACATATTATGGTAACTTTTTAAAATTAATTACATTTTGATCAAATATCAAATTAAAGTAGATGAGAAGTATTTTTCACAAATAGTATTCTACGTTTTCATCAGGTTTTTAACGTTTTTGATTCTAATTAGCTTCCAAATGTTTAAAAATATTTCACACCAGCAGAATTCCACTTTTAAACATTAAAAATAGGAAAAAATGTTAGTGATGTTCTTACTATTTTTGTAAAACATTTATGGTTTATGATTTTGTAAACCATTTATGGTTACGTTAATTTTTATATAACATATCTATATTTTAAACAGAAAAAAAATTAAGATCATGTGCTTTAAAAGCTGTAGATTTTAATCATGGACCTGCATGTTTTACATCTTGCTTATTGTAAAACATTATTTTTTCTAGTAAATGTTTTAGATAATTTTAGTAGTTTGGCTCTGCTG
This sequence comes from Equus asinus, assembly GCF_041296235.1. Taxonomy (NCBI): domain Eukaryota; kingdom Metazoa; phylum Chordata; class Mammalia; order Perissodactyla; family Equidae; genus Equus; species Equus asinus. The sequence continues at coordinate 70,297,991 of NC_091796.1, forward strand.
TTAGTCCCATCTTTAATTAGAACATAATGCCCCCCCATGTTCTCCTCCTCCAAATGTTTTACAAGTATGTTTCTCAAAGAACAACCAAGAAAAACTAATCTGTAAATATATATCAATAACATTTTTAAGTTTCCAATTATTTCTTATTCCTTCCTATAAATTTCGCTGAAAACAGGTATTTACAAACACTGGTAGCCTGCTTTCTTGTGGCCTTTCATTTTTTTATGAAGTACTTTAAAAGAGTTCAATCAGCCTTAATTGTGCATTTTTAGTTAAGGAAATAGAATGGAGAGAAGTCAATCTGAGCTCCCAGACGAACAAGTGTCTCAGAAAAAATAGGCATAAATGGATTTAGAAAACAGAGAGTACGAGTAAAATGCAGTAGGCAGAGCACTCAGGGAAGCCAGACAGAATAGAAAGAGTAGAATACTGCAGAGCTTTTTAAGCTACATACAGTTGAACAATGGACTTGACCCAGCCGTCTATGTTAAACTGTTAAAAGATAGGTGAAAAGCAAGCTGGAATTCTATAGAGTGTTGAGGAAGAGTAGAATGAAGAGCTTTGAATCTAAAGAGAATAAATGCAGTCATTCAAGAGGATGGAAATGAAGTCAAAATTGGCATATTTCACTGGTTAATTTACCTTGTGAGAGACTGTGTTCAGTTTTAGGTATTAAGCCATTATTAGCTACAAAATAGTCTTTAAATTACAACCATGGGAGTTTGTAGGCAACAACATAGTGTACATCTGTGAATTTTATATATACGTACACACACACATGTACATACAAATAAAAATACAACATGTAAGTCTCATACAATTGTAGCAATTTAATGTTATAGTATAGCAACCAGTACATTATATATGTCAGACTTCTTGTCCTCCAAAAACAAAAAAGGCTAATTTAGAGTTAGCCGGGAAGATGCAAGTGTACAATTACAAAAACGTGAAAAAGAAAACTAATCTACATAACATATGTAACTCACAGAAGAGGGTACTTTGGAATGATTGAATGGCTTAATTTTTTTTAATTGGCTGGAAGTCAATCAGAAGACTTGTTTTCTACATTTTGGGAAAACTTTTATTAAATGTATTGATATACTTTCCTTCTTTAGTAAGTAGAATAAATTAAATAAAATTTTATTTTCCATGATTTATAGTGCCCCAGGGTGATTGTTGCACATGATTTAGAATTTTAGAGAATAGTAGCTGAAGAAAAGTGTGTAGAATGTGTCCTGAATTGAGGATATAGCCTTAGAATTTGCATATGGCCAAGATCCCTAACTTGTGCTTTTGTCTTCTGACTTGCTTTTGTATGTGTTCCTTCAATTACCGAAATAATTTTTCAAGTTAGGTGAAGCTTCTAATATTTTCATCTATAGTGAACTGAAGCATTACTATATTGTTATGCTTTGAATGAAGGTCGGAGTATATTTACAGGAATGGATCTAAAACCTCTATAAATAGAATCTAAATAAAACTAAAGCCCAAACGACTGTTAATGTTAACAGTTTGGGCCATTATTAACTCTCAAAAAGAATAACTATGAGAATGTCAACCACATAATTGTTGTTCTTTAATAGTTCTGTTATTAAATGTTTTAAAGACCTATTTATTCATTTTAAGACTTAGCATTAACTGAATAATACTGACATTATCACGAATTTAAACAATAGCTACAACAGATTTCAGAAACAGTGAAGATTTCCTAGTATCATGGAACTGTTTTAACATAATGCTATGTCCAGATTTTTTTCAATGCATTGTAAGAAAATAAGAGTAGAAATAGCTACTTACAGCATGAGTAACTCAGTCATTTCAATGTTTAGAAGAGAAATCATCCAAAAAAAAGCTATTAAAGGGGCCAGCCCAGTAGTGTAGTGGTTGAGTTCACACGCTCCTCTTCAGCAGCCTGGGGTTTGGATCCCAGACACGAACCTACACGCTGTTCATCAAGCCATGCTGTGGTAGCAACCCACATACAACACAGAGGAAGATTGGGCACAGACGTTAGCTCAGAGCGAATCTTCCTCACGAAAAAAAGATCAGTAAAGAATATAATTATGAGCCTAGATGAGGAAAATCAAATGAAAACAAAGTAGAACATTGGTATCTAGAGCAATTTTATTCATATGGGTTATAAATAAGCTTAAACTCCCTTACTGAATCGTAAATGTTTATTTTACCTTGAGATCAATTAATATTTACATACTGTTTTGTAATTTTATTCATTATGTTTATGAGTCTTTTCATGATGTTTGGGGAGGGAAGGAACAAAAATGATTTTTAAATCAAGTCTACTCACTAATTTAGTTGAAGGTATAATATTGTGTAAAAATATTAAAAACTTGACCAGATATTTTCCAAAGAAGATATACAGATAGCCAATGGGCACATGAACACATGTTCAACATCACTAATTATTAGGGAAATACCAATCAAAACGACAATGAAATATCACCTCAAGCCTGTCAGAATGGCAATTATTAAAAAGACAGGAAATAAGTGTTGGAGAAGATGTGGAGAAAAGGGAACCCTTATACACTGCAGATAGGATATAAACTGGTGCAGCCACTATGGAAAACAGTATGGAGATTCCTCAAAAAATTAAAAATAGAACTACCACATGATTCAGCTGTTCCACTGCTGGGTATTTATCCAAAGAACACAAAACCGCTAATTCGAAAAGATATATGCACCCCTATGTTCATTGCAGCGTTATTCCCAATAGGCAAGACAGAAACAACCTAAGTGCGCAGCAATGGATGAGTGGATAAAGAAGATGTGGTACATATATGCAATAGAATACTACTCAGTCATAAAAAAAGAAAGATGAAATTCTGCTATTTGCAACACCATGGATGCACCTTGAGGGTATTATGCTAAGCAAAGTAAGTCAGATGGAGAAAGTCAAATACCATACGATTTCACTCATTGTTGAAGATAAATAAAACAACAAATAAACATATAGATACAGAGATTCGACTGGTGGTTACCACAGGGGACGAGGGGAGGGAATAGGGCAAAAGGGGTGTCAGGGCACGTGAACAGTGACACATGGCAACTAGACTTTTGCTGGTGAACATGATGTAGTCTATACAGAAGTCAAAATATAGTGATGGACACCTGAAACTTATATGATGTTATAAACCAATGTGACCTCAACAAAAATAAATTTTAAAACATATTAAAAACTTATGGGTTTTTAAAGTTTTAAAAAATTGATACCATTCCTTTGATATAAATCCACTTACTCATTTATATGTGTGACCAAGCTTAGCACAGTTAAATGGCCTATGTATTAAAGAGGTAAGCACATGAATAATATTATAGCAAGAACAGATACACAACTAACAAAAAGAATGGTGTAAATCAAAGAGCTGTCCTCCTACACACCAGATCACTTCTATTCCGTGACATTGTACTTTTACTGCTCTTTTATCTTTATAAAAATGTACACCTCCCAGTCTGGGAGACTGAAAAATCACCTGCAGCCTCTTATCAAATCTTTCATTGAGCACGTCAGTATAACAGAGAAAACAATTATCAGAACCAACCCCCAAGATCTATGAAGTTATTTTCCCCAGGAGTTGCAAACTTAGAAGATTTCAGGGACCTGCCACATAACCTAAATGAAGGAGGCCAGATATAAGAAAAATTAACAGCCAGAAATATAATTAACTGCACTTTTACTGAAATAAAATGTGCTAGTTTCCATTTGCCCTTCCAGATCTACTCACCACCTCTCTCCTTCTGCATGTGACTCTAGAGAATGGCTCATAGATGACATCAACCAGGGTTCTTTGTCTCTCTAGCTGGCAGTTCGCTTTAGCCAATGGGAGCCATTTGGCAGTACATCAAAGAGTGGGAGAAGGGTGAGATCTAGGCTTTAGTAGGAACTGTATTCCTTTACAAGGGCCACGGCTCATCTTGGACTCTCCTAAGGCTCTCTGGATTCTAGCACACTCTCCCTCCTCCTACACCTTTCAGACATAAGGCTATTCCAAGTTCATAACGCTTCACCAACCCTGGTTGGTTTCCTTTAATCCTATCTACGCTTTTGGAATAGTCCCTTCATCCTCAATGGCCCTATTCGACTCTGCCACCTGTTTCCTGCTGAGACCCTAGCACATATAGTACCTAACATGACATAAACATGTATGATATTGGGGATTGTATTAAAAACTCAAAATGGAAAAAAATCAATGAAAAAACTGAAATATCTCATTGTTTTCTTTTATAATTCATTACTCATCTGGTTTGGAATTAGATACCCGACACCTTTGTGTTCTACAGCAAGATGTTAGCATCAGGTTGGAGTTGTAATGTGGAGCATAGAATATAGACGAATTCTGGGAGCCATATTTTTTAATTAGTTTCATAACTAAAGAAAATCTGTTCACAAATGTAAGAAGTTTAATTATGGATAAAATCTTTGTACAATGGTTTTTGCATGTTACTCCTGCAATGTTTGTAGAATTCTAGTATTCCGATGTCACTTTATCTAATTTTAAATTCACTAAATTACATTTAGAACTATTTATTCTCACTGTCAGTACTGAGAAAGACTAACTGGACAATGTCAGTTCATCTTCATAAAGTTCAAAATCATGTAAATGTTGGAATCTAGTCTTTAACTGCATATTGTTAGGCGTATCATACAGGCCATCACTTGCTTTTCTGGAAATTAATTTCGGCATAAGTAAGAGGGTCAGATTACTCCATGTCAAACTTGTAAAGATAAAATTTCTCTAGGATTGAGTAAAGTGAAGCACATGTCTATGTAACTAGAGTGAATGTCTTTCCAGACAAATTTTCAGAGCATTTAGATGTAATATCAGCCCAAAAGGCTGTCCTTAAATCAATCTTCATTAGTGATCTGAGCCAAGAATTTCATGGATGATATGCACAAATCAATTTTTCTAGTTGAAAAAACTTTTCAAAACCGTGCTTGGCTAAGCACCAAACCTATTGTGCAGCAGAGCGATCTATAGAATTGTGCCTCCAGTTCATTAAGCTCCCAGCCCCACTCCACCTCCAACTATAACTGTGGATGTTTTCCCCCCAGTTGTAGGTAATTTGCTGTTTTTGGCTGAGAGCCTAAAAAATTCTTTTCTTTTATCCTTAAAGCTTATTAACTGTAGCTCTTAGTCATGCTGCACAATTTTTCTGTTTCTTTTATTTGCAGCCAGAATTTGAAGTTTATGGTTAGGTCCTTCTCTTTGGTTGTTGATGGTGAATTTTTTTGTTGTTTCTGTTGTTGTAGTTATTGGTTATTTTGTTAGAAATTGAAGGATGATGATTCATTTCCTTATCTTAATCCAGAAGTTTCTACATGAAGATTTCATGTCTTTTCCAAACTTGCAAAAATAATTTGTGTTCTATCCCAGTGTGTAAAATGCTGAGTAAAGCTATATTCATCTAAACAGAACCTAGCATGTTAAAGATTAGTTTTTATCAAGGTTAGTAGAAATAAAATGAGTTTGATTGTAAATTTAAGAAAGTATATACATAGAAACTTTGAGGAAAGTTAGATAAATGGGAAAACTAACGGAAGTCTAGAATGTTTTGCATTTTTTCAATGTACAGAGTGAGAGAGCTAAGGATACTACCAAGGATTAAGGTTTTGGTAAAGGCTAACCTCCTCATGACCACTCTTGGTTGTCCTGGTAATGGAAGCCTCAACATATGAAAGCAATATTATGCTGAAGAAAAAAAAGCAACTCGTGCACTCGAAGTACGTAAGACTTTAAGGTAAAGTAATTCATGGTCTGGCTAGCTCTACCTTGAGCGAAGGTCTGGGGATGTGAGTCTGAGAGTGGTTTGCGCTGTATATAAGGAATCAGATAATGTAATCAAGTGCCTTGTAACCATCGTACCTTATCTGCTGTACATATGGCAATCACAACCTAGAACTGGTTTTGAGTTGATAAAATGAAGGAGCTTATTATGTTCTTATCCAGCATAAGTTAACTGGAGATTTAGAGAATTCTAGCTTCTTGTTGTTTACATAGCTTTCCCCATCCTTTGCTATGGGCCAGGATTTATTCCACGCAAAGAGAAAAGTGGGATCAGAACCAAGAGTCAACAAAGAAGTTCCTTGCTCCCATCAAGAATCATGCTGACCCCACAAATAAATAGAGATAATTGGATCTTATACCTTTTCTCTTCCCTGCTGAAGTAAAAAATACCACAAATAATTTAACATTTGCACACAATTTTTCTTTTAATTTTCACAAAACATCTCAGCTGTATCTTTAACCTACTGATGAAAAGAATTTCCAATCGGGTTTATGTTTATCTTTGTTTCTAATCAGAATACATAATTTTCTCCTGTATTCAATAGACTGTCTGGTATAACCAGAAAGGTATTGAGCCAGCCCTGATGGCCTAGTGGTTAAAGTTCTACGCCCTCCCTGCTTCAGCAGCCTGTGTTCAGTTCCCAGTCACAGAACCACATCACTCATCTGCCAATTGCCGTGTTGTGCCAGCGGCTCACATAGAAGAACTAGAAGGACTTCCAACTAGAATATACAACCATGCGCTAGAGCTTTGGGGAGGAGAATAAAACAAAAAGAGGAAGATTGGCAACAGATGTTAGCTCAGGGCAAATCTTTCCCAGCAAAAAGTAAAAAAGGAAATGTATTTGGTCTTTGTCTCTGGTTCCTGGCACGAAGCTTCTAAAACTCTTGGAATTTCCTGAGTGATAGGAGTGTTTTTTTGTCATTCATAAGGAGCCCCTTTAGAGCACACCTGAGTTTATGCTGATGAGGTGATTTAGAGTGGGACTCCCAGATAGAATCAAGATAGAACCAGTCCTCAGAAAGACCAAGTGATTAGAGGGTTGGGATTTTCAGACTCACCCCTGACCTCTGGGAAGGGGTCGGGGGTGGGGCTGGAGATTAAAGATCTGTAAGTACTCTTGGACAAGGGGAGTTTGATGAGCTTCCCGGTTGGTAAACACATCCACGTGGTGGGAGGGTGGAGCACCCAGTTCTATGGGGACAGAAGCTCCTTCCTGTGCTTGCAACCCTTCGGGACCCTGCTCTATGTACCTCTTCATTTGGCTGTTCATCTATTCGCCCTTTATGATATCTTTCATGATAAACTGTTAAACATAGTAAAGGTTTCTGTATTCTGTGAGCCACTCTAGCAAATAAATTGAACCTGAGGAGGGGGTTGTGGGAACCTCCAATTTATAGCCAGTTGGTCAGAAGCAAAGGTAACAACCTAAACTTGAAGTTGTTTCCTGAAGTGGGGCCAGTCTTGTGAGACTGAGCCCTTAACCTGTGGGATCTGATGCTATCTTCAGATAGTGTCAGAAGTGAGTTTGTAGTACACCCAGTCAGCGTCCACTGAGAATTGGAGAATTGCTTGGTGGTGTGGAAAAAACACATTGGAACATGAAAAGAATACTGATGACTATGGCAAATACCACAGTGATAATTGTTGCAGGTAAGAATCACCCACGGATACAAAAATTAGTAGATGACAGTATAAACAGGATATTTAAATGGTCTCTAAGAATTTCCCCACAAGATACTTTTTAATTACAAATAGAAAAATAGCAACTTTGCAGTGGAAAAACCTGGTAAACACCACTTTAACTTAGTGATCAAAGTTAACTTCACCAATAATATATATCAATATCCTGATATGATGCACTGATAAGTGCACAACATCTGTTCTGTGGTATTCTTGCCAAAAATACATAATATGATCATGAGAAAATAATCAGACAAACCCAAACTAAGGGACATTCTACATATAACTGGGCAATAACTCTTCAAAAGGGTCAAGGGCATTGAATGAGAAAAACTGAGAAACTGTCACAGATTGGAGGAAACTAAAGGAGACATGACAACTAAGTGTAATATGTAGGATTCTGAATTGGATCCCGGACCAGAAAAAGGACATTAGTGGGAAAATAGGTGAAATCTGATAAGGCCTGTAGATTAGTTAACCGTATTTATCACTGTTAATTGCTTGGTTTCAGTCATTGTTCTGTTATATAAAATGTATGTAAAATGTTAACATTAGGGGAAGCTGGATGAAGGAAAATGCATTATTTTCACAAATTTCTGTATGTTCAAAATTATTTCTTTACAAAAAGAATTAAGAATTTGAAATTTAAATTTTTGACAATGTTCCTGATTCAGATTGTCGTTTTACTGATACTTATGTGTAGGAGCAAAACTGTCAGGGAATAAGCCCAAATACCACTGTATTTCACACATTTTTCATGAATTTGGGGATTCAGGAAGAGCTTAGGCATCTTCTGTATTTTATTTTCATATCACAATCTATAAGTAATACAACTTAAAATATGCATTCCTCTTATAGGAACAACTCATTAGGAAGCCATCATATTTTGAAAATAATTGAATTAATAGCAGTTTTTGGTAAGAAAATTTAACCACTTTATTCAAGCAATTGGAGTGAGTATAATTATACAATAAAAACTGTATGATTCCAAAAAAAACCCAAGATTTTTATTCCAAAAATAAGTATTCTAAGTTTTTACTGTACTAATTAATTGACCTAAAAATGTACAAAGTAGTCCTAGAACATAAACTATGTCTTAGCTACAAAGATGAGAGATTAGAGAGGCAAAAGAAATGGAAATTGTGGAGAAGACAGTTACCTCTCAGTGTCTGTTCTGTCATCCTCCTTTAGTGAAAGAACTCTGATTATTAGCTAGGCACAGTGCTTCCCTTGCAGCTAAGTGTGACCATTTGTTTTCGCCAATGACGTATGTAGTAGTGTTGTATGGAAACTTCCTAGAAGTCTCCTTAAAAATGACAGGAAAACAATTTGCCTTCCCTTCACCTTGTGGCTTGGAACAAAGATATGATGGAGGAGCTCCAGCTGGATCAGGAGGAAAAAGACTCTAGGGATGATGGCATAGTAAACTGGGCTGCCCCACTAGTCCACGGAACTGCCATACTGACCCTGGAATACCTAAATCCAGATTTATTTTATATGGCAGAGAAATAAATTTATATCTTGTTAAACCATTGTTGCTCTGATTCCTATTACCCAAAGCTCAATCTTACCCTAACTGATATAGGAACATTCCCAGAAAAGAAATGTGAAGAACTTTTGTATTAAAATTTTAGCAGACAGAAACAACTCAGTGATAAATGAGAAGGAGAGCAAAGAATAAATGTAGAAGATCCTAGGGAAGAATATAAAATGAACGCAGCAACTTGTTCTGAATGAGTCATATTAGAAGGTCACTGTAAGTAGTCTAATGTCAATAAAAAAGAGGGGACATAGAGGAATAAACTCTAGAATTTGGAGCTGTTAAACACATTAAGAAGATGAGAAAAGGAATCTTAAATTCACCAATGATTAGCACCTTACAGAAAATAATTATACTTCAACATAATGTGGCTAAAAATTTGCAGAGGGTACCCATGGTTTTGGTTGCAAGGAAAAGAAAATTATTCTGGTTAAACAGAGAATGAATTTATAGGATATTGAATAGCTCACATAATCAACAGGAAGGCTGGAAAACCAGGCTCACAGAATGAGTAATCATCAAGGGGAGCTAGGTGGTCAGAGTCATAGGTAGTGTCATGACACAGGAACAGCTTACTTAGGGTGCCAACACCTTGCTGCTCCATGAGTGCTACTGGGTCTTGGATGTTCCTGCTGCCATCAGAAAGATCTACCTATTCCTGCTTCATTGCTTCCCATGCTTCCATTGAAGCCCCAGGGAGAAGATGGGCAAACTCCAGCGGCCTGCCAAAACCTTAGTTAGGAGAGTTCTATGAAAGCATCTGTGTTGTTCAAATTCCACAGTGGGAGCTGTGACCTGCCTTCCCATTAAGGCTCCCACAGTGGCAAATTCCACAAAGGAAAGGGATTCAAATGCTGGGCAGCCAAGAAGAGACGAATGTGCAGTACATTAAATGATTTAAAATACTTTAATGGAGTTGAACAGGAACATTGATGCTCTTATCTAGAATTTTTTTAAAAGTTGCTTCACTATAAAGTGGACACTCCCATAGGACACTATGGAAATTGTTCTTTCTGTCTGCCCAGCTAATTTTCCCACCCTCTTTCTTCAGATTATTTTGGGAAACTCCTCGTCAACTTTTCGTGTTAGTGTTGGAGCTGCTGCTGCTAAGGGTAGGCACACAGGACCTAAAATTGAGATATGGACATTGGGAGAGAGTTCTTCAATTTATTTCCTCCACTATAATTGCTTAACTGAGAAGATGCAAATCTGGAGCCTCTGAAGACATTTGCTTGCCACTAGGAGAGAATCTATTTGAAAATTAAAGCAATGCAAACCAAGAGATGGAGAAAGTCCTGACAGCAGCATTTGAGCCTCGATGCTCTGGATGCAGTCTTTAAGCTCTATCTTTGGACTTCTCAATTACATGAGCCAAAAAATACTTTTTTGGGGTTCAATTTCTGTCATTTGCAACCCAAAGTGTTCTGACTTAGTGCAATGCATAAGATCGAGGAGATAATATCATTTCTATTTTGAGTCCTACAATTAAAGAGTAATTTGAATAAATACAGTCCCGCCACTTCCTACAATGGGGCTAGGAAGGATATTTGGCCATCAGTTCATAAAATAGGTTAGTTTTTGTTTTGGGGGCGGTTTTGGTGAGGATTGCTTGATGAGCAGTGTGTATGTCCGTGCCCAGGGTCCAAACTTCCGAACCTGGGACGCCGAAGCAGAGCACACGAACTTAACCATAAGTACACCGTTAAGTACACCACAGGGCTGGTGCCTGGATTAGTTTTTAAAGTAGAGAAAATGTAACTTCTCTTAGGATGAAAGGAACTATGGCTTGGGAAAAGAAAAGCTGTAAAGTTAACAACTGCTTGAGAAAGTCAAAAGCAGGAGTAAAAGACATAGATTTAAGCTATACCACAGAAAATTCATACATGATAGAAGAATCTCCTAATAGAAAAGAAATAATTAAATGTTTCATAAAAAAAGATTCGAATCTGGCCTACCTGAGGTGGTATAAAGCTTAAATAACACTGTAGTAAAAGTCAAGGGATCCGTTCTACTCAGAGCTGCCATTAGCTATCTATACAATCGTCTTTCGACCCCTGGTTTCTCACCTCTATCTAACATAAGTTATCTCTTTCACCTCTAAAAGTGTGACCCAGCATTAAAAGTTCATTTTAGTCTGACAATTACATTTTTTGCTACTACCAAAATACATGAGCTTAGAAAAGAAAAATGAAAAATAAAAAGTCATAAATTTGAGCATAACACTGAATAGAATTTGGTGATATTCATCTTTAAAATTCTTTTTCCAACTGCTTTAGGCATTTCATTTTTTCATTGTACTGTACTCTTAAATCTGTTAACTAGCCCTGTTTTCAATATCTAATACATATCTAGAAATCCATCCGTAGCTTCAGGACCACTTAAAAAATTTTAAGAACATATTACAGAACATTGCTTACAGAACATAAAATTTACCATTTTAACCTTTTTTATTTTTTAAATTGTGGTGAAATACACATGAAGTTTACCATCTGAACCATTTTTAATTGTACAGTTCAGGGACATTAAGTACATTCACATTGTTGCTCACTCGTCACCACCATCTATCTCTAGACCTCTTTTCACCTTGCAAAACTGATACTCTGTACCCATTAAACCGTAACTCTCCATTCCCCCTCCTTTAAGCCCCTGGAAACCACCATTTTACTGTCTCTATGAATTTGTTGACTCTAGGTACCTCATATAAATGGACTCATACAGTATTTGTGTTTTTGTGATTGGTTTATTTCACTTAGCATTATGTCTTCAAGGTTCATCCACGTTGTAGCATGTATCAGAATTTCCTTCCAAGGCTGAATAAGATTCTACTCTATGTATATACATTTTGCTTATCCGTTCATCCAACGATGGACACTTGGTTTGCTTCTACCCTTTGGCTATTGTAAATAATGCTGCTTCAAACACTGGTGTACAAATAGCTGTTCAAGTTCCTGCTTTCAATTCTTTTGTGTATATACCCAGAAGCAGAATTTCTGGATCATATGGTAAGTCTACGTTTAAATTTTTGAGGAGCCACAGCAACTGCAGCATTTATATTCCCACCAGTAATGCACAAGGGTTCCAATTTGGGACTATTTTTATACATTAAAATATTTTACTAATTATTTTTAAATAATATACAATGTTTCAAACATGAGCATTGAAATGATCATCTAAAACACCACCATGAAACTATATACATGAAAACTAGCATTTTCTATAATTCAAAAGTTTTCACATTTGTATATTTTTACAGAGTGGTAATACTTTATATAGTTTTTTTCCACATTGTATATCTAAGCATTTTCCATGGTATTACAAAGCCAACGTAATTAGCATTTTAACGTTTGTATTATATTCAACCAAAGGGAAATATTATTTTCTTAATCATTGAAGCTTTGAACATTCAAGTTGCTTCCAATTTTACACCATTAGAAATATGAAGTAAACACATACGTGCATAAATCTTTTTTCTTCTGTTGAATACTTTCCATAGGAAGGTATTAATCAGTTAAAAGGTTGCACATTTTTATAGAGTTGTTAATCAATATCACTAAATTTCTTTCCAAAGGGATCACATAGATTTATATTACCCCAGCATTCTCACCGGAGGGACCCACGATGGGAGGTACTGTTATCTTTCTATGCATCACTAAATCTCTAACAAATTGCCTGTCACCTAGCAAACACACAATACATGTTTACTAATTGAATTCAGGAATGAAGAAACAGGAATGCCATTAACTGAATCCTCACCATCAGTGAATCTTATTTTCTTTGCTAATTTAAGAGAGCCGGTGTATTTTAGACTGGTTTCAACTATTTTAAAGCAATTAAAAATTTGGCCTTCGAATCAGAAGGTCCACAAAAAAATGAATCTTCTTGCCAGCATGGTCTTTCTTGGTATTTAAACATTTTCCTATACACTGCCAAAGTGTAATGTAATTTCACTCAATTATACCTTTCTTTCTAAACATAAAATATTATTGTGGGATCACTTTCCTAACGTGCCATGTTTTGTGGTATCAGGTTAGATATGATCTCTCTTTAGCATTTATGTATAAGCAGATGAAACAGTATTAGCCACATTCAACTCATCATAACCAAAGTGTAATTGGCTCTAAGTTTTCTTTGTCTTATTTTGTTCTTTTTTCTTATGAATTTTCTATCCATTAAACTGTGAGTTCTTTGACGTTAAATGATGTTTCATTTTAATCTTTGTAATTGCCAAACTGTAAATGCCAAAAAATTTTGCATATAGTAGGCATCAAAAAATATTTTGTACATTTATTGTGATACATATTTTCTGTTTTATCTAATTGAGAATAATTTTAAAGAATCGTGATAAAAATAAATTATATATGCTTTTAACAAAACACATTACAAGGGTCTCCTCTTTTTGTTAAAGTAGAATAAAATTATCAGATAAAAAGGAAGCTTTAAACTATCCTGATATTCAATGTAGTATTCAATTCTTCTTTACAGGTTGTAAATTACAATGGGAATGTTACTGGAACTGTCAAATTCTTCCCAAAGCAATCTTCAACATAATCAACATAGACAATCACTCTTTTCATTTCTATAGCAATAAGAAAATTTTAAGCACTATCATTTGATTGGAGTTCTCTTGAAAATTGCTTAGTTGGAGGTCTTATTTTAAAATGCACCAAGCCTGAAATACTAAATGTAATTTGTCATGCAGCCTAGAGAAAGAAATGAAGCATTTGGTACATTTTCCCTAATTGTTTCTGATTGCTGCCTGAGTAACTCCAGCACTTCTCCATCTTCAAAATCACCTTCGAGGGCTTCAACATCTTTGACCACTACTATTAATCAAAGAGGCCTAACATAAAATTTGTCTACTATTATGTAGCAGACTATTATGTAGCAGAAATCTTGACATACCGCCTTTAACACTTTTATTTAATTGACCTTAAAGAGAGAGCCCTCAGAAAGTAAACTATTGATACTTAATGAATTCTGATTAAGGTGACACATTACCTGATGCTAACACTGACAGAAATCACTGTCCCAGGACAAGTGGTCAAACTGAAGTTAGCAGAGTTTAGTTTTCCAATGATAATCATGTTTTGTTTAGATCTGCCTAACAATAAATAAATCTTACTCTTAAGTTTAAAGTATGGTTACTTAGAAAACTTACACTCATAAGAAATTTACATTAAAAAATATTATAGCCTGCCTTTATTTCCACCCATACCACAATAAACTTAACACAAAAATATTACAACAGTAGAAATACAGGATTAAATGGAAATTTAGAGATGTAGTCCAATCTCTTAACACTACTGAGGAGGAAACTGAAGTCTGGAGAGCTGACGTGATTTGCCTAATGTTAAATTATCAAGTTTCTTTCTTGCAGAGTGAACAATAACTTAGATCTTATTATTTCTGATTAAATATGCTTTCTATAGCTCTATGAAAATCATTGGCTTTTTTCCTTCACAGTAAGGGCACATTTCTTAAATTTCCACGATTTTAATCTGAAGTTCCCATGTCCATTTATCCAAGAAGGAAGAAATCAGTTATTGAGTTCATGCTTTGAGAGGAATGAGAAAAATACTGGTCTAGTAAGTGGAGATGATGAAAAGAGGACAAAGCATTGCAGAGGGCTCTCGGGTAAGGCTGCTTTTGTTTCTGAACGAACAAGTCAGCCTCCCTCGGAGGAGGCAGTAACGGATGCGATATTGGTGCTATAATCAAAAGAAGGGGAAAACCGGCTCAGGGCCCTCCTTCTTATTAAAGATTGTTCTCTGTCTCATAAGAGACAGACTGCAGACAGAATGCAAACACTATTCACTGTGTGCATCAGGAGAAAAAGGAAAGAAAATTCTTTCTGGAAGAATACACATCACATTCAGGTTAGTATTGTTAAGATGTAGTATATTTTTAAAGAAAATGTATATTGGGGAAAGGAGACACAGATAAAGAAAGGAAGTCTTTTTATAGAGTAAATGTAACTTTTAGGTTTCCATAGCCCAATGTTCTAGCCCAGTACCTTTGGGCATACCAATGATACAAGAACAAGTTGCCAGTGATACTGAATTGTGGAATTCAAAGCGTACGCCTCTACACTAATTGGGCCATATGGAATAAAAATATTTTCTTTGATTTTTTTCAGAAGAGAGTATGAGTATTTCCTTTTATTACATGTGTTAGGCAGGACATACATGCCCTTAAAAGAAAGCTTGTCTCTAAAATTTTATTCGTTATTGTTGCCAGGAGAAAATGTTACAAGGGAAAAAATTCACAAGGAAAAAAATCCATAGGATAGTTTTATATAAAAACCACAAATAAAAATGTTCCATTGTTTGTTTCTGAATATATGATTACCTTTACAAGTAAATGCATCTTTTTCTTGCATGCTGCTCTTTACTGGTACATACATTTTCTAATAATTACAAAGTCTTTTAAGAGGAAAATCCCTATGTAAAAACATGAATCTGATATTTGGCTTGAAATTCATAAATAACAGATTTTTTAAAATGCAGTGGGATTAGTAATCATTCTAACATTCATTTCTATATATTGGTTTCATTTAAACTAAGAGCCTAAAAGGCAGCTCTGGTAAAATTTTTAAAAAGTTACTGGTGGGGCCAGCCCGGTGGCATAGTGGTTAAGTTCGTGTGCTCCGCTTCGACAGTCTGGGGTTCATAGGTTCAGATCTCAGGTGCAGACCTACACACTGCTCGTCAAGCCATGCTGTGGCAGCATCCCACATACAAAAAATAGAGGAAGATAGGCACAGATGTTAGCCCAGCACCAATCTTCCACACACCCCCAAAAACAAAAGTGGCATAAATTTTATTAAAATAAATTGTACCTTAAATTATATTGCTACACACAAGCCACATATGCAAATTTCTTCCATTAACACTTAGTCATTGCTGGTTCAATAAAATAGGATTCCCATGTATTTTATTTTCCATATTATACATAACATATACTTTTTATATGTACAAGTATTTTACATATATGTATCTGTATAAATAGACTAATAATACATGTAGTCTATATATATACTAAAAATTAGGATTTTATATGCACCATTAGAAAGAAATCCTAATAATTTTGAGAATGTATACATAAATTCAGTAAATGCTCTCATTTAGTATAAAATAAACTAATTTTAAGGATTCCTATTAATGAAACACTGAAATGGTCCAGAAGCTAAGCAGTCTCTCATTACCAGAGCTCAAAATTTACCAGTATACCAAATACCTTATTGTAATTTTCAACTGTAATATAACTAAAAAATAATATAACATTTCTCTCCCTATGCAAGCATCAATATTGTAATCATTTATTGATAGAAACTAGCAACTATAGTTTCAAAATTATTTTCTGGATAAAGGTACTATTATAAAAACCAAAAGCTACTATACCATTTTTCTGGTTATACAGTGGCTTGGTGGGGAGTTTTTGATTGTCAATTTAATTGTTTGTTATGTTATGATTTAAAGATTATAAAGCAATACATATTGATCATTAAAAATATATTAACACTCAAATAAGTAAGGATAAAAAGTAAAAGTTCTTCTTCCTATCAAACCCCAGTTAACTTCTTCAGAGTCAACCTCTTCAGAAGTGAACTTCTATCATAGCTTCTTATGTATCCTTCAAAAATAAGCATATACAAAGCATGCTCATGCATATGTCTAGTTTTTACACAAGATCATACTACACAAACTGTAATTTTTAAATTTTTTACTTAATATAATTTGGACATGTTTGCATAGCTCCTCCTTTTTTACCTAAATTGTTTAACCTGTTCCCTATTGAAAGATGTCTTGTGTTTTGCTATTATAAATGTTCTAAGTACATCTTCATACAAACAGTGCTGCATACTTAGGTATGATATCTGTAAAGTATATTTCTAGAGATAAAATTTCTCTGTCAAATGGAACTTAATTTTAAATTTTTGTTAGAGTCAAGCTAAGTTTCACAATGTACCTCCAATCCATCACCTCACCAACATTGGTTATTGTTAATATTGTTGCTGTTATTTGTATTTTACATATAAATTTTATCTGCCAATAAAATAGGTTATTTGCCAATAACTCTTCTGTCAATAGAAGAGGTTAATTGATGTTCCAAACCAAGGTTAAAGACTATAAAATCTGCACAGTCAACTCTTAATTATGGTGCCAAACTAAAAGGGAATTATTGTAATTAATTCAAATCTGTGTGTAACTTAATTTTTGAAAGGGTCAAATTGTAAATACACCAAACACAGAGTTTGGTTACTCTTAAAATTTGATCTTTCAAGTGAAGTTATATTTACAAACTCTTACAAAATGTAACATAATTTAAAAAATGAAACTCTAGCCTCTTAAGTATTTCAATTTATTGATTTTCAGTCTACCATGTTCCCTTTTTAAACAACTACCTAAAATAGGTTTCCAGTGGTGATAGCTTTCTAAAATAATATTAAGGGAAATACTCCTAAAATTAAAAACTAATCTGTGAAGGTATTGATGTGAAATAATAACAAAATTTAAGAGATACACAAGAAAATTCAAAATTATTCATAAAAACCCAAATCTGAGAAGCTCTAATGTTTCACCCTACACTCCCCATCAGTAATTACTGAAAATTTTCAGAATTGCAATTCAAAATATATTAAATTTTACAACAAAGCATAAAACCAATTAATGGCAAAGCTACGATTACATTATACATTGTTTATTTGATGCTTCTGTTTATGAATGGTTATAAGAAATTTTTGCTATATTAAAGGAAGTTTCAGTATGAAACTTTGTCATTAACAATTGGTCACTCCCTGTCTTTAATATCCTCATAACTCAATGTCACCCACCCACATGCCTGTGAACATTGTGGGGTACACTAACACTTCTACCCACCACGAGCCCATTCACACGGTCTTTGTATGCATTTATAAGCACATCCTGATCTGTGCCATAAAGCAATGAAATGAATTTCAACAAGCCAGGTAAGAAATCTATCATCTTATTTTATAGTCCCTTTCTTCTTCTCTCCTGATGGTTTTCTTTGTACCCACTAACATCCAAACCTTGGCATTCTCTTCCAATCTCATGATCCCAACTACTTTTTTTTTTTTTAATGTAGAACACTCCCAAATCCTTATGTCTTGATCTCTCTCCCAAGGTCCAATCCTATATATCTAACTGGACATATCCCACAAGTCCTTTAAACACACGTCTCAAAGTGAATTATCTTTCTTTCCAAAGCTATTCTTCCTCCTGTGCTTATTTATTTTAGGGTACCTCAAACTTTGTGGTCACTCAGCTCGAAGGTTGGGCTCATCTTTTTTCTCCTTGCCACAGCACCCTACTCCCACCTCGATACAATCCTTTACCAAATTTTAGCAATTATACTGCCTTCCCCTGGAAGTCCATCCTCCTAATTCCCTGAGGCTATTTCACCTCCTCTTTAACCCATCCTATCCTGTGCTGCAATTCTGCTTGGTTATTTTCAGAGCCTTCTGGTCAATGGTCTCTGGGTAATGGGGCAGAGTGAGGGGTCTATGTTTTCTTGGTTTTTTTACCTTTCAGCAAGAGGAGTAACTTGGGTATGAACTGCAAATGGGCATTACCATTACACAAAATCAGGAATGCCACAATAATGCCTGGACAAACATTTTCTCTGACTGAAGAAGCAGCTCTAGATTTCTTTTTTTTTTTTTTTTTTTTTGAGGGAGATAAGCCCTGAGCTAACATCTGTGCCCATCTTCCTCTATTTTATATGTGGGATGCTGCCACAGCATGGCTTGATAAGTGGTGCTAGGTCCACACCCAGGAGCTGAACTGATCAACCCTGGGCTGCCGAAGCGGAGCACACAAACTTAACTGCTGTGCCACCGGGCTGGTCCCAGCTCTAGATTTTTGATAAGGTTTCATTTTGGTGAATGAGCAGGGTAACAGAAAAAACACGGATCTTAAAGATATACAGATACGTGCTCAACTCCAGATCTTATTTATTTTACTTTTCCGAAGCTCAGATTCCTTACATTTTAAATGAGAATAACAATAAGCTACCTCATAAGGTCAAGACTAAACAAGGTGTATAAGTACCTGACTCTACGTACACTCTAAATATTTGTTAAATGAAGGAATGAACAAATGTACCCCTACCTGGAACACCTCCTCTCCCACATCTTCATCCAGCTAACTTCTACTTGTCTTTCAAAACTCAGTGCAGCCATCTGAATTTCCCTAGAATGATTCCTATGTCCCACCTCTGTGTTTCTATAGCTCTGGTGCATACCTGTTTATCACACACTCTGGAATTACTGATGTCTTTCTTGGTCTCCAAAGTTATATTTTGGTAAATTTCTTGAGGATAGGAATCATGTTCTCTTTGACTTTGTATCTGCAATTAGTGTGGTTCCTGGTAAACAGCATCTACTATCTCAACAAATGTTGAATGAATACTTTATTCACAAGTAACCAAAGGCCTTGTAACATAAGCTTTACTAATTTTACTCTAAGAAAGTGCAAAGTACAAACATATTGGAAAAAAAGAAAAATTTAACCACCAATATCTACAGCCAGTATTTCGACAACAAAAATGTTCATTCTGGTTTGGTCATATGTAACTCAGGGTCACAAAATGGGCATTATAAATACAGCCTCTCTACAGAAAGATAATAGCTCATCCTCACTAAGTACTTAAGCTGTGTCAGTTACCTTACAAAGCCATTTATAGTTATTTGACTTAATCCAATCTATACAACTCTGTGGGGTAAGTTCTGTCTCTATCACTAGCCCTATTTTAGAACATACGAAAACTGGGGCCAGAGAGATTAGGTAACCCAAGAACACACAGGTAGTGAGCGTTGGGGTCAGGGTTCCAACTCAGGCTTCCTTCCTGACTCCAGAGTGTCTACTCTCAACCACACTACACTGACTTCCCAGCACTAGCTGGTGCTTCAAAGACGGTTAATGTGGTCCCCTGACCCATGATGACTGAGACTGTCTTCCCCCAAAGAGTGGAAAACATTACTGATGGACTCAGAGCACATTTCCCTGTCGCACCAAACTATGAAAGGTTATTTCTGAAAGTTGTGTCCTTGAAGACAAGTATATGTACGTCATTGACAGTGCACAGCACGCAGTTTTTCTCACATGCTTTTGTTGACGAAAATAATCCATAACCAATCTATAAATGAAAATTTGGGTGAGTTTATTCTGAGCTTAAATCTTAGGATTATAACCCGGGAGAGTCTTTCCATAAAGGAACAGAGCACTCCAAAGAAGTGGGGGTATAAGTGTGGTTATATACCCTCAAAGAGGGTGTTTCACATATGATTGAAATGTCCCTCCCACAATAGTCACAAGATTGCCCTGTAGGCACAGCACTTGATGGACACAGCAGGTAGTGGGTCTACCATCTTGGTGGGCGTAGCAAGAGGCAAGTCTATCGTCTCAAGCTGGGCAGTCACAGGTGAGGGCAGCAATCAGTTTCTAGCCTAAGGAAAGATACTTAATCCTTAAGGAGATGCCAACGTTGGGAGGGGGAGGGAAGTTGCACCTTCATCTCAAGGGCCTTTTGCTCTTGCCATAGGGAATCTCTAAAGCAGATATACAATGCATGCTCAATGGCCTCGGTCAGGCCCTTTTGGAAAGACAAGGTCAGGCCGAATTAGGTTTACACCAAATGGCTTCCTCATATATTCCAATATATCCTATTACTTGCCATTTTTATTTGTCACTTTCAATAAGCTACACTTTTCCTCTGGATAGAGCTATATCTTCTTTATAAGCCTTGGCTTTCTTTCGACAGAACACATACAAGTTTTTCCTATTGTCGGCAAAAATAATTCATAACCAATCTATAAATAAAAATTTGGCTGAGTTTACTCTGAGCTGAAATTTGAGGACCATGGCCCGGGGCCTTTCTTCCCAAAGGAAGAAAGGGCACCGAAGAAGTGAGGTATACAGAGTGGTTATATACCCCCATACAGGACGTTTCCCATATGATTGTAATGTCCCTCCCACAACAGTCACAAGATTGCCCTGTCGGCACAGCACTTGATGGACACAGCAGGTAGCGGGTCTGCTATCTTGGAGGGCATAGCAGGAAGCAAGTCTATTGTCTCAAGCTGGGCGTCACAGGTGAGCAGAGCAATCAGTTTCTAGCCTAAGGAAAGATGCTTAATCCTTAAAGAAATGCCAATGTTGGGAGGGGGAGGGAAGTTGCACCTTTATCTCAAGGGCCTTTGCTCTTGCCATAGGGAAAATCTAAAGCAGATATACAATGCATGCTCAAGGGACCCAGCCAGGCCCTTTTGGAAAGACAAGGTCAGGCCGAATTAGCTTTACACCAAATGGCTTCCTCATATACTCCAATATATCCTATTACTTGCCATTTTTATTTGTCACTATATAGCCTGAAAACTTGAATGCTTAAGGATTAGGCCATCATTTCCAGTAAAACCAGAAAAGAAAAAAACGAAACAGGCCCCATCTATAGTTCTGAGACAACGAGATCCAAACGAGACCAAAAACGAGGCAACCCTCAAACCACTCAGCAGTCCCAAATACGCAAACTGCTAGGGTACCAATCAGGTGGAAAAACGCCGGTAACCGGATGCCTACAAACAGGCTTCCGGGTTCCTTTACACGACCCTCTAGGTCATGAGACTAATTTAAAGCTCTCAGGGGCCGCGTTGTGGACCTGACGGCAGCCTGGAAGGCGTCCAGGACAGGGGCAGAAAGCAGACTTTGTGGGAAACGGAGGCGGCGGCGCGGGGCGCACAGAGAACTTTTAAACCAGCGAAACTGGGTCCTCTGCGGCCGCCCTGCAAAGATTCCCGGACTGGAAGTGATGAGGATTTTAGGCTGGTTACTTTTAAAACTGCAGATGAGAAGCAGGCTCTGAGGACTGGAATTTTGCTTGCCCTTCTGAGAGACATTTGCGTTTGTGAAGGAAGTGGGGGGTGACCTTGTAGGGACCCGAAATTGGCCACCCCAGTATATGTCTCTTTGGCATCAGGATTGTTTTGGGCTGATCGCTTTCGATAAACTGTGACAGGGAAGGAGGCTCTGGGGAATGGAACTTGCCCTTGTTGGGACACATTTACATTTGTAAGGTAAATCTCTATCTGTAAAAGGTGCCTCCCTCTCTGTACCAGGAAGAAGAGGAGAGATGACCTTGTCCCTAGAAGCTCTTAATGGGGAAGGCAAGAACTTAAGTTGGTTGCTGTCTGGCAATCTCATGTAACTGGTTTAGGGTGGTGGCGCCTAACCTTTCTAACCTTTACTTGATCCGATTTGATTCTTGTCTAAAAGTCATGGGATCACCCAACGACCAGACCCCACCTGCACTGATACCATTTTAACTTTTTTTCATGTTCTTTCCTTTGTCTTGTAGAGATGATTCACATACCCATGCCTTATAAAATTAGCCCTAACCCTCAATTCAGGGCAGCAGCAGGAGCTCTGACTGCCCGTGGGTCCTGTCCCCACGCACCAGCTCTGCCTGCCCATGGGTCCTGTCCCCATGCTATTCCACACTATTCTCTAAATAAAAGAGCACGACTGCCAGATCTTGAGAGTCTAAGAAATCTTTCTTTCGACTCCTTGGCTCACCGACCCCGCATCAGAAGGACCGCTCATGCGAACAGGTCGCCATGGCTATTTTTTTTTTCCAATTGTAACACGGGTCTTTTGCCTTTATTAATAAACAGATACCCTAGTAGCACGTTTCAATGACGGGCATTTTGGTTTCTTGCATTTAAAAATGCAGTCACATATTCATTCATGGAAAAAAACCAATCAACGGGCGAGAGCGAGCACGTAAATGCAGTTCCAAATCTTCCAAGCCGAGCAGGACGTATGACGTATCCCTTAAAAGCCTTTATTACCGTCAGCCTGTTGGGTGGTGACGGCCAAAGGGCAGACGTTGTGGCTAATGGAGGTCGCGGGACCCCGAACGGCCGAAGCCGCACCAGCCTCCAGACTGGTCAGCTCGACCACGGCGGCAGAACGCTTGTAAAATGGCGGGCGCAAAGCCCTCCGCCCGACAGCACTACCCCGCGGAGGAACGTCACGTCACCGGGGCAACGACGCTCCTGCGTAGGGGCGCGGCTCGGGTCAAAAGTCAGGGCTGGCGTCGCGACCCCCTCGTCGCTAGCCGCATCCGGACCCCAAGCGAGGCCCGAGGCGGAGGGGTTGGTACGGCCGCCGCCAGGCGAGCTTCGTGCAAGGCCTGGAGGGAACGAAGCGCACCTCCGTCCGCGCTCCGCGTCTGCTGGCCAGAAGGGAAGCGTCCCCTGCGACCACGGTCCCCGGGCGGGGCGGGCCGGTTCTGGGCCCGCCCCCGAGCGCGCGCTCTGTCCGGCGCCGGCGGCGCCCTCGGGAGTTGACGTTAGCCATGGAAACGCCGGGCGGGCCCGGGCTCCACCGAGCTGCGCTGGGCCCTTGGGCGCCTCAGCTCCTCTGCCTCCGCGTTCGGGCTGCAGGCAGCCCCCCGGCGGGAGCGCACAACCCGGGTTTACCTGCAAAAATGCAGTCCCCGGGATGCCTTCGCGTCGCCTCTGCCCTCGGGTGACTCGAGGTACGTTCGATCCCCGACACCGACCTGGCGACTTCGTGGTCGCCTTAGTTTCCAAGCCTGTGCAGAGCCACGTTGTTCTTGCAATTTTAACTGCCGCAGGTTTTTCATTCTTGGTTAAAAAACCTTTAAATGCGATTATTGCACTTTTTAAGATTTAAGATGAATTCAGTTGCTGGAGGTACCATTCCAGTGTGATTTTCGAAAGACTACTGTAGCTTGTTGAGTTGTAGCGTTTTGTTTCCAAGAAACACTTGCGAAATGGAAAGTGGCCCTTTGAGTCTGGATTTAGGGATGTCCTCGTTATCCCCAAAAAAGTTTACGAACTGCCCTTAGGTGGTACTGTCCTCTTTCTCCCCGTATCTCCAGTTAAACCACTTGTGCCCCAAATTGGTCAACTCAGGGCCCCCTGAACAGAAATAACTTTCCCCACTGATCTGCCCCCTCTCTCCACAACCCTCAAGAGAAGCTATCAGGCCTCTGAATTGATTTTTCTCCCCTACACCAATCTGTCATTCAGCTCTATAATATTAGGTGTTTTTTTTTTTTTGCTTCAGTAACTCATTCCTGCAATTAGGGCAAAGGCCATCCTTTATTTTATTGGGTGTCCACCGCCACCCATGCTAAATCCCTACACCTTTATCATAGCATCCAGAGCCAGCCATTTAGTAATTTAACTGTTAGGGCACCTGTCAACTACTCTTAAATTTAATATTTAAAGTGCTGCCTACTAGTTATTAACTGTTACAGAAAATACCAGGTCGGGAACCTTTTCTGTTTCTTTTTCTTATGTAAGAACTTTATTGAGATATAATTCACATTCCATACAATTCCCCTGTTAAAAGTGTACAATTCAGTGATTTTTAGTATAGTCACAGAATTGTGCAACCATTTCTATAGTGATGTTTAGAATATTGTCATCACCCAGAAAAGAAGCCCTGCACCCTTTAGCGATCATTCCCCCCAGACTCCCCCATTCCCACTCTCCCCACCAGCCCTAGGCAAGCGCTATTTTCTGTCTTTATGGATTTGCTTCTTCTGAACATTTCATATAAGTAGAATCATACAATATGTGGCCTTTTGTGACTGGCTCCTTTCACTTAGCATCTCTTTTCAAAGTTCATGTTGTAGCATGTATCAGTACTTACTTCTTATTTATAGCCTAATAATATTCCATTGGAGGGATATACCACGTCTTATTCTATCTGTTGATGGACATTTGGGTTGTTTTCAGCTTTTGGCTGTTAATAATATTCTGCTATGAATGTTCATGGACAAATTTTTGTGTAGAGTTATGTTTTCGTTTGTCTTGGGTAAATACCCAGGAATGGAATTGCTAGGTTGTGTGGTAACTCTGTTTAGCCTTCTAGGGAATTGCCAGACTGTTTTCCAAAGCAAATGCACCATTTTACATTATCACTTCAGGGTTCTGATTCCTCCACCACCTCGCCAGTATTTGTTCTTGTGTCTTTTTGATAGCCAGTCAAGTGGATTTGAAGTGGTATCTCATTGTGGTTTTAGTTTGCATTTCTCTAATGAGTAATGATATTGAGCATCATCTCGTGTGCTTACTGGCCATTTATATGTTATCTTTGGAGAAATATCTATTCAGATCCTTTGCCCATTTTCAAATTGAGTTGTTTTTTCATTATTGAGTTGTAAGAGTTTTTTAGTATATTTTAGAGGTAAGTCCCTTATCATGTGTGATATGCAAAAATTTTCTCTTATTCTGTGGGTTGTTTTCACTTTCTTGATAGTGAGACCCTTTTCCACTTGTGTTTCTTTATCTCTTATCAAGGAGGAGTCCTTTGCCATTGCGCTCATGCTGGCTTAGCTCCTATTTTGACCTTTTGTAGATTCCTCTCAGGCCCACCTTTCCCTGAAAACTGTTTCTCCCAAATTATCCTTCTACTTCTCTATCCTCAAAATAAAATTCTCTTTCATTTGGCAGTAGCTCGTTGTGATTGAAAAACTCAGTCTGCCACCAACAGACGTTGTGTGTTGGTTAAGTCACAATATTTGATTCTCAGTTTTCTGTAAAATAAATTGATTTATTTCTGTTATTTCATGTGAGTAGTAGACTTCATTCACTTGATGCTCGATTTTGAAAGAGAAGCTTGTTAACCCATTTGAATTCATAAGATGGGTGAGGTGTGGGAAGGGTAGACTGGGAGAGAAGCGAACTATCAGCTGGCCCAGCTGCCCTTCTATGAGGCTGTGATGTGGCCTTTGGCGATTTCCTACCATCTTAGACTCCGTAAGTAATGGAATGCGATCAGTTCATATTCAAGTGTTACACACTTGGGAAGGGGGAATCGTAGAACGGACAGCTCATCATTCCACCTGTGAAAGATTGCCGATACTGCAATAAATAGATCCTTTGAGCTATCCAGTCACCATTCCCACCCAGTCGGTTTCCTCTACAAACCAATTCCTGTGAATGTACAGAAAAGTATTAGATTCAAAGACACCCCCCCCCCCAAAATCTTGAATTTGAAGAAATACTATTTTGTGCATGCAAAGAGATGTTAATATGCTTGTTCTTTCCTTTTAAGACTCCTTTTAGGTGTTTGGGTAGATTTTCCTTTCATTGGTGGGGGGAGGAGCGTGCTTACTACATAATTGATGAACTGTAACATGAAATATATTTTTCATGTTAAAGCACCGTATGTCTTTCAAAAGTCTCGTCACGAATTTAGCTGTTTGTCCATGGCATGGCATTTAGTTAAGATCCCATAGAGCATCTTCAGAATTATAGGGGTAGCTATCTTTGCGTTTCTAGATTCCCTCAACAGTTAGCAGTTGTCTATCAAAAAAGTCCACACGTGCATACTTTTTAGAACTGCTCTGGTAATAACAGATGTTTTTTATCCAGAGCAACTGAGAATTAAGTTGTTTCGTATTTTGCTTTTTGAGTACTTAGGTATAGGCCCTTTTGTTTCTTTTCCAGAGATGAAGTTTTTTGTTGTCCAAATTAGTGCTGATGCTTGGAAAAGTAGCATTTTAGTATATTTCCTTTCAAATTTTTAAAAATACTTCTTAGGAACACGGATGAGTGCATTCTATTCATTACTCTACTAACAAAGTTTGTATAGACTTTTTTTGTGTATGTGAGGAAGATTGCCCCTGAGCTAACATCTGTGCCAGTCTTCCTTTGTTTTGCATGTGGGGTGCTGCCACAGTGTGGCTTGGTGAGCAGTGTGTGGGTCTGCATCTGGGATCCGAACCCGTGAACCCTGGGCTACTGAAGCAGAGTGCACGAACTTAACCACTATGCCACCAGGCTGGCCCATCTATAGACATTTTTAAACATAAGCAGGAATTACTTTTTCTTAGCAAGTTTAATTTTATTTAATAATTTTAGGTTATTTATAAACTAACTTTATGTTTCTTGCTTGTTCTCTTGATTATGAAAATTAAAATAATTCCAGAGTTGCTTTTACCAGTAACAGTTATTTGAGAGGAAAATGATCTCTAGCCCACTGGATTGTAAACTCCTTTGGATCAGAGAGCAGCCTTATTACCATCACCTTACGCATTGGAGGTACTCAAAAGTTATTCAAAAGTTTAAATATGTGGAAAATACTAATTTATCATTTAGCTGTTTCTCTACAAAAGGAACGATAACACATTTAGTCTATATGAACAACTATCAGAATGTAATCTTTAATCCATACCAGCATCTTCTAACAGTGCTTCAAGAGCAAAGTAACATAGGGGGATAAAAAAGGATTGTAATATATCTCAGAGTTAATATCCTTCATATAAATAAAGTTCTTTCAAATTAATAAGAAAAGTGAACACTTCAATAGAAAAGAAAGCAAAGGACATGAGGAGGCAATTTACAAAAAAGATAAATGGTATTTATCTACATACAAACACGGACACATATATGTGTAATGACTTTTCTCAGAGACATAGACCATATTCATGAAATAATAATAGGATTCTGTAAAAAGGAACATCCAAGGATTAAAGACATGCTCTTAGAAGTTAAAAATAGGAGAGCAAAGATTTAATAAAATTTGACAACTATATTAGAAGATAGTAAGTTTCCTTAAAGTACAACAGAAATACAGTTGAGGCACAATGCAGAAGTGCTGAGTAATTAGAACCCTTGTACACTGTTGTTGGGAATACAAAATGGTCCATCCCCTATGGAAAGCACTGTGGAGGGTCCCTAAAAAATTAAAAATAGAACTACCGTATGATCCAGCAATTCCACCTCTGGGTATTTATCCAAAAGAATTGAAATCAAGATCTCTAAGAGGTATCTGCACTCCTGTGTTCATTGCAACATTATTCACAATAGCCAAAAAGTGAAAGCAAAACAAATGTCCATCATCAGACGAATGGGTAAAGAAAATGTGCTTTGTCCATACAATGAAATGTTATTCCGCCCTAAAAAAGAAGGAAATCCTGCCATATGTGACAACACGGGTTAGCCTGGGAGACGTTATGGTAAGTGAAATAAGCCAGTCACGGAAGGACTCATACCGCATGATTCCACTCATATGAGGTACCTAAAATCATCAAACTCCTAGAAACAGAGAGTAGAATGAGGGTTGCCATGGGCTTGGAGGAGAGAGAAATGGAGAGTTGCTGTTCAACAAGTATAAAGATTTAGTTAGACAAGATGAGTAAGTTCTAGAGATCTGCTGTGTAACATTGTGTCACTAGTTAACAGTACTCTGTTATACACTTAAAATTTTGTTGAGGGTAGATCTCATGTTAAGTATTCTTACCATAAAAATATCTGAATCTAATAGAGCAAAAAAAAAGTATAGATCCAATGAATGAAATCAACCAATCAATACAAATAATGATAGATTAAATAAAAAGTAACGTTTGCTAAACAAAAATCAAACAGTTGCTAAAACTTCTATTTCTAGGAATTCTATTTGCTGAACTTAGAGAACTATAAATTTAGTATAATCCCAAAAACTGACAGTTTTTAAGATCTTTTTGTTTTAAGAGATTTTCAGGCTGGCGTCTTGCATGATTGCTGAGTTAAAGTTTTGGTAACTAAGAATTCACTCCTACTACGTTGCCCAAATTGATCTCTGTTTCCTGCCCTGCTGGATAATTTGTAAGAAACATGGCTCAAGTTCCAAATAAAGCCAGATTTCTATGGCTATTTTGTTGGCCCACTTTCAGACTAGCATATGAAGAAAGCATATGGCCTAAATCAGTTGTGATGTCATCTATCCCTTAACCTCTCTTTTCATAGCTTTTTTTCCCCCTAAGCCTTGAGCCATGTTTCATTTTAACATGTTAGAGGTAGCAGTCATATGAATGCATCAGCAGTCTTTCAGAGTGTATGCCAAGTTCTCATTCAGGGCATAAGTTTTAATTATTTGGATTCTACTTTCCATGCTAGTAATCCAGAGTAGGCTTTAGAAGATCTCTCTATATAAGTGTAACTGTTGCTTCCTACAAAGAAAATATTTTTTAAATATTCCAGGATCTGTAATTAAATTAAAAGTCAAACAGTTCCAATTTATCATAATTTTTACCTTAATGAATTTCCACTATCTGTCATGTAATCCTCTTTTGCCCTTAAGATATTAGAAAAAATACCTATACTTTAAGTCAGTGTTTCAGCAAACTGATATTCTTGCTACCTGTCAAATTTCCCTCAATTGTTTTCCTTATGTACCTTTGTTCATAACATTCCTCATTGGTATATTTTTTTAATTCTCCTTGGCTTGCCTAAATGTTTAATGTCCTGATTGAAGCCCAGGCCAGTGTTTCTCAAAGTAGTTTGCGTAAAGCACTACACAGGTGATCTGTTATTAGATCTCGTGGGAAAAATGGGTTCCAGGGTCAAATAAGTTTGGAAAACTCAAATGATACATGGTAAGGAGGTTTGCAGTGGTGTTTTTTTTTTAACTTGAGAGATGTCTCAGAGTCTTTAGTTTGCTGATATCCATTCTGACCCTTCAAGATGACAGTCTAGTATGTAGTTTCTCAAACTTCATTGACCATAGACCCCTTTTCAAGAAACATTCTGTAAAGTAAATAATCCTGTATCATTCAGCCTTTCTTTTAATATCCCATTAAAAATCACCATTGCAGAGTCCTCGTCCAAGCTTCTAAGGCTTCTTGAGGGAGCTGACGTTCTCTTCGTGCTTCTAGTCTGCTCTCCGTTTGTTATTGATTGCTCCTGCTTTCTTTTGCCTCTTCTGCCTGCTCTTCCACCTCTACTTTTCTCCCCCAGAATGAACTAGCTCCTCCTTTCTGATAATGAAGGAAATTAAGTGTAGCATAGGATGGGTAAATTGAACTTGGACTTCTGACATGTTAGAATTCTTCAGCCATTTCCTTCTCCATGGGAGAAACTCAGAAAGAGGTGAACAATACGAGAAATACCCTATGTTGATAGATGTTACAAAATGAGTAATATGAGCAAGAAATGTTTTTGATACACAGAAGAAAGGCACAGTTTGGCCTAAGTGCTCTGCAAAATTTTCAGGAAGGGTTATACTGAATCTTCAAAGTCGACTAACATTACTAATTAGGGGAAGGGAGGAGGGGACATCCCAGGCAAAGGAGAGGGAATGAGCAGAGGCTCTCAGAAGGCAAAGTGCAGGATGTGTTTGCAGGGCATGGGGTCGAGAGTTCTAGAGGGTATTTGGTAATTTGAAGAGGTGTCAAAATGTTATATGTAAAATATACACACACACAAACACAGCCTTCTGTGTGTATGCCTTCTGAAACTTTTTACACCTAGACAAACTATATACAACCGTGCATACAGAGTGTGTACTATTTCTTTAAATACAAATGAGATCATCAGTGTGTTTATTTTACTTTTCAGTACATCATGGGCATCTTTCCATGTTCCCGTATCACCAGTACATCTGCTTCAGATTATTCCACTGTTTAGCATAATCACAGAGTATTCCATCAAATGGATAAGAACACTTAAACTAAGCTTTAGAGAAGACTCAGAAGTACTAAAAGGTAAATGAATATGGGTAGTAACATGCAGCTGGGTAATGTAGTTTATAAGGTATCCTCAGTTTCTGGCTTCCTTTCCCAGCGAGCCATCTCATCTTGTTCCTGACTTGCCTCAGTGGAATAGGAGGGGCCAGCTGTCCCCTAACCCCATGGGGAAATTTCAGGCACATCCAGACTCTTCAGAAAGCCCAGGCCAGGCATCCAAGCTCATTTTCCTGTCTGATAGCATCTTTCATAGATAATTGAAATCAGAATGTTTACCCCAACTCATGGGAGTGTGCCCTTACTTACCCTATGCCTTCTATAAAACAGTCGTAGCAGAATAGAGTACACTGGGCTGACATCAGTACAGGAGATAAGCTCATTCAGAGGGGAGGGAGGCAATCTTTTCATTCCCTGTGATTGAACCATCAACCACTAAAATTTCGTTTGGCTTGTGGTTCTGTTATTTTGTTGGTACTTGCAGGGCTGTCACGTAAGTAAAGCTATGACTTTACTTTCACGTAAGTAAAGCTATGTGCAAAACTAAGACCAGTGGCTGGAAGATATATGACAGTAAGTGTTTACAGTTTAAAGAACTTCCTAACAGTATAACAAGAGGTGCTCTAAGGTGGTAAGTCTTAATGGCGACCCAAAAACCATTCCTCATGCCCCAAAGCCTTCTCCAGGGCTGATACCGGTTGGGTAGAACTGACTTGCAGAAAGACGTTTTTTGTTTGTTTGTTTTGCTGAGGAAGATTAGCCCATGGCCACAGATGACAAGTGGTGTAGGTTCATGCCTGGGAACTCAACCCAGGCGACTGAAGTGGAGCACACTGAACTTAACCACTAGCCACTGGGGCTGGCCCCAGAAAAACTATTTTTAACTGACTTGGAAGAAAGGCTATTTTAAGATGCCTTTAAATTTTTTGTGTGTGATAAGATATAACAAAGTTTACCATCTTAACCATTTTTAAGTGTACAGTTCCGTGGTATTAAATACATCCACATTGTTGTGCAACATTACCACCATCTATCCCCATGATTCTTTTCATCTTGTAAAACTCTATACCCGCTGAACAATAACTCCTCATTCTCCTCTCCCCTCAGGCCATGGCAGCCATCATTCTACTTTCTATGATTTTCACTTCTCTAAGTGCCTTATATAAAAGGAACAATACAGTATTTGTCTTATTGTGACTGGCTTATTTCACTTAGCATAATGTTCTCAATGTTTATCCATGTTGTAGCATATTGCAGAATTTCCTTACTTTTTTAAGGCTGAATAATATTCTGTCATGTATGTGTGTGTGTGTGTGTGTGTATATATATATATATATATATATGTATAATATCACACACCACATTTTGCATCTTTTGATGGACATTTGGGTTGCTTCCATGTTTTAGTTATTGTGAATAATGCCGCTATGAACATAGTGTACAAATATCTCTTTGAGACTCTGCTTTCACTTCTTTGGGGTTTATATCCAGAGGTAGAATTCCTAGATCATATGGTAATTTGATTTTTAATTTTTTGAGGAACCACCATACTGTTTTCCACAGCAGTTGTACCATTTTACATTCCTACCAACAGTGCACAAGGTTTCCAGTTTTTCCACATCCTTGCTACCACTTGTTGTTTTCTGAGTTTTTTTGACAGTAGCCATCCTAATGAGTGATTTGCATTTCCCTAGTGATTAGCAGTACTGAGCATTTTTTTCATGTGCTTATTGCCATTTGTATATCTTGTTTGGAGAAATGTCTATTCAAATCTTTCACCAGTTTTCGAATTGGGTAGTTTGGTTTTTTGGTTGAGTTTTAGGGGTTCCCTATATATTCTGCATATTGAATTCCTTATCAGATATATGATTTACAAATGTTTTCTCCCATTCTGTGGTTGCTTTTTCACTCTGTTGATAGTGTCTTTTGATGCACACACTTTTTTAATTTTCATGAAGTCCAATTTGTCTATTTTTTCTGTTTTTACCTGTACCTTTGGTGTCATATCCAAGGAGTCATTGCCAAATGTAGTGTTAGAAGCTTTTGTTCCATCTTTTCTTCTGAGTTTTATTGTTTTAGGTCTTACGCTTAGATCCTTGATCCATTTTGAATTAATTTTTGTATATGGTATTAGGTAAGGGTCTAATTGCATTCTTTTGCATGTGGATATCCAGTTTTCCCAGCACCATTTGTCGCAAAGACTATCCTTTCCCCATTGAATGATCTTGGTGCCCTTGTCAAATATTTGACCATATATGTGAGAATTCATTTCTGGGCGCTCTGTTCTAATCCGTTGGTCTCTATATCTGTCTTTATGAAGATGGCTTTAAACTTAATTTTTGTTTTCTAGCCCAACATATAATCCCTGAGGTAATACTTTGCTAGCTGATCTTGTGTCAGAAAACTGTTTTTCAGAATAAGCTGTTGAATATATCCCAAGAAAAGGAAAAGAAGAGAATCCATGTTGTTTGATAATTAGATTTTTGTGGCCTTTAAATGAAAATAATCTAGACTAAAGCGTGTACAAGTCCTATTATTGTTTCATGCTTTCCTGGTTCTGATAGTTTCAGAAATTGACAACAGAAAAACTAAAAATTGACTGATGAAGTGGTTTGCCTGTGGTAAGCATGCTAATAAACATTTACTCTGACACCTGGAGTCTTTGATTTCCAATTTATTGTTCTTCCCACTATATGTTGAGCTGCCAATGGCTTCTTATTGAAATGCTACTATTTTAGCAGGATTTGACTTTTTAAATTGTCGAAAAATCCTAAATTTATTGTAATTGTAAAGTGATGTGACTAACACTTAGTATTTCTATTTCTCTTTTCCACTTCTGTTTCCATGTCAATTGAAGGGAATTATAAAGAATATCCTTATTTTATAGAGCACGGGTTGGCATACTGTGGCCCATAGGCTAAATCTGGCTCCCAGCCTGTTTGGATAAATACCATAAGGTTTT
The DNA here is from genome assembly GCF_041296235.1 of Equus asinus. Classification (NCBI taxonomy): domain Eukaryota; kingdom Metazoa; phylum Chordata; class Mammalia; order Perissodactyla; family Equidae; genus Equus; species Equus asinus. The sequence goes on from NC_091796.1 coordinate 70,331,476, forward strand.
ATTGGAACACAACCACTTAGATCCATTCATGTTTGTATTATCTATGGCTGCTTTTCCGGACAACAGCAGAGTTGAGTCATTGTAACAGCGACCATGTGGTCCACAAAGCCTAGAATATTTACAGGCAGGCCCTTTACAGAAAAACTTTGCAGACCCGTGTAATAGAGGAGAAAGTTAAAAAACAAACAACGAAAGCTCTCAGGGAAACCATCAGTTAAACCACTGGCAGATTTGAATTGAGAGTACTGGCTTCTTGAACTTTCCTCTGACCTCAGAATCTAAAAATGTGAGTGAACTTAAGCTCTCATTCCAAATACTAAGTTCTAGATAAATTAATAATGACTTTGATTTTTTTTTAAATAAAAAATAACTTAGCAACTATTTGTTTAGTGCCAAGTATGTGTGATGCAATGGGGAAGAGCTGGAGAAGTGAAATTATAAATCCTGCCCTTAAAGGAACTAAGGAGTGAAATAGAAATCTGGGGATTCATCGCCATGTTTTAAGTGTGACTTTTTTCTTTTTTTAGAGTCTGCTGTTACAGAAGAGGATGTGACTTTCTGAATAATCCCGAGGGAGAAGGATGAGTCCAGATGTGCCTCTGCTGAATGATTACAAACAGGACTTCTTTCTGAAGCGCTTTCCACAGACTGTTCTTGGAGGCCCTCGACTCAAATTAGGCTATTGTGCCCCTCCTTACATATATATTAATCAAATTATCCTTTTTCTAATGCCATGGGTTTTGGGTGGAATAGGAACACTCTTGTACCAATTAGGCACCCTGGAAGACTATTACACAGCGGCACTTTCAGGTGGACTAATGCTTTTCACCGCATTTGTCATCCAGTTCACAAGTTTACACGCCAGAAACAAATCGGTGACGGTAGAAAGAATGCTGCCCACAGATATCTTAGCGCAGGAAGATGAGCATGAATTTACAAGTTGTGCTGGTGCTGAGACTATCAAATTTCTAATTCCTGGCAAGAAATCTATAGCCAATACAGTTTTTCATTCTGTTTTTGCTGGATTAATCTGTGGTCTTGGAACATGGTATCTGCTCCCGAATAGAATAACCTTGCTGTACGGCAGTGCAGGAGGCACTGTGCTACTGTTTGTCTTTGGATGGATGACATTATGTATAGGAGAATATTCATTAATTGTAAACACAGCTACAGAGACTGCAACTTTCCAAACCCAGGATACTTATGAAATCACTCCTCTTATGAGACCTCTTTATATTTTTTTCTTTGTTTCTGTAGACCTTGCACACAGGTAATAAGCTGTGAAATGCTTTATAGCTTTATTTTTAAGCATACATAGTAAGAGCACTCTCCTGGGTATTAAAAAAATGAATCTATGAATTGAAAGTCATACGGACCAAATCTTTGCATGATAAAGTTGTTTTGATGATTAATCTCTTAGGACTAAGCTATGTTAAACATTCATACTAAAGCAGTAATTAGGTCATGTTGAAGAACAAAGAGAAAACCCGTTATTAGATAAATAAGTAAAATTTCAATACTGTGTTTCACTTTAAATAAGGAGCTATGAATGTATACAATAGTCTGACTGAAACCTATGAAAAAAGATGGAACTTTCCTGTGAGGAGAAAATGAAGGATTTAAAATTTATACACATAAATATTATGTATAGATTGAGTGAATTTATGATGAATAGAATAACTTATTTCTAATTTTGTTGTAGTAACTATATAGAAGGAATATAGATTTTCTAACCAATTTACTACAGAAGAAAAATAGAAAATAGTGTTTTTAACAAAGTTGCTTGCAAAATTGTTTGATAACCCCTTTGCTTGCTTTTTCTAAATCTGACTTTTCTTTCTTTGTTTCTGTAGATTGCAGCTTTCTCTTTCACAGGTTAGTGTCCAGGTAGAAATGTACAGGCGTGTTATGGAGTGAATATTTGTGTCCCTCCCAAATTCATATGTTAAAGCCCTAACCCCCAATGTGGTGGTATTTGGATATGGGGTCTGTGAGAGGTAGGATAATGAAGGTGGGCCCTGGTCTGATGAGAGTAGCGCCCTTATAGGAAGAGACACCAGAGAGCTAGTGAGGTACAGTGAGAAGCTGACTATTTGCAAGCCAGAAAGAGAGTTCTCACCAGAACCCAACCATAATGGCACTCTAGTCTCAGGCTTCCAGCCTCCAGCACTGTGAGAAATAGATTTCTGTTGTTAAGCCACCCAGTCTGTGGTATTTCGTTATGCCTGCCCAAGCTGACTAAGATTTCTATACCAAGAGGTGGGGTGCTCTTGTACCAAATACCTAAAAGTGTAGAAGTGGCTTTGGAACTGGATAATGTGTTGAGGCTGGGAGAGTTTTGAGGTGTGTTCTAGAAATATGGACAATTCTCGTGAGATCTCAGACAGAAATGAAAGTGTTATTGGAAACTGGAGGAAAGGCAGTCCTTGTTATAAAGTACCAAAGAACTTGGCTGAAACATTTTCCATCGTTTTATGGAAGGTAGAACTTAGGTGGTGAAATTGGATACATAGCTGAGGAGATTTATAAGCAAAGTGTTGAAGGAACAGCTTGATTCCTCCTGATTGCTTATATAAAATATGAAAGGAGAGAGAAGAAGGAATTGCTAAGCAAAAAGGAGCTAGAACTTGAAGATTTGGAAAATGTTCAGCCTATCTATATTGCAAAAAAATGAGAAAGTATGTTCTGAAGAGAATGCCAAGGTCTGGATTACCACTCAACAAATAGCTTATGGGGTTATATGAACAGAAACACTGCCAATTTGGACTAAAGGGTACTGAGACAAGCTGAAATGAATGAAGGCTGTTAGACTTCTTAGATTTGACAGGACAAGGATGTTAGAGCTCTTTGGCTGTAAACATGCACTATTCTTTAAGAAGAGAGAAAAACAACCCCAAAAGTGATTCAGAAATTATCAGGGCTACTGCCTCAGTTTCAACAAGTTAGAAGGCCTCTGCTGGAAGCCTTGGGGGTGGTGCCGCCCTGTAGAGCCGTGAGGGTGGGACCCCCATATAGAGCTGTTTGGGCAATGTTGCCGCCCTGGGGGCCTGGAGGGCAGAGTATGGAACTTCTTCAGCATTAAGACCTAATGGAAGTTGCCTTGCTGGGTTTTGAGATTCTTTGGGACCTGTCACCTTTTCCTTTCCTGTTTCTCCCTTTTGGAATGGGAATGTTCATTCCGTGCCTGTCCCACCATTGTGTTTTGGAAGCACGTAACTTGTCTGGTTTGACAGCTTCACAGCTGGAGAGGAATTTTGCCTCAGGGTGGAGCATACTTTGAGTCTCTCCTGTATCTGATTTAGATGATATTTAAATGAAACTAAAGAATTTAGAGTTTATGTGAGAATGAGTTAAGACTTTCAGGGCTGTTGGGATGGAATGAATGTGCTTTGCATATAAGAAGAACATGAATTTGGGAGAGTGGGGTGGAACAGTATGGACTGAATGTTTGTGTTCCCTCAAAATTCGTATATTGAAGACCTAATCCCCAGGGTGATGGTATTTGGAGATGGAGTCTTTGGGAGGTAACTAAGTCATCAGAGTGGCCCTGGTCTAATAGGATTAGTGCCCTTATAAGAAGAGGCACCAAAGAGCTTGATCTCTCTCTCTCTGTGTACTATTCTGAGAAGTTGTCTGTCTGCACGCCAGGAAGAGAGTTCTCACCAGAACCTGACCGTGATGGCACTAAGATCTCAAACTCCCTCCCTCCAGAACCGTGAGAAATAAATTTCTGTTGTTTGAGCCCCTTAGTCCATGGTATTTTGTTATGGCAGCCTGAAATAAGACAAAAGCATTTAAAAATATTTAGCCAGTTTGTGTACTGAAACTGACCTGTTCTTAGGTGTCTGCTGTGCCTTAACTCTTAGTCTCTTCTAATTGTGCTGCATTTATGGACCAGAGGAGACATGAGAGGATACCCTTATATTTCTTCACCTAATTAAATATGTAAGAGGAGAATTGATTTATGGGAGATTAATTTGTAATTAGTTTCTTAGTACCATTACCATTTACTAACCATAAAATATATTACAGTTAAATGTTTGATTTTGAAAAGTTAGCAATAAAATTGAGTTTAAATGTGTATGTATACATTTCACCCCTTTTTAAAGATTTAAGTTTATAAGATGATTATTTTCAGAATACATATTCTTGAGTTACCATCTTGCTCTGCCATTTCTGAAATCAGATGTTATATGCCTGCTATACTACATCTTTGCAAATGATGCCCTAGATTCTTTCATTTTAAAAAAAATCTCCCTTAATTTATAATTTGGTTACCTTGACTTTTTGCGTTACTCGTTGCTAAATGAAAAGCCGTGAAATGTTTTATACTCCATTCTAGTGGAGTGTAGTAACACTAGTTTGATTTAATATACAATTTTAATATTTAATTATAAAGAGATTTTTTCAACTATAACTAAAAGAAAAGGCAAAGGCAGTCCACAAATCTGTTTTTAAAGAAAAAAATGACATGTTTGTGCAGAAAAGTTACCCCCTACTTCACTTTTAGAAAATTTTTAGCTTCTAATTAACAAAGTAATAAAGAATCAATATCTTTATACAGTAGGTGTGATATAGCAGATAAATAATGTATAGAATGTGTGCACTATTCAAATTTGGACAGGTGTCAGATATATAAAATTATGTCTTGATTTTATTTCAGAGAATGTGAAAGTCGAAGAGTTGAGCCCCACAGTGTAGTAATCTTTTCTCTTTCCCCATTCTTTATTCTACCCAGTACGGTTGTATATTAAAATTTTTAAATGACTTCTGTGCATTTATATTAAAGACAAGTGTTAAATTTACAATGCTTAGTTCATGGACTCTTAGGAATTGTTTGAATGAATGGTAGATATTTATTTCATCTTAGCCACTATGAAACAGAATATCTTTTTCTGGGCATGTGGATCTTAGTACAGAATTTGGAATATTTTTATGGTTGTTAGATTCAAAACAAAGTTGTTTTCTTGAGGGCTTAGACTTTTTTTGCCCTAGAAAATTCCTCTTGCATTATCAGAAACATTAGAATTTAAACATTTTTTCTTATAAAAGAATTAACCGCAATAATCATCTATTTGGGGCTGAGTCATACACACAGGAAAGTAATCACAATGTTTGGTTAGTTCAGTTACGTGTGCTTATATTTATTTAAGATGTCCATGTATATAAATACTTTTCTGTGCGATTGCTTGCTGCTTACTTTAAGAACAAAAAGGGTAAAATTGAATTTGGGTAAAATATTTCCTGAGTACACATTATTTTTACACAAATTATCTTATCTTTGAATATGTTAACAAGAGAAGTATTTTCTTTAAAAAACCCCACAAAACTATACAAATCTCATGTTTTCCTTGACCTCCCTGTGGCTTATTGTGTGTGGTTTGGTTTTCTTTTCTGTTACTTGAGTGTTTTTTTCTCAGAATGAAATGAATTTTATTTTAAAACCGCACTATAGAAATTATTGTCGTCTAATATAGCATCACACTGTTAACCTTGTGTTCATTAATCCTCTGCTTGTAAAAATTTGAAGGACAAGCATTATGAGGCACAGGTGCATTAGCTGGCCTAGTCCTGGTATCTGTGTGAGCAAATACATTATCCCATTATTATATCCATAGTTGCTATACATTTGCTTCTGGACTGTTAACATTCACCTAAGTGGATAATTATTACAGAAGTTGCCTTTCTTCTTGACTTTGATTCCCAGCAGCTCAGGTATTCAAGTACAGTTATGTTACAGGCATACCCGATTTTACTACGCTTTGCTTTACTGTGCTTTGCAGATAATGCATTTTTTACAAATTGAAGGTTTGGGGCAACCCTGCACCGAGCAAGTCTGTTGGCACCATCTTTGCAACAGCATTTGCTCACTTCCTCTCTCTGTGTCACATTTTGGTAATTCTCACGATATTTTAAACTTGTTCATTATTCTATTTGTTATGATGATCTGTGATTAGTGATCTTTGATGTTACTATTATAATTGTTTTGGGGCTCCACGAACTGCGCCCATATAAGATGGCGAACTTAATCGATAAATGTTGTATGGGCTTTGACTGTGCCACCGATGGGCCGTTCCCTCATCTCTCTCCCTCTCCTCAGGCCTCCCTTTTCCCTGTGACACAATGATATTGAAATTACGCCAATTAATAACCCTACAGCCTCTAAGTGTTCAAGTGAAAGGAAGAGTCGCACATCTCTCACTTTAAATCAAAAGCTAGAAATAATTAAGCTTAGTGAGGAAGGCATGTTGAAAGCCAAGACAGGCCGAAAGCTAAGCCTCTTGCACTAAACAGCTAAGTTGTGAATGCAAAGGAAAAGTTCTTGAAGGAAATGAAAAGTGCTGTCCCAATGAATATATGAATGATAAGGAAGTGAAACAGCCTTATTGCTGATACGGAGAAAGTTTTAGGGATCTGGATGGAAGACTAAATCAGCCACAACATTCTCTTAAGCCAAAACCTAGTCCAGAGAAAGGCCCTCACTCTTGTCAGTTCTTTGAAGGCTGAGAGAGGTGAGGAAGCTGCAGAAGAAAAGTCTGAAGCTAGCAGAGGTTGGTTCCCAAGGTTTAAGGAAAGAAGCTGCCTCCATAACATAACAGTGCAGGATGGAGCAGCAAGTGCTGATGCAGAAGCTGCAGCAAGTTCTCCTGGAGATCTAGCCAAGATCATTCATTAAGGTGGCCACATAATCAACAGATTTTCACTGTAGATGAAACAGCCTTATATTAGAAGAAGATGCCATCTAGGACTTTCATAGCTAGAGAGAAGTCAATGCCTGGCTTCACAGGGCTGTCTGGCTCTCTTGTTAGGGGCTAATGCAGCTGATGACTTTAAGTTTAATCCAGTGCTCATTTACCATTCCAGAAATCCTAGAGCTCTTAAGAATTATGCTAAATCTACCCTGCCTGTGCTCTATGAATGGCACAACAAAGCCTGAGTGACAGCAAATCTGTTTACCACATGGTTTACTAGTTTTAAAAAGCATGGCTAGTTTGATCTTCTAGCCAGACCACTAAAACTTTCTCCATATCAACAATTAGGCTGTTTTGCTTTCTTATCATTCGTGTGTTCACTGGAGTAGCACCTCTAATTTCCTTCAGGAACTTTTCCTTTGCATGGTTTCCTTTACATGGTTTTACATGGTTTACTGAATATTTTAAACCCACTGTTGAGACCTACTGCTCAGAAAAAAGAGATTCCTTTGAAAATATAACTGTTCATTGACAGTGTACCTGGTCACCCAAGAGCTCTGCTGGAGGACGTACAAGATTGTTGTTTTCATGCCTGCTAACACAGTATCCATTCAGGAGCCCATGGATTAAGGAGTAATTTCGACTTTCAAGTTCTTAAGAAATTTTATTTTGCAAGGCTATAGCTGCCATAGATAGTGATTCCTCTGATGAGTCTGGGCAAAGTAAGTTGAAAACCTGGGAAGGATTCACCATTCTTTGCCATTAAGAACATTTGTGATGTGTGGGGAGAGGTCAAAATAACAATATTAACAGGTGTTGAGAAGAAGTTGATTCTAACCCTCATGAATGACTTTGAGGGGTTCCAGACTTCAGTGGAAGAAGTAAACTGCAGATGTGGTGGAAACAGCAAGAGAACTAGAAGTAGAAGTGGAGCCTGAAGATGTGACTGAATTGCTGCAGATGAGTAGTTCCTTCTTATGAATAAGCAAAAAAATGATGTCTTGAGGTGGAATCTACTCCTGGTGAAGATGCTGTGAAGATTGTTGAAATGACAACAAAGGATTTAGAATAGTACGTAACCAGTTGATAAAGCAGTGGCAGGAGTGAGAGGATTAGTTCCAGTTTTGAAAGAATTTCTATCTGGGTGAAATGCTATCAAATAGCATCACATGCTATGGAAAAATCATTCATCAAAGAAAAAGTCAATCGATGCGGCAAACTTCATTGTTGTCTTACTTTTTTTTTTTTAAAGATTTTTTTTTTCCCTTTTTCTCCCTAAAGCCCCCTGGTACATAGTTGTATATCCTTTGTTGTGGGTCCTTCTAGTTGTGGCATGTGGGACGCTGCCTCAGCGTGGCCTGATGAGCACTGCCATGTCCGCGCCCAGGATTCGAACCAACGAAACACTGGGCCGCCTGCAGTGGAAGTGCAAACTCAACCACTCGGCCACAGGGCCAGCCCCTCATTGTTGTCTTACTTTAAGAAATTGCCATAGCCACCCAACCTTCAGCAACCACCACCCTGAGCAGTCAGTAGCCTTCAACAGAGAGGCAAGACTCTCCACCAGCAAAAAGATTATGACTGGCTAAAGGCTCAGATAATGGTTAGCATTTTTTAGCAATAAAGTATTTTTTAATTAAGGTGTGTACGTTGGTTTTTTAGACATAATGCTATTACACAGACTACAGTATAGTGTAAACCTAACTTTTATATGTACTGGGAAACCAGAAAACTCGTGTGACTTGCTTTATTGCAATAATCGCTTTATTGCGGTGGTCTGGAACCATACCTACAAATCTCGGAAGTACACTTGTGCAAATTTTGAGATTTAGTTTTCTCTTTTGACAGTTATCTTTGGAACTCCGTAAGTACTAGGACGTTGTTAGTTTCCAGACAAAGTGTTTGGTTAGCCTCAGTCCAAAAAAGTAGTAACATACTGATAATGTTTATTCTTCTATACTTTAAAGTTTTTATTAATTTGAAATGGTTTAATGATGTTATATTTAACTGATAAGTGTTATACCAAGAACCAGTTTCTCCACTTAAGATAGAAACCTTCTCTAATTTATGAGATTATATTGTACAAGTTGGTGTTCTCAAATCCATGCCACTTTTATACAAAATAGAAAGAGCATTATAAATGTTAGTTAAGTTCCCAGGCTAATCCACAGAGACACATCCATAACCTCATGTTGCTGACTTCTGATAGTAATTATACTGACTAGGACTTGGGAGTGAGACAGGACAGGAGAGAGTAGGAGAAAGAGGAGCCCTCTCTCTTTGCTGCTACTAATGTATGAATAGCAGTAAGGGTTGGCTTTTCCAGAGTCACTTGTAATTTTAAATTTTGAACTCTAAAGAACCATTGGTAGAATTTTAGCCAGTGTAGTTTAGAGATTTAAGGGAGAAATATTTTTGCCGTGGGCTCAGTTACATTTTACAAATCCCTGAATTCAATTTTATTCAGTAAATTGCTTTTAATTACTTCTTCCTTCTTTCCAGGTTTGAATTCACATATTCTCTAAGTGCTAAACGTATACACAATTGTGTAGGAGTAGTTACAGGTATGGGGGAAGGACAGTGGTCACAGTTTATATGGGATGGTCTTTCGAAAGTTGGGACTAGGACCTTTTGTTTTGGAGAAGGTGTATGTGGAGCAAGTGGATATATGAGTTGTTTTGTTTTTCCTGGAAAGATCCTCTTCTTTATGTTACTTTGTATAATTTAAGTGTTTTCTTTTTCTTATAGGTTTATGGTAAATATACCAGCTCTAGAACAAATGAGTCAGATTTTACACGTCTTGTTTATATTTTTACCCTTTCTGTGGGCACTTGGGACCCTGCCCCCGCCAGATGCACTTTTCTTATGGGCAATGGAGCAGGTTTTAGAGTTTGGCCTTGGAGGTTCATCTATGTCAACCCACCTCCGGTAATTATTTTAAATGTTACAGTTATATTTGACTTATTCTTAAAGAACTTTCCTTTTCAAGCAAATCTTTTCTTCTCTTTTTTTGCCCTGCAGGTTATTAATGATGTTCATCGTTTCTGCTGGAACAGCTGTAACATCATATTTCATTCCCAACACTCTTGGTGTGGTTCTTTTCATGACTGGACTTGGATTCTTACTTAGTCTTAACCTAAGTGAAATGGGTTTTGTCTTCAAACACAGTGTAACGAGACACAGAGTTGGAACCAAATCTAAGGCTTTACCTAGTGGCTCCAAAAAACAGTTTACTTGGAAGGAATGCCTTTTCTACATTGTTGTATTAGTCTTGGCTCTCTTAGAAACTAGTTTGCTGCATCACTTTGCTGGTTTCTCACAGATTTCCAAAAACAGTCCCCAGGCTATTGTTGGCTATGTTTTGATGATATTACTTACATTACTGTGGTTACTTAGAGAAATTCAGAGTGTCTATATCTTTGGAATTTTCCGAAACCCTTTCTATCCAAAGGATGTGCAAGCTGTGACTTTATTCTTAGAGAAGCAAACAAGGCTGCTGAAGATTGGTGTTGTCAGGCGGATTTTGCTAAATCTAGGTAGGAAGATAAAATCTATAACCTTGTGTTATATCTAGGAAGTGTACAAAAGTTTAATGGAATTCTCATATTTGTGTAATATACTGCATAAAAGTGTTTATTCTTTTATGTTTTAATTTGTTCATTAGTTTTTTTACTTAATTGCTTAGACGTACTCATTAAAAAACTCATATTGGCCTGAGTAAAATGTGGTAGAAGGGGTTACTTTGCCTTAATTAAATCCATCTTTTTTTTGTTTGTCTTAGTGTCACCTTTTGCTATGATAGCATTTCTTTCATTGGACAATTCCTTACAAGGGCTCCACTCTGTGTCTGTCTCCATTGGATTCACAAGAGCTTTTAGAATGGTAATCCTAATATGCACTTAATAGTATTTTCCTATTCCTACATTTGTGATTTTTACTCTTAACAGTTTACTTAGATTATCAAATTCTACCTAATAAAGTGGATACTTTGTGTACTGCAGGTATGGCAAAATACAGAAAATGCTTTATTGGAGACAGTCATTGTATCAGCAGGGCACTTGCTGATCCCCAGTACAGACATATGGTGGAACAGAAGCCTGGATACAGGAATCAGACTCTTACTGGTAAGTATAATTTTTAACAGCTTTATGAAGATGTATTTCATATACCATAAAATCATCCACTTAAAGTATACACTTCAGTGGTATATATTCAGAATTTTGCAGTCATCACCACAATCTAATTTTAGAACATTTTCAACATTCCAGAAAGAAACCTCGTGCACATTAATAGTCATTCCCCATTCCCACTCTCCATCCCACCCACCCTCCATTCCAGCCCCAGCAACCATTAATCTACTTTCTGTCTCTGTGGATTTGCCTATTCTGGACATTTCATGTGAATGGAATTATGCAATCTGTATTCTTTGCATCTGGCTTCTTTCACTTAGATGTTTTCAAGGTTCATCCATGTTGTAGCATGTATCAGTATTTTATTCCTTTTTATTGCCAAATAATATTCTGTTGTATGGATATACCACTATGGTTGAATCATTCATCAGATGTTGGATATTTAGGTTGTTTCCACTTTTTGACTATTATAAATAATGCTGTGAACATTCGTGTATGAGTTTTGTACGGACGTAGTGTTCATTTCTCTTGGGTATGTGTACCTAGGACTGAATTTCATTCGTGTAGGCACAATATGTTTAACACTGCAAGGTATTGCCAAACATTTTTCCAAAGTGGTTGCGCCATTTTACATTCCCACCAACACTGTATGAGAATTGTAATTTCTCTATATCTTCACCAATACTTGTTATTATATGACTTTTTCATTATAGTCATTCTAGTAGGTATGAACTACTATCTCATTGTGATTTTGGTTTGCGTTTCTCTGAATGTTAATAATGAATCTTTTCATATGTTTATTTGCCATTTGTATATGTTTTTTGAGAAATGTCTGTTCAAATCTTTTGCCCATTTTTACTTGGGTTGTCTTTTTATTGTTGAGTTGTAAGAGTTCTTTGTATATTCTGGATACACGTTCTTTGACAGATATAAGCAAAAATTTTCTCCTGTAGGTTTTCACTTTCTTGATAATGACCTTCGAATCAAAAAAGTTTTTAATTCTTTTTTTTTTTAAGATTGGCCCTGAGCTAACATCTGTTACCAATCTTCTTTTTTTCTTTCTTTCTTTTTCTTCTTCTCCCCAAAGCCTCCCAGTACATAGTTATGTATTCTAATTGTAGGTCCTTCTGGTTCTGGTATGTGGGATGCTGCCTCAGCTTGGCTCAATAAGTGGTGCTAGGTCCACACCCAGGATCCAAAATGGCAAAAACCCTGGGCCACTGAAGCAGGTCATGCAAATTTAATCACTAAGCCACAGGGCCAGCCCCAAAAGTTTTTAACTTTGATGATGTTCAATTTAATTATTTTTCTTTTGTCATTTGTATTTTTGGTGTCATATCTAATAAACACTGCCTATTCCAAGATCAGAAAGATTTACTATGTTTTCTTCTAAGAGTTTCACAGTTTTAGCTCTTACGTTTGAGGGCTATGATCTACTTTGAGTTGCTTTTTGTATATGATGTGAAGTAGAGTTCCAAATCCATTCTTTTGTGTATAGATGTACAATTGTCCCAGCATCATTTATTGAAAAAACTATTCTTCTCTCAATGAGTTTTCTTGGTACCTTTCTCAAAAATCAAATGACAAATGTGAGGGTTTATTTCTGGACTCTCAGTTCTTTTCCATTCATCTATATGTCTGTCCTTATGCCAGTGCTACGCTGTCTTGATTATTACAGCTTTGTAGTAGGTATTGAAATTTGGAAATGTGAGTCTTCTGGCTTTGTTTTTCTTTTTAAGTATTGTTTTGACTGTTCTGGTACCCTTGTTTTACCAATTGAAAGTTTCAGCTTTTCAGTTTTTGCAAAACCACATCTGAGACTTTGATAGGGATTGCCTAAAATCTCTATATCAATTTGGGGAGTATTGCCATCTTAAAAATACTAATTCTTCTTTTCCATGAACTTGAGATGTCTTTACATTTATTTATATCTTCTTTATTTTAAGTGTTTGTAGTTTTTGGTGTACAAGTTTCATGCTTTAATTAAATTTTATCCTAAGTATTTTATTCTTTTTGATATCATAAACGGAATTGTTTTCTTAATTCATTTTGGGTCTTGTTTATTGCTAGAGTATAGAATACAATTGATTTTTTAATATTAATCTTGTATCCTGAAACATCACTAAACTCCTTCATTAGTTCTAATAGATTTTTAGTGGATTTCTTAGGATGTTCTGTATATAAGATCATGTTTTCTGCAAATTAGGTATAGTAAAGATAGTTTTACTTCTTCCTTTCCAATCTGAATGTTTTTCATTTTTTTTATTACCTAATTACCCTGGCTAGAACCTCCAGTAGAATGTTGAATACAAGGAGTAAGAATGGACAACTTATGAGGAAAGCATTCAGTCTTTCTCCATTAAGTTGATGTCAGTGTTTTACCATTAAGTGTGATATCAACTGCCCATTTTTTGTAGATGCTGTTTGTCAGGTTGAGGAAGTTTGCTTCTATTCCTGGTTAAGTCTTTTTATCATTAAGGTGTCAGATTTTGCCAAATGCTTTTTCTGAGTCTTTTGAAATGGTCATGTGGTTTTGGTCTTTTAATCTATTAACATGGTATAATACATTGATTTTCAGTTTTTAAACCAACCTTTCATTCCTGGAATAAATTCTACTTGGTCATGGTGTGTAATCCTGTTTATATGTTGCAGGATTTAGTTGGCTAGCATTTTGTTGAGGATTTTTGTGTGATTAGTATATATATATAGCTTTCTTTTCTTATGTCTTTGATTTAGATATCAGAATAGCACTAACCACATAGAATGAGTTGGGAATTTCATGTTGATTATTCATAAATGTTTTGTAGTATTCAGTATGTATCTTAAATATACTGTAGTATGTAGTATTTTGTAGTATGGAAGCCATCTGGTCCTCGACTTTTGTGTGGGTAGCTTTTAAATTACTAATTCAATTTCTTTACTTGTTGTAGGTCTATTCAGATTTTCTGTTTCTTGAGTCAGTTTCAGTAATTTTTGTCTTTCTACACTTATCAGTTTCATCTAAGTGATATAATTTATTGGCATCCAGTTGTTCATAATATTATTTTATAATCCTTTTTATTTTTTTCTGTAAGATTGCTGGTAATGTTATTTCTCTCATTCCTGATTTCGGTAATTTGAGACTTCTCTGTTTTCTTTCTTGGTCAGTCTAGGTAAAGATTTGTCAGTTTTGTTGATCTCCCCAAAAAACCAGCTTTCAGTTTCATAGATTTTCTCTATTGTTTTTCTCTTCTCTATTTTATTAATTTCCTCTTTAATCTTTATTAGTTACTTACTTCTGCTTACTTGAGGTTTAGTTTTCTCTGTTTTTCTAGTTTCCTAAGGTGGACAATTAAGGTACTGATTTGAGCTCTTTCTTCTTTTTTAGTGTAGGCATGTACAACTATAAATTTCCCTCTGAACACTGTTTAGGCTGTATCACAAGTTTTGGTATGTTGCATTTTTGTTTCATTCATCTCAAGATGTTTTCTTATTTATCTTGTGATTTCTTCTTTGACTCACTGGCTATTTAGGAATGTGTCTTTTAATTTCCAGATTTCTTTCTGTTGTTGATGTAATTCTGTTTTGGTTGAAGAACATACTTTGCATGATTTGTATGAACATACTTAGTATGATTTCAGTCTATTGAGGTTTGTCTTGCAGCATGACTTCTGTTTCTTAATCTGTAAAATACTCTCTAAAATAAGGGTAAATTAAGGATAGTTGCTTAACTACCACTTCTGGGTCTCATGACTTAACAAGCATGTAATACAAAAGATAGTCAACCTTAAGATATAGATAGCACTCTGTCAATTCTCTTTAATACTTTTTTGTTGTTAAGAGAGCCCAAACTTTTAAAAATATAGTCTCATTTATTAATTGTGAGATTGGAGAAAATTATAACGAAGAATCTTATATAAAGGGCTATTTCCTCAAAAATATTGGTGCAGTATTAATATAGAATGTTCTTTATATTATCTTGAAAATGCATGAAAAGTCTTTAAGAATAAAAAGTATTATTTTTACATCTCTACAGGTTGGTATCATGCGTGATCGTCTGATTCAGTTCATCTCTAAATTGCAGTTTGCTGTGACTGTACTTTTGGCATCATGGACGGAGAAAAAACGTAGAAAATCAACCACCACTTTATGTATACTCAACATTGTCTTCTCTCCATTTGTGTTGGTCTTCATAGTTTTTTCTACACTACTCTCTTCCCCCTTACTCCCCCTCTTTACCCTTCCTTTGTTCTTGGTGGGGTTTCCACGACCTAGTCAGAGTTGGCCAGGAGTGGTGGGCACTGCAGCCTGCGTGTGTGCAGATACAGTGTACTACTACCAGATGGTCCCAGATTTGACCGTTGCACTGCAGTCTGCGATGGCAGCTGGAAGTTTAGGTAAGTAAACGGGTTATGCTTGAGAAATCCTCACTAATGTATTTCAAGTACAAAAAAATGAACACAGAAAAACAATCTTTTGATACAACCATTATACTAATTCTGATACTTTGATGTGCAGGCAGAAAGACTAAATACAAAATAGAAGTGTATCTCCTACTCCTTATTTTGAGATAAATAAAGTTATAAATAAAAATACTAAATAAAATAGTATTTTATTAAAAATAAAAATACTATAAATAAAAAATACTAAAAAGAAAATTTCATTAAGGTGATTTGACAATTTTTTAAAAATATTTTCTTGATTAAAGTCAGGTTATAGTCCCACCATTGAAACCTGAAAACACCTTATCTCCAAAATTTCCATGAATTTATAATGAGTTCATATCAAGTAGATGCAATTGCTTAGACCCATTTGCCTCATGCGATGTCAGATTGAAGAGCTTAAGGAATGTGGCTTCTATCTTCTTAGTTATTGTATAGCTGGTTAAGCAATCTGACAAGGTTACAGGACAAGATAATGTAAGGCTTTGATCATGATTGATAGCCTCCCAATAGAAGTTCTGTGCAAATATTAGCAAGATTTTTGATGAGAAGGAACTGATTTTATGATAATTATAATTTTATGATAATTTCATTGGACGCTAACTGCAAATTCAATTATGTTACACTTAATGTTGCTTTTCGATAAGGTATAAGCTGATGACAGTAGTTTGTTGTCTCCTACCATGTACCTTAGGTTTTGAAATTTGTTTTAGAACTGTTGCCACTTCCTGGCAAATTGATTCCAGGCAGAGTAGCAATTTAAAATTAGGATTTTAATGAAATGTTTACTTGGGTTGAACTTTTCTGTTATGTGAGATAGTTTAGGAAAAATTTTATCTTTGTAGTACAAATATTTTATGAATAATCATTTTCCCTTCTTATAGGAAATATTCTACACTTTTAGTACTTTTATCCAGTTCCAATTAATTTATATAATAATGCTGTGCCACTTTTTAAAATACCTGTAAGGTTAAACTCATATCTGAAATAATAAATTCCTTAGTAATAAGGTAGAAATTTTACTTTAATATCAAACCAATTACACTAAACCAAGAAGTATGTTATAAAGTATTTCCTGGAAAAAAAACAACAACAATGAGGTAACGTTTCCCGCACATCTGATTGGCAAAAATGTAAAAAGTCTGACGTTACCAAGTATGGGTAATAGGAACTCTTGAACCTGTTGTAAGGGAATGTGTACATTCATACAACCACCTTGAAGGGTAAACTTATAGTCTGTAGTAAAGATGTATATATCCCATGGCCTAGGGATGCCAATTTTAGATTCCATGATCCAGTGATTCCAATTCTAGAGAAACTCTTGCACATATGTTTTGAGGGTCCCCGAGACGATTCCCAGGTTTGATAATTTGCTAGGAGGACTCACAGGACTCAGAGTATAGCCATACTCACAGCTAAGATTTATTACAGCAGAAGGATGTAGAGCAAAATCACCAGAGGGAAAAGTCACATGGGATAAAAGAGACCAGGTGCAAAGCTTCTAGGTGTCCTCTCCCAGTGGAATCACACAGAACATGCTTAATTCCCCAGCAACGCGTTGTGACAACGTGTGTTATGTTGACTACCAGGGAAGTTGATTCGATACTCAATATGCCTAGGACTTTCATTGGGAGCTGGTCATGTAGGCACCCTCTGCCTAGCACGTACCAAACTCTCAAAGGAAAGCACATGTTCGGTATAAACTGTATTCCTTGCACAAACAGTTTTGTTCAGTGTAAACTGTATTGTTTGCACAAACAGTTGAGGCACGAGAGACTCTTTATCAGTTAGGGTGGTGAGAACTCTCCTGAAATACAAGTTCCCAGATGCCAGCCAAGGGCCAATTTTGTAAGCAGACCTTTCAGAGGATGGCAGTCAGTTCTGTTATGTTAACTCTTTTCTGCACAACACATTGTACAAGGAGACTTGCACAAAGGTAATTTCTGCAGCATTATTTATAATAGTGAAAACTTGGAAACATCTGAAATGTTTATTAACAGGGAAATGAATATTCAAGTTCAGCTATATTTATACAATGAATTCTCAATGTAGTTACAGTGAATAACTTTGAGCTGCTTATAATCAACATGGGCAAATCTCAGAGACGTAATATTGAGAGAAAAACTAAGTTTTTAAAATATTTGTATAGTATGTAGAACTTTATGTAAATTTTCAACACCACAAAACATTTTTATATACATGTATATATAAATGTCCAAAATCTTTTAAATCATTAATGTGAAGTTGGATTTTATATATTTAATACTCTTCCTAATATATCTAACATGTATTTAGGATTTCATATAGCAAGTTCTAATTTCTTGTTTTTCTGGAAAAGATATCCTTGAATTCTTGTTTATTATCAGCTGTAGATTTTCTCTTGCAACTGTTCCTGTAAAGAGCTTAATTTAATGCCTCCTGTTATGCAATAAATATTTGTTTCTATTCTTGACGTAAAAAGAGGGTAGATGGAGTTATGAATTAGTTCCAAGTATGTTATCAATTTTGAAGATTCACATGGAAAAATAAACAAGCTTGAACAATTACTTTCTTTTTTCTTTTCTGATTTCTTTTAGGTCTCCTCTTACCTGGGTCTCATTACTTGGGCCGTTTTCAGGATCGTTTAATATGGATAATGATTCTAGAACATGGCTATACTTACTGCTGTATTAACATTAAGGTCAATGTTCATTTGAAACCTCTTTAGTATTTTTATAGTATGTGTGTAAAATTTTACCTGTTACGTGCACATCAAACACTATTAATAGCTCAGTTTGAAAGACTGTCTTTTAATTATCTGTAAAAAGACTTAGGGATTTTTAAAGTATATTTCAATATGCACATATTGATAGGCAAACTAGTGTCGATTGTATATCAGAGCATGGTAACAAAATATACCTGCCCCCTTTTCTTCCAGTCCTTTTCTTTTTATCCCTATCTAGTTGAGCATCTCAAAAGTGTGACTCCGTAATATTTTTTTCACTCTTCTATCATATAAGCATTCTCAACTTAATAAAAACCTTCTTTTGACCCCACTGCCCCTACCTGCTACACCCTGTTTTTCTCTTTCCTTTTAGAGCAAAATTCCATATTAGAGTTGCTTATAGTCATATCTCTAATTTCATTTCTCTTATTCTGTCTTCAATGTACTCTAGGTTTTTGACTCTGATACCTATTACTCCACCAAAAACTGCTCTTGCCTAGGTCTCCAATGTGGCTGTCACATTGCTAAATCCAATGATCAATTCTCAGGCCCTTACCAGACCTATCAGCAGCATTTGGCACGTTGATCTTTTCTTTTGATTTGTTTCATGGGTTAATCCTCATCAGTCTCCTTTGATAGTTCCTTCTCTTTTCCTTGACCTTTTAACATCAGAGTGCCCCAGGGCCCAGGAGTCCTTGGTGAGAACTCCATTCTTCTAGTTGCTCAGCCCACAAACATTTGGGCTTTAGTCCGGTGATATTTGACTCCTTGTTTACTTCCATACCCCACATCCAATCCAACAAGAACTCCTGTTGGCTCCGCCTTTAAGCCATATTCTGTATTCTGCCACTTCTCATCACCATGCTCTCTGCCACCTTCATCCTTTTCCTGGATAATTGCAATAGCCTCCTGATTGGTCTCCCTGCTTCTCCCTCTGCCCCACTACAGTCTATTCTCGACCAGCGTGATCTTCAAAATCCAAGTCAGATCATGTTACTTCTCTACCCAAAACCCTGCAGTGGATCTCTTCTTTCGTTCAGAGTAGAAGCCAAGGCCCTAAATGGTCAAGCTCCCCCTCTTTGGCCTCATTTACTACTTTAACCTTCTCACTCTGCTCGAGCCTACTGGCTGTTCCCTCTGCCTGGAACATGTTCTTCAGATAACCACACAGCTAACTCCTTTACCACCTTTAAATCTTTGCTCAAATGTCACCTTCTCAATGAGGTCTCCTATGGCCATTCTGGTTAAAATTGCACTCTCGGTCCCATCCCCTCATTCCCAATCCTTCTTCCTTTACTTTACTTTTTCTTTATTTTCATAGCACTTATACATTCTAACAGACCATGTAATTTACTTAGTTTTACTGTTGATGCTTGTGTCCCTCCACGCTCTAATGTAAATGTCACAAGGACAGGGATCTCTGTTTTTATTTGGAAGATATGTCCTAAGCCCCTGGAACAAGGCCTGGCACATAATAGGCCCTCAAGAAATATTTGTTGAATGAATGAATTTTTTGTCTTAGCACAGATTGAACAACATTGCTAGTGACTAGAAAGCTGTTCCTTTAGTCCAGTGGTTCTGAAAATGCAGTTCCCCAGATTAGTAATTACTAACATTTTGTGGGAACCTGTTAGAAATGGAAATTCTTGGGCCCTACACCAGAGTTACTGAATCAGAAACTCTGGGGGAGGGCCCAGGAATCTTGCGTTTTAACCAGCCTTCCTGTGACGCTGACTCATCTAAAGTTTGGGAACCTCTTCTCTAGTCTAACCTCTACAAGTAGGAGAAGGCAAAAAATTATGCAGAATATTGAGGATGTTTTCATTGCTTAATATAGTTCTATTTTTAAAATGGTGTGGTTTTATAGTACCTCATAATGTGGGTCCTTTTATTGATCTTTTGTGCTCTGTGACATATGTGGTGTAAAGATACACTTTTTGGTGGCAGTCTTTTTTCTTTCTATTTCATTTTTTTGGACACAAGCTTGCTTAGCTATACCATCTACCAACATTTACATAATGCATTAAAGTTTACAGGCACTTTCATTGCTTACTTTAATCTTCACAACCCTATGTACTAGGATTATTTTTTCTTTGAAAGAGAAGGAAAAGGAATCTCAGAGAGGATAGGTGACCTACTCAGGATTCTGTACGAGCATCTGACAGAGCTATGATTTGAAACAGCTTCTGATGTCACATTCCATGTTCTTTCCCTAGATTATAATATAGCCTGGCACCATTGCCTTTTGTTAAAGGCACTGATAGTTTTGTAAAAATGTATAATTTAGATAAACAATAATTATAATAATAGTAAACAGTGACCTGGTACATCTTCTTCAAGTGATTCATTCTAGGGAAGTAATCAAAATGTGTTTAAAATTCATATAAGAACATATCCATAATATTCATTCTTTCAACATATATTTGTTGCATACCTGCTGTGTGCCAGCTACTGGTTTAGGTACTATGGATATAGCAGTAGCAAAGCTTTATGAAGTTTACTTTGTAGTTGGAGGAGACACACAATAATTACTCAAATCTCTGATATTATTATTTTATTATTTTAAAAGCTAGAACAGGAGACTAGTTAAAGAAATTATGGCATATCCATACAGTATAATAATGCTCTCATATAAAGTAGGATGGAAAGGATATGCACAAAACTACTGTGCATATTGTGTAATTCCAATTTTGCTTTCTTTTCCTCCCAAAAAATTTTTATGATTTAAGGACGTTTTTAAGGGCCAGCCCCGTGGCCAAGTGGTTAAGTTCACATGCTCCACTTCGGCGGCCCAGGGTTTTGCTGGTTTGGATCCTGGGTGCAGACATTGCACAGCTCATCAAGCCATGCTGAGGCGGCATCTCACATAGCACAACCAGAAGGACCTATAACTAGGATATAAAACTATGCACTGGGGGGGCTTTGGGGAGAAGAAGAAGAAAAAAGAGATTGACAACAGATCTTAGCTCAGGTGCCAATCTTTGGAAAAGATAAAAACTCTCATACTTGCCTAGGTATTATCTTGTAAAAAAAAGAAAGATTTTAATAAGTGTGATTCAAACTTAACTACAGATATAGTCTTTTAAAATTAAAATGATACTCAACAAAATTGTTTTGCCAATTTCTAGTGGAATTTCTATAATTTCTTTTAAAATAGTAGCATTATTTTTCATCTCTGTATCCAACATCGTGTGTTAAGTGCCATTAACTGAGTTAAGGTGTAACTCTTCAGTTAAAGAAATTTTTTTGAATTTTCCATATTTTTATTATGAGAATCCAATCCATGGGCATTTACAGAACTAGCTGCTTTTCTCTGTGTAATAAGTCATCATAAACTCAAGTACTTTTTTCCCCTCTTTAGGGATTAGAATTGCAAGAGACATCCTGTCATACTGCTGAAGCTCGAAAAGTTGACGAAGTTTTTGAAGGTGCCTTTGAACAAGAAGAATACACAAGAGTATGTTCCATTAGTGAACACTTTGGAAATGTCTTGACACCCTGTACCATTTTGCCTGTGAAACTCTATTCTGATGCCAGGAATGTCCTATCTGGCATAATTGATTCTCATGATAACTTGAAAGAATTTAAAGGTGACCTTGTTAAAGTGCTTGTGTGGATACTTGTTCGGTACTGCTCCAGAAGATCCAGCATGCAGGAGAATGTTCACAAAATTGAAAATAAAGGGAAAGCATCTCTAATAATCCTGCCTGACTTGAATACTTCACCACAAACCCAATCCCCAGAAGATACAGGTAGTTTAAATTCAGAAACTTTGGATGACTGGTCTGATGACAATGTTTTTGATGATGAGACAACTATCAAAACAGGAAAAGAAGAGAAAGATCAGTTGAAAGTTTTGCAAGGTATAAATGTGCCTATTCCAGGATCAGTAGTATCACAGAGGGTTGATGATCATTCTACTGGCACAGTTCCTGAAAACAGTCTTTACAAAGCAGTTATATTGGGATACCCTGCTATTGACAAAGGAAAACATGAAGACATGGTGTTTATCCCTCTCAAGGAGTTCAGTTGTCCTCATTCTCACTTGTTAAGCTTACCGGAAGAGTGGACATCTAACTGTTTGCCTAATTCCAAAATGAAGGAGATGAGCTCATTATTTCCAGAAGACTGGTACCAATTTGTTTTAAGGCAGTTGGAATGCTTTCATTCAGAAGAAAACGTCCCAAATGTACTGGAAGAAATTGCAAAGGATAGAGTTTTAAAAGACTTCTATGTTCATGCAGTACTGACTTGTTATTTTAGTTTGTTTGGAGTAGACAATATGGTTCCTAGTCCTGGTCATATACTGAGAGTTTACAGTGGTGTTTTGCCTTGGTCTCTTGCCTTGGATTGGCTCACAGAAAAGCCAGAACTATTCCAAATAGCACTGAAAGCTTTCAGGTAATTCATTTTGATTATCTACAAGTTGTAACATTGGCAGAAAAATGTTGATTTTTTTTATAACCTAGAAGGAGATACTCCTTCATTTCTAATTTTAAAAAATAATTGCTGTCCTAAAAATGAAAAAAATGCTATGTATTGTGATTATATCAGGTGTATAATTTGTACTTCCTTCTGTTTTCTTCA
The DNA here is from genome assembly GCF_041296235.1 of Equus asinus. Classification (NCBI taxonomy): domain Eukaryota; kingdom Metazoa; phylum Chordata; class Mammalia; order Perissodactyla; family Equidae; genus Equus; species Equus asinus. The sequence goes on from NC_091796.1 coordinate 70,354,010, forward strand.
TGTGGAGAAACTATTTTTCATTTGGCTTACTGGATTTCTTCACTTTAATTTCATCATTTTTCCCTAATCTTTTTATCTGAAATATGTATCATTTCAGTTCAATGTCTTAAAAATATTGATTGAACAAATCTATTTCATCTATAAACTTGATTTTAAAAACTCTAAAATTCTTTGTTTTTCCATTTTTCAGATATACTCTGAAACTAATGATTGATAAGGCAAGTTTAGGTCCAATAGAAGACTTTAAAGAGCTGACTGACTGCCTTGAAGAATATGAAAGGGACTGGTACATTGGTTTGGTATCTGATGAAAAGTGGAAGGAAGCAGTTTTACAAGAAAAACCATGCTTGTTTTCTCTGGGGTATGATCCTAATATGGTAAGTTAAAAACGTGTTTTTAAACATTTTCATGTATTAACCTTCAAGAACAGAAATCAGTTATAAAGTATTTGAACCAAGTGATAGAGATAGAACATTCTAGGTATGGATATATTAATTACAGTTTTAAGACATTTGTAATCCTGCCTTTATGGCCAACATAGTCCAATCCTAAAATGACTGATTATTTACTTTTGCAAATAATCTAATTTGGCATCTAATAGGAGCCAATTAAAAATGTTGAGTAGGGGCTGGTCCAGTGGCACAGCAGTTAAGTTCACACACTTTGCTTCGGCAGCTCAGGGTTCACTGGTTTGGATCCCAAATACGGACCTATGCACCACTTAGCAAGCTACGGTGTGGTAGGCATCCCATATATAAAGTAGAGGAAGATGGGCACGGATGTTAGCTCAGGGCCAATCTTCCTCAGGAAAAAAAGAGGAGGATTGGTGGTGAATGTTGTTAGCTCAGGGCTAATCTTCCAAAAAAAAAAAAAGTTGTGTAGCCATTGTTCAATAACCGACCTATGAAATAGCCAAGTAAATGTAATTGCTATAGCATATTTGACTAAATGGATTGTATTCTTATGCCAAATTCAAGTGTATTAATTATCGCTTTAGATTTGACTCCAAAGAAAAATTAACTTGTAAGTGGCATAGTATTTCTTTTGCTGACATCCATACGTAAATTTGCAGCAAATCTGACCTATGACAATTAAGAAAGACTCCAAATCGGGATTGACTTTTTAAGATTTAGTACTTATTGTCATTGCATTTAAAATGTCATCGAGTGTGCACGTTATGAAAGATTCAATGTTATGAGCTTATTGTGGGTTCCACATCTGGCATTATAGCCTGAGGAGCTCCACAGATACACTCCCCAATGAAAATGACTAAAGTTTTTTTTTTAAAACAGCCATTTAAAGTCTTGGAAATGGTCCTAATGGCTACAGCAAATGAAGAAACATTTATTCAAGAAAATCAACTAAAACCCAATAAGAACAGTGTGAGACAGTAATATTTGAACTGAGACCCATTCCCTCCCAGCTCAGTAAGATGGAAACTCCATTCAGACTGGTATAGTCAAGAACACAGGGCTCCCTCTCCCCTCAGCTCCCCGGTGAAGGGCTATTTTCCTGGGAGAGGCAGGACTTCAGCGTTTCTCATCTTACTCCCAGAGACCTATTGTGAAGCTGAGTTCTGGGCATGTGTAATTAGGAGATGGGAAGTCCCTTCTGGCCAACCTGACTCACTGGGTGGAGGCTTTACCCTGGGCATGGTGCCGCTGAGAATACTGGGGACCTAATAACGCTTGCTTACTCATAAGGTGGAGGTTCCACAATGGGAGAGGCAAGCCAAGAAGACCTGAGATTACTGATCACCCTCTACCAAGTGCTCATCTCCTAAGGCAGGGATGTCACTGAGAGAGAAGCATGCCATTGTCTCACCTCCAGATTCAGAGCTCTGGCTTAGAGATTTTGCTCTGTGGAAGAAGCAAACCGTAAAAAAAGAACCCAAATCTCTTCCCAAAGGAACCAACTTTATTTTCAAAATAGTGTAAAAACATTGAAGCCTAAGATTCTCTTAAAAACTGTGGAATAATTAAAAGGCAATTGGTAAATTCCTTAAAGATATAAGCTAAACTGTAGGCTGAGTAGATTAACGGAGAGAACCAGGGAAAGAAACAGCAGAGAAGAGCTTTCCTGGAGTCAAAGTAAATCTCAAACATTGACCTCCAAAGCTGTTCTTTCAAAGGAGCCCAAATGTAATTGGATTAGTCTTTGGAGCCAATTTATGCCCCAGGTCATTGTTGAAAATGTAGAGAACCAGCTGGTAATCAGTGGAGCTTAACAACTGGGTGTGAGCACTCAATAGACTAGAGCTCTGCCCAAACCACTGCCATCCCATGGTTTCACAAGGTGCACTCCCTGAGGTTGCAACATGAAAGACTCCACATTTTGGGGTGAAGGTAGGGATGGACTTCACTGAAGTTATTCAACCACTCACTAAACTAATAAGCAAATAGCAATAACAAGCCCTGGGGCAGAGGGTAGGGAGGATCAGTACCCAGAATTACTACAGTGTTATCTAAAATGTCCAGTTTTCAACAAAAATTATGACATAAAAAGAAACAAAGTCTGACCCATACAGCAGGAAAAAAAGCAGACAACAGAAATTGCCTGTGAGAACGACGAGATGTCAGATTTACAAAGATTTCAAAGTAGCCATCATAAATATGTTCAAAAGACTGAAGGAAACCATAATTAAAGAAGTAAACAAAGTGGGTATAGAGGGAATGTACCTCAACATAATAAAGGCCATATAAGACACATAGCTAACATCATACTCAACAGTGAAAAGCTGAAAGCTTTTGCTCAAAGATCAAGAACAAGAGAAAGATGCCCACTTTTGCCACTGTTTTTTCACTATCGTATTGGAATCCTAGCCAGAGCAATTAGGCAAGAAAAAGAAATAAAAGGTGTCCAATTGGAAAGGAAGAAGTAAAACTATCACTATTCGCAGATGACATATCCAGAAAACTCTAAAGACTCCACCAGAAAAATTCTAGAACTAATAAACGAATTCAGTAAAGTCGAAGGATACAAAATCAATATATAATAATCTGTTGCATTTTTATACACTAATAACTGTCAGAAAGAAAAATTAACACAATTCAATGTGTCGACGAAAATAATCCATAACCAATCTGTAAATGAAAATTTGGGTGAGTTTATTCTGAGCTGAAATCTGAGGACCATGGCCCAGGGCCTTTCTTCCTAAAGGAAGAAAGGGCACCAAAGAAGTGGGCGCACAGAGTGGTTATATACCCCCAAACAGGGAGTTTCACATATGATTGAAATGTCCCTCCCACAATAGTCACAAGATTGCCCTATCGGCACAGCACTTGATGGACACAGCAGGTAGTGGGTCTGTCATCTTGGTGGGCGTAGCAGGAGGCAAGTCTATTGTCCCGAGCTGGGCAGCCACAGTTGAGTGCAGCAATCAGTTTCTAGCCTAAGGAAAGATGATTAATCCTTAAGGAGATGTTGGGAGGGGCAGGGAAGTTGCACCTTTACCTCAAGGGCCTTTGCTCTTGCCATAGGGAAAATCTAAAGCAGATATACAATGCATGCTCAACGGCCACGGTCAGGCCCTTTTGGAAAGACAAGGTCAGGCCGAATTAGGTTTATACCAAATGGCTTCCTCATATTCTTCAATATATCCTATTGCTTGCCATTTTTATTTGTCACATGTACAATTGCATCAAAAGGAATAAAATACCTAGGAATAAATTTAACCAAAGAGGTAAAAGACCTATACAGTGAAAACTGTTGGTCATTGATGCAAGAAATTGAAGAAGACACAAATAAATAGATATTCTGTCCTCATGGGTTGGAAGTTTTAATATTGTTAAAATGCCCATACTACTTAAAGCAATGTACAGATTCAGTGTAATTCCTATCAAAATTCCAGTGACATTTTTCACAGAAATAGAACAAACAATTCTAAAATTTGTATAGAACCACAAAAGCTGCTGAGTAGCCAAAGCCATCTTGAGAAACAACAAAGCTGGAGGCATCACGCTTCCTGATTTCAAACTGTATTACAAAGCCATAGTAATCAAAATAGTATGGTATTAGTATAAAAACAAGCACACAGATCAATAGAACAGAATAGAGAGCTCAGAAATAAACCTGTGCATATATGACTAATTAATTTACAACAAAGGACCCAAGAATATACAATGAGGAAAAGACAGTCTCTTCAATAAATGGTGCTGAGAAAACTGGATAGCAACAAGCAAAAGAAGGAACTTGACCACTGTCTAACACCATACAGAAAATTTACTCAAAATGGATTAAAGACTTGAATGTAATACCTGAAGACATAAAACTCCCAGAAGAAAACATAGGCAGTAAGCTCCTTGACTTTGGCTTTCCAATCATTTTTTGGACTTGACACCAAAGGCAAAGGCAGCAAAAGCAAAAATAAACAAGTGGAACTGCATCAAACTAAAAAGCATCTGCACAGGAAGGAAAACAATCAGTAAAATGAAAAGCAGCCTACCAAATGGGAGAAAATTTTTGCAAATCATATATCTGATAAGAGATTAATATCCAAAATGTATAGATTGCTGGGAAGATGGCATAGGAGGACTCTGAAAGCACCTCCTCCCACTGACACAACAAACCTACAACTACTCTTGGAACAATTACCTCTGAGAGAGAACTGGAAACAGGATAAAAAGAACCCCCACAACAAGGGACAACATTCACAGGGATAGAAGAGGAAGAAATATACCTCTACTGAGGGAAAAAACCACTTCCTGGCCTGGGCACTTAACAGCTGGGAACAGTCTTAAGGTATAAAGCTTTTCCCAGAGCAGTAGGGCATCTGAGCAGGAGATCCATGCCACAGTAAGCATCCCAGCCTTTGAATTCAGCACAACCAAGATAAATTATCATAATACTTGGCTTTGCTGGCTTTTAAAAACAACTGGGAATACCCCCAGAAAAACTGTTGAACTTCAGAGAAAGAAATGCCTACTCTTAAAGGACCCACACACAGATTCACCCATTCAGGAAACCGTAACATCACCAGAAAGAAAGGTGCATAGTCCTTGGGTAAAAGAGACTCACTTGCTAAGCTCTGAGTGCATCTCAAAGAGGCAAGAGGCAGCTGGGCCCACCTCCTCTGGGACTGAGACACTGGCAGCAGCTGTTATTGTGACCTAGTATAGTAGTGCTGACACAGAAACTGGTAGATGCCATTGGATTTCTTCTTCTGACCTGTTAGCACAGGGAGAGGGTCTGCCCCACCCACTAGAGTACCAATTTAATCCAACTGAGCCAAGGCAGGCAGCCTGCCCTATGGACTGGCCCCACCTACCAGCAAGCCCATGGGAAATTGGCAGGCCCATGTAGGTAGGGTGTGTGGGACCTCTGCAGCAGGGCAAGTGAGCGTGTGACAGGGTGGCCCTACATTGGCAGGGTGTGTGGCCTGTGGGTGGTGGGGCCTGTCTGCCGCAGCAGACTTGTGTAGCTGGCCATCTCAAACAGCCGCACAGGGGATCTGCCCTGCCTACCAGTGCCTAAAATGATTGTGTGCTGCCACCTGGGGCCGGCCCCACCCATCTGCGCTCCCGAGAGAACTGACAACAGCCTCACAGGCTGGAGCCTGCCCCAATTCTGAGCCCCAGAGCCTAGCAACCAGCCATGCTGGGGGCCTGACTCACTTAACAGCAAAACAGCAGCAGATCTGCACTGCCACCCATGCTGGGGCTTGACCCACCCAATAAAGTGACTGTAGCAGCTGCACATGGCTGAGCCTTACAACCAGGCAGCCCAAGGGCCAGCCTAGCCTACCTGTGTGCCTGCAGCAAGAGCAACCCCACCACAACAGAAGGGCACACATAGCCCATACAGGGGACATTCCTGAAACATTTGGAAATGGTGACGAGAGGGGAGCACATTGCTGGGCCCCAAAGTCATCACTTACATAAGGCCACATCTGCAAGATTGAGAGACATGGCTTATCTACTCAATACATAGAGATAAGCACAGAGAAGTAGGCAAAATGTGGATACAAAGGAAGATGTTCCAAATAAGGGAACAGGACAAATTCTCAGAAAAGGAACTAAATGAAACAGAGATAAACAATCTACCTGATAAAGAGTACAGACTAATAGTCAAAGATGCTCACTAATCTTGGGAGAACAGATGAACACAGAACTTCAACAAAGAATTGGAAAATATAAAAAAAGAACCAATCAGAACTGAAGAATACAATAATAGAAATTAAAAATTCACTAGGGAGAATTAGCAGCAGAGTAGATTACATACAATAAGAGATCAGTTATCTGGATAAAAGAGTAGAGGACATCACCCAAGCCCTGAACAGAAAAAAAGAGTTAATAAGAATGAGGACAGTCTAAGGGACCTCTGGGACAGCGTCCAGCCTACTAACATCCGTATTATAGGTGTCCAGGAGAAGAAGAGAGAGACAAAGGGGCAGAGAACCTATTTGAAGAAATAATAGCTGAAAAATTCCCTAACCTAAGAAAGGAAGCAGACATCCAGGCACAGGAACCACAGATAAAGTGGAGAAAAATTGGCACAGATATTAGCTCAGGGCTAATCTTCCTCAAGCAAAAACAAAAAGAGGTAGATTGGCAACAGATGTTAGCTCAGGCTAATCTTCCTCAGCAAAATAACAACAGGGGCAGAGAATCTAAATAGACATTTTTCCAAAGAAGCCATACAGATGGTCAAGAGGTATGTGAAAAGGTGCTCAGCATTACTAATCATCAGAGAAATGCAAATCAAAATCACGATGAGATATCATGTCACATCTGTTAGAATGACTATTATCAAAAAGACAAGAAATAAGTATTGGCAAGGATGTGGAGAAAAAGGGAACCCTTGTGCACTGTTGGTGGGAATGTAAACTGGTGCAGCCACTATGGGTTTCTCAAAAAATTACCAATAGAACTACCATATGATCCAGCAATTCCACTTGTAGGTATTTATTCAAAGGAAATGAAGATACTAACTCAAAAATATATGTGCACTTCCATGTTCATTGCAGCATTATTTACAATAGGAAAGACATGGAAGCAACCTAAGTGTCCATTGATGAATGGATAAAGAAAATGCACTGTGTGTATTTTCATTCATACATACATTCATACATCACTTAATGATGGGGATACGTTCTGAGAAATGCATCAGGCAATTTCATCATTGTGCGAACATTGTAGAGTGTATTTACACAAACCCAGATGGCCTACTACACACCTAGGCTATATGGTATAGCCTATTGCTCCTAGGCTACAAACCTGTACAGCATGTTACTGGACTGAATACTGTAGGTAATTGTAACACAATGGTAAGTATTTATTTATCTAAACATAGAAAAGGCATAGTAAAAATATCCTATAAAAGATAAAAATGGTATACCTGCATAGTGCCCTTACCATGAATGGAGCTTGCAGGACTGGAAGTTGCTCCAGGTTGAGTCAGTAAGTGAGTGGTGAGTGAATGTAAAGGCCTAGGACATTACTGTATGCTACTGTAGATTTTATAAACACTGTACACTTAGGCTACACTAAATTTATTTTTTTAAACTTTTTTTTCAATAATAACCTTTGCTTACTGTAAGTTTTTTACTTTATACACTTTAAAATGTTTTTTAACGTTTTGACTCTTTTGTAATAACACTTAGCTAAAGACACAAACACATTGTACAGCTGTACAAAAGTGTTTTCTTTATTTATATCCTTATTCTGTAAACTTTTTTCTATTTTAAAAGTTTTTTTCTTTTTACTTTTTAGACTTTTATTGAAAATTAAGACACCAATGCATAGATTAGCCTAGGCCTACACAGGGACAGGAACATCAATATCACTGTCTTCCATCTCCACATCTTGTCCCACTGGAGGGTGTTAATATCTTAATATTGCCCACAGGGGCAGTAATACCACAAACAAGCGAGTAATGCATTGTGCTATGACATTACAACAGCTATGACGATGACCAGGCAATAGGAAGTTTTCAACTTCATTACAATCTTATGGGACCACTGTCATATATGCAGTCTGTCATTGACCAAAAGAAACATTGTTTGCAGCACATGACTGTATATACATACATACATACACACACATAATGGAATATTATTCAGCCATAAGAAAGAAGGAAATCTTGCTATCTTACTGTTTGCGACAACATGGATGGACCTTTACGGCATTATGCTAAGTGAAATAAGTCAGAGAAAGAGAAATACTGTATGATCTCACATATATGTGGAATCTAAAACAAACAAAAAACAAAAACAAAACTCATAGATAAAGGGACAGATTGGTGGTTGCTAGAGGCAAGGTTTGGGGAGTGGGTGAAATAAGTAAAGGTAGTCAAAGTTACAAACATCCAGTTACAAAATAAATAAGCCCCAGGGATGTAATGTACAGCATGGTGACTATAGTTAAGAATACTGCATTGTATATTTGAAAGGAGCTGAAAAAGTAGATCTTAAAAGTTCTCATTTGTAACTGTGTGGTGATGGGTATTAACTAGACTTATCGTGGTGATCATCTCACAATATATACAAATACCAAGTCATTATGTTGTACAACTGAAACTAATATAATGTTATATGTCAATTATATCTTAATAAAAAAAGAAGTAAAGGAAGGTATGATGACAATCTTGGATCAAATAGAGACAGAGTATCAGTAGAGATAGAAATTATAAAACAAAGAACCAAATGAAAAATTCACTAAAGGAACTCTACAATAGATTTGAACTGGTGAAAGAAAGAATTAGTAAACTTGAAGATTCTAGGTCAATAGAGATTATGCAGTCCAAAGAAGAGAGAGAAAAAAGAATGAATAAAAAGGAAGAGAGCCTTACAGAAATGTGGGACACCATTAACAGCACCAGCATACACATAGTGAGGGTGCCAGAAGGGGAAAAGAGAGAAAGGAGCAGAAAAATTATTCAAAGAGATAATGGCTGAAAACTTCCCAAATCTAGTGAAAAACATTAATCTACACATCCAGGAAGCACAGCAAACTTCAAGTAGAATTAATACAAATAGACCTATCATACTATAAATGCTGAAAGTCAAAGACCAGGAGATAATCTTGAAAGTAGCAAGACAAAAATGATTCCTAAGTTGTTAATGGAACTCTGATAAGATTAACAGCCAACCTGTCATCAGAAACAATGGAGGCCAGAAGGCATGGGATAACATATTCAAAATGCCTTTTAAAAACCCCAAAAAACTGTCAACCAAGAATCCTATATCCAACAAAGCTATCTTTCCAAAAATGAAGGTAAATATTCCCAGATAAACAAAAACAGAATTTTGTTGCTAGCAGACCCACCTTACAAGAAATACCAAGAGTTCTTCAGGCTGAAAGCAAGTGACCCCAGATGATGATAATTTTAAATCATATAAGGAACAACAAAGATCATTAGTAAGGTACTGTAATTATAAAAAACAATATAAATGCATATTTCTTCTCCTCTTAACCGACTTGAAAAGCAATTGTATAAAGCAATATGTATATAATGTAATGTTGGACCTATAACATATAGAAATGTAATGTATTTGCCAATAATTGCACAAAGGAGGCCAGTGGGAACAAAGCTGTATTGGGCAAAAGAAATTATTCCAGGTAATAACTTGAATCCATAGGAATAAAGGAAGAGAACTAGAAATGATAAATAGAAATATAGCAAAATATTGCTATAATATGATAAGAATATAGCAAAAGCAATAAATATATACTTGTTCCCTTTCAGTTTCTTTAAAAGTATATAATGTAATAATTAGAACAATACATTATAGGGCTTGTAACATTTATAGATGTAACATGTATAACAATACCACAAATAGGAAAGAAAAGAGAATAGAACTATATAGGATTTTTATTTCTATATCTCACCAGAATTAAGTTAGTATAAACTGAACCTGGCTCTGATAAGACATATATGTTAAGCCCTAGAGCAACCGCTGAGGAAATAATTTTTTAAAAAAAAGTTTTAAAAAAATCATTAAAGAAATTAAAAGTATACATTAAAAAATAGTCATTTAATGCAAAAGAAAGCAGTAGCAGGGGAACAGAGGGACAAAAAAAGACAAGATATGGAAGACAGAAAGGAAAATGACAGACATAAATCTGACTATATCAATAATAACATTGAATGGGAGTATATTAAACTATCAAAATGAAAGGGAGAGATTGTCAGACTGAATTTGGAAACAAGATCAAACTATATGCTTTCTATGGAAGATACACTATATTCAAAGACACAAATAAATTGAAAATGAAAAGATGAAAAAGGTATGTCATGCAAACAACAACAGGAAAGCTGGAGTACCTCCACTAATGTCAGAAATAATAGGCTTTAAAACAAAAAATGTTACTAGAGATTGAGGGACATTTTATAATGATAAAAGGGTCAGTCCATCAGGAAGATAGAATAATCATATTTGCAGCTAACAATGGAGCACCAAAATATGTGAAGCAAAAAACTGACATAAATAAAGAGAGAAATAGACAATTCAACATTAATAGTTGGAGACTTCAATACCCTACTTTCAGTCATGGATAGAACAACTAGGCAGAAGATCAAAGAAAAAAAGTAGAAGATTTGAACAAAACTGTAAACCAACTATATCAAACAGACACCTATAGACAACAGAATATGCATTCTTTTAAAGTGCACATGGAACATTCTCCAGGATAAACCATATGCTAGGATATAAAACAAACTTAATAAATTTAAAAGGATTGAAAACCTACAGAGTATGCCTTCTGACCCCAAGGAAATACAATTAGAAATCAATAAAGAAATTTGGGAAACTCAAAGATACGTGGAAATTAAACAACACATGTCTAAGTCACCAGTGGGTCAAAGGAGAAATTAGGAAATACATTGAGATAAATGAGAATGAAGACACAGTATACTAAAACTTGTGAGATGCAACTATAACAGTCCTTAAAGGGAAATGTATAACTTTAAAATGCCTATATTAAAAATGAAGAAAGATTTCAAATCAATAGCTTAACCTTCCATCTTATGACAATGGAAAAAAGAAGAGCAAACTAAACTTAAAGCAGACAGAAGGAATTAATAAAGACTAGAGAGGTAATTATGAAATAGAAACTGTAAAAACAATAGAAAAAATTAATGAAACCAACAGCAGGTTCTTTGAAGAGATCGGCCAAACTGAAACTTTTTGTCTTGGTTTGACCAAGAAAAAAGAGAGAAGATTCAAAATACTAGAACCAAATGAAAAGGGGGACAGTACTACTGACCTTATAGAAATGAAAGTGGTTATAAAGGAATACTATGAACACTTGTATGCCAATGATTTATATAACTTAGAAGAAATGGATAAATTCCTACAAAGTACTGAAACTGACTCAAGAAAAAATAGACAATCTGAACAGGTGTATAACAAGAGACTAAATTAGTAATAACTGACCATAAAGAAAAGCCAAGACCCAGATGGCTTTACTGCCTAATTCTACCAAATATTTAAGGAATAATTAAGACCAGTTCTTCACAAAGTCTTTCAAAAAATGAAAGAGCATTTTCCAACTCATTCTGTAAAGCCAGTATTATCCTGTACCAAAAGCGTACAAAGACAATACAAGAGAAAACTACAGACCAATATCTGTTCTCAATATGGATGCAGAAATCCTTAAGAAAATACTAGCAAACTGAATCCAGCAATACATAAAAAGAATTATACACTGTGACCAAGTGGCATTTATCCCAGGAATGCAAGGTTGGTTTAACATCCAAAAATGAATTAATGTAATACGCCATGTCAATAGAATAAAAAACAAAAACCATATAATCATCTCAATAGACACAGAAAAAGCATTTGACAAAATCCAACACCCTTTCATTTTAAAAACACTTAAACTTAGGAATAGAAAGGAACTTCCTCAGTTTGATAAAGGCAACTATGAAAACCCCACAGCTAACATCATACTTATTAGTGAAAGACAGAGTGCTTCCCCTTAGATCAGGAATAAGACAAGGATGTCCACTCTCACCATTTATTATTAAACATTATACTAGAGATTCTCATCAGGGTAATTAGGCAAGAAAAGTAAAAGGCATTCTGATTGGAAAGGAAGAAGTGAAATTATCTCTATTCACAGATGACATGATCTTGTATATGGAAAATCTAAGGAATCCACTAAAAAACTTTGAACTAATAAACAAGTTCAGCATGGTGGCAGGATACAAGATCAACATACAAAAATCTATTGTGTTTCCATACACTAGGAGTGAACAATTCCAAAATGAAATTAAAAAAACAATTCTACTTACAATAGCATCAAAAAGAATAAAATACTTGGGAATAAATTTAACAAGAAAAGTATAAACCTTGTTCTCTAAAAGCTACAAAACATTGTTGAAAGAAGAAATTAAAGATCTAAATAAATGGAAAAACATCCCATGTTCATGGATCAAAATGATATTAAGATGGCAGTACTCCCCAAATTTATCTACAGGTTCAACACAATCCCTGTCAGAATCCCAGCTAGCTTCTTTATGGAAATTGGCAAGCTGACTCTGAAATTCATATAGAATTGCAAGGGACCCTGAATAGCCAGAATAATCTTAAAAAGAAAATTGGCAGACTAATACTTTCAAATTTCAAAATTTACTACAAACCTATAGTAGTCAAGACAGTATAGCATGGGCATAGAGATAGATATATAAATCAATGAAATTGAATTGAAATGCAAAATAAACCCATGTGTCTATGATTAACTGGTTTTAACAAGGGCGCCAAGGCCATTCTATAGGAAAAGAATAGTCTTTTCAACAAATGGTGCTGAAACAATTGAATAGCATATTCAAAAGAATGACATTAGACCCTGTATTAGTTTCCAGGGCTGCTGCAACAAATTACCACAAACTAGGTGACTTTAAACAACAGAAATTTATTCTCTCACACTTCTAGAGGTGAGAAGTCTGAAATCAAGGTCCCAGCAGAACTACACTTTCTCTGAAGACTCTAAAGGAGAATCCTTTCTTACCTCTTCCAGCTTCTGGTGACTCCTGGCATTCCTTGGCTTGTGACAGCATAACTCCAGTCTCTCCCTTGTCTTCACATGACTTCTTTCCTATGTCCTGTATCAATTCTCCCACTTCTTTCTCTTGTAAGGACACGAGTCATTGGATTTAGAGCCCACCTAAATTCAGGATGATCTCATCCTGAGATCCTTAACTTAATTACAGCAAAGACCCATTCCAAATAAGGTCACATTCACAGCTACCATGGGTTAGGACTGGGATGTCTTTTCTCTGAGGGAAGTTGTTCAACTAACTGCAGACCCTAACTTCATGGTAGATACAAAAATGAACTCAAAATGGCTCAAAGACCTAAATGTAAGAGCTAACACCATAAAAATCTTAGAAGAAAACATAGGAGTAAATCTTCATGATCTTAAACTTGGCAATGGATTCTTAAATATGACACCAAAAACATGAGAAACAAAAGAAAAAAATGAATAAATAGGACTTCATCAAAAGTAAAAACTTTTATGCTTCAAAGGACACCATCAAGAAAGTAAAAAGACAACTCACAGAATAGAAAAACTATTTGCGTATATCTGATAAGGGACTTGTTACTAGAATATATAAAGAACTGTTACAACTCGATAATAAAAAGACAACCCAATTTAAAAAGAGCAAAGGATCTGTGTAGACATTTCTCCAAAGGAGATCAAATGGGGCAGTAAGCACATGAAAAGATGTTCTTCATCATTCATCAAGGAAATGCAAATCAAAACCACAATGAGATACCACTTCATACAGACTAGGATGGCTAAAATCAAAAAGTCAAATAATAAATGTTGGTGAGGATATAAAGAAATTGGAATTCTAATACAGTTCTGGCAGAAGTGTAAAATGGTGCAACCACTTTGGAAAACATTCTGGCAGTTTCTCAAATGAGTAAACAGAGTTACCATATGACCTGGAAATTCCTCTCCTGAGTATATACCAAAAGAAATGAAAACAGGTCCACATAAAAACTTGTATATGGAGATTTATAGCAGCATTATTCATAATTACCAAAAGATGGAAACAACCCAACTGTACATCAACTGATGAATGAATGCACGAGTTGTGATATAGCCGTATGATGGAATACTATTCAACCATGGAAGGAATGAAGTACTGATACATGCTACAACATGAATGAATCTTAAAACATTATGCTAAATTAAAGAAGCCAGTCACAAAAGGCCACATATTATATGATTCCATTCTCATGAAATTTCCAGTATAAGCAAATCTGTAGAGGTAGAAAGTACATTGGTGGCGTAGGACTGAGAAACAAAGGGATAGGAGGGTCTTAGTGAAAGATTACAGGGGGTTTTTTTGATATCATGAAAATGTTCTAAAATTGGCTGTGGTGCTAGTACATATCTGAATGTACTAAAAAACTATTAAATTGTACACTTTACATAGTAAATTGTATAGTAGGTGAATTGTATCTCAACAAAGCTGTTTTTAAAAAGAGCCTGTAATGTGATTATTCACTGACTAGTATTTATGACTTATGCATTGCTGAGGCCAGATAGGGTGAGGGAATAGAAAAGGAAAGGAAAGAGAAGTATCTGAGACTTTGCTTTTCTGGTCATTGAGTGAAATGACTGTCAGGGAATTTTTCTTCTCATACTTATTCAGAGAGCTACCAAATAGAAGTGATTCTTGATTCTGAAGACAAGCAACTCATGTGTGTACATTTTAATATACCACTTTCTATTTAAGTTCACTTAACTATAATGGAATTTTTCTCTAAGTTTATAAATAAAATATAAAGGCCTGAATATAATTTCTTTTTTTTCTCTGCCTCCCCTCATTCCCCCCCACCCCCACTTTTTATACTTTAAAGGGAGTTTACACTGGGAGAGTACTTACCCTTCAAGAATTATTGATCCAAGTTGGGAAGTTAAATGCCGAAGCTGTTAGAGGTCAGTGGGCCAATCTTTCTTGGGAATTGCTTTATGCTACAAATGATGATGAGGAACGTTACAGTATACAAGCTCATCCACTACTTCTAAGAAACCTTACGGTACAAGCGGCTGACCCTCCCCTGGGATATCCAATTTATTCTTCAAAACCTCTCCATATACATTTGTATTAGAGCCCATTTTGACTTGTATTGTCATCAAATGAGATCTTTTTATTTTTTCATTCTAGAAAAGTAAGAATCTGATTCCTCATAACTTCCATGGACTTTCCTCTCTCCTCCCACGTGCCTGAGAAAAGCTAAGCTCTTTAAAGTTGATTCTCTTAGCTATCTTAATGATTAAAAAAAACCAACTTTATGTCTAACCTCAGAGTTAGAACTAGTTGGCCAATATTTGTGCCCTATGAATTGTGGTGGGCTTTGGTAAATATAAAACATTTGTAGAAGATTGATAATGAATTTTTTAATGCTTTCTTAAATGTGTGGTAGGTGATTTGCCTTACAGAAGTCAACAACTGTATAATTTTTACATACTTAAAAGATATACATATCTGTGTTTTTAAGTAATGATAGTGGATCTCATTGAAGGTTACATAATGTATATATATTTATTTTCAATATAATAAAATTTTATAGTATTTTCACACTTTGTGCTTTTTTTAACATTTAACACAGTCTGAATGTTTTCATATATTCATTTTCTTTTCATATACTTCAATTCAGAAATTTTTAAAGTTTTTAGTAAAATCTCTTCCTTCATTTTCAAGTATCCGTTTGATATATGTGAAAGGAAAAGGATTTATCCCATTCATCATGTGAATACTCATTGGAATTAGCAATGTTAGGGTAGTCTGAGTATGACTGCTAGAGGCCATTCTGTAGATCTGGCTCTTTATGCATTTCTTTTCAACTTTGAATATACTCTGAAGAATGACTTCCAGTAGGACTGCTAGTTACTAGTGTCTTAAGGTATCTGAACCGAAGGCAGAAAGTAATGGGAGGAAAATTTTTCACAATGTGATCACAATTTTATTTTCACTCTCTTGCTGTTCATGAAGTTTTTACAGGTACTTATAAGCAGAATGAACAATGAGTCTGTATCAGTTGAGAAATGAATTTCTTTTACCCCTTACTTTATTTCCAACTGAGTTTATAGTAGCCTCCTAGGTTGGTAATACAGCAATACATTCTCTTTAGAAATGATTGAAATTATTTGAAATGTGCCAATTAGGTTTTTTTTTATTATTATTATTCCATTTATTTAGCATGTGGAACAGTTCAATCAAGCTATGTTAAAGGATAACTTTTTGGACTAATTTTCAGTTAATGAATTCATTGAGATTTGTGCATTAGTCTTTTTTTGGAAGCAATATAGTATAGTTATTAAGATAGAGTGTTGTGTTAACATCTGGGTTCATAATATAGTAATCTCAGGCTTACTATTTACATAATTGAGATTTACTAGCCAGACAATTTTATGTATTTTTGTCACCTAGGAAAATTTTCTCATGCCATTAAAAACACTCTATGTAATGATCAGTTTTAATGACTGCATAACATTGATAGATATAACAGTTTATTGGACTATCCTCCAAATAATGGGAATTCTAAATTGTTTAAAGATTTTAATAATGCCCAGCCATGCTTTCCCTTTACCTTGCATCCTCCTCAAACTGCTCCCATGTCTCTCCATTTCATTCATAGCCAGGTTTCCTCTTCTTTCATTCGTCAAATGATTACAGTCTGGATTCCATCTCCACTAATGATTCCATCTTTACCATTCCCCCAAATAAAGTTAGTTTTTATTAAGGTCAGTGTTTACCTTTGTATTGTCAAACCAACCGGCTACTCCTATGTTCTTGTCTTATTTGTTCTCTAAATAGCATTTGACACATTTTGACCACTCCTTGAATCACCTTTTTTGTCTCTTTTGCTTCCCTGACACAAGTATCTTCATTTTCTTCCTCTCTCCCTGGCCACTCCTCAATCACCTTTGCTGCTTTTCCATTTCTACCTGACCACTAAATTTTGGAATTTCTCAACAGTTTGGTTCCAGGGCCCCTCTTCTACATTCACTGTGGACAGTCTCGTCCACACCCAAGATATAAAAGTATCATCAATAAGTTGATGTTCAAATATATACCTACCTCAACCTCTCTTCTTAGCACTGAGCCGGTATATGGAACTTATTTATCTCCATCTGATATAGTCAAACTGACCTTATTGAATCTTCCCTAAAACCTGCTTTTCTGACTTTCACTTTTAGTAATGCTTAGGTAAGTCACACCACCCATCTCACAGAGAACAACTAGCAAAGCTAGGCAAAATAATATTTTAAAATCTGCTTAAAGGTATCAGAGAACCAAGAAAACAGTGAAGAATTACATTACCAAGATCCAAGGCAGAATGAAATTTAGAAACTTGAGCTCATCACTTGGGCTGCTTTTCTTCTAGGAGCATTTGCCAGCTCAGGATGAGGTGGTTGAGAGTCTGAGAAACTAAGTAACGCTTTTGACAGCCTTGCTGCTGAGTTAGAGGAATACAAATGGGAGTCCAGGGCTCTCCAAGGAGGGAGGCAGGAACCCTAGTAACTGACCACACATTGGTTTGGGACATCAAGGATTACGTCCTAATTTTATGGTTGAACAAAAAAAATAGATGCAGCTTGAATCTTCTTAGTCCCTAAAACTGGATTAAGGCGGCCCTGGATTTCTGCTCTGCCTAGCCACCACCCAGAGCAAAGGTAAATCTTCTCTGGACTGACCTTTTAAGTTATTTTTGTAATTTTTCATACTTAATGTTGGACAATGTAAAATAAAGCACCTGAGGAGATATGACAACATGATCAAAAATCCAAGAGAAACAATAGACAATAGGAATGGACCCACTGGGGATCCAGATAATGGAGTTGTTAAACACAGGCTAGAACATTATGATGTTTGGTACATTCAAAGATATAAAACACAAGCTTAAGAATTTCATCAGAGAATTAGAAACTGTACAGAAGAATTGATAAGTCCCAAACTGATAAGTACGTTAATCAAGTTTAAGAACTCAGTGAATGGATTTGATAGAAACTGGACACAGCTAACGTAAAAATTAGTGAAACACAATTTGGGTCAGAAGTAAATATCTGATATGAAAAATGACACAAAAGAATGGAAAATATTGTAAGAAGATAAGAGACATAGGGTTACCATGAGAAGATCTAACATACAAGTAATTGGAATTCCAAAAGGAGAGGCGAGAGGAAATGGCAGAAGCAACATTTAAGGAGATAATGACTGAGAATTTACCAAATTTTTAAGGGACATTAATCCCTGCAAGATAAATAAAACCACACCTCAACACAGCATGAGAAAGCATGCTAAATAAAGCATGCTAAATAAAACCACACCTCAACACAGCATGAGAAAAAACAAAATATAAAAAGGAAGTCATATACCCACAACTAAAATATACGACTATGTACTAGGTGGATTTGGGGAGAAAAAGCAGAAAACAAAAAAGGAAGTCATAAAAGCAGCCAGAAAGATGTTACTATCAAAGAACCAAGAATTTTATTAAACTCACAACTAACTTCTAAACAGAAAATATGGAAACCAGAAATTTGTGGAATGATATTTAATTTTGCTAAAATAACTATAAACTTAGAATTCTATACTCAGCCTTTCTCCAAAAACAACTCTTTAAGAATGAAGGTAAAGACAGTTTTATACACAGTAAATTCAACAGCAGATTCTCATTAAAAGAAATAGCATAAGGTATTTTCCAGACAGAAGGAAAATGATCCAGTAGAAGCTCAGGGATGTAGGAAGAAATGAACAGTAATAAAAACGATAAATATATGGTTAAATCTAAATAGTGACAATATAAAATAGTTTTGGAGGTTAAATATGTTAAAATACATGGCAATAATAGTATATAAGTTGTTGCAGGAGTTAACCCAGAGTTAAAGAGTTCTAAGATTCTTTTATTATCCAGAAAGAAAAGTACCAAGTAATATTAGACTTTGCTGTATCATCTATAGGAGGACCGCTAAAAAATAGCAAAAAGTGAAAACAAGTATATAACTACTAAACTAACAGAGGAGGAAAGTGGAATAATAATTAGGCAAAAAAAGAATATAAAATAGGACAAATAGAAATAAAGTAGTGAGGCCAGCACCATGGCCAAATGGTTAAGTTCGTGCGCTCCGCTTCAGTGGCCCAGGGTTTCACCAGTTCAGATCCTGGGCACAGACATGGCACCACTGGTCAGGCCACGCTGAGGTGGCATCCCACATAGCACAACCAGAAGGACCTAAAACTAGACTATACAACTATGTAATTGGGGGCTTTGGGGAGAAGAAGAAAAGAAGAAGATTAGGAACAGATGTTAGCTCAGGTGCCAGTCTTTATAAAATAAAGATGAAGGCTCAAAAAAAAAAAGGAAATAAAATAGTATATTAGCAAAATAAATAGCAAATTAAACCTGAAGAAAGTAAAAGAATAAAATAGTAAGGCACGAAAATTAGAATAGAAAACAAACATGAAGCAGATCAACTAAGCCAAAAGTTGATCTTTGAAAGACATATAATTGATAAGCCTCTGGCAGACTAAACAGAAAAAGAAGAAATACCAAATAACCAATGTGAGGAATGAGAGAGAGCATATAGACATTTGACAAAATCTGTATATTATGTACAACTTTACATCAATAAACTTGACATTTGAAATGAACAGTTGCCTTAAAAAATATAACTTAGCCAGAACTGACAAAAGAAAATAATAGGGAAATTTGAACAGTCCCATGTCTGGTAAAGAAATTTGTACTTAGTTTCTTACTTTCCCACAGTGAAAACTGCAATCTTACATGGATTCATCAGTTTATCCTACCAAAAATTTAAGAAGGAAAGAAAGACCATTCTTAAATTTTATCAAAGAACAGTAAAAGCAGGAACCCTCCCCAACTCATTTTATGAAACCAGCGAAATCTTGATACTAAAACCTGGCAAGGACATTATGAGAAAGAAAAATTACAGACATTCCCAAACATCAATGCAAAACTACCAAAGTACTAGCAAACTAAATTCATAAATAAATATATGAATAATAAATTACAACCAAGTTGCATTTCTTCTTGAAAAGTGAAGCTGGTGTGATAGTTGAAAATCAATCTCAATATAATTCACCACATTAACAGAATGAAAGGAGAAAAATCCTATCGTTTCAGTAGATCCAGAAAATGTATTTGAGAAAATCAACATGCATTCATAAAAAGGAAGCATTGGCTTTTTAAAATGCATCTCTGTTAAGCTTATCCTGAATGTACACGTGAGGTTTTCTGGATCAGAGCTAGATTTCTTATTATCTCACAGTAAATAAGTGCACCTGCCTACCCTTTGCACTAGTCCATACCCCCAGGGCAAAATGGTGAGAACTGAGTGAGCAGTTTTCCTCCACAGTGGCCAAACACTCCATAGGCAAGGGACAAACAAAGAAAAATTGTTTTTCCCTGCTAAAAAAGAAGAGGCAGCTGTCCTCCTCTCCAGAAAGGGTCTCCCTTTCTAGCCAGGTGGTATGCAAAAAAAAAAAAGAAAAAAAAATCTCTCCAGGAGCCAGAGAGCCCCATGTGTCTCCTAGAGCTATTTCCTAGGTCCCAGGCAATACTAGGAAGATAGCCACTTGAATATTTCTGATACTTTGGGGCTTAACGTAGGGACCAATCCAGGCTGTAACTCTTTGGTCCTCTTGGGGAGATGAGACATTTTATTACACTTTAGGATCAGAGAAATTAACTAGACAAATTGTTACAGATCTAATTCTCATGGTATGTGAAGAATCTTAGAAAGCTAGGGCTTTATACAGGACACTGAGAAATCCAGGAAAGTTATTTATCCACAGAAATAAAGAAGGAAACCACCCCCACAACATTTACCAAACAAGGAATGGAAGAGAACTTCTTGAATCTGATAAACCTACAACAGACATCATAGTTAACGGTGAAATGTTGAAAGTTCTCAGCCTGAGACTGAGAATGAGATAAGGAGACTGCTGTCACTGTGTCTATCTAGCTTTGTCCTGGAGTCTTGGCCAGTGAAAATAAGACAGGGAAAAGAAAGAAGAGGTCTAAGGAATAAAAATGAAAGAATAAAACTTCTTCACAGAAAGTGTGATTGTGTGTGTAGAAAATCCAAAATAATCTAAGTAAAATTGTAAAATTAATAACATTTACAATAACTTATTAAAAACAACAACCTTATCAAGATTGCTAGATATAAGGCCAAGTTACAAAAATCAGTATTTCTATTATACCAGCAACAAACAGAATTTCAGATTTTAAAAAAGACACCATTTGACTTCCAGTCTAGACAAAATTGTGTAAAGCCATTTTTTTCTCCTGTTCCTCTTTGCTAAGTACAACCATTAACCCTGGAAATGATGCAAAAGATAATCAAAAGGAACATGAAAATGTGGCAAGATGAAGGTGAGCTGCTTTGAGACTGCAGGACTGGAAGAGCATCACAGCAGCAAGGCGTCCTGCATCCTCCCATCCAACAGCTGAAGGCAATTGAGATCCAGCGGTTCCTGACCCCCAACCTAGCAACTGAAGGCAGTCCAGTAGGCTCCTTCCTTCCCCAGATTGACCAGAAGTCCCTCTAGCAACCATAGGCAAGCCTGACATCACCAGCAAGTGGATCGATTGGTAATTCTGCCAAAAATAAGTGGCCAGAGAAAGCACTCTCCCTCCCTGCTTGGGCTTGAGACTCTCTTTTTCCATGAGAGATACCAACATGGGTGAGTGAAACTGGCAAAACATGCTTAGTTATAGCACATGGCCCAGCCTAAGAAGCCTCTTTGTCCCTGCAGACCCAAGACCCTCCTTCTCCTCCCAGAGACACTGGGACAGCCAGAGGGCATCAGAATGGAGAAACCCGTTCCATCTCCTCAGGCAGTACCAGGAGCCCCCATGGCACCAGATATACAGGCAGACCAAAATAATACCATTAAGGCCACTGAACATAACCCACAAAAGAAGGCCACAAATAGTATGCTAAACTTAGAGCGAATGCTTACAAAAATAAGATTTAAATAGGACCCAGAGTCTCCTAATATAATAGATTAAATGTCTAGGATTCAATAAAAAATCACCCATCGCGCCAAGAAAGAATAAAATCACAACTTGAATACGGAAAGACAATCCCAACACTGACATGAGTCGGATTTTGGAATTAACTGACAAAGATTTTAAAGCCGCTGTCATAAAAATTCTTCAGCAATCAGGGCCAGCCCAGTGGTGTAGTGGTTAAGTTCACACGCTCCTCTTCAGTGGCCTGGGGTTTGAAGGATCAGATCTTGGGTGCAGGCCTACATACCACTTGTCAAGCCATGCTGTGGCAGCATCCCACTTACAAAATAGAGGAAGACTGGCAAAGATATTAGCTCAGGGCCAATCTTCCTCACCAAAAAAAAAAAAAAAAAAAAACACTTCAACAATCAATTACGAATTATCTTGAAACAAAAGAAAAAATAGAAAATCTCAGTAAAGAAACAAGTTATAAAAAAGAACCAAGTGGAAATTATCAAATCGAAAAATGCTATAACAGATATAAAAAAACTCACTGAATGGGCTCAGTAGTAGGGTAGAGATGACAGAGGATAGAATCAGTGAACTTAAGAACTGGATAACAGAATTCACCCAACATGAAGAACAGAGAGAAAAGAAACTAAATTTAAAAATTAAAAAATGAAAAGAACAGATCTGATCCAGCAATTCCATTTCTGGATATTTATCCCAAGAAAATGAAATCACTATCCTGAAAAGATATCTGCACCCCATGTTTATTGCAGCATTATTTACAACAGCCAAGACATGGAAACAGCCTAAGTGTTCATCAATGGATGGACGGATAAAGAAAATGTGAGATATACACACACACACACACACACACGGACATACAGACACACGATGGAATACTACTGAGCCATAAAAAAGAAGGAAATCCTGCCATTTGTGACAGCACGGATGGATGTTGAGAGCATTACATTAAGTGAAATAAGTCTGAAGAACAAATACTGTATGATCTCCTTTACATATGAAATCTAAAAAAACAGAAAACCTCGTAGATGCACAGAACAGATTGGTTGTTGCTGGGGGAGGGGGGAGGGCAAAATGGGTGAAGGGGGCAAAACGGGTGAAGGCAGTGAATAGATACAAACTTCCAGTTATAAGTCCTGGGCTTGCAATGTACAGCATGGTGACTATAGTTAACAATATTGTATATCTGAAAGTTGCTAAGAGAATAAATCTTAAAAGTTCTCATCACGAGAAAAAATATGTAACTGTGTGATGATAGATGTTAACTAAATGTGTAGTGGTAATCATTTCGCAGTGTATACATAGAATCATGTGGCACATCTAAAACTAAGACAATGTTATATGTCAATTATAGCTCAATAAAAGTAAAAGTTAAAAAAAAATATCTTCCAAGACCTGTGAGACAATGACGGAACATGCAACATTTGTATGACTGAAGTCCTAGAAAGAGAGGACAAAGAAAATAGGGCTGAGAAATTGACTTCCCAGATGTGGCAAAAGACACAAAACTTACAGGTCTGAGAAGCTTACTGAAACCCAACTAGGATAAACCCAAAGAAATTCATGCAAAGACACATAATTAAACTTGGAAAACTAAAGAAAAGGAAAAAATCTTGAAAGTGGCCAGAGAGCAACAACACATTGCCTGTAAGGGAATACCAACTTGAATACACAGAGAATTTTTCATCTGAAATCCTGGAGCTCAAGAGGGAGTGGTACAATATTTTTCAAGGACTGAAAGAAAAGAATGTCAACCACAAATTCTATATCCAGTGAAAATATCCCATCAGGAATGAGGAAAAAAATAAAGACATTCTCAGATGAAGGAAAACTAAAAGGATATGTCACTATCAGACTTACCATTTAACAGAATTTCTCAAAAAGTAAATTAGTATGCTTCCTGGATCGAGAAGAAGGAACAATGGAAAGAACAGAAATATGGATGCTTACAATAGATTATCCCTTTCCTCATGAGTTTTATAAATCATATTTGATGATTGAAACAAAATTTACACCACCATCTGGTCATTCAAGACAAGGATATTTAAAAGTGAAGGAGGTAAAGGATCCTAAGTGGAAGTGGGGCTTCCACACGACACAGTGGTAAAATGTTGATACCAGTAGACTCTTAAAAGTCATATATGGATATTTGAACACCCAGAGCAACAACTAGGATAACTGTAAGAGATACACTCAAAAACAATATAAATAAATCAAGATGGAATCCTAAAAATTGTTCAAGTAACCCACAGGAAAGCAGGAAGAGAGAAAGAGGAATGAGAACAGAGGAAACAAGCAGAAGACAAACTATAAAACGGCAGACTTACCCCTAAAAACGACAATTACCTTGAATGCAATTGGTCTAAATACACCAATCAAAAGACTGACAATTGCAGAGTAGATTAAAAACACATAGCCCAACTGTGTGCTGCTTACAAGAAACTGACTTCAAACTCTACATAAGTAGGTTGAAAGTAAAAGGATGGAAAAGATATACCTGCAAACATTAATTTAAAAAAAAGAAAGAAAGCAAAAGTGGCTGTAGTTATATCCAATAAAGTAAACTTCAGAGCAAAGAAAATTTCTAGAGACAAAGAGGGACATCACATAATGATGAAAGGATTGATGCACTAATAAGACAAGTGTACACACCAAACAACAAAGCCTCAAAATACATAAAGCAAAAAACTGATACAGCTGAAAAGGAAATTAAATCCACAACTATAGGGGCCGGCTCCATGGCCGAGTGGTTAAGTTCGCGCACTCTGCTGCAGCAGCCCAGGGTTCGGATCCTGGGCGCGGACATGGCACCGCTCGTCAGGCCACATTGAGGCGGCGTCCCACATCCCACAACTAGAAGGACCTGCAACTAAGATATACAACAGTGTACGGGGGGGGTTTGGGGAGATAAAGCAGAAAAAAAAAAAAAAAGATTGGCAACAGTTGTTAGCCCAGGTGCCAATCTTTAAAAAAAATAAGTAAATAAATAAATAAATCCACAACTATAGTTGGGGACTTCAACACCTCTCTCATCAACTGCCAGAACGACCAGACAGAAAATCAGTAAGTCTATAGAAGATCTGAACAACATAATCAACCAGCAGGACCTACTTGACGTATATAGAACACTCCACCCAATGATAATAGAATATGCGTTCTTTTTCAAGTACCATGGAACATTGAAAAAGAAAAACCATATCCTGAACCATAAAACTAACTTCAAAAAATTTAAAAGAATTGAAATCACACAGAGTTTGCTTTCTAACCATAATGGAAGCAAACTAGAAATCAAAATAATAAAAACAATAGGAAAATCTCTATAAATACATGGAAATGAAATAACCCACTTGTAAATAATTCATGGGTCAAAGAAGAAGTCTCAGAGAAAATTTTAGAAAATATGTAGAACTGAATGAAAACAAAAACACAACATTATCAAAATATGTGAGATGCAGCTAAAGCAGTGCCAAGAAATTTATAGTTCTAAATGCTTACATTAGAAATGAAAAGAGATCTCAACACAGTAACCTAAGTTCCTACCTCAAGAAACTAGAAAAAGAAGGGCAAAATAAACACAAAGTGAGCAAAAGGAGGGAAATAATAAAGAGCAGAAATCACTGGAATTGAAAATAGGAAAACAGAGAAAATCAATTTTAAAAAATGTTGGTTCTTTGACAACATCAATAAAATTGATAAACTTGTAGAAATACTGACAAAAATAGAGAGACAACACAAATCAATATCAGGAATGAAATAAAGAATATCAATATAAATCAAGCAGCCATTGCAAAGATAATACGGAAACAATTTTACAGTCATAAATTTGACAACTTAGAAGAAATGATCCAATTCTTGACAGCCACAAACTACTAAAACTCAACCAAAACTAAAATTCAACTGAGATGAAATAGACAATCTGGATATCCTATAACCATTAAAGAACTGAAATTCATAATTTAAAATCTCTCAAAAAAATATCCAGACCCAGATGCTCTGGCTTCTTTATTTTTGGATTCATCCATGCTGTTACATGGATGGTGTTCATTCCTTTTTATTGCAAATACTACTCCATTGTATGGAATAGACCACAATTTGCTTATTCCATTCACCTGTTGATGGACATTTGGTTTGTTTCCACTTTGGGGCTATTATGTAAAGCTGCTATGAGCATTCATTTACAAGTCTTGGTATGTTTTCATTTCTCTTGGGCAAATACCTAGGACTGAAATGGCTGAGTCTTATGGTAGGTGTATGTTTGGTTTTTAAGAAACTGCCAAACTATTTTTCAAATCATTGTACCATTTTTTACCTTCCCACCAGCAAAATACATGTACAAACTATATGATTTCACATATATAAAACTCTAGAAAATGCAAACTAATCTCTAGTGACAGAAAGCACATCATTGGTTGCCTGGGGTGGGGTGGGTGGGGGAAGTGATTATAAAGGGGCACAGGGGAACTATTGGAGTTGATGGATATTTTTATTCTCTTGATTGTGCTAATAATTTCACAAATGTAGCCCTATGTCAAAACTTATCAAATTGTATACTTTAAGTACGTGCAGTTTATTGTACATCAGTTATACTTCAGTAAAAGTGTTAAAAATAATAGGATGTTTATTAAATCTGTCTGGATAACTGATTGTGACTGAGGTCTCATGTGACTTACTGGTGCACCCAGTAGTGGAGCAGACTAACCCTAAAGCCATAGCTTCCACCAATAACTCTTCTCCTGATTCACCAGCTATCACATTGTGCAAAACCATCTATGCCTCAGTTTCAGCATTGGTAGGATGAACACACCATTTCCTTCCTACTTCAAAGAGCCACTCAAGATAATGATTAGGAAATGAGATGTCAGTGCAAAATAAACACTTTTTAAAAACTCATTATGTGAACATTTGGTTTCACAGCTCCTATCTTTGAGAAAGTGAACTTTGACAAAAAGCCTTTCCATCTCGGGCTGCTGACAAAAGAGCCTAAGGAAGAGAGAGGGTTTATACACCGATAAAGCATGTATTAGTTTCATGCCATAGAAAAACACCATACACATGAATTTTTAAAGATCACTTTAGGGGCTGGCCCCGTGGCTGAGTAGTTAAGTTCACGTGCTCCACTTCGGTGGCCCAGGGTTTCACCGGTTCGGATCCTGGGTACAGACATGGCGCCGCTCCTCAGGCCATGCTGTGCAGGCGTCCCACATGCCAGAACTGGAAGGACCCACAACTAGAATGTTCAGCTATGTACTGGGGGGGTTGGGGAGGAAAAAGCAGGAAAAAAAAAATTTTTAATCATTTTAATTTATTTATGCCTCTTCTGCCCTTCATTGGCTGGAGTAATTGAGCAAACTAAACTCATTTTTCCTTCATCCTCATACCATGCTAATTTCAGTCTCTGTGAGTTTTTATTCATGACATTCTGGAGGCAAAGGATGCCTGGCTTACATACTATCAACAAACCCTAAACATTGGCAAGCACGATGCCAAGCACTGGAGAATCAGTGATGAGTGAAACAAAACTGACCTGGACTCCAATCTCCTGAAGTCTCTCTCAGTCTCAATCCCACCCTTTCAAGCCTCAGTGCAAGTCACTCCTCCACGAAAGGCTTCCACACTATTCTATCTGCAAATCTCTCCCTTTTCTGAACTCCTGTTTGCACTTCGAGTCTGTGTCATGCCACATGACATACATGTTATTTTGTAGCATTCTAGAATCGTTCCAACAATTTGTCTTGTTTTTGCCCTGGGTGCAGTGTTCAGTTAATCATAATTCCCATTTTTATCACTGATCGTGTAAGAGCCCTCTCGTTTATTACATTTTATCCCCATACTACACCCCCATTCCCCTCCCCATCCTAAGCAACCATTCTAAGATGTCCACTGGGTATCTTTTCATTGCACGTCTTCTTGCCAAGTGAGCACTACCTTCTCTGCACATAAAGTGTTTGTAAACAGAATTGTGTTCTAGTTCATCACTCACTTTCTTCACTTATCATTGTGCTCCTAGGATATATGTATGCCTTTATCCCACTGCTTTTACTTGCTGTACCCCATGGTGTACCTCCAGCACATATCACCTTTCCCCTTTCCCAAGGAGGGTGGCCTCCACCCTCCCCACCAACCTTTCTACAGTTATTTTATGAATGTTACCTTGGCTATAGCTAAACTTTGAACTGCTTATAAATAAGAACCATGTTTTTCCTCTCCTATTACACCCTATCTTTATAGTAGATAGTCAAGGAATATTTTGTTTTTCTGTTGTGGCCTATGCATGTTTTCTAATGTAAGGTCCTAAAGATTAAAGTAACATTAATTATAATAACTAGAGTAAGGAGTTGTCAATGGAGTCTTCCTGAGCTGAGGTTAATCCTGGCTGTACCCTTTCCTAGCTCTATGACCTTGGGAAAAATAACACCTATTTGCTTTGGGCAACTCTTTCTTCATCGATAAAGGCGGGTAATACCACCTACTTTAGTGGGTTGTTTTGAGGAAGAAATGAATTAACAAATACAAAGCACCTCAGCACAACAAATGGCATATAATAGGTGTTTAATAAATTATGGCTGCTATGAGTCCTACCTACTGCTTCAAATTACTGTCATTTGTACTTGTCAACTCTTCTAAGAGTGTAAGCAACCTTATAGGCAAGACCATTTCAGATACTTTTTATATCTGTTCCTTACTCAACATTCTGCTTCATGAATTTCCATACGTTTATGTTAAATGGATTACTGTCATTCTTTGATTAGCATTCTGCTAACCTAGATTTTAAGCATATATGCTAGAGTATGTTAAAATGCTCCTTTATCCCAGAATGTAGTATGTATTACTATCTTTATTGCAAGATTCATAGCAATTTTTTATTTATTACACATTGAAAGGAAAGTTGTATCTATTAAGAAGTAAAATCACAAGTTATTCTTCAGTGCATAAGAAGATTGCTGTTTTCATGTTTTCCATTTCTGCCTCCAGTGGCTTGAAAAATGCAAGTACTCCCTCAGTCATGTTTTGCCTTCCAGGTTTTAAAATAGGCATCTGCATCCTATAAGAGAGTAACAGTAGCATGAGTCAGTCTTTCCTTGTATTTACCCCAATTTTTGAAAATTAATTCCTTCTATTTTGAAGAGCTATAATACTATGATTCACTGTTAAGAATCCTTATATGGGCAAATGGCTAAATTAGAAAAACACACAGCCAGAATTCTAGATCTACACAAAAATATCTCTAATGGGCTTAGCATCACTATCTCCTCTATTGTTAGTTAGCATCCACTCATGTCATCTCATAAATGTTGAAATCTCTATTACTACTCTTCTGGATCAGCATATCATACCTACACTGACTTGCTCTAATAAATACAAAGAATAGGTCAGAGTATTTAGAATTGAAATATTTGACAGATAACTCTAAAGTGATTTGTGAACTTTTAGTATATTGCTTAAAGAGTAAAACAAGGCAACTTGATAATCCCTAAAATGTGAGAGTTCATTTGGGAAGATATGCATTTACCACTTCCAAGAATTTGTACTAGTAAGACAAAAACAAATTATAACACAAAATTCAATGCAGCTATTGTTCTTGATCCGTAAAAATAATAAAGATTCATCAAAACAAAGTACCAAACATGCTGTTCCTAGCCTAAAGGATAAAAACAAATTCAAGTATCATCAATAAGTACATTTAGTTTGAGATAAACTGTATTGGCATTCTCTTAACTTAGACGCTTATAAACAAATTTCAATAAGGAGCTAGATATATACAATAAAAAATAACGGTGGGGAGGAAAGAAGCAGGGAGGAGAGAATTGAGTGAAAAAAGGAAGGAACAATTTTTTAAAGTTTCTACGGTTTTGTGTAAAGAATGAGGTATTCTATCTCAGAAATGGTATTGGGAAAAGAAAGGATGCCCAGTTTATCATAAAAAAGTAATAAAGCAATAAGGCCACATAATAAACAATATATTAAAGATGGTGGTAGCAAAGAGGAAGGCCATCATTTTTAGAAAAAGCTAGACGTAATCAAATACTAGATTTTACTGAGTATTGTTTATATTTTACAGTTATATTCTGTAAAGAAAACAAAACCTTCCTATGGGCATTCCTGAAAGGACAACTGCTACAGTAGGACTGAAACTCTAGCCCCTGGTCCTTCTTTCCCCTCTGAGACAATTATTTCTATAATGCATTCTCTCTCTGCCATATTATTTAACTCTTCAATATTTACTATCAGCTGAATATCCTGCTACCATCAAAACAAAAGCATTAACAACTAATGCTTAATAAGCATAACACCCCAATGTGTGTTTTAAGAGCTTTCCATAAATTAACTCATTTAATCCCCAAAACAATCCTATGACCATTT
This sequence comes from Equus asinus, assembly GCF_041296235.1. Classification (NCBI taxonomy): domain Eukaryota; kingdom Metazoa; phylum Chordata; class Mammalia; order Perissodactyla; family Equidae; genus Equus; species Equus asinus. The sequence continues at coordinate 70,384,344 of NC_091796.1, forward strand.
TGTAGATGGGGAGATTGACTTATATAAGTAACTTGTCTGCGGTCATGGGACGAGTATGGGGTAGAGCTGGGATTTCAACCCAGGTAGCCTGGCACCAGGCTCTGTCCTCTTAACCAGGATACTATGTCACCTCTCTAGTAAGGTGGCCTTTCCCTCTCAACTTGTAGCCATCACTGGGTACAATACCACTATATCAGCTGTCCTTCAAATTTAAAACACAGATGTAATCTTTGATGAAGCTCTACCTTTAGAATTTCCCACATCAACAAATCCCAGCATAACCAAAACACTCGCAAATGATTTGGCCCAAAGCAAACTGGTGCACATTACAAGCTGGTAGAAAATGAATAGCCCCTTTCATGATTTTTCAAGCTCTAGACATGTCAGTGCATCATGGAAGTTTCATAACCTTTAAGTGTCTTTAAGCATTTTGTTTGCTTTTTTCACTAATTCATTTTCATTGACCTGCAAAAAGTGGGAACAAATTAAATGTCTAATAATTTGTGGGCTGCTTAAGTAGTAGTAGGTTATGTAATGAGACATATGGTATGATCCCATTTTATAATTCTCCCTATATGTCAATCCCTACTAACTTATTTCTAACAGAAGGTAGTAATCATTGAAAGAAATCCTTTAACAATAAAACCATCCACAGAAATAACCTTTCTTTGTATATCATATTTATAATTTTTGGCTTTACTCATTACATCTCCTGTGCTGTTTATATATTAAATTCTTTCAGTGGCCACAATTTTCTCAGAAATAGTTCATAATATTCCTCACTTTTCTGTAAGAACAAGTGCTGAATGGGGCCAGCTCTGTGGCCGAGTGGTTAAAGTTCCACTCACTCCACTTTTGTGGCCTGGGGTTCACGGGTTCGGATCCCAGCGGGACCTACTCCACTCGTCAGCCATACCGTAGAGGCATCCCACATACAAAACAGAGGAAGGTTGGCATGGATGTTAACTCAGGGTAAATCTTCCTCAAGCACACACAAAAAAATAGAAAGACTAGCAACGGATGTTAGTTCAGGGTGAATCTTCCTCACCAAAAAAATAAATAAATAAGTGCTGAAAGATGAGTGATCAGCATATTTCTTAGACATGGACATAGGCACATCTCAGATGTGCAGAGTGCTTCTGGAACAAGGTCAAAGGAAATGGAACTACACAGTGAAAGTGAACTTGTTTTGACAGCGTGGTAAGTACTGTGACAGAGGTAAGCACGGGCTGAGATGCACCCAGTCCTGGGGAGAAATGGGAGAGAGGCCAGGTGTCAACCCAAGGAGGTGACACGGAGCTGAGACTTGTAGGATGAGTGGGAGTTTGTGGGGAGAAACAGTGGATAAAGAGCATTTTGGCACATACACTGGTCAAACAGTAAGCGCAGAAGAAAAAATGGCAATCTTTGATTTTTATCTTACAGAAAAGTTCTTTCTCTAAGACGAGTAGTAACTTATAGTAAACCAACAGATATGCATGGGGGATAGAATACTTTTAGATCTTTTGTATTTATATCATGAGGTTAGTGGAGAGTTAGTAAAAAAAAGTTTTTAAGCACTAGAAATTGTCATACTTTCCTCCAAGATCGGTATGCGTTAAATGTATAAATTGTTCTTACCACACCACTCTTAAAGTTCTCGATCCTTTTCTTGCCTACTTTGTTGGTTATCCACCAGGCCCACGTTGGCATGTACTGCCACAGATAGGTCATCGACAAAAAAGGCTGATCTGCGATCCAGACTTCCTTCAAATCATTGGCCATGCTGACTAACATCAGCCGCACACAACGACTGGTTGCCATCTTATAGGACTGGTCGCCACCACTGCCCACGGCCTAACGAAATTTTTAAAAATTAAGTGAATGCTGAGTATTTATCCAAGATATTTCACAGAACTGTTAAGCTAGAAAAGACGCAGAAGTCATCTAGTTGAGTGACTCCTTTAATGTGACCTCATGCCCCTTAGGAGTCCCCGTAGATACTAATAGGTATAGTAGTATAGTACACTGGGTGTCTATAAGCTAACTTATAATACTGCAAAAAGCCTAACAAAAATCATACACTTACCAAATAAGACTGTGCAGGCTAACTAAAAGATGAAGGTTCTTTGTTTTTGATCAGCATTGCATCATTTTAATGTACTTAATGATAATTATATATCACTTTAATAATAAAAATTTTTAAACAAATTATTAACACATAGATTTAGCAAATGAAATTCTATAAAACATGGAGTCTATGGGGACAAAATGGATGAAGAAGATAAAAGTGGTTCCTCAGTAATGAACAAATCTGCTATGACTAATCTATTTAACCCACTACCACTCTATAAATAAATAAACCAAGACCCAGAGAGGCAGTAACTCCTCTGTGCTCACACAGATCATTAGTAGTAACTAGGTCTACATTCCAACTCCCTTGATTCCTATAATAGAGTGCTTATTCTATGTACCTTAGAGCCTCTCCAGAAAATGTGAAAATATAAAAAAATTCAGCCACACAGAACGTTTCAATGTTGTTGTAATTTGTGAATTGCTAGAAACTGGGTTTTTAAAATACTGGTAGCCCACATAATTGCTTATAAGCATATAAGCAAGGTAAAAGTAATCCTCTAAGCATATAGTAGCAATTTCTCTAGCCTCTATTAAAACTGGATGCCAAAGCAGGATCAGCTAACCCTTACAATTTTCCTAATGCCATGAGTTAAGTTTTGTAAACAATTCATAAGCAGTTCTAACGTGAAAACCCTGAGGCACAGTGATACAACACCAATATATGACTACTAAAGCATTCACCTTATTCCCCAACTAGAAAGCTTTACCTTTGTGACTTCTTCAGTTAGGGCATTGTGCACAATATTTGACTGCACAGGTCCTGGGCAAATGTTAGAAATTATTATACCTGGGTATGTGGCAAGTTCAGTTCGGAGGCCATTAAAAAAACCCTAACAGGAAAAAAAAAAAAAAAAAAGACAAAGTAAATACAGACACACATCTCATGTTTACTATTAGCATGAAATTACTTTTCTTCAACTGTTTATGAAGGATAATAGCAGCACATTAATCAAATATGTTCTGAAATGCCTGCGTACAGGACAGGAAATATAATTGTAGAAGCCTATTAGGCATTTTTAACTGTAAGACTGAAAACAATCTAGAACAGGCATTCTCAGCTCTTTCTGGGTATGGATGGTTCACCCCCTTTGGCAGTGGCAGTTCATGTCATCAATGGTTTTTATGGAAGGCAAGCCCCAGACAGGTAAAAAACTACCCCTGGAGATCCCGATACACCCTCCTCACACTAGTCCCCACGTCCCCACTCCAAAAGGGGTGCGTGTTTTCCAATGAGAATCACTAAGGTTGGGTTTCTTTTTATCCCTCAATGTGGTCTAAAGTGCCGAGGTTGGGGCAAGGTGGAGCAAAAGGGGATTAGTACTTAGCAGAAACTATCAGAGGAATAATTCAACTTTTTCAATTTCTATTATTATTTTAACAATTAGTTTCAGCAAACATTTATCTTTTTTGGGTAGTAAGAGTACATGGCTAGTTAAAAATGTAGTATGATTGCTTACTCAATGACTTTTATAAAAAAAAAAAGTCTAGACCTCCAGACTTAAAGATACTGGCCATTTCCAAACAAAATAGGGAGTAAACATCTACTTCTCTTCATCTCTTTTCCTAAATTAGGAAATGTTCCAAGACTACATTGTTATAAGGTGAGTTAACTATTGAAAAGCCTAAATAGCTAACACAGGGCATGTTCATTTATGATCCAACAACATTACACAATTACCAGTCCTTAATGCTGACCCCTATCAAACACAGGGCATATGAGGGTTCATGCTGTCAGAGCCTAACACAGTGCCTGACTCAGATGGACAGGAAGAAAGGCCTCATAAATGAATGAACTCCCATACCCTAACATTCTGCCCCTCTATAGCAAGAGGAGAGAGGACACCATGAAAGCCAATACATCAGACAGTAAAACCTCTACTTGTTTGAAATCGCCTGTAGTACGGTGTGTGAACTTTTCAATGAGAGACAAAGTTCACTCTATAGCTTGCTGGGAATCAGGAAGGAAATGTGCTCTTCAAAAAGAGCCTCTGGATCTCAGTGTTCAGCTACTGGTACAACTAATTAGTCTCAACCTGCCGCACTGTATCAGAGGATTGAATCAAGTAATAAAACAGTAGGTCTTGGAGGGCAGGCCAGACAACTCATGTTGTGTTTGATCGAAAGCATCCTACATGTCTTATAAGATACTTGGTGCCAAACAGATTGGGTGGCTGCCTTCCCTCACCTGCCTGCCTGAGACTTGCCCAACTGCTCTGCAGGAAGTGACTGATAATGCCATTACCAAATACAAGGCAACTATCAGTGTAGCATGCTGTTTCATCACTCTCTGCAACTGTCTGCTCTTCACAGCAGAAAGAGGATGGATGGGCCTAAGGAATCATTTTCATGAAACTGTGAGGACCATTCAGCTATTACAGTTCATCATTCCAATACTGAAACATTCTACTTAAACTGACCTTCAATTGCATTAATTATAAATTATGTGTCTCCTTTGGCCTTATGATTTAATTTATTCCATGTAATAATTTAGTAACATTTCTTCACATCTACTCTTAAGTCAACATTAAAAATTCATTCATTTTTAATATTCACATCTTATAAGTCATGCAACCCAAATCAAGCTTTTCTCCTAGATTCTGCCTTGACTTGATTTTCTTCTTCCAATGAAACCAAGGTAAACAGAGTCAAGGCTAGAAGCCCAGGGCTAATCAGCCAGGGGGCAGGAAAAAGAAGTCACAGAAATAGGAAAGAAAACTACATCCTGAAGTGTGTGTAAAAGAAACGAGGAGTAGACCTCAAATTCGCCATGATGATGTGGTAGAAATGAGGTTAAAGTGAAGGGTGACATGCTGACTAGACTGTACACTTCCTGAGGGCAGGAACCATGTTTTATCATCTTATATCCCCAGGATCAGCTGCAGAGCACAGCACAGTGTGGGTGCTCAATACATGTTTGCCAAATTAGGCAGCAGCACATGAGGCTCAAGTCTTTTTTAGCATCTTCCGGGATGTCCTCCACCAAAGGTCTCCTTGGGTCTCTCTTTCTGTCTTCCAGTTCCAATGACCTGTTGCAATGATGGCCATATATATCCTCCATATACACATTTATGTCAGTTCTATCAGAGCCGAGTTTGAGCAGCCTTACCCGAAGAGCATGTTTGCTGGCACAATATCCACTAGAAAGAGGTGCAGCTATGATACCCAGGACGCTATTCACAGTAACAATCTTTCCTTGCTTCCTCTCGATCATGTGAGGCAGGACACACTTTGTCAAGGACACCGTCCCTAAGTAGTTAAGCTCTATTAGTTCCTTGTAGACATCCAGGCTGGCGTCCACAACCAGAGAACGCTGGGATCTTCCACCATTGTTGACCAGAATGTCGATCTAGTTAAATAAAACCAGAAGAGGGCACTTTAGAATGACCAGAAGAGGGACTGATGCAATTCCTAGGGACGGTTGGTAAATTATTAATTTGAGGAATCAATGGAACAAAATGGTGTATTTCCAGAAGTCAGCAATAAAAAGATAAAATAAAAACCAGAATTCACATATGGAATTAAATTCCCATCTTAAGTGGCTTTTTATGGAAAGTAACGTGTCATAAAAACAAAAGGCGCAGTGAATTTGTAGCTTCATTTGTTCTACATGGAGGCATTAGTCCTTGCTGGGTATGAAAAGTACTAATTACATAAAGCCAAAGACTCAGAGATTAAGAGGCCCAACTCATGGGCCTTGATCTCAGTGCATAGACCCATTTGCCTAAAGCCCTTTTAACGATAGCACCACAGATGGAAATCTCTTTTGCAGCTATGTTAAAGCAAGACTTAGCAATTCAAAATGCTACTTACTTTACCAAACTCCTGGAGAACTGCTTTGGTAGCCATTTCATGGGAACTCCTGTCAGTTAGGTCAAGGGGCAAAACAAGTATATCTTTTTCTTTTAAGTTGCCATTCTCTAAGGAAAGACACTTAAAAATTAGTGTGGAAGTTGTGCAATAGTTCAATCAAGCTCCTTGCTACTTTCATTAAGTTTAACACCCACCCTAAAACCAGAGTTGGCAACACACTGAGAGGCCACTGTGGAAGTTTCTCTCAGTGACCAAGAGGAAGACTGGCGGTGATGTGGCAACATCTTATTGGACAAAAAGCTGGCTGGTACGCAGGAAGTAGAGTGGCTCTCTTCACTTGTTTATAAACAATCTAACATTGGAACAGACTCTAGAAGAAATCACGATTATATTACAAGCTAAAAAAAAGCAAAAATTTTAGAGCAATGTCTTTAGAAGTAGAGAGGTACATTTGTTTTATGATCGGTTCACAAAGTTTAGGTGCTCTTTTACACACATTGAAAACCATTTCCGTTTAAAATCAGTAAGAAGCTCAGAGTTCTCCAGTCATATGACACATAGAAGCTTCCTTCCAGAGGCTAAGGATTGCAGGAGGCAAACACGGAAAAGGACACAATCCTGAAATTCCAAACCCAGAAATATACTGGGCTATAATGACCCTTTTTATTTCTGTTCATGAAAAGAACAATTGAAACTAATTTTCTTAGACTCTAACCTTGAAATACAACAAGTAATGCCAATAAGAAAAACAAGCAAGTAGAGAAAATATAAGAGGTATAAAGCCTTCATGGGCAAAGGAGTAAATTTTGAAACATTAACTGTTTTAAAAGAAACACAAAAGTTTGCACCAATGATCTGGCAGAGAAAAGGAAAACGATCAGCCTCCCTGGGCCTGAGAAGTGCTGACATGGTTCATCGTGGCCCAGGCAGGACTTGCAAGTTTCAACAGAGGAGGAGCAGCTACCAGAGGAAGCCACCCAGCGCAAAAGCACAAGAGGTCTTTGAAAGCACTGTCCTGAAAGAGGCCTCAGGGCTTTGGCAACTAACTCTCATTTCTGGGTGGTTAGTTCCACCAGCAAAGTGAAGAAAGACTTTTAAAGAATGATAGGTAGATGACCAAAAAAGTGGTCTGCTGAAAAAGTCAAAATTATCTCAGTTTAGATACTGTGTCCATGAAAAATAATAACTTCATTACATGAAGCTGCTTTCAGTGTGCATGGAACTACACCAAAACCCAAACAAAAAATTAACATTGTTGCTCTTTATATGAATATGAAAGATATTATCTCAAGTTGCATTTTTTAAACTTAATTCCATTTCTGTCCTTTCATCCCTTATAACAAAAATCTTATACCATCCCCATATGACTTTAATATCTGACATTTTAGCAATGAATAAGGATCCTTCCTAATTAAATTTCTATGGTTACATACATGTATGTCATACGTAAGAACCAAACTGTTCTTTCTCTAAGACAAAAATATACGACATTCATTTGGCCACTAAAAATCCATCAGCATTTGAGAGAACTGGTGGTCACTCCCTAATGTGAAGAGTCGGTGCAAAAAAAAAAAGTAGAAAGGTGGCAGAAAGAGGAAAGGGCAGCTAATTAAGAGAAGAGAAAAGGCAGAGGAGCGGGTCAAAGCCCTTGGACAAGCGGAGCCAGGATGCACTGCCCAGTATACGCCCCTCCTCCAGGAAGCACGCCGCTACTGCAGGTGTACTCAGTACTCACCCAGGCACCTTCTCTTCACCCGCTCCAGCTCGTGCACTCTCCTAGCAGACAGCACAAGAGAAACTCCCAGCTTAGACAGCTGGTAAGCCAGCTCCTCACCAATCCCGCCTGACGCTCCAGTCACCCACACCACCATATCGGTCAGCTCCCATTCTATTGAGAAAGGAGGGGGCATCGATGGAAGAAAATAAGCTATGCATTACACTCATAAATCAAAGATTAGCCAAAACAACATAGTTTTAAACAATATCACTAAATATGAAGACCTAATGTGTGGAGCTTAAAAATGTAAATATCCTATGTTTACGGCCTTGGTTATGGTGATGGTCTCGCAGGTGTATACTTATCCTCTCAGTCATCAAGCTGTATACGTTAAATTATGATGGCGGAACAGTTTTTCATTGCTTCCTCTGCACTTAATCACATTACCTCATTAAAACTCTCACAAGAACCTTATGAAATAGGAATTATCTCAATTTTATAAAAGAGGAAACTGAGGTTTACAGAGATTAATTTACCCTATTAGACTGTAATCTCCCTGAAGGCTGGGAGCTTGTCTGCCTGTCCGTTGCTGGCCTCAGGGCCCGGCAGAGAGAGTGGAATATAGCAAAGACCCACAAATAGCTGTGAATAGACACCTAAGAAGCCTTCCTCTACTTTATATGTGGGACGCCTGCCACAGCATGGCTTGACAGTGGTGCGAGGTCCGCACCCAGGATCCAGACCAGGGAACCCTGGGCCCCCAAAGTGGAGTGCACGAACTCGACCACTACGCCGCCAGGCCCGCCACTTGTCTATTTTTCAAAGTGACAAAAATAATAAATCTATAGAAAAGACAAGGAGGATTTTTTTTTTAACCTTAATAGAGCCTGCCCATCTTTCCAGTCTAAGCTGTTTGGGGAACCTGAGTCGATCTCCATGTTCCGTTAACTTTTTTTCATTAGTGCCCCCATCTCCACACCCAGGAGTCTTTTTAGTCATTTTTTCCTGATAACTCCCCCATGAAATTTTAATTCCACAGATATACAGTATATCTGTTTATATATTCTACATCTATCTGTGTTTCATACATAAAAGGAGTTCTATAAAGTTTACTCCTCAATCAATGCAAGTTTAAGAGTGGCTAAGTCCAGGGGCCGGCCCCGTGGCCGAGTGGTTAAGTTCACGTGCTCTGCTTTGGCGGCCCAGGGTTTCACCAGTTCGGATCCCGGGCACAGACATGGCACTGCTCATCAGGCCACACTGAGGTGGCGTCCCACATGCCACAACCAGAAGGACCTACAACTAGAATATACAACTATGTACTGGGGGGCTTTGGGGAGAAGAAGAAAAATGTTAGCTCAGGTGCCAATCTTCAAAGGTAAAAAATGAGTGGCTAAATTTAAAAATTAAGTTAAAATTTAAAACTATTAACTGAACTTTATATCTACCTGCTGAATAACTTTTAAGGTAATGTATTTACTTAAATTGTAATGTATCAAATTACATGTGCAAATTAGCAAATTATATGGTACATAATAGCAATGTAATTAAATGTATTAAAAATCCTTCAAAACTCTTATTTTCCAGCAAAACTGAAAAAATTACATGAATTTCTTAAAAATATTTTTAGTCACTGTAACTTTCAACTTTTGCTTCATAAACTTTAACTAGCTGCTAGATATTGTCAATATTTTTTCTTTTCAGCTCTTGACATAATTAATGGGTTGAATAACTTTTATAGAATAATAAAATATAAACTTTTATGTTGATTCTCAAAGTCCAAGTTAACACAAAAGCACTAAGGATCAAACACAAAGCAGCCAACAGGCAGCTGCATTATATCTGCTGAGATGGAAGCAAATGATCAAGAGAAAGTGGGCCAATCACAGCCAGCCACTTACCAGAGTTTTGTAACACTGACCTCGCATGTGTATCGTTTGTTTTCCGAGAACTCAATTATGTCAGTGCTGCACATTTTACACACAAAGAACCCAACGAGAGAAATGAAACGCTCAGGAGTAAGATTTTGTCGGGTAGGGTTGGGCTTTGGAGGGACACAAAACACTGTACCATCTAAGGGTTTTGGGGTCCCCAAGAACCAATCTTCAGCCCTTGGAAGCGATCTCGCTCCCCTTCCCTCCCCAGCCCGGCTTTGACAGCACACTAGCTACCACTTCCAGGCAAACCTCTTCACATGATTTGGGTATTTTCATACAGGACACTCGGTCCAGGGAAACCCCACTTCCCCGCCGCCCCCGTGGAGCCAAGGGCTAGCTTTTGGTCAAATCACTGAGTTTCTCTGAACATTAGTTTCCCTATCTGGAAAATAAGATTAATAACTTTGTAAGAGTCACTGTAAAAGTTGGAGGTCACGTGTGTGTGCAAAGGGCCGAGCACGCTGCTCAGCACACAGAATGCGTCCAGTAAACCACCATCGCATATTAAGCGGGGCACAGATAAAAGGGGATGGGCGGGACGCCCCTTAGGATGCCAGTAATGGTCTGGCTCCAGGCCAAACGCCGATGCAGTTCTTTCCAGGGTTATACTTCTACCCCAATGACTAGGCAGGTGGGTAACTCTAGACTACCTCAAATTTTACATCAAAACTCCAGGAGTGAGAAGTGTAGGATAAACAAGTTCAGGAAGTAGAAAAACCGAGCTCCAGTCCCCAATAGGAGCCTCCCTTACAAACGCAGGGGGACACGCCCCGTTTCTCAAAGTAGCTGCCCCCGACGCGGCAGCGGACTCCCCGGTTAAGAACTGGAGCCCCGAGGGCGCCCGGGCGACCGCAGCGCTCTCCGACCGCGGCAAGCAGACAGGGGGGCGCCGGCCGGCACAGGAGACGACGGGCAGAAGCGCCTGCCCACCCCGCGGCCCCGAGGAGAGGCGCAGCCTCGCGCCCAGAAGCTCCACGCCACCGGCAGGGACGCGGAGGCGCGAAAGCTCGACCGCCCGGAGCCCGGCCTCCTGCTGCGGCGGGAGCGGCGGCTGCGTCCTCACCTGGGCGGCGCCCCTGCCACTCGGCCCACAGCAGGGTCAGGTCGCCGTCGGCCTGCAGGAAGCGCACCAGCTGCACCACGACCGCGAGCAGCACACACAACGCCAGCAGCCAGAGAAGCAACTCGCCGCTCATCGTGGCCGCGTCCGACTCCGCGCGATGAAGACGGCGAGTGTCCGGGCTTCGCGCCAGCGCCGGGGACAGCCCGGCCGCCGCCCCGCCCCGCCCCGCCCCGCCCCAGCCCGGGCAAAGGCCCGCCCAGCCTGGCAAAGAGTGCGCGCTTCGCCTGCTTGTGCGCCTGATAAAGCGTCGCGGTGGGAACAAAAGCCGTGGGTGACTTTTTCACTTGGCGCTACTCCTGTTGGTACAGTGGCCACAGGATTCGTAATGCCAGGAACGTTTATATAACAGTTGTTTTGAAGGCAAACAGTTTTCAAGGCTCTGGTGGTGTCAACAGGGAAAGCATAAATATTCCCACCTGTGAACGCGGCCCCTTCTCCTCCTCATCTGGCTTTTTAAACCAGATGAACTAAACAAAAGATCACGTTGCTTTCCGCCCAACCCCACCCCCACGGAATTAACCCAGTCTCTGAGTTGCATTGGCCCGTGTCAAGCGCGTTGCAGATGACCCTTGCCTCGTGGCTGGAGGAGAAAGCGCATCTTTGGCCAAAACGGTCCATGAGCAATAGCTCTAGGCTCTCGGATTGGGGGCCTGAGCCGACCCAGCTGGAGTCCAGTAGCTGTGCCCTCGGCAACCCCCAAAAATTATTTCCTTATTTGTCCACATAAAGAATACGTAGCGAGGTCTAAATGAGAAGATGTCTGGAGGGCGCAGAGACTCATACACAGTAATCATATTCAGTCTTTCTTTTGTAATTATTAGTATTAATCATTATTGTTTATTGTTTCCATCATGATTATCATTTCTGAGGCTCCAACCTGAAAGGCGGAGACTTTGTTTATAAACTTCTATATTCTGCACCTATGGAGTTCCCCTTGCAGGTGAAAACGATAAGGCTGTTTAAATTGTGATGAACCAGAAATTGTTGTGATATGGTTCTTGGAGGAGGATGTGTGCGAACTGAACTTTGATCTTTACTGTTTACCCAGTCACAACTTGCAATAATATTGCTCAAGAGTTGCCCTCATTAACTTGTCGCTTTTGCAGTTTGGGTTTTACTTCCCTTATGATAAATGACTTTTAGAATAAGGTGCTTACAAATACCACACTGGGTCTGGCTACAGTAAACGAACTGTTCAAGCGCTCCCCCTGAGTGGGATTCCCCTTCTATGAAACGGAAGGGTGAGTTAGACTCAGTGTTCCAAGCCAGGCCGTACTGTGCAAGGGGAAACTGGATCCTCCGCCCGAAATTCCAGCTGTGGGGAGGGGGAAAGGGGAGCAGAGCTGCAAATGGCAATTAGGGTACCTGGAGATGGGACAGCAGGCCTGGGGCTGGGAAAAGCTGGCCCAAAGATTTTTATGATGTCTCATCTGTCCAGCCCTGGAGATGAAGAAGTCTATGTGAGCTCTGAATGTCTGTCTCAAAAATGCATCTTCGTCTTTTAATCTGATTTGGTCCAGTATGAATGTCTCATTCATTCCAGTTTATGTACTTGGTGGAAACTTACGTAAATAAATTTGTATACATCCATTTATTAATTTACAAGCTATGATTTAAACCAGACCCCAGGGGCCGGCCCCAAGGCCGAGTGGTTAAGTTCGTGCACTCCACTTTGGGGGCCCAGGGTTTTGCCGGTTCAGATCCTGGGCGCGGACATGGCACCACTCATCAGGCCACACTTGAGGCGGCGTCCCACATGCCACAACCAGAGGAACTTATAACTAGAATATACGACTATGTACCTGGGAGGATTTGGGGAGAAGAAGAAGAAAAAAAGAACATTGGAAGCAGATGTTAGATCAGGTGCCAATCTTTAAAAACAAAAACAAAAACGTACCCCACACCCACAAAGTTAAAGTAAGAAACAAATTCACCAAAGTTTCTGAACGTACCTTGCAGAATAACAAGGGCATTGGCAGATAAGGAAAAAACTTGCTGATGACCTCCTTCGACCAAACATTGCACAGGCTCAATGAGGGACTGGAGTGACTGCTCAGTAAACTCTGGACATCATAAGCCAAAATTCCACCGCATGTAACACACGGACACACCCTCCCTAGAATTTACATGTGACTTATAAAGAAATATGAAAGACAGTCACATCTGCACAGATGTTCCACCACACACCCAGCTGTGTGAGCAGTGTGGGATAGGTTGCAGACAGACCAAAGAAAAGATCCAGAGTCAATGAACAAGACATAGGGAGGTCCAGTGGCAGCCGGCTGGACAGCAATGTGCACCCGCAACCGTGGGCGGGGAAGGAGTTTCTTATATAGGCAGAGGACACAAAGGCTATATGCTTGCCAAGAAGCTGTCCTTGGTACCACCAGTGCTCCCAGGAACAGTAGCTCAGGTGGAAGGCTCTGTGTCCTTTTAAGACAGGATGTTCTTTGAGTGAGGTAAGGTAAGAACCGGGCTGGCCAGGCCCTGGATTGTTACACATCCCAGATGCTGGGCGTCCTGCCCAGAAGGGAGCCAGAAGGACACATACTTGCAATGGGCTTGTGTGCTTTTGCTAAGCAAGCAAGGCCCAGGCTCTAGACTCCACCCTGCTGTGTGTCCGAATGGCCCTCACAGTCTTAGCGTGTCATTCTTCCACGGAGTCCCTGAGCCAGACGCACAGAGGAGCATTGTAACCAGATACCACGACAGCAATAGAGCACAGTAAGAGAACAAAATCAACATAAGAAGGCAGTAATGCCAAGGAACACCTTCCGCCAGGTTGAAGAGAGGGATTGAATCCAACAGAGACCCAGTCAGTGCACAGGGCTTCAATAGCTCGTCTATGGGTGTGTAAGGAGCCATTGTAGAGCGTAGTCCAGGATATGGACACAGCATTCTACCTTTATCAGAGCACGGGTCCCTCCCTGGGCAGCACTGAACACGTCCAGAGTCATTCTGTTTTGTAACACTACTTGTCTCATTTGGGATGTTCTCTCTTTCAAAAGCCTTGTTGCGTGTCTGGTGTTATTTAGCGTTGTTGCAACATATTGGGCTCGGGCAGACACTGCATTCTGCAGCAATGGCCGCAGGTGGTTGGGAAAAGACGGTGAGGAGGTAAGACGACCCTGCAGTGTGTTGCACACGGTGGCATGCACGGACCACCTCCCGATTAGAAGGAAGCTGTTGAAGGGAAGACAGGACGTGTGAAGGAATGTAAGGGTGCCCCAGTGTGCATCTGCCGGTCCAGTTATCAGGCAGACAGGGCCAGCCATGAGCACCACAAGCCCATAACCACCCCCGAGGAGAGATGTAGGCTCCTCTGATGGTGTTGTCTTTACATATCGCTTTAGGTGTCCACCCCACATTTTTGAAATACTTTCATTGGTGGTGCAGAGTTATTGCCATATTCAAAGCACCAGGGAAGGGAATTTCTTAATTCTGTTTGTACAGAAATTAACCATCCTACGCCATCAAATACAGAGCACCCCGCCGTTGGGGTTGTATTAACCTGCTCACACACAAGCTGGGAGATATACTTTTGAGAGGCAGCATAAGAGGGCAAGGACAGGTTACTTGGTGGGAGGGGAGTAGAAATGGAATGTGAGGGATGTTCATCCACTCTCGCAGGGCTCTCCAGTCAGAGGCATTGGCAGCTTGGAGACACCATGGTAGAACTATGCAAGAGGGAACTAAAACAAGGACGTCACAGCTGTCTAACAAGACACGTGTGGTTGCAGTGGCATGGGATAAGGGCAGAGCAATAATCACCAGAGGGAAAGGATGAACGTACCTTGGGGAACTGGAGGCCCTGGATTAGTAAATCTGGAGGTTTTGGGTGGCCTCCCCACCATGAAGGGTGTTAGTGTGATATCCTGTTTTAAGCTTGTTCCCCAAGGGGCTAAGAGACCACACCAGCGGGGCCCCACCTGCCAGTCCCAGGTCCAAGTGACCACATGGGTCCCAGTAGGAAGTTCTTGTGTCAGAGGCAAAAGCAGGTTGTTCTGAGTGCCTATCTGTGGTTGTAGTGTGTCTCCTTGAGTAGCTTCTGTACTGTCATATCAGATCTTTGTGTCAACATCTGATGTGCGCTGGGTTGGGTGTGCCTCTCACGTTCATTCAGTTGATGTATTGCAGTGGTCAGGCGTCTTGTCCAGTGGACTAGGGTCCTGTCTTCTGTCCTCAGTTGTTGTTTCAGCAAGCCATTCATTCGTTCCACCAGACTTGCAGCTGTGGGGTTGTATGGCAGGTGAAAATGCCGATGTGTGTCCACTTGATCAGCCCACGTCTGTACCTGG
Source organism: Equus asinus (assembly GCF_041296235.1). Classification (NCBI taxonomy): domain Eukaryota; kingdom Metazoa; phylum Chordata; class Mammalia; order Perissodactyla; family Equidae; genus Equus; species Equus asinus. Next base: position 70,399,344 of record NC_091796.1, read on the forward strand.
TGTCCGGTAAAATGTGTACCTTGGTCACTGTCAATGTCCGTAGGAACACCATATGCAGCCACAGAGGTGTTCCTGGCCTCTGGTCTTTTGTGTAGCCCTCTTGCTAAGGTATGCCTGTAGCAGTCCTGTACATGTGTTCATTCAAGTAAAGGCATACCAGCAGCCATCAGACAGAGGCAAGGGCCCAATGTAGTCCACCTGCCAGCAGTGAGCAGGCTGCCTGCCTGTGACGATTTGGCCTGTGTCCCAGGGAATGGCCCAGGATCTCTGCAAAGAACAAGAAGGGCGTTCCTGACAAACCTGCACCACGTCAGCATAGCATAGGGGGAGGCCCCAGGTCTTGGCAATGGCCGGTAGGGTCCTTTGTCTTTTATGTTCAATTTTCTTACGTAGCCATTCTGCCACTCTTTTGCCTGGTACTTCTTCCAGAAAGTGGATCCGAGCCAATTCTTCCACTTGTTGTTTTCCTGGCGGTGTTGTTGCCTGACGTACAGATACATGATACACTCTTATTGTCATTCCCTGAACCCACTGCCAGAGATCATCCCAGAGTTCTGCCCCCAACAAGGGGTGACCATTAATAGTCCACTTTTGTCATGTTCATAGCGCTATCCACAGGGTGAGCCCTTTAATTGACTTCCCAACTGTCCATGCACAGACACATTGGATCGGGCTCACGAGTCAAAACCATCCAGGCAGCTCACCATTCAGCCCATTGACTATACCCAGAGCCAGAGTCCAACCACATAGTGTCAGTCAAAGGCTGGATGGCCACTGCTGTCCACTGGGGGTTGTCTTTGGCAGGGCAACCCACATACCAGGCTTCTGCCGGGATTGGTTCTTTTCCTTCCCATACATTTGGCAGGGTTTCCTCATCTAATGGAGTTGTTTCCTCTGTGGTGTATGTTACTGGCCCAGGATGGCATGCAATTTTGCACATAGGGGACTACTGGTGAGGGCCCCTTGTTGTTGTAAGTGTGCATGCCACTTTGCCAGTGTCTGTGTTTGGGCTGTTCCTGAGCGGAGCTTTTGGAAAGCGTCCCACAGCCACCTCCCAATGGGCAGATGAGTACAGACTGTGACTGGCAGGGAACGAGTTATGGGCTCCACCTGCTGGAGGGCCTGGTAAACAGCACACAAGTGTTGCTCCAGCACGCTATATCCATTTTCAGCCCCTTTCCACAATTGGGACCAGAAGCCAAGGGGCACTTATTTATTGCCTTGCCTCTGCCAGAGACCACATCTGAACCCCTCTGAGTAACTGGAAACACCCAATTCACATGGTTGTCCTTGTGTTAAAACACCCAAGGACTGGATTTGTGTTACTGTTACTTTGGCTTGGGTGCTGGCCTCCTGCTCGGTGGTCCCCAGGCCCACCCAGATAGCACTCTTTCACTATCTATGAAAAGGCAGGGATTTTGTGTTTATCAAAATAAATTTCCTGTGTTGTTTTTATCAAGTCTTTAACCACAAGAGGTAAGGTTTTTCTCACAACTATTTAAATTTCTGCACTTGTCTGAAAATCTTTTATTGTCATTTTGGTTGAACAGATAATTAAGTATTGTTTCGTATTGATCTATGACCCTATTTGACCAAGTGTTCTAAAACCTTTTGATATTTTTGACAAACTTCCCAAAATTCAAATTCAAAATAGAGTCTTTCTTTTTTTTTTTAACACTTTATTTTTTCCTTTTTCTCCCCAAAGCCCCCCAGTACATAGTTGTATATTCTTCGTTGTGGGTCCTTCTAGTTGTGGCATGTGGGACGCTGCCTCAGCGTGGTTTGATGAGCAGTGCCATGTCCGCGCCCAGGATTCGAACCAACGAAACACTGGGCCGCCTGCAGCGGAGCGCGCGAACTTAACCACTCAGCCACGGGGCCAGCCCCCAAAATAGAGTCTTTCTTTTGACTTGAAAGTAACTCTGAGAATTTCTAGTGGATCCCTGGGACTTCTCAAAGAATTTGATCTCTCTTCTTATAAAAAGGGAAATAGTAAACTAATTAGACTTGTTTGGTATGTTAAATTACATGTCAAGCATTGTCAAGTGATGCTAAGCTTCCTTTATGAATCTTTGCATACATATGTTATTATGTGTTTTAAAAATCATATAAAATTTTTTTAATTTCTTATATGTCCTGGTATAATGTTATCAGTTGTAATTCTAGTAATTATCTTAAAATGTTAAATGTCACAGAAATAACCAAATCCTTGTCAATTTCATTATAATGTTGTCTTTTGTCATTTATAGATGATTATTGTTTTACTCTGATGCTTTTGCAAAGACGTTTCATCTTCAGAAAGATCTGTGACAAGGCCTCTGACACTTACTCTAGACTACAGGGTAAGACAAAAGTGGTTCCTGTTGCTCTTATAGATAAGATACAGGCTGTTTGTCCTCTTTATAAGTTGGTGTGAAAGAGCGCTTACCTGACCAGACAACACGCAAGTATTTGAATGTTAATTCAAGCCCCAAATATAGCCCTTTGGGCTGCATCCTCCAAAGTTGGGGTACTTTTAGTTATGAGTCTATGAAAAGGAACAAGATGATTTTTTTTAACAACATTGCCCAGTCAAATAAGCGCTAATATAAATGTAATAGAAACTAGCCCAAATACCTTTCAAGATAGCATGATATAAAACAATCTTTGGTAAATGAAAGCTTATTTAAGTTTGATTAAAATAAACAAGTTTCCAGAGTTATCAGCATTGGATGTGATACAGACATGTTATCTCTATTATAAAATTAGACAGTGAAAATAACAAAATAATAGCTGATTTTGCCTGATGGCTCATGAAGTTTTTGTGGGTGATCCAAATATAGTTGTTCAGAACAAGTAAACTAAATAGATGTGAAAGATAAAAGTTTTAGGGTGAACTTTTTGACAATAATTGTGTGTTATGCTATATGTACTTGAAATAACTTCAAAACTTTTGATAACTTGAAACCTTGGAGTTTTGCTAAATTAAGTTATATGATAGAAATTTATTGAGTATCTGGGTCATTTTCACATAAGATAAAATATTAGAATTAATAGCTGAACATAGATCTATCTACATTTGATTTCTTATTTCAAAGAAATTGAAAGAAACTTGGACATATTAATAAGCATGTTTTGTGCCACACTGAGAAATTTTCTGTGAGACAGCCCATATTTCTAGACAGTTTGTATACAAAGAAAATAAGATGTACGTTTTCAATAAAGAAGGTATAAGGAAGGGAAATATTTTTGTTTGTTTTGTTAAGAAAGATACATTTATCCTAAAGTACTACAAAAGAAAAAAGAGAGGCATGAGACAAATTCTGAATGTAAAAAAGAAGTGACGAAAGGTTTGTGAAAGAAAAGCCCTAAAGAAAGAGCTTTGTGCATGCTCAATTTGGCTAAGACAGAAGTTTAGTAACAGAGGTAAGCAGGTATGAAAGTTGAAATTTGGTTTTCTCTTAAAAGGATGATTTTCATGGACTTTTGTTCTGCTCTTGATAAAGGGATTGTAAAGGTGGGGTTTTTTCTTGCTTTTGTTTCCCGGTTCCACCAGTCATCCCTTGACATTAGCAAAACGACAGGCCAAGATCTCTGTTTTCTCATCGGACTCCCGGAGGCTTGTCAACAGTGCCTTGGCTGAACTTGTGGCACTGACTAGAGCCTGTCCTTTGACTAAAGGACAATTTTTTACTGCAAATATTTTTACTGATAGCAGATAGGCATTTGGAGCAGCACATGATTTGGGGGTGCGCTAGAAACAAAGGTTTTTTTTAACCTCTACTGGGCAACATATTTTTAAAAAAGGAAACAAGTGGCTGCTCTGTTAAAAACCATTTTATTCCCTAAGGAACTGGTAATAATATAGGTACAAGGTCACTCCGAGGCAGACACTTTAGAAACTAAAGGAAACCAGTTAGCAGATCAGGCAGCAGCTAAGGAAGCGGTCTCACAAATGGGGATTTCACAAACTTTGACGTGTCCCTTGTTTCTTTCTGACTTAACTGGGGCTTTGGGTGATTTTCAGAAGACCACCACAGGAGAAGAAAAACAAATACGGATCCAAAGGGGATGGGAAGGAGCTTTTGATTCTCACAGGAATCTGTAGATTGGACTTAATCCATATTCCAATACTTCCTTTAGAAGCTCAACTTCCACTTCTGCAGTATATTCGTGATTTGACTCATTGGGCCCCAGAGTACATGATCTCTTGGGGAAAACAATACTTTTGGAAACCGTCTTTTACAATAACACAGAAAATATATTCTAAGTGTTTAGTCTGCCCTAAACATGACACAGGCAAGCCCCTACATCGTTCAAAGGGAAGCTTCCCTTTGCCAGCCAGACCATTTAAAATTTGGGAGATGGATTTTATCCAAATGCCTCCCTCTCAAGGTTATCAATATGTGCTTGTTATGTGTTTCCACATTGGGTTGACGCTTTCCCTTGCAGAAGAGCAACAGCTTTAATAGCAGGTAAATTGTTACTAGGAAAAATGATTCCTGTTTGGAGAATTCCTACAAGTGACCAGGCAACTCATTTCACTGGACAAATAATGACATCTGGCCAATAATGCAGCACCTTGTGCTTAGCATCCCCAGTCCTCAGAATTAATTGCACTGTCAAAACAATTGTTGAAACTTTAGAAATATTTAATCTCTCATGGCCAAAAGCTCTTCCACTAGCGCTCCTCAATCTTAGATCTACACCTTTTGGTAAACATCGACTGTCTCTCTTTGAAATAATAACAAGACGGCCTATGCAATTAGATAAAGGAATGTGTGAACCAACTTTGCTCAAAGGAAATATCTTACTCTATTGTCAAAGTCTTGTTAAGAGACTAAAAAGAAATAAAAGGTTAGTAGCTGATTCCCTTCACAGCGAGCTCCTGGAAGATGAAGGCCTTGAGCATCGTGGACCACAGCTTGGAGAGTTTGTTTATTGGAAGAAACACCAAGTTAGAGACTCTTGCAGCCCCACTTGAAAGGACCATACCAGGTACGCTTAACCAACCCATGTGCTACAAAATTAAAAAGCATAAACTCATGGATCCACATTTCTCATTTTAAAAAAGGCCTCTCCTCCTGAGTGGACTTCAACTTCTATTACTGACCCTCAGCTTCAACTGACTAAGACAAGTGCTACCAAATCAGGATGAGAAGAAGCCAACATCTGATGTGGACAGCTCTCACAAGAGTCCAGACCAGGCCAAATTAAGGGACAGTAAGCATTATTTTTGTTCCTTAGTGGACTCACCTACTCTTGGCACAGAATTTGTCTTTCTAAGCCACCCTAATTCTTAAATACTAACTGTTGGTCTTGGGAAAAGTTAACCACTTTTAGTCCAACCAACAGTAAGTCCATAAGTCAAATACTCATGTATAATTCCAAAACCCAGAGTCTAAGACATGAATCTGTTCTAAATCTTCCTATCAATTCTGACTTCACAGGATATATCCATTATATAGGGCACACCATGGGGAAAATATCCAAGGGAATTCTGGCAGGGAACATTTTTGTGAGAGGAATTATAAAAACTGTGTTCACAATTGTAATTTTGATCATATTAATAGTCATGTTGTTCTGATGTTATGCTAGGTGTTGAGGGAGGCAACAACAGGAGAAAGCCCAGACCATGTTGGCTAGGAAGGTAGAAGCGATCTGGAATGCATTTTTAATGAATGACTTGTAAGATAGGTAAGGAAATGAGAGGTACCCCACCATATCAGAGGAAAACCAAAGGAACATCTCATTGGTCATGAATGCAGCCGTGGGTTGATGATGATCAAAGAAGGATTGTGGACAAAACTAGGACCCCTCTCCCTGGTCTAACAGGCGAACCTAGCAAGCAAGCTGCATAGGCTTAAAGTCAGTACAATAAAAATCCATGCTGTTCTGTGAAGCAGCCATGCTGGCCTCATAGCCTGTATTATAATGACCTTGCAACCCTACACCTCATGACTGAAGATACCACCTGGACAGATCCCACCGGGAAAAGACAAAGGTGCCTTGCTGTCACATTCCTCAGCTGCATGTCTTAGAGATGGAGGGGAAAAGTAATGACGCTGGTCCTTGCCTCCCTCCACCCATAGATAACACCAACACTCCCACCCTTGTTTAATGTATAACCAAAAGCTCTTGTTAATGTTCTCTTTGAAGTAGATGACTATTAGATGTGTAAGCCCTTCCCTGCATGGACTCTGCTTTGTTAAAAAAAAAAAACGTATAAAAACTACACTCAGATCTGTAGACCTCGGAGCAGTTCCTCAGAATACTCTGCTGGACTGTTTCCCGGTATTCAAGTTCCTCACTTTGATTATCAAATAAACTCCTTAGCAAATGTGGTGATGGATAACAGAGTAGCCCTTGATTGTCTCCTGGCAGAGCAAGGAGGCATGTGTGATTGCTAACACCTTCTGCTGCACATGGGTAAACACAACCAGGCACGTAGAACAGAATATTAAGAAAATATACTTGGGGCCGGCCCTGTGACCAAGTGGTTAAGTTTGTGTGCTCTGCTTTGGTGGCCCCGGGTTTCGCCAGTTTAGATCCCAGGTGTGGACATGGCACCACTCATCTAGGCTATGCTGAGGTGGAGTCCCACATAGCACAACCAGAGGCACTCACAACTGGAGCATACAACTATCTACTGCGGGGGCTTTGGGGAGAAGAAGAAGAAAAAACAAAAAAGAAAATATACTAACAGGTCAGCTAGTTACATGACATCAGTAACCCTTCTGACCAGGAGGTTTGGAATCCTATAAAGAGTTTCTTCCCCAACAAGTCTTAGCTAAGTTGGCAATATCCACTGGCAGGTCCTTTAATCATTATTTTATTGCTTCTTTTATTTGGGCCAATAATTCTTAAATTTCTCACCAGGTTTGCAACTCAAAGACGACAGGCCACTGGGCTATTCCTATGCCATCTCACCCCAAATTTGGGGGACATCAACCCCTCCACCAATCCAGTCTGAGCACCCAAGAATACATACATTTCAATGCCAATTTCATTCCTAAAACCCCAATCTGCACCCAAACCAGTAAGAAACAGCTAGAGGGGTCATCATCCCTAATCCCTCAAAATTGAAGAATGATCAAAAGACGAGGGAACTGAAACCAAACCCCACACCCACAAGGTTACAGTAACAAACAAATTAACCAAAACTTCTGAGCTTGTCTTGCAAATAACAAGGTCACTGCAGATAAGGAAAAAGCTTGCTAACAACCTCCTTCAACTAAACGTTGTGCAGGCTTATTGAGGGACCAGAATGACTGATCAGTAAAGTTTAGACATCATAGGCATGTAACATGTAATCCACTGCATGTAACACACGGAACCTCCCAAAATTTACACATGTGACCTGTGAAGAAATATGAAAGACAGTCACACCTGTGCAGAGAACTCTTAAAACTTCAGCCCCCAATACCCTCCTACTCACTCCCTCCCTCTCCCTACTTCCCCAGCAAATATCCCACAAAAAAGCTGCTCCAGGAGACAGACTTGAGAGTTTTGCCTTCTGTCTCCTTACTTGGCTACCCTGCAATAAAGTCCTTTCTTTCTGCAAAAGACCTTTGCCTCAGCATCTGGTTCTTCTGTAGCTCATCCAGCAAATGCTTGTGGTTGATAACATGATGGTTAATTTTTAAGGTTGACATGGCTAGGCCATGGTGCCCAGTTTTTGGTCAAACACCAGTCTAGATATCACTGTGAGGGGATTTTTTAGAGGTGATTAACATTTAAAAGCAGTAGAATCTGAGTAAAGCAGATTAGCCTCCATAATGTGGGTAGATATCATCCAACCATTTGAAGGCCTTAAGTAAAAAAAAACTGAGGTCCCCCCAAAGAAGAGAATTATGACTCTAGCATGCGTTTGAACTTGAGCTGTAACATCAACTCTTCCCTGAGTCTCCAGCCTGCTGGCCTGCCCTGCAAATTTCAGACTTGCCAGCCCCCACAATCGAGCGAGCCAATTCCTTAAAATAAATCTGTGTGTGTGTGTGTGTATATATATATGTCTATATATGTGTATACGTATATGTATGTGTGTGTGTGTATCTCCTATTGGTTCTGTTTCTATCAAGAGCCCTAAAACACAAACTGTAATAAAACCACACAGTCATTTTACCTCACCAGCGGTCTTGCATTGGGAAATGAAGACAAATTAATATACAAATTTCAACATCAGAAATTTCATTTAGGGGCTGGCCCCATGGTCAAGTGGTTAAGTTCATGTGCTCTGCTTCAGTGGCCCAGGGTTTCACTGGTTCGGATCCTGGGTGCAGACATGGTGCCACTTGTCTGGCCACGCTGAGGCGGCATCCCACATGCCACAACTAGAAGGACCCACAACTAAAATATGCAACTATGGACTGGGGGGTTTTGGGGAGAAAAAGGAAATTTCATTTAACCTAAATAGAGGCACAATTCATTTTGGACTTCAATTATATGTTTAAAGAATCAGTTACCATCGTCAGGAAAACAGCTATTATAGCTAACACCTTTAAATTGTCCTCATTTGTTCTATTCACCAGTGAGAAAAATCCAGCCTCACAATCTGCTGCTTCTGGTGAAGAAATTCAGCAAGTTCTTTTCACAAATAGCATGTCAGGATTGCCTCTTCCCATTTTGCACAGAATTTATCTCAAAACTTGGAGCCAAAGTACTCAAAGCAAACGAAGGACAGATAAACAAATGAAGTAACTCTTGCGAGGCCAGTGAGGCATAAAGCAGTAGGCAGAACAGTGGAAATCCAGCCTCTCCTGGACCAGTCCATTAATGAGCTGACAGAATTTCAACCATTTAAATATAAAATTCCAATAATTTAAAAAAACCTGATTCAAACATAAGCTTCATTATTTCCTCTATGAACAAGGAAACTTAAACAGCTGCCAGGAGACAAGGAGAGACTCCGGTCGCTTCACCCCGCTTCTCTATTCCCGTTTGGAAAGAGCACTGGCTGATCCGTCTCCTCAAGTCTCGGTACCTCTTCCTGAGGCCAGGACAGTGCTGAAGAGAGTGGCATCACACAAGGCCCCACAAGCCAAGGCCATGGTCCCTCAGGACAAGGTCCCTTCACAATCAGAGGAAAAAAACGGAAACCATGTGCTATATTTCACCACCATACAGTGTGCTTCTGACAACACACAAACTTACTGTCAACGAAAGTATCTGTTTTGGCAAACCAAATCCTAGTTTGGTGCTAAATCCTCCCTTATCTGAGCCATGGTTCACATCCTACGATTCAAATCACACCATAAAAACAGAGAATGTAATCAAAACACCATGGTCTAATTCACAAAACATTAAGATGTTATTCTTGATTAATTTCCACCAGAAATGAGCTTCAAAACATTTAATTGCTTTCTACTAAACACCCACATGTGTTAGACAGGCATCAATAGCAGCATCTTTCTTATTCTTAAGCATTTAAAAACAAGAGGGATTTCAATCCACAACCCTAATAGGGACCCAATTAGGTGCGCAGAAACTAGCTCATGGCTGAGAACAATGGAGAGTCAAACGGAGAAGCTTCTCGGCATTGATGCAGCAGAACTTGCATCCTCTCTAACTCCTGGAATACCTTGTATGCTCTGATGTCTAAGGTTGCTCCTTGGCAGAAACCAAATGTAACTTTAAAACAGTAATGACCGTGAAAGAGACAGCAGCTTCCCTCTTCAGTGTTTAATTTTCCAGTCTTGCCTACCAAACATTCCTTTTCTTTCACCTTGAAACGTTTTGAAGAATGTTATATACGGTAATTAAATTTCCTTAGACAGCTCTTCCTTCTCTCTTTCCAACCATTGTAAAGCTCCACTCCCCTCCCCACTCCCATCCTTCTCTAGAAAGCTTTTTCTGTTTATCGGGTGACATAATCACTCCAGTCTCATCTCTTTTTATAATTACTTCTGATGGGAACTATGTCTGATACTGTTCTCCAGTTATTTTCAGGGTTAATATATTGTTGCCCCACTGGAACTTTAAGCTCTTTGAGATAAAATAGCAAAGCTGATGCTTCTTTTGAAGAGCCTACAGCCCTTAGCTTAGTGTTAATATAACAAACAATAAGCCCACATTGAACTGAATTTTCCTTTCCTTGAAAGCTAAACCTCCTTGAAGTTCTCAACTCAAGTTGAGAATAGTAGAATGAGAGCTTCTGAAATTTAATAAATCAATCTTCTCTGAGTTTCATTAAAATGCTTTGAATAAAAGCCCCACTAAAGCCTTTTGTATAATCAGTAACCTTAGTTTTTAATTCCAGCTGTGACAGCTTGGTACCCCATCTTCCCTCCTTTTAGTAATGGTCACTTTTTTTTTTTTTTGAGAAGATTGGGTCTGAGCTAACATCCGTGCCCATCTTCCTCCACTTTATACGTGAGATGCCTGCCACAGCATGGCTTGACAAGCAGTGCGTAAGTTTGCACCCGGGATCCAAACCGGTGAACCCCAGGCCACGGAAGCAGAACATGCAAACTTAACCACTGAGCCACCAAACCAGCCCCAGTAATGGCCGCTTTTGATGGTATGGGCTCAGGCCTGATCAAGGTGGATCAGCAGAGATGAAGGCAGTCGTATGTAAGAAAACTGTCACCTTCCATAATAAAAGTGTATATAAACATAACTTCAGGGGCCGACCTGGTGGCACAGTGGTTAAGTGTGCATGTTTCTCTTCAGCAGCCCGGGGTTCGCTGCTTCAGATCCCAGGTGCGGACATGGCACCAACTGGCACGCCATGCTGTGGTAGGCGTCCCACATATAAAGTAGAGGAAGATGGGCACGGATGTTAGCTCAGGGCCAGTCTTCCTCAGCAAAAAGAGGAGGATTGGCAGCAGATGTTAGCTGAGGGCTAATCTTCCTCAAAAAAAAAAAGTTTAAAAAAAATAACTTCAAAAATCCAGATCCTCCGAGACTGACAGTCTCTGGGAAAAAAAAGAAAGACACTTTGAGTGGAAAGAGGAACTGAGGAAGTCTTGGGAGAAAATATTCTCCCTCAAGAACAAGAAGAGTTTTATGGATTTCGGTTGGGGACGTTATCACGACCCCTAAATACTTTTGGAAATTTGTTGGATGTGCTTTGTTTTCATAGTGCCAGGTGGCCAAGGGCCAGGGGTGCTAAAGATCTGGGCAGCATGTAAAGACATAGCCTACAAAGAATTGTCTGGCCCCAAAAACTGACAGTGCCCCGTCCAGAAATATTGCAGCCAGGCCATGGTGGAGAGTGCTCCACAATCTAGTTCCTGCAAAAGGAAAGCATTCCTCCACACCCTCTGCATCTGCGTGGCCCTTCTCCATGTACCAGCGTTCGGGTTACTGTTTAGTATTCTGATATTCGGAGGCACACAAGGTCGTTCCTGAAGAGTCTTGTGTCTCTTATATAAGTTGTTTCCTCCTCTTTAGTAATCTCATGGGATTCTTCAATAGGAGCATCTCACAGCGCTGTCAGCCACATGCAGTTCCACATATCATTGCACTGATTTTTTCTCTAGATTAGCCGATTTCCACATTATCTTGAGTCTCTTAAACACGAAGACTTCACTATATGGTTTTCTCTCTCTCTCTTCCTCATCGAATGCGTCGTTCCCAAACTTCCCTTTACATATCTCAGTAAATGATTCAGTCAGTGGTGGTGGTTACTCAAATCTACACAAGTGACAATAAAATTGCATAGAACTACCCCCACACACGGGTACATGTAAAGCTCGTGAAATCTGAATAAGGTCTATGGATTGTGCCAATACCAATTTCCTGGTTCTGTTATTGCTCTAAAATTACGTAAAATGTTACCCCCAGGGAAAACAGGGTGAAGGGCACATGGGACCTCTCTCTACCATTTTTGCAACTTCTTATGAATCTCTAATCATTTTAGAGTAAAGCAGGATTATTTTCTTATTATAAGGTGCCTGCGCTACTCATGAAGCACTATGGTGCTATTTGAAAGTAGACTTGGATTAATTGTAGATGTATATTGCAAATTCTAGGGCAACAACTTAAAAAAATAAAATAAGAAGTGTAATTGATGTGCTAAGAAAGGAGAGTGTAGAGGCCAGCCCAGTGGTGTAGCGGTTAAGTTCACACGCTCTGCTTCAGTGGCCTGGGGCTCGCAGGTTCGGATCCCGGGTGTGGACCTAAGCACTGTTCATTGAGCCATGCTGTGGCAGGCATCCCACATATAAAATAGAGGAAGATGGGCACTGATGTTAGCTCAGGGCTAATCTTCCTCAAAAAAAAAGGAAAGAAAAAGAAAGGAGAGTGTATTAGACTTCTCCAGAGAAACAGAACCAATAAGGTGTGGATGTGTGTGTGTGTAAAAGGAGATTTATTATAGGAATGGGCTCTTGTAATTGTGGAGACCAAGAAGTCCCGTGATCTGATGTCTGCAAGCTGGAGAACCAGGAAAGCCGGTGGTATAATACGATCTGTGTCTGAAGGCCTGAGAACCACAGGAGTCACTGGTGTAAGTCCTCATCCAAGTGCAAATGGCCAAGAACCAGGAGCACTGATGTCTGAGAGCAGGAGAAGATGGACGTCCCATCTCAAGCCGAGAACAAATCCGTCCTTCTGCTTTTTCATTCTATTCAGACCTTCAACGGATTAGATGAGGCCCACCTGTGTTGGTGAGTGTAATCTTAGTCTACTGATTCAAATGCTAACCTCTTCCAGAAGGACCCTCACAGACACCACAGAAATAATGTTTTACCAGCTGTCTGGGCATCCCTTAGCCCAGTCAAGTTGACACATAAAAGTAACCATCACAGAGAGAAAATGGAATCATATAAAATGCTCAGTTAAACCACAAAAGGCAGAAAAAGTGTGAAAGACAAAAACAGGGCAATGAACAAGGGAAATGAATAGAAAACAGTAACAAATATGGTGGCTATTAATCCAATTATATCAATAATCACCTTGAATGTCAATAGTTTAAATGTGCAAATTAAAAGACGCAGATTGTCAGAGTACATCAAACTGTAATACTCAATTATATGTTGGCTATAAGGAACTCGCTTTAAATATAAAGATACATATAGATTAAAAATACAAGGATGGACTGGGCAATGATTTTTTGGATATGACACCAAAAGCATAGGCAACAAAACCAAAAATAGACAAATGGGATGGCATCAAACTAAAAAGCTTCTGCACAGAAAATAAAACAAAAAACAATCAACAGAGTGAAAGAGCAGCCTTGGAATGGGAGAAAATATTTACAAACCATTTTTCTAATAAGGGGTTAATATCCAAAAGGAACTCACACAACTCAATAGCAAAAATACAAATACGATTAAAACCTGGGTAAAGGACCTGATTAGACATTTCTCAAAAGAAAATATACAACAGGTATGTGAAAACTTCCTCTAATTATCAGGGAAATACAAATGAAAACCACAATGAGATATCATCTCACACCTGTTAGAATGGCTACTACCAAAAAGACGAAAGATAACAAGGGTTGGCAAGGATTTGGAGAAAAGTGAACGCCTGTACACTGTTGGTGGCAATATGTAATTGGTACAGTGTTATGGAAAACAGTATAGAGGTTCCCCCAAAAATTAAAAATAGATTTACCATATGATCCAGCAATCCCACTTCTGGGTATATATCCAAAAGAAATAAAATCAGTATCTCAAAGATATATCTGCACTCTCACATTCCTTGCAGCATTATTCACAGTAGCCAAGATAAAGAAACAAGCTAAATGTCTGTTGATGAATGAATGGATCAAGAAAACGTGATAGGGGGCCAACTCGTCACCAAGTGGTTAAGTTCGTGCACTCTGCTTCGGCGGACCAGGGTTTTGCTGGTTCAGATCCTGGGCACAGACCTAACACTGCTCATGAGGCCATGCTGAGGTGGCGTCCCACATAGCACAACTAGAAGAACCTACAACTAGAATATATAACTATGTATTGGGGGGCTTTGGGGAGAAGAATAAATAAAGATTGGCAACAGATAGCTCAGGTGCCAATGTTTCAGAAAAAAAAAAAGAAAATGTGAGATATATATATATATCTTGTGTATATATATTGTGTGTATATATATATATATATATATACACACACACACAATGGAATGTTATTCAGCCTTAAAAAAGATGACAACATGGATGAACCTGGACAACACTATGCTTAGTGAAATAAACCCGACACGGAAAGACAAATACCGCATGGTCTCACATATCTGTGGAATCTAAAATAGTCAAACTCATAGAAACAGAGAGTAGAAGGGGGGTTACCAAGGGCTGGAGGGAAGTGGGAGAGGGGAGATGTTGGTCAAAGAGCACAAATTTTCAGTTGTGCAAGATATCTTCTGGAGATCTAATGTACAGCATGGTGACTATAGTTAACAATACTGTATTATATACTTGAAATTTGCCAAGACACTAGATCATAATTGCTCTCACCAAAAAAGAAAAAAAATATAACCATGTGAGGTGATAGATATGTTAATTAGCTTGATTGTGGTGATCACTTCATAATGTATACCTATATCAAAACATCAAGTTGTACACCTTATATATATGCAATTTTTGTCAATTATACTTCAATAAAGCTGAAAAAATATCAGATGAATAAGTTCTAAGAATCTACTGTACAGCATGGTGACCACAGTTAATAACACTGTATTGTATACTTGAAATTTGCTAAGAGAGTAAATCTTAAGCATTCTTACCACACACACACACACAGAAGGTAACCATGTGAAGTATATACATATATCAAATCATCACACTGTACACTTTAATTATGTACAATTTTATTTGTCAATTGTACTTCAATAAAGCTAAAAAAATAAAAGTAAAGGATAAAGAAAGATAGACCATGCTAACACTAATCAAAAGAAAGCAGGAGTAGTTATATTAATTTCAGATAGAGCAGACATCAAAGCAAGGAAAGTTATCAGGGATAAAGAGGAGTATTATATAAAGATGAAGAGATCAATACTCCAAGAACTATACTCCAAAAGTCCTTAATGTGTATGCACCTAATAACAGAACATCAAAATACGTGAGGCGAGAAGCGGGCCCCGTGGCATAGCGGTTAACTTTGCATGCTCTGCTTCAGCAGTGTGGGGTTCACTGGTTTGGATTCCAGGTGCAGACATATGCACACTTATCAAGCCATGCTATGGCAGGCATCCCACATATAAAGCAGAAGAAGATGGGCACAGATGTGAGCTCAGGGCCAATCTTACTCATCAGAAAGAGGAGGATTGGCAGCAGATGTTAGCTCAGGGATAATCTTCCTCAAAAAAAAATGAGTCAAAAACTGTAGAACTGCAAGGAGAAACAGATGAATCCACTATTGTAGTTGGAAACTTTAACACTCCTCTATCAGAAATGGACAGTTCCAGCTGGCAGAAAATTAATAAGGATGTAGTCTAACTCAACAACACTATCGATCAACTGGATGTAATTAACATCTACAGATGATTTCACGCAACAATAGCAGATTATGCATTCTTCTCAAGCTCACATGGAACACTAACCAAGATAGACCACATTCTGGGCTATAAAACACACTTTAATAAATTTAAAAGAATAGAAATCATATAATGTCTGCTCTTAGACTGCAATGGAATTAAGTTAGAAATCAATAACAGAAAGACAGATGGAAAAATCCAAAAATATTTGGAGATTAAACACCACACTTCTAAATAACATGTGAGTCAAAGAAGAAAACTCAAGGGAAAATTTTAAATATTTTTAACGAAATGAAAATGAAAATACAATTGATCAGGATTTGTGGGATGCAGGCAAAGCAGTGCTTAGAGGGAAAGTTATAGTGTTGTCTGCACATATTAGAAAGAAGAAAGATCTAAAATCAATAATCAAAGCCCCCACCTTAGGAAACTAGAAAAAGAAGGGCATATTAAATTCAAACTAAGCAGAAGAAAATAAATAACAAAGGAGTAGAAATCAATGAAATGGAAAACAGGAAATCAATAGAAAAAATCAATAAAACCAAAAGCTGGTTCTTTGAAAGGATAAAAAACAAAGTTGATAAGCCTCTAGCTAGACTAAGAAAAAAGGGAGAACACAAATTACTAATATCAGAAATAAAATAAGGACGTCACTACAGATCCTATGGACATTAAGAGGATAATAAAGGAATACTGTGAACAACTCTGTGCCTACAAATTTGATAACCAAGATGAAAGGGACCAATTCCTTAAAATACACAATTTGCCAAAATTCACATAAGAAGAAGTAGACAATTTGAACATCTCTATTTAAAAAATTAAATCAATAATTAATAACTTTCTAAAACAAAAAGCACCCAGCCCAGATGGGTTCCAAACATTTAAGGAAGAAATTACGCTAATCCTCTACAATCTCTTTCAAAAGATAGGAGCAGAGGAAATATTTCCTAATTCATTCTATGAGGCCAGCAATACTCTAATACCAAAAACGGAAGCCATTACAAGAAGACTACATATCACTATCTCTCATGAACATAGATATATAAATTCTCAACAAAATATTAACAAATAAAATCTAACAATGTATAAAAAGAATTATCCAGGTCAACCAAGTGGAATTTATCCCACATGTGCAAGGCTGGTTCAATATTCAAAAATCAGTTGATGTAATCCATCACATCAACGGTCTAAAGAAGAAAAATTACTTGATCTTATCAATGTATGCGGAAAAAGCATTTGACTAAACCAACACCCATTCATGATAAAAAAAATAATCTCAGCAAACTTCCTCAACTGATAAAGGACACTTACAAAAAACCTTTATGTTACTTCTTTCTTAATGATGAGAAGCTTGCAGCTTTCCCACTAAGATCAAGAGCGAGGCAAGGAGGCCCCCTCTCACCATTGCTTTTCACTGTTTTACTGGAAGTCCTAACTAATGCACTAAGACAAGAAAAGGATATACAAAGTATCCAGATTGGGGAGGAAGACATAAAACTCTTTCTATTCCCAAATGACATGATCATCTATGTAGAAAATCTGAAAGAATCAACAACAACAAAAACCTCCTGAAGCTAATGACCAAGTATAAAAAGGTTCCAGGATACAAGATTAATATACAAAAGTTGATCATTTTCCTATAGACCAGCGATGAACAAGTGTAATTTGAAATTAAAAACACAATACAATTTACACCAGCACCAAAAAATTAAAATACTTAGATATAAATCTAACAAAATATGCATAAGATCTATATAAGGAAAACTATAAAACACTAATGAAAGAAAATCAAAGAACTAAATAAATATTTCCTATCATGTTGCATAGGGAGACTCAACAAGATGTCAATTTTTGCCAACTTGATCTACATATTCAATGCAATTCCAATAAAAACCCCAGCAAGTTATTTTGTGGATTTTGACAAACTGATGCTAAAGTTTATATGGAGAGACAAAAACCCAGACTGGCCAACACAATATTGAAGGAGAAGAGCAAAGTCAGAGCACTAACACTACTTGGCTTCAATACTTACTATAAAGCCACAGTAATGAAGACAGTGTGGCATTGGTGAAAGAATAGAAAAATAGATCAATGGAACTGAATAGAGAGCCCAGAAATAGACCCACATCAATATAGTTAACTAATCTTTGGCAAAGCAAAGGCAATACAATGGAGCAAAAACTGTTTTTTCAACAATGGTGTAGAACAATTGGACGTCCAGATGCAAAAAATGAATCTAGACGCAGACCCTACACCCTTCACAGCTTAACTCAAAATGGATCATAGACCTAGATGTAAATGCAAAGCTGTAAAACTCCTAGCAGATAACGTTGGAGAAAACCTAGATGACCTTGAGCACAGCGACAACCATAAAGACAATCCATGAAAGAAATCATTGATAAGCTGAAATTCCTTAAAATTAAAAACTTCTGCTCTGCAAAAGACAATGTCAAGAGAATGAAAAAACAAGCCATAGACAAGGAGAAAGTATTGTAAAAGACACATCTGATAAAGGACCATTATCCAAAATATACAAAGAACACTTAAAACCCAACAATAAGAAAATAAACAACCTGGGGCGAGCCCTGTGGCTAAGTGGTTAAGTTCGCACACTCCACTTTGAAGGCCCAGGATTTAACCAGTTCGGATCCTGGGTGCAGACATGGCTCTGCTCATCAAGCTATGCTGAGGCGGCATCCCACACAGCACAACCAGAAGGACCTACAACTAGAATATACAACTATGTACTGGAGACTTTGGGGAAAAGAAGAAAAAGAAAAAAAAAAGAAAGAAAATGAACAACCTGATTAAAAACTGAGCAAAAGACCTAAACTGATGTATATCAAGAAGATATATAGATGAAAAATGAGCATATGAAAAGATTTCCAACATCATATGCCATTAGGGAATTGCGAATTAAAACAGCAACGAGATACAACTACGCTCCTGTTAGAATCGCCAAAATCTAAAGCATGGACAACACCAAATGCTGACAAGGATGAGGAGCAAAAGGAACATTGATTCATTGCTAGCAGGAATGCCAAATGGTGTAGCCACTTTGGGAGAGTTTGGCAGTTTCTTACAAAACGAAGCATACTCTTAGCATATGACCCAGCAATCATGCTCCTTGGTATTTACTCAAATGAACTGAAAAGTGTGCGTCCATAAAAACTTTCACATGGATGTTTATAGCAGCTTTATTCATAACTGCCAAAACTTAGAAGCAACGAAGATGTCTTTTAGTAGGTGAATGGATAAATAAACTGTAGTACATCCAGACCATGGAATATTATTCAGTGCTAAAAAGAAGTGAGCTATCAGGCCAGGGAATGTGTGGAGGAAACTTAAATTTCTCTAACTGAGTGAAAGAAGCCAGTCTGAAAAGGTGACATACGGTACAGTTCCAACGATATGACATTCTGGAAAAGGCAAAAACTATGAGACAGTAAAAAGTCATTGGTTGTCTGGGATTGGGGGTGTGGGAGGAGGTAAGAATAAGCAGAACACACAGAATTTTTAGGGCAGTGAAAATAATCTGTATGATTCCATAATGAAAGATACACGTCATTTTCATTTGTTAAAACCCAAAGAAGGTACAACAGGGAGAGTACCCTAATGTAAGCTATGGACCTTGAGTGATAATGAAGTGTCAATGTAGATTCGTTGATTGCAACAAATGTACCACTCCAGGGCAGAATGTTGATAATGAGGGAGGTTGTGGATGTGTAGGAACACAAGTATATGGGAACTCTCTGTACTTTTCACTCAATTTTGTTGTGAACCTAAAACTGTTCTAAAAACTAGTTTATTAATTTTTTTTAAATGGCGAATTTCATCTCATTGGGAAACAAAAAGGCAGAGTTTTGGATTTGGCCCCCAGACTGCAGTTTGTCAAACCCTGACCCAGATTCTTGGGAGTAGGGGCTGCTGTCTCTCCATTGTCCAGTAAATATTGGCGCATAGTAAGCATCTAAATGATGTTTGTTCAGTGAGTCTCCTCGAGCAACTTGCCTTTTTTTAGCCTTCTGTCCCTAATCTATTGTACACTAAGCAAGAACTTTGTTCTTTTTCAAGGCTGTTTTAGATACTCAGGGCCATTCACAATTATATATAAATTTGAGGATCAGCTTTTCCACTTCTGCAAAACAGGCCATTTGAGTATTGGTAGAGAATGCATTGAATCTGTTAGATCATTTTGTGTAGTATTGCCATCTTAACAATATTGAGGCTTCCAGTCCATAAGCATGAGACGTTCTTCCATTTATTTATGTCTTCTTTAATTTCTTTCAGCAATGTTTTGTAGTTGCCTGTGTATAAGTCTTTTAACTCCTCAGTTAAGTTTATTCTTAGGGGGACTGGCCTGGTGGTATAGTGTTTAAGTTCATGCATGCGGCTTTGGCAGCCCAGCGTTCACAGGTTCAGATCCCAGGCATGGACCTAGCAACACTCATCAAACCACACTGTGGCAGCATCCCACATAAAATAGAGGAAGATGGGCACAGCTGTTAGCTCAGCAACAACGTTGCTCGAGCAAAAAGAGGACGATTGGCAACAGATGTTAACTTGAGGCCAACCTTCCTCACACACACACAAAAACCAAAAAAAACCATTTGTCATGAATGAATCTCAAGTCTAAAGATTCAAGAATTACTAAGAAGCTCAAGCATAAGAAACAAAAAAATTTGTTCTTAAGTATTTTATTCTCCTTGATGCTATGTAAATTGAATTGTTTTCTTACTTTCCTTTTCGTCTTAGTCATTGCTGGTGTATAGAAATACAACTGATTTTTGCATTTTGATCTTGTATCCTGCAACTTTGCTGAATTTATTAGCACTAGTAGTATTTTTGTATATGTTTGGGATTTTTCCATACATATATGATCATGTCATCTGTGAATAGAGAAAGTTTTACTTCTTCCTTTCCAATTTGGGTGGCTTTTATTTCTTTTTCTTGCTTAACTGCTCCAACTAGCAATTTCAGCACAATGTTTTATAGCAGTGGTGAAAGTGGTCTTTCTTGTCTTATTTCTGATGTTAGAGGGAAAGTTTTCACTATTTCAGCTTTAAGTATGACGTTAGCTGTGGATTTTTCATAAATGCCCTTTATTATATCAAGGAAGTTCCCTTATAATCCTAGTTTTCTGAATGTTTTTATCATGAAATAGTGTTGAATTTGTCCAAGGCTTTTTCTGCATCAATTGGGATGATCATGTGGGTTTTCCCTTCATCCTATTAATGCAGTGTATTATCTTCACTGGTTTTATTATGTTGAATCAGCCTCACATTCTTGGGTAATTCTCACTTGATCTTGAGGTGTAATCCTCATAATATGCTTTTGGACTTAGTTTGCTAGTGTCTCATGGAGGATTTTTGCATCGGTATTCATAAAGAATACTGACCTGTAATTTATCTTCTCAAGGTGTCTTTCTCTGGCTTTCATCAGGGTAATACTGGCCCTATAAAATCAAAGTGTTCCCTCCTTTTCATTTTTTTGGAAGAGTTTGAGAAGGATTGGTGTTAATTCTTTTTTAAATTTTTAGTAGAATTCCCCTATCAAAATTCCAATGGTATTTTTCATAGAAATAGAAAAAACAATCCTAAAATTTGTATGGAAATAGAAAAGACCCCAAATGGCCAAAGTAATTCTGAGAAAAACAAAGCTGGAGACATCACACTTCCTGTTTTCAAATTATATTACAAAGTCATAGTAATCAAAACCGTGTGATATTGGCACAAAAACAGACACATAGATCAATAGAACAGGGTAGAGAGCCCAGAAATAAATCCATACATATATGGTCAATTAATTTATAGCAAAGGAGCCAAGAATATACAGTAGGGAAAGGACAGTCTCTTCAATAAATGGCGTTAGGAAAATTGGACAGCCATATGCAAAAGAATGAAACTGGACCACTATCTTACACTATACCTAAAAATTAATTCAAAATGGATTAAAGACTCAAACGTAAGACCCGAAACCACAAAATTCCTAGAAGAAAACATAGGCAGTAATCCCCTTGACGTTGGTCTTGGTGATGATTTTTTGGATTTTGCACTGAAAGGAAAGTCAACAAAGCAAAAATAAACAAGTTGGACTACATCAAACTAAAAAGCTTCTACACAGCAAAGGAAACCATTAACAAAATGAAAAGCAACCGACAGAATGGCAGAAAATATTTGTAAGTCATATTATCTGATAAGAAATTAATATCCAAAATATATAAAGAGCTCATACAACTCAATAGCAAAAAAAAATATGATTAAAAAATGGGCAGAGCATCCGAATAGACATTTTTCCAAAGAAAACATCTAGATGGCCAACAGGTACATAAAAAGTATTCAACATCACTAATCATTGGAGAAATGCAAATCAAAACCACAACGAGATACCACCTCACACCTATTTGAATGGCTATTATCAAAAAACAAGAGAGATAACAAGTGTTGGTGACGATGTGGAGAAAAGAGAACACTTGTGCACTGTTGGTAGAAATGTAAATTGGTGAAGCCATTGTGGAAAACAGTATGGAGGTTCTTCAAAATATTAAAAATAAGACTATCATATCATCTAGCAATACCATTTCTGGGTATTTATCTGAAGGAGACAAAATCACTATCTTGAAAAGATATATGCACTCCATGTTAATTCACTGCAGCATTGTTTACAATAGCCAAGACATTGAAACAATCTAAGTGTCCATGGACAGATGAATGGATAAAGAAGATGTGGTATACAGATACAATAGAATATTATTCAGCCATAAAAAAAAATAAGGAAATCCTCCCATTTGTGACAACATGGATGGATCTTGAGAGCATTATGCTAAGTGAAATAAGTCAGATAGAGAAAGACAAACACCATATGATCTCACTTATATATGGAATCTAAAACAAAACCAAAAAAACGAACTCATAGATGCAGAGAACAGATTGGTGGTTGCCAGAAGCAGGGGATGGGGATGGGCGAAGATAGTCAAAAGGTACAAACTCTAGTTTTAAAATGAAGAAGTCATGGGGATGTAATGCTCAGCATGGTGACTATAGTTAATAATACTGTATTGTGTATTTCAAAGTTGCTAAGAATGTAGATCTTAAAAGTTCTCATTATAAGAAAACACAAAAATTTGTAACCATGTGTGGTGATGGATGTTAACTAAACATATTGTGATTATTTCACAATGTGTACAAATATCAAACCATTATATGGTACACATAAAACTAATATAATGTCATATGTCAACTATATCTCAATAAAAAAAATATGATGAAGTACTCATAAAAAAACACAAAAGATGTCTCCCATCTATAGTGGGGAAGAAAGAAGAAGCAATCAGAAATACTAGAGATGAAAAATACAATGGATCAGATAAAACAGAATATGGATTCCCTGAATGCCCGTGTAGACACCATAGAGGAGCAAATTAGCATAATCGAAGATAGACAGGTTGAATGGCTCCAGACAGAGGAAGAAAGAGAACTAAGAATTAAAAGACTAAAAAAAATCTCCAAGAAATAGCTGACTCAATGAGAAAATTCACCTTAAGAATCATCGGTATTCCTGAGGGCATGGAAAAGAAAAATGGAGCAGAAAGTGTGCTCAGCGAAATAATAGCAGAGAACTTCCCAAATCTAGGGATTGAGAGAGAAATGTGTGTGGAGAAAGCTTTCAGATCTCCTAGATTTGTCAATGTAAAAAGACCTACTGCAAGGCATATAGTAGTAAAAATGGCAAAAATGAATGACAAAGAAAGAATAGTCAGGGCAGCAAGGCAGAAGAAAATAGCCTACAAAGGAACCCCTATTAGACTTTCAGCAGATTTCTCTACAGAAACTTTACAAGCTAGGAGAGATTGGAATGACATATTCAAAACTTTAAAGGATAAAATCTTCAGCCAAGGATACTCTATCCAGCAAAAATATCCTTCAGATATGAGGGAGAAATTAAATCTTTTCCAGACAAACAAAAGCTAAGGGACTTCATAGCCACGAGACCCCCCACCCCCACAAGAAATCCTCAAGAAGGCCCTCATACCTGAAAAAAGAAAAAAGGGAGAAAGGGGTCACAAAACACAAAGTAGGAAGACAGATAGAATCAGAATAGGATAGCAAATATTTAACTATAGCATTAGGATAAAGGGAAGGAAATCACCAAAAACAGACAATCTTATCACTCAAACCACAAACTCACAACACAAGTTGGAATAAGAGATGAAAATAATAACTTAGGAGGGGAGGAGGAAAGGGACTGAATCAGTTTAGGCTAAGGAAGTAAGAGGCCACCAGAAAATGGACTATGTTATGCACGAGATTCTGAATACAAACTTCAGGGTAGCCACTAAACTAAAAAACAGAACAGAGACAGAAAACATAAGTAAGGAAAAAGCTAAGAAACCCAGTACAGGGGGGAAGATATTCATGTGGACCCACAAAGCAACATCAGCAACAATCACAACTCATCTACCCTAATCTTTTGCCTCTACTCCCACTTGTCCATAACTGATTCCTTCAGAATCAATTGTGGAAACCTCACTGCTTCCACCCACCGTTGCAAGAACATAAGTTTGGTGTCAAGGCTTCTGTCTCCAAGGTTTCCAGTCGGCAGGATGCAAGACAGTCACTGGTTTCCTGAAGAAGGAAGGAGAGCATCTCCTCCTTTCCACATGCCCTTTGTACTCTTCTCTGCACTCAGTCTCACAAAACCTTGTGTAAATCCACCAGATCCTAGCAGCCTCCAACCGTCCTCTGCATAGGAGCAGCAAACCAGCCCGGGGACCAGCTAGGGACAGCAGGCTCCATGGATATCCTGAATCATCTTCCCAGCACAAGGCCCCAACCAAAGTCTATGAAGGGACACTGATGGCGACTGGGACTGGGGTAGTGGGATGTGGTGTCTACATGACCTTAGTCTAGTCTTGGCAATCGGAGTGTAACATTTTGTCATTACCTGGGCTGAGGCAACACAGAAACTTAGATGTTCAGACAGCAAAGCTGATGACTGTGCTTCCTCTTTGTAACAAAGGCACTTTTGCTGAATTCAAAGCATCCTGGGTAAAACTACCTATTGTCTGTCAGGGGTTTCCTTTAAAAAAAAAAAAAAAAAAGGTTTTTATTTCGACATTTTGCATCGTCTATTGAAAGTGTCCATGAATAAGTCAGCACTGCCCTCTACTGGATGATATGTGTTTATTACTCAATAGTTGTGTCCAAGATGGTTTAAACAGAATTTTTGATGTTTTTTCTTAATTTCAATGAGAGGTGAAGGGAAACCAGGACATTCGAGCTGTCTGGATATTCCTCCATGCCTATTAATATGGTCAAATAAAATGTTCCTCAAAAAACGGCTTCACGTTCTAGTTTTAAGACTTAGAAGTTTAAAAAATGAATTCCAATGCATTAACAACAAAGAGAGTAAGAGAGACAGAAAGATAGAGAGAGGGAGAGATAAGAGAGAGACAGAGATAGAGACAGCCAGATAGAGAGAGAGAGGCAGAGAGAGAGAGAGACAGAATATGAGAGTCAATTCTCATCAGAGTAAATGGGGACTGGTTTCCCGCTTGGCAACCTCAAAAATAAACTCAAGTAAATGCCTTCTTTCTGACATCACCAGCTGCAGTTCTTACAAGGCGTATGCTAATTCTAGCTCATGGGATAAACTTTTTATCTTCTTGAGACAACGTTTAAGCTGTGAGCTTGGTCAACTATAATGGTTGGTTCTCCTGCTGTGAAAATGCTGTGTTTCCATCAAAGCAGATTAAATTGTGGTCCGTTGGGAGTCAGCCAGTAAACCATTGTATCTAACGAAGTAACAGCATTAAAACTGACTGAAATCTAGCCCAAATTTTGATTTATAAGATAAGAAAAATAAACAGTAATTAAAAGATACTACTACAAGTAACTCTTACAAAAGCAAAAAAAAAAAAGAGAGAGAGAGAGAGAGAGAGAAAGGGGATATCTAGTGTAAATTAAACTATATGCCATACATTACCATGACAAGAACACCTGGGTGCAGTCTTAATAAGACAAATGCAGTGCAGACTGAGACATCATTTCTGGGTTGAAGACTTCCAAACCAGACTCTCCAGCCCTTTCCTCCATCCTCTCTCCCAGAAGCAGTCTCAGATCCTGGAAAGAGCACGGCCTTTGGCATAGACAACCTGGATTCAAATTCCAGCTCTGCCATTGTATGGCTTTGAGAAAGACCTTGCTTTCCTTATCTATAAGGTGGAGGTAATGACACATAACTCACGGAGTCTGCGGAAAATGAAATGAAATAAAGTAAATCACTTAACACAGTAGCTGGCATATATTAGGTTTTCAATAACACTATGTTTTTCTCTTTTTTCCTTCCCTCCAAACTCCTATTCCCACTCGGTTTCTAGACTACTCCAGGTGACACACAGGCCGTCATTTCCAAGCAACACATCTAAAACTCTTCTCCCTCTGCATCCTCTTTTCTAATTACTGCCACCGTTATTCATCTAGTTGTCCAAGCCAGACACTAGAACATCACCTTAGATGCCATTCTCCTGCTCACCTCCACGTG
Organism: Equus asinus; assembly: GCF_041296235.1. Taxonomy (NCBI): domain Eukaryota; kingdom Metazoa; phylum Chordata; class Mammalia; order Perissodactyla; family Equidae; genus Equus; species Equus asinus. Next base: position 70,425,279 of record NC_091796.1, read on the forward strand.
TGCTTGAAAAACTCTTTCTCCGCCTTCAAGAATCAGTTCAGACATCACCAATCCTGAGAAGAGCCTGGATTTCTCTGCTGCTCTCAGACTGAATTAAGTTCCTGATCTGGTCCTCTATTCCCAAAGTACCAAATATACACATCTATTAGAGAACTAGTTACACTGTGTCGTTGTGACTTGTTTTTCTTCCCCATTGGGCTGTGGGTACTTTTAGAGCAGAGAGTGTGTCTTATTCAAAGTTTTACCCCTAAAGTTCTAGCATCGTACCTGCCACACGGAGTTACTGAAAAACATTTGTGAAATATATGAATAAAGGGATACATAGATTAATGAATATGTTGTTGGTGTTACTGACAGGCTAATCTCACCCACTTTCTCTACAGGCAATAGAGCTAGGAGTCACATGGAGAATGTCTCGGGGACCCACAAGCCAGGATCAGGCATCCTCTTCCTTCCTCCAAGTTTAGACTGCTAGGTCCTGGAAGTCAGGCAAGACTTGCTGAGCAGCCACCTTCCCAGGGGGGAAATGACCGCTTGCCTCACACCTATCAAGCACAGAGTAGAGACAAGCCTGCCTCTGCAAGCCCGCCCTCGGGCCTTGACCCAGCTGTGCTTACCCACAGAATCAGGGGCAGAGGAAAATGCATGCTCTTTGCAGGCGGGGCAGTTCTAAAAGTGAAAATACATATATTAGTGCAAGTTGTTCCCTGCGCGGGGTGCCGGCTGAGGGGAAGATAGGGGCTGAAATCCAGCCCACACTCCACTAGCCAACCTGGGCACGCTGGTTTGAGTGTGTGTTTCATAAAGACACCGCCTGCTCGTCAAGCCCTGGGGTCAGAGGGCTGTATTCGGCCAGGGGAGGACCTTTATCTCATTCGTACAAAAACTCCGTGTGAACTCATGGGACTCGACTAAATACGCTTTCCTCAAATCTCACCAATCAGATGAGTCCTTCCTTCTCCCTAGGAGAAGAATACAACAGATGGAAGAAAGGACGGAGACTCCCTTCCCAAATCTTCCAAGAGGGTGGACATTTCATTTTTATGAGCTAGGAGAGGAAGGAAAGAGTTCTTCCCGAGAAAAATAGATGAGGAGAAGAGAATTAGCATTAATTTAGCATCCACTAAGTGCCAGGCACTGGGGCACATGATTTGGATAACCCATTTTATATTATTCAAACAAGTCTGTAAAAATTAGTATCTTTAGGTGAGTATACTGAGGATTAGAGCTGGAAGACCACACACGTGCAAGTGATGACACTTGGATCCAAAGCCCGTCATCTGACCACCACCCCGTGGTACTCTGTACTCTTCCAACAGATGGTCTTACTAGCAGTGACTTATTCTCTAGTATTTCCACCACCTAAAGAGCATGAAGTTGAACAACGCAGACACGGCTATTATCCCAATGATCTGAACTGAGAAGCATCATCAAGGCAGAACCCAGTTTTCAAACAGGTGCATTCCAAAAGTTCATTCCAACACTAGAACTTAGCAAACACTTTTTCTAAGTTATAAATGAAGGTTACATTCTTGGGCTAGCTCAAAAAATTGTTTCTAATGTGGTTTGGAACCTTAAGCCCTGACATAGAGCTTCTCTGATCCTCTGTGAGCGCTGAGTCTTACTGGATGAAGAGCAGCATAAACGAAGGGTCTGTGTAAAAAGTTCTACAAAAAAGGTTTTGAAAATCTCTATGGCAGGGTTTCTCAGTCCCAGCACTATTAACGTTTTGGGCCAAATAATTCTTTGTTGTAGGGGACTCTCTGGTGCATTGTAGGATATTTAGCAGCATCTCTAGCTTCAACCTACTGAATGCCAGTGACAACATCCCTCCACCAGCTTTCTGTTTACAGCCAAATGAATGTCCCCTGGAGGACCAAAACTTTGGAATGCAAGGGTCTCTGAACAACGGCTCACAGCCACTTCAGGCTTCTGCAACTCTAAAGGCCAGAAACCCAGGTTTCTGTGGACAAACTACTAAAATGCAAAAACAGGCAACATTTTAAAAAGTAAAACACAAGTTTTGAGGGTTGTGAAGGATTATTTGTAGAACCTTTAAAGATTTAAAACCGTTAAAGATCTAGGTATTTTTAACACCTAGAAAGATTTAGCACCATGCTCTTAAAAAAGGAATGATTGAAAATTGTTTTCCAGTCTCAAATAAAATATGCCAATCCCCAGAACAGTCTAAGACATTTTAGGTGAATTGTGATATGCTTGTTTTCAGGTGCTGATTTGGCATCAACAGCGGACCTTGTCTCTGGCTGTAAACAGAAAAATGTGGGTGTGGACATAATGAAGCAATTGTAATCATACGGTTAGAAATAGAGCGAGGGTCATGCTACCTTCACCGCACAGGCCAAGAATATTCCCATGATGTCAAGCCACAGGGAAGAGTTTCAGATGCCACAAAACATTTTGAGCCTCCCAGTGTCTTCTCCCATCCCACTATTCTCTGCTTTCAAATGAACAAAAAGTGAAGTTTCCTCTGACGGTCATCAAGTTGATGCCCAATTGCCCCCTGAGGAAGTCCAACCTCTCTTTTATAGGAAAATTAAAATTCTGATCTGATCAACTTCAAAATCTCCTTTCAAAAATGAACACAGATGTAGCTGAGTTGCAGCTCTCTAAATGTTACCCAAAGCAGAGGAAGGAATCAAATTTGAGGACTCTTGTCTCCTGAATCTTCTGTAGACATTATTACATTAGGCCCCCCCCTTATCCACGGGGGACACGTTCCAAGACCCCCAGTGGATGCCTGAAACTGCGGATAATACCGAACTCACTCTCTCTATATATAGTATGCTTTTTCCTATGCATACATACCTATGATAAAATTTAATTTATAAATTAGACACAGTAAGAGATTAATAACAATAGCTAATAATAAAGCAGAACAATTATGACAATATATATACTGTAATAAAAGTTACTGTAGATCTTAGCATACATTGTTTTTGTCTTTCCTTATTAAGTGGAGAACTTTCACATTTTCACTTAAAGGAAACATTTTACGGCTTCTCTTTGACATATCCAAATTGCCAGCATCACTGCTGTTGCACTTTGGGGCCATTAGTAAGTAGAATAAGGGTGACTTGAACACAAGCACTGCCATACTGTGACAGTTGATCTGATAACCAACAGCTACTAAGTGACTATGGAGCAGGTAGTGCATTCACTATGGATCCAACGAGATGATTCATGTCTGGGGGGCTGCATGAGACTTCATCATGCTACTTAGAATGGTGTGCAACTTAAAACTTATGAATTGTATATTTCTGGAATTTTCCATTTAATATTTTCAGACTGCAGTTGACCGCAGGTAACTGGAACAGCAGAAAGCGAAACCATGGATAAGCCTGGGGACTACTGCATATGTTCTCTACCTGAAAGCTGAATTCTGGGAGCTAGCTGTTACTATAAAACTGACCTCTCTCCTCAGCCACATCGCCTAACATTCAAGCTTTCAAAGAGAGTTGAAAACAGTTTGCATATGAGCCAAGTGGAGTGGTTAAGAGTGGGAATTCTGGAGTGAGATCTGGACCTGGTTCCAGAATCTCAGCTCTGCCACTCACTGGTTCATGAGGAACTCTGGGACCCTCACCTTAACTCTGTGTGCCTGTTTCCTCATCTAGCCAATGGAGGCAATAAAAGTGCCTATATCTTATGATGGTTATGAGGAATAAATGAGTTAATATTTGTGAAGTGCATAGAACGGTGTCTATAACACTAACAAGTGCCATGAAAGTATGTGTTAAAAAAAATTATAAAATAAATAAGGCAGTATTAGGTTTTTGTCCCATTATTGCAATCCAGCAATGACCTGGGTGGGAGGAAGAGGAATTGGAACTATTTTCTTTTCTTCTTTCTTATCTGCACTTCCTTCTTTCAGCTCCTTCTTTTTTCAGTTCATCTTGAGTCCCCTTTCCAGGTTCCTACCCGTGTGTTAGCAGATGACAACTGGTGATGTTTAAGGTGCCAACCTAAGCTTCCTTCTCCAAAGGGCCTTTGAAATCCCCCCGAGACTCTGAAAGCCTGAAAAGTCACCAGAGTTTAAATAAATGAATCTGCAATGCTGACGTGTCAGTCGGGAGTCGTATTTTCAGGTGGAGGTCCTTCTGTGCCTGGTCTGCTCATCTAGCCGGACGCTGGCCCTGGGAAGGATGGTAATGAGAATTCATACCTTTGAGCTTGAAAATTAAATTTAAAAAAATAAGCAGCCTCAAACTTCTGTATTCCAGCATATGGTAATTGTGGCGCTGTCTTGAAATGAGTCATCTTAAGCCCAAGTTAGAAGCAGACATAATTTCCAGATGCCAAAAAAATTTTATTTTTCACTAAATAAAAAAGTGAGCAAGATGGAGTGTGGTTTTTAATATTGCTTATTTTACTAGCTGCTACTGCTAACTCATTTCTGATTTTCCTATTATTCCCTTGTAAGCTGTGGCCTAAATGCATTTAAATTGCCTTTGAATGTCCCAAGCAACCTTTACTACCATGGAAACAGAACCTAGGATATACAAGATGACTCCTCTGGGGCACAATTTGGTGCTTTAGATACTTTTGATTGGTTGCTCCCTGCTCTACCACCCCTTCTCTGAAATGCAATCATGTTGGTTGGGTTTATTTTTATTATCCATGGGAGCACTCAATTCACCAAGTACTGGAACGTGCCATTCATCCATCAGAGTCCCTCCACAGACATTCACAATCGCCGGCAGTGTTAGCCAGGGCAAGTCTGTGTGTGTCAGAAAGCACGGGCAGATTGATCAGGAAGGATTTAGGCATCTGCCCAATGGTCTATGAGGTAACCTGCACCTCTGGTACTTTTATTGGTGGAGGAGAAAAGAGCATGGCCTGTTGCCCCAAGGAACGCTGCCTGAGGCTCTGGCTCTTCAGAATGTGGCTTGGCGGTTTCACAAATCTCTATAAAGTGCATTTGAGACGGTGACGAAAAAGGACCAAAAGTGACAAATATCCAATTCCTGATTCTGTTAGTAAAGTATTTATAACCTTAATAAAATGACTCAGCTGTTTTTTCCCCATATGTAAAATGGCCATTGATAGAGTGTAGAATTAGGGCTTGGGTTCAGTTTGAGGTCAGTGTTTGTAAACTAATCATCTTTTGGATGAAAGATTAAACATAAAGGACAAATATTATTTCCCTTGCCTGTTTCATCAATCCCAAAGATGGGAGAAAAATGTCAAGGTCAAGACTGTCTTTCGTATTCAGAATATACCATCTGAGACATGAGCATCTATCTCAGTCACTTAAAGGTATAATGTTCTTATGCTTCCTAAAATAACTAGATTCGTGAAATGTGTAAAGGTATAAAACAAATATTTGTGATTCATTTTTTTCTTCTCTTTTTAGATTTACTTAGAATTTTCCAGGCATATGTCAAGAGACTAGTTGCTTTTTAGAATAAATGATGTCTTGGCAATGAAAGAGCACAAAGGCCAGACAAGTTGGGCCTACCTGACCTGCATAGAAATAAATGTGACATTTAGATGTTAAAAGATGAAAACATTGACAATTAAGGTTAATCTCTATGGTGTAGGAAAGTTCCTATACATGCATAAGAAATATATTCACAGATACTTCTAATAGAAATATTTCTAATGTTTATAATAGATGAAGAAGGTAGACTGATAATTTATGTGAGTGGAGATAAAATTAGTACCTAGAAACTTGAAAGGAAATTTAATTAGTAATCAGATAAGTGAGAAAAAAGAACTATTTTATAATCCATTAGCAAAAGTAATATAATTTTCTAATGCTGGCAGTTATGGAAGGTGAGAGAGACGTATATCATGTCTGTGGCTAACAGCATCCTTTAAATAACCTTCTTATATTTGGGGAAGTTGTCAAATTATGAGTCCTGCCTCTTAAAGAAAAATACAGAACTCATTTTCCCAACCTTCTCTGCAACAGGCGTGTAGTTGCAACCTACGAATGTAACTGATGAGAGTTTGCTACAGAAGTGGGAAATAGGAGGGAGCAGATGCTGGGCAGAATTTGTTTTCTGATGGAGCCAACAGCAGAGGTGTCCAGCTTTGGGGGCAACAGAGTTTCTGGCATCAGCCAGCACCCAGACTCAGCATGAGCCACGGTGGTGTCTCCCGATGACAATATAATCTTCTCTGAAACAATCCTATAGTATGATGTGTGCATCCTTCATGGCTATGGAGCCTCCAAGACTTACTCTCTAGACCTCTGGAAGGGCCAATAGATTCCTTAGTTTGCAACTAAGGCCCCTGATTAATATAGTATATACATTCATACCTGCTTGGTGCAACTGATATGAACTGGAACACCACTTTTGTAAAGTGTTTTAGTGAAATATGTCAAGATCCAGCAAAACATTCACCTCTCACTCACTCAACCCTCTAAGAATTTATGCTAAGGAAATAGTCCAAAGGAAGAAAAATGGCCATATGAATGGGCATGATTTAAGATTTCAAAGGATTAGAAATAATCTGAAGGCTCCCCAACAGAGGAACCATGAAGTCAGTTATGGTATACCCCTGGTAGTCAGTAGAATGTGAGCATTTCTACATGACAGGGCTGTGAGATAAACCATTTTGCTGGAGGGGGGCCGGAGGGCTTAAAGCTCCGTTGAGGTAAAGGGCATGCTCTTTGTCCTTAGACTGAGTATTTATTTGGGCTTACCTGTGGGGACAGCAGGACACTAAAGCCTGCCCCAGCTATCTCCTCTGAAGCTGCCACCATGTGCAGAATGTTACACAGTGAATAAAATCATTATTAGGAAGCTTATGTAGCAGGGTAGGGAAAAAAATACTCATGCTATTAAGAGAATAGAGCAAAACAGAAAATTCTATCTGTGCCATGACTATAGCTATGTGAAAACCTGAAATAGTGAATTGAGCCAGATCCGGAAGGAAACAGAAAAACAGTATGATTTGTTGAGAGGCAGAATTGTCAATAAATATTTTGTTCTTATTTTCTGCTAATGTCAATTAAGGAAACAAATATTTTTTATGCTTTACAAAATTATCTTAAGTATTCAAAATTATCTTTTCTTTGGCGGTGTCTCAGTGAGATATGGCAATACAGCCATCTGCTCAGTGAGGCTAACTTTGACACCTATTGTCTTATGGCAGAGTTATACTCAATCTAGGCTCTAGGTCATTTGGCTGCTTTGGGTGGGCATGGATCCACAAGACCAAAGGAAAAAGGCCTCACTCTGAAATCACCAGCAACATAAGCCTTTCCACCAAATCTCTAGAAATACACCTACTCATGTGGCACAATGGGGACTGCCGGTGAGAGAGTAAATTGGCAATCGTTTTTGGCATTATCTACTAAAGTTGAAGATATCCATACACTATGACCTAGAAATTCTACTCCTAGGTGCTTACTCTGGAGAAACTGTTGGCACATTTGCACCAGGAAACATACGCAAGAATTTTTATGGTAGCACTATACCCACTCACCAAAAACTGAAAACAACTTAAGGATTCAACAGTAGAATGGATAAAAAATGGGTAAAAATGGGTAAACATATGGTATAATCATATAATACTATATAACAATGGATGTATACAAACTGCATTACACTCAAAGGATGAATGAGGCTCATTAAGTGTAATGATGAATGAAAGAAGCAAGATAGCTGGTATGATTCCATTCATGAAAAGTTTAAAAGCATGCAAAATTAAACTATGCTATTAAGGACGCATACAAAATTGGTAAAACTATAGAATAAAGTAAGCAAATGATTAACTCAAATGTCAGTATAGTGGTTACCTCTGCGGAGGGAAGGGAAGAAAGATCCGTGTTTGGAAAGGGGCACATTGGGGTTTCTGGGCTGGCAATGTACTTTCTTGATTTGTCGCTTGTTTGCAGATGTTCACGTCATGATTTCACATTAAAAGGTGGTTCACTTGCGTTTCACCCTCCTTTCTTTGTGTGTGTTATAGATTATATTTAGAGAAAAGTAAGAGGAAAATCTAACAAAAATGTCTGTATGTCAGGGGTGAAGAGGTGGAGAAATCACCTTTTCTAGAAACAGAAACCACTTTCAGGACATTGAAGTAGGAGTTGAAGGGTAGAGAAGTTAGCTGAGACCTTAATTAATGACATAGAGCCACCTCTAGGATTTGGTTACCCAGTAGCACTACTTAATGAATAAACGTCATCTTCTGAATTCCTCAGATCAAGATATTAGACTACCAGGAATTGTGCCTTTGAAAGGCTCTGGAGCAGTGGAAACGAGAGCTCTCTGCAGGTCCTGGTAGCTCATGCACCAAGAGAAGGAGCCCTCTTTTAGTTCGTGCCAGCACCTTCTTCTGCCAAGAGAGAAGTCGAGGTGGCAGTTTCTGGATCTGAATTCAGGTTGTCCATCACTATCATGAAGAGTCGTGAATAGGGGCATGTTTATTAACAGGCCAATCCCCATAGTGCTTGGAGGCCCAGGAAAGTGCTCTGAGATGAAGGGCTAAAGTATTTCGTGGACTGTTAGTCTGGAGGCAGGACTCTAACGATTTTAAATGGAACCTGGAATGACAGAGTAGTGAGTAGAGAGTTCTCACTGCATTTTGCCATGACCAGTGAGGCCACCTGACTCACGCCCCTGGTTCTAAATTGCTGCCCAGGAAGATTTAAGTTAAGCCTTACTAAGCGTCCTCAAACTTACTTGGAAAGCGAAATACCTGCGCTCGTTCCGTTATCGGTTAGCATGGGCACCTGCCCCACACTAAACAGGCTGCCGAGAGCCTGAAGTCTGTGGCAATTACCTGTGCGTTTGAAATCTATCACTTAAAGCTCAAACTTGAGGATTCTCACTGACTTTAGTTTTATGTTTCTCACTGGCTTTAGTTTAGTTTGTGCTCCTGGCAAACTATTAAACTTGGGAAGAAGCAAGAGACATTACCAGTGCAGTGTGGGGCTGAGCTTGACTTTCTATTGTCTGGGCTGTTTACAACTCTATAGGAGTGGAAGTGAATTTATAGATCTTCGTCTGGTAGAGATACAAATAATTTCTGTCTGGTGGAACAGATAACCCCAAAGGTTATAGCATGGCCCTTTAGACATTAACTAGCTTTTTATATAATTCAGCAATGTTATGCTAGCACTGTCAAAAATACCTACTTTCTTTTCTTTTTTTTTTTTCTTTGAGGAAGATTAGCCCTGAGCTAACTGCTGCCAATCCTCCTCTTTTTGCTGAGGAAGACTGGCCCTGAGCTAACATCCGTGCCCATCTTCCTCTACTTTATATGTGGGACGCCTACCACAGCCTGGCTTGACAAGCCGTGCCATGTCCACACCCGGGATCCAAACCAGAGAACCCCAGGCCGCCAAAGCAGAACGTGCGAACTTAATTGCTGCGCCACTGGGCCAGCCCCCACTAGTTTCTCAACTGCTCTTCGGATAGGTTTTAAAATCAACTGGATATTCACAAGCAAAAAAAAAAACAAAAAACCTTTGCTCTGTGAAAGATCAAGTGACTAGGATGAACAGACAAGCTGTAGACTAAGAGAAAATGTTTGCAAACCACATATCCAACAAAGGGTTGGTATCTGGAATATATAAAAAAATAACAACCCAACACTAAAAGAACTCCCAAATAATCCAATTAGAATGTGGGCCAAAATCATGAACAGATATTTTGCTGGAGATGGTAAATGAGAACATGAAAAGATGGTCACCACCATGAGCTATCAAAGAAATTCAAATTAAAACCACAATGAGATGTACACCTCTCAGAATGGTGAAAATAAAAATTATTGACAATACTGAAGGCTGGCAAGGAATGCGGAGGAACTGAATTACTCTTGCATTGCTGGTGGCAATGTGAAATGGTACAGCCTCTCTGGCACACAGTTTGGTAATTTCTCAGAAAACTAAACACACAAATACCATATGATGCAGCAATTGCACTCTTGGGCATGTATCCCAGAGAAATGAAACCTTATTCCCAAACCAAAACCTGTGCACAAATGTTTACAGCAGCTCTATTCTTAACAGCCGCAAACCGGAAACAGCCCAGAGGTCCTTCAACAGACGAATGGTTAAACCAACTGTGGCACATCCACACCATGAAATACCACTCAGCAAAAAAAAAGAGGAAAACTATTGAAACACGCACAACTTGGATAATCTCCAGGGAACTGTGCTCACTGGGAAGAAAAAAAGGCAATCCTAAAAGGTTATAGACTGTGTGATTCTGTCTGTTTAACATTTAAATGTTAACATTTAACATTCCAGTACTTATATATTTTAACATTTTGAACTTTTAACATTCCATTTATTTAACATTCCATATTTTAAATTAACAAATTTAAACATTTGTTTAACCTATTTAATTTAAAATTTAAAAAATGGAAAATACATTAGTGATTTCCAGGGTTAGCGATCAGGAGGGAGGGTGGGGGAAGCAAAGCTAGGTGTGGGTGTGAGAGAGAACAGACGGGATGCTTCGAATGGTGAAGGAACTCTTCTGTACCTTGTCTGTGATGGTGGATACACAAACCTGCAGATGTGATAAAATTGTATAGAACTAAACACACACACACACACATAAATTAGTACAATAAAATAAGCAATCTGTACAAGATCAGTGGGTTGTATCAGTGTCGGTATGCTGGTTGTGATATTGCACTACAGTTTTGCAAGACGTTATCATCGTGGAAACTGGGTAAAGGGTACCTGGGATCTCTCTGTAGATTTCTTACAATTGCATGTGAGTAGACAATGATCTCAAATAATATTTCAACTAAAATAATAATCCATGCTCTCTGTAGAAAGCGCAGAAAATTTAAAAAAAAAGAAAAAGAATCCTCAATTTCATCATTTAGAAATAAACTGTTATTTCACTCATACGTGGAAGATAAAACAACAACAAACAAGCACATAAAGAATAGATCGGTGGTTACCAGAGGGGAAGGGGGTGGGAGGGGACAGAAGTAAAAGGGCACACGTGTACAGTGAGGGATGGCAACAAGACTTTTGTTGGTGAACATAATGTAGTTTACACAGAAGTCGGAATATACTGATGTATACCTGAAATTTATATAATGTTATAAACCAATGTTACCTCAATAAAAAAAAATTTTTAGAAAGAACAAATGAGCAACTGTTAAAACTTTAAGATATATCCTTCCAGTCTTTTAAAAGTTCATATTAAAAATATTGTATTGCACTGTTTTATAAGCTAGCGTTTTCACTTAATATACTGTGAGCAGTTTCCCATATCATTATGTAGTCTCCTAAAATATTGTTTTTAATGACTGCATATTAACACTTTGTATGTAAAAACTACAATCAATTTACCCAATCTCTTGTTTTGTTCTATTTTTCTCTATTTTGAGAAATGTTCAATGAGTATCTTTGCAGATGAACCTTTGGCCATATCCAGGCCATTTCCTTCAGATTAATTTTAAGAAGTAGAATTACTGTTCAAATGGTATAAGAGGTTTTTGTTTGTTTGTGTTTTTGAGGAAGATTAGCCCTGAGCTAACATCTGTTGCCAATCCTCCTCTTTTTGCTGAGGAAGACTGGCCCTGAGCTAACATCCTTGCCCATCTTCCTCTACTTTATATGTGGGATGCCTACCACAGCATGGTGTGCCAAGCGGTGCCATGTCCACAGCAGGGATCCAAATCGGCGAACTCCAGGCCACTGAAGCAGAACATGCTCACTTAACCGATGCGCCACCAGGCCGACCCGATATAAATGGTTTTAAGACCTTTGACACATCACTAAAATGCTCTGAAGAAAGGTTGAACCAAAATACACTACTATTAACAATAACTGAAAATATTTATTCCCCAAACCCTCACAAATAATGAGGACAATATTTTGTTAAAAGTTGATAATTTTTCATAAAATTTGATGAAAGGAATATAGTATCTCATTTTTAAACTTTGTATTCCTTTAAATATTAGTCCAACTAAAATTTTTTGATGCATTAGTCATTAAAATCCTTCTTTTGGGAATTGACCTCTTATGTCTTTTATCTGTTTTTCTGTTTCAGTGGGCACTGTATTTTCTTATCAATTTGTAAATGAGCTGTATATATGAAGGTTCTTAACCCCATAAGCAACTTTTCCCCCCAAATCTTTATTTTAATTTTTTTAATGCGCAGAAGTTTCACATCTTCATATATTCAGATCAAGCTGATTTTTTGTAGTTTCTTCCTTTAATTTCAAGCTTATTAAATCCTTTCTCACTCTGATGGTTGGTTAACAGTTAGCTTTATCACATATATTATTTTTAATCTTTTTATGTTTTCATTTTGTTTTTACGTTTAACTCTTTAATCCACCTAGATTTTGGTGTAAATTATAAAAAATAGATCTGACAGCTTTTCTTAACGGTCCACCATTTGCCTGACCATTATTTATTGGGTGGCTCAACTTTTCTTTCCAAATTTTTAATGTCAAATTTTGTCAAATGCTAAAGTCGTATGTGTTTGGGATTGCTTCAAAGACGTCTATTCTGGTGCATTGTTCTGTTTACTGTTGTAACAGTCTCACTTTGTGTTATTGACTGGATTGATTGATTGTGTTTATCTGTTGTAATGCCTGGAAATGCAAGCCTTCATTTTATTATTGTCTTTGTGTTTGTGTGTGTGTGTGTGTGTGTGTGTGTGTGTGAGAAAGAGTCACCCTGAGCTAACATCCATGCCAATTACCCTCTATTTTTTAGTATGTGGGTGACCAGCACAGTGTGGCTGCTAACAGAGCAGTGTAGGGCCATGACTAGGAACCGAACCCACGCCGTCAAAGTGGAGCGTACTGAACTTAACCATGGGGCCAGCAGGGCTGGCCCCTTTATTATTGTTCTTTTAAAAGTTTTCTCAACTATTCTCAACAATATGTTTGACAGATTTTTTGCTGACTTGAGCCTCTGACTAAATGTATATATAAATATAACCTATGCTGATTATAATAGGGAACATCTATTGAGTGCTTTGTGCCAGGCACGGTTCTAACTATTTTTATATGCATCAACTCATTTAATGCTAGTAGTGGCCCTATAAAATGGGTACTTTACTGTCTGTGTTTTACAAAAGAGGAAATAGAAGCACAGAGAAATTACGTAAACTTGCCCAAGGTCACATGGCTAGCATGCGGCTGTGCTAGCTGTTGCATGGAATACACTCACTAAATCCAGGCCGTCTGATTCCAGAGCTCACTATCTGTCAAACAGTACAGCAGGGGTTAACATTATCCTGATTTTTTGGTTTAAACTGGAAATACTATAATGTAATAAGTCTTTCAGACACCACCATGTCTGAAAACACTGTTCAACTCAGCTTCATATGCGTATTCTATAGCAGAATATTTTTTCCCTTTGAAGTGATGAAAGATGGAATTTTCTCTAAATTGTAAAATAGTGCTAAGAGTCTAAATCTCAAGAAAGGAGAAAAGCAGAGGTAGCAAATTACTGCAGGAAAGGCCCTGGAGTGGAGACAGGGAAGCAAGGCTTCTAGTCGTTGTTGTGACGCTAACCAGCTTCCCTCCACCCAAAATATCTTCCTTATTAGTCTGTAACTCTGCCTAAAATCCTGCTATTAGAGATTCACTACTCCGGGTTAACGCTCTGAGATGTTACTAGCCATTGTGACATAATATTTGTCAGGGTATTTATCATCTATATTCCAGTGTGATTTCACTTCCTCCCGGCTAAGAAACTAGCCCTGACACGACAGGAGTCACTGTGTCCAACAGGGACAGGGACTAGAAGGCAATGTTACTCTGGAACCTGGAGAGAAGGGGGGCTGTGAGAGGAAGCATGGTGGGGGACCACAACTGACAAAAACAGGTGGCTGGAGAGTAGCCTCAGGTGACAGAGGGTGGTGAGAGGGGAGTTTGGGGAGAGGAAGAGGGTTCTGGGAGAGGATGTGGGGAGAGCCTTCTCGACTTGAAGTTTTCCCAGGACTGGTGCCGGGTGCAGCTGAGCATTCTAAAAGGAGGACTTCCTCTGGGGATCAGGGAGGGAGGGAATGTGAAAAGAGCCCGCACCCTTGACATTCACCCAGAGGCTCTGAGGTTCATTGGAAAAGATGCATGAGAAGCTATGTCTAAGGGCACGCAGACTTACACACACAACACCATAAAAGGAGACAGCTTCTTAGACTTTCCTCAAATCCTCAGGCCTGTGGATTTCTTCAAAAAAGTTCTTGGAACATCATGTCTCTACCAAACCTTCCTCGATTTGTCACTGCCACAGTGTTGCTGACCTTGAATTCCAATACCAGGGAAAAAGGTGTGTGTGGGGTGCTCAGCAGCATTGCCTTTTATGTAAATTTTTACTAGCTCACACAAATACTTTTTGTTTCTTTTTGTTTTTTGAGGGTTGTGACTGGAACAGTTTTAGTGGTTCGGCTGATTATAAAAGCAATGAACACATCGTAAAAAATCAATGACGTAGAAAAAGAAGCGTGATTCTCCTCTCACCCTACCAGATTTTAATGTGTCTCTTTCAGATTTTTCCAAACAGTATCACACTGTTCTGCCATCCACATTTTTACTTAACATAATACATGGACACCTCTTCGTGTCAATAAACTTGGCACTCCATCGTCTTTATTTATGGCTCCATAGTATTCCACTATATTTGCTGAACCATAGTTTATTCAAAAAACCCAAGTGATGGACATTTAGGTCATTACGTTATCCTTTTACTAATTGCTCCCAGAGTGTTTATCTCCTAAGAAAGGAATTGCTGAGCCAAAAGACACATACATTAAATTTTACCATATATTTTCATTTTTCCACTGCTTGTTTGTATCCTTTGCCAATTCTTTTGGTGGTGCTCAGCTTTTTTCGGGGATCATTTTGAACTTGTCCTATTGTTCCTTATTCCATTTCACAATTGGTAGAACGTTTGTTAAGTTACTAGAGAATGTCCACATTCTCAGAATTGGGGTATCTTTTCTTCTTTATATCTTAAAGAAATCTTTCCAGGGGCATCAGATATCAAGCTGCTGGCAAATGAAAAGTTCACATGAAAAGCCTACCACAACAAAGGAGTAAGCTTCTATGTTCTTCGTGTTCATTGTCATATCATTAAATTGTCCTTATCATTGTTTTGGTGAAAACGAGTTAAGGAGACAAGTGAAATTTTTAGGCTTGATTAGCTTGGACCACATCCAATCTGAGAAGGAGCTGCTGAGACCAGTGACTAACCTTTGTGCTGCACACGTGTATAAAGAGATCAAAGTCTGGGGTATAATTTCTTCCTTGGCCACTTACCTGCATTTTCTTCCTCACTGCATATTGTACCTTTACATCTTGCCAGGCTACAGCGGTGGCCCCATGGCTGAGCGGTTAAGCTCCCCTGCTTTGCTTTGGCAGGCCAGGGTTTGCAGGTTCACATCCTGGGCGTGGACCTCCACACCGCTCATCAAGCCATGCTGTGGTGGCATCCCACGTAGAAGAACTAGGATGACTTATAACTAGATTGTACAACTATGTACTGGGACATTGGGGAGGAAAAAAAAACAAAAAGGAAGATTGGCAACAGATGTTAGCTCAGGAGCAATCTTCCTCACCAAAAATAGCATACCTTAAAAAAAAAATAAAACATGTTTAAAAAAAATAATCTCGCCAGGCTTAATAAATGAGAGCTGGAGATTACAAGAAGCCCAAACAAGACCATGTGCATGGCACCAGGGCAGGTCTATTTGCCCCACTCAAAGAGTGGCAGTACAGCTTCAGAGCAAACTAGAATGCATTACTCTTAGTTCATACGCTACCCTCAGTCCAGTCTGAGCTGGACTGGCAGCCCATGGTGCCTACTATAAAGTCAATGGGAGAAGGGAAAAAGAAGAAATAGAAAATGTGCTGATTCAGGGGAGGAAGGTCTTCAAAATCTCCTAGATTTGGGCCATGACAATCCATGACAGTGTTGGGGTATGGTGCTGAAGAAAAGTCACAAATTTAATGGATGGGAACCCAACGAATATGTGCCTAACATCAACTGGATCTTCTCTCCTCCCCAGCAGACTTTGTAAATCTATGCATCTTTGTTCTCTTGCGTCCCTTTCTTTCTCTCTCTCCTTGCTCCCTCCCCTTCCTTCATTCTTCCTAGCCTAGGTGCTGAAAATCCAGTGGCAAATGAGACCTATATCACTTTTTTCTATGAATGCCTTCCTCCTTGCCTACAAATTGTTTCAGGCTTTCCCCATTCTAAAGGATTTCTTCCTTCAACGATGTGCTCCCTTTTGGGCGAATAGTTCATACCAGCTAAAACTTCCTTGGTATCCATTCATTCTTTATCCAGCCTATGCCACTAAAGCCTTTTCTGAAACCATGGTCTCAAATGTCCCAAGCAATGTGATGGCCATTGGAGATATCAGCACAGAAATGCCTCCATACGTGAGAACTCTCCCATTCATGAGGTTTGGTGGATGCAGACTTCATGGATCTTTTGTGCAAATTGAAGAGGATCAGACTCCTTCTTGTTATAAGAGTGTGTGTCCATGATCTAGGTTTGGCCAATGGCCTTGGCCAAAACTACAGAAGAACCTTGAGTTTGGAGAGAATGAAGTAAGAACACAGGATCAGTTAGAGATTATTCTTAGCAGTAGGGTGTATGGCTGTCATCAAATCCTATCTCCTGTTATAATGTCCCTGGTTTTGTTGTTGTTTTCGTTTTGTTTTGTTTTTGTGTTTTTTTTGGTGAGGAAGGTTGGCCCTGAGCTAACATCTATGTCAATCTTCCTCTATTTTATGTGGGATGCTGCCAGAGCGTGGCTTGACGAGTGGTGCTAGGTCCACGCCTGGGATCCGAACTTGTGAACCCTGGGCTGCCGAAGCAGAGCATGCGAACTTAACCACCACTGGGCTGGCCTCGTGAAGTCCTTATTTCTTACACCCCTACACACACAACCTGTAACAGCAACTGGACTGTATACTCCTCAGAAGCAACTTCATATTTTCAATTTGTTAAACATAATTGACAATCGATTTACTTAGGGTCCTCCAATATCAGTGGATCCTGGACCACCTGCATGAAAACCACCTATGGCACCCGTTATTATGCAGATTCCTTGACCAGAGCTAATGAATCAGAATGGGAAGAGGGGGTGAGGCCCAGAAATTTGCATTCTACCAAGTCTGGCAAGAGATTTCTGCATATAACAATCATCTGAACTCTCTACTCCATCAATTGTTTACCCCAATGAGGATCCGCAGCTTCCCACTGCAAACTATAGAGAGAATTGTGACTGGCTCTAAGCAAGGCAAGACGGCTCCCATTCATGGCCAAAGCAAACACACACCTCCTCTCTCCAGCCCTTACCACTAATCTGGACCCCACAGTCCATATTCCCTGTCTTCACCGTAGCCTGTGGAGAGACACTGATGGCTTTTCACATGCAGAGAGAAGCTGCTGTTGCTCGTGGCATTTTCATAATCATAGGCCAAGAGCAACGCCTAAGAGTGATAACGCCTCCAGCTCTGCTCCTGGGTGTTAAGCAATAAGATGGAAAAGCTGAGCCTTGCACTCCACCTGCCCGCTGACCAACAGGAACTTTGTGTGGTTCCTCAGTGAGGTTACAAGGGTAGCAGGTGTCTGGAGTGTGTGTGCGTGTGTGTCCATGTGTGTGTACAGACAGCATCTGCTTCACACAACGTAGACAGGGACTCCCCCGTGACTTCGTTGGAGCATAGGCTCAAGGGCAGGGGTTCTCTACCCTAGTGGCTCATTAGAGTCACTTCGGCAGTTGAAACAAGTCTTCGTGGGGCAGGCCCAGGCTGAGTGGTTAAAGTTCTGCACGCTCTGCTTTGGCGGCCCAGGTTCGCAGGTTCGGATCCCGGGTGTAGACCTACTCCACTCCTCGGCCACGCTGTGGAGGCATCCGATGTACACAGTAGAGGAAGATTGGCACAGATGTCAGCTCAAGGCTGATCTTCCTCAAGCTAAAAAAAGGAGGAGGATTGGCAACGGATGTTAGCTCAGGGCGAATCTTCCTTACACACAAACACACAAACACACAAAATCCTCATGCCCAAGCTGCACCCCAGACCAATTAAATCAGAATTTCTGGGGCTGGGACCTGGCATCAGAACTTTTTAACAGTTCCACAGCCACTCCAATGTGCAGGCACTTGAAAAGCCTCTGCTCAGGGGAGAGTTAATGTATTAGTCAACATACAGAAATTAACAGCCTCCACTCATTGTTATCATTTTCACGTGGAAGCCATGATAGCTTATGCTGAAGCACCTACCAACTGAAACACGGCAAATTTCTGACACTGGCCTATCTGAGCCGGTGGATTTCTCAGGCCCAGGTAAGGCATCTTGCTAATGTAGTCATCATTCTACCAGTCAACCAGATTTCACTATTGGTGCTCTGAACAGCTCATTCCTTGGTAAAATGGAAAAAGCCTTTTGTGACAGAGGTACAGGAACACCCTGGGCTGTCAGGCCTCTCCACTCTGCCTGTGGATTCACAAATTTGTATGTGTGCATGTGTGTTTGCACACCCTCCCTTTTCAAAGTCATCATTGAATTTGACAAGAAGGAAGAAGAGGAAAAAGTGATGGAGTGCTGCCATGTGGTCTTGTCTGTTTCTATTTTCCTTGATAATAATTTTTCAATGGCATTGTGTCATTTAATAAGCACTTATTTGCTAAGCACTATATGAATATTATCTTGCTCAGTTTCAACAACTCCGTGAGATAAGTGTAATTCCCAATCTGCAGGTGAGGAAATTGAAGAGCACAGAGACTAAACTTTCCTGAAGTCCATTTGAATCCAAGTCTATCTGACTTCAAAGTCCAGGCTCTTAGTTACCTTATACTGCCTCTTAGAACATTTTTGTCATCAGCCACATGCCCTTTATCCAATGTCAAGTATTAATAAAATGTGCTTTTTACCTTAAGGAACACCGGAAATTATCTTTACTGATTAGACCCACATTACAGATTACAGATCTCTACAGATGCACAATGGTCAAAGTTGCTAAGGCAGTGCTATGCCCAAATTGGGTGCTTAATAAATGTGTGCTGATGAATGGATGGATGGATGGACGAATGATGGATAAATCAATATGTAGATGAATAAATAAATTAATGAGGCATCCAACGGTAATCCTATTCTATCTTTCTTATTAGATTAAGCTTCTTAGGGGGAAGGACTATGTTTTGTTAACTGTTGACTCTGTGCCTAGCATAGTGCCTGGCATTCACCAAGTGCTCACACAAGCGCAGGAAGAAGTAGGTACAGGCCACTGAATCCAGAATTATTTTGTTGGTAGGATTTGAAGAAAATGAATTGTATTTCAGTATCTTTCCACAGAGGGAGAAGGCCTAAATCCAGGAAAAAAGGGTGCCAAGGAGGGAGCTGAAAATTGAAAAATGTAGGGAACTTCGTGTTTTCTCTATGAAATAAGCATTTGTACATTTCCATATTTTCTCTACATTTGGAAAATACAAATTTTTGAATATCTTTTCCACTTTGATTTTCTTTCTCAGTGTTGGGTAGACAAAGTTCCAGGGTTAGCCCCCTGAGAGCTACAAGCAATCACGGTGTGCTTGTCTGTAGGGAGGCAGTGGGACTCTGTTTAGCATACAAAGAGCACGTGAAATCAGATAAGCACCACACGCCTCAGGTCAGAGTTGGGAAGTGGAAGTGTTCTCTTTCTTGCTCTCTAGAGCTGCTTTCCCACTATTCCTCCTCATCCTACACTCTTATAAAATCCTCTCCCCTCTTAGGTTCACACTGTACACACTACACCATGCCCCACCGACCTGGGAATAACAATCTGCTGATCACCCCTTTGCTTCCGGCTCACGCGGACTGAACGGCCTGCGTTACAGCCCGCCTCTCCACGTGGTTCTTGCTATTACCCTTGAACATATCATTATGCAAGGGCATGACTCATCTAAAATACTTGCATCTCAGTTCCTTAACCTCCTAATTCCTCATCATCTTCTCCATTCCTCCATAGCCTCCCATGGCCACGGTCACACTCTGCTACTGGTTCCCAGAAATTCATCACCTCACAAATCACAACTTTAAACATCCCATTTCTCATCCATAACCTCCTCCTTCCAGCTTTCCTGCTTGACCTCATTGAGCTTTTTGATCCGTGGATCCTTTCACCTCTTTTTTTTTCATCATGCCTCCCTTCCCCCATACCAGCTTAGATTCCTGGGCCCATCATTACATCTGTCCTATTGCGAATATGCTGGGCTCACTTGGCCTCTTCTTCTACAGCATCTTCCTATAGGACCCCAGTCCTGGATGAACTCTCCCATCCACCACCCCTGTGTCAGTGCCTGAGCAACTGGGTGTTGTCATAAAAATCACAAAGCTTGCTATTGCAATAAAATCTCAATTACACATTTCAGTGGGTGGTCTGCACGGCCCAGCAATCTTACTTTTGTTCTCTAGAAAGCTTGAGTTCCTATTCTCTGCAACTACTATTTCTCTGACTCCTCTCCCCCTCACTCTCAGAAGACCTCCTATTGCAGACAATGTAGGCTTGTCCTTGTTTACAGAGTCCTAATTTTATTTCAGTGACATGGAATCACATTTGGGCTAAGCCAACAGTTTTTAACCTGTGTTATCTGATCCTTCAGGGGACACAAAGACTCCAAGGGAGTATGAGCACAGATCCTCAACTACCTCTTGTAAATTTTTCTGAACGGATTCACCTGAAAATGCTCTACTTGTCCTCTGTTCTCACCACTGCTCTTACAGTTACCCTTCTTCAACTTTACAGAAGAAAATCATACACTTTACCCTTCTTAAATCTTAGTGTGGGGAATTGTACAGTGATGTAAGCTCTGATGTACCGAATCAAGGGATATTTCTGAATATTGATATCAGAGAAGCTTTCTTTAATTCCATAAACTCTTGGTAGGGATTCGTGTCTTTATAATATTTCCATTAAGAGTAAAGCATAGTTTTAGAAATGGGGCATGTTTATATTAGGATGTTTTGAATTAAGATACATTATAGAGTGTGGCAGTGGGAGTGATGAGGATTTTCATTTAACTTATAAGAAATGTTAAGGATAGTGTACCCTATTTGACCCATGGCAAGGCTCCAGGATTTCTCTCTTTATCCTGCAATTCACGTATTCAAGATTGTGAAAAGCTTGCTGGCAAATACGAATCTGCGTGGAAGCTAGTCTCTCTGAATCTTCACCATTCACAGTAGTGAGTATTCACAGCACAAATACTTTCCTTTATCTGTGTCTACAACTGTGCCTCAGTTGTATATTTTGTTGGATTTCAATGAGCGGGAGGTGAAAAGTTCTATGCTGACTTCCAACAGGTAAACAATAGACTAAGAGTAAGAGGAACATGGATCAGAGTTAATGTTTTATCCATTTGTTCAGACTAGTAGGAAAACATTTTCACTAACATTTACCAAAAGATTATCAGATATTGTAAATCTACATTAGTTTTTCCTAAAATGAACATCTCCTCCTGGCTGTCAGCATCAAATACTTCCCTGCTAGTTTATTTATACCTACCATCCTCCTACATGTTTTGGACTATCCCAACAGGAGTATGTGGTGGGTCTACTGTGCACTTAACAACTAGTGCTGTAACACTGCACAACCTGGGGGGCACCATTCCCAGGAAGCCTTGTTAACAACAATCATTTATAATCCTTTTGTAAGTCTGAATTTACAAAGGCCCACTCCCTTCCACCCTTCTTTCTCTCTTATTTTCTGCAACTTTTCACAAAGTAGATTCAAATGCACCACGAAAAGTAGAATTTCTATTTATGTACAAGTGTAGCACAATAAGTTCATTAAATGCAACCTAGGATGCAAAGCTGGCTGCAGCCTCTCAGATGAAGGTATTCAATTCTAACAATTTTAACCGCTCAGCCCTGGACTTTGTATTAAGGGAGAAAAATAAACCTTTATTTGTTTCAGCTGCTTTTGATTGGCTATTCTGCTACTTGCAGACAAAGCATCTAAGAGTGACTCACCCTCTTCACTCACCTCTCACGGAGAATATTGCGTTCACCAGACAAGAACTCACCACCAGCAAGCCCACCGGATTTCCTGGACCCACGCACTCTTTCTCTCCTTTTGCCACAGCAGAGGCGGCATCCCTCCCCTGATTGAAAGCCATTCTGACACACATGGGCTACCTTCCCTCTGAGGACCTTGCTTTGGTGGTTATCCTCTCCACTGTGCATCTTTAGCCTCTTATTCTCCACCCAAACCTTCCAGACAGCATTCAAACATCCTCTTTTATCTTCTACCCTCAAAAAAACAACAACCAAAATACCTCCCTTGATGATGCATTCTCCTTTGCCTTTATTCCTATCGCTCTTCTCTGCTTCCCAGCCAAGGTTCACAAGAGTTATCTGCGCTCAATATCTCTACTTCTTTTCCTTCCTGTCATTTTTCTACCCCTACCAATCTGTAAAAACAGCTCTTGCTCAGGTCACTGTGACGTTCTTGTTACTAAATCCAACAGATACTTCTCAGCCTCATTATATTTAATTTCTTAGCAATATTTGATACTTTTGACTACCAACCAATTCTTAAACCATTCTCTTCATTGTCTCCTAGGAGACCACACACTCCTGGCTTACCACCACCCATGTGGCCGCAGCTTCTCAGCCTCCTGTCCCGATTCCTTCTTCTCAAGTTGCTTCTGAGTGTTGGGCCTCCTCATGGCTCTATCCTGGGCTCTCTCCTACTCTCCTGCTCTGTTCCGTCATCCCAGAATGAGCTCATCTGTATAGGCTCCTGCCTCTCAAATGTGTATCTCCAGTCTAATCTCCTTGTTGAGCTCCGGCTTTGCATAGATAATTGCTAACTTGACTTCTCTATTTGGATGACTCACAGGCATCTCAGATTTAAAATTTACAAAACCAAACTCTTATTCTCTACTCCCTTACATGGGCTCCCCCTTTAGTCTTCTGCATTAGTAAATGACATCGTCATCTACCCAGATGTCCTTGCTAGAATACCTGGGTGCATCATACTCGACATGCCCTACCTTCAATCTCGCCTCCCTCCTTCAAACCCAGCTTCAATCCCAAATAAGCTGTCACCAAGTCCAAAAATTCTCTCTCCAAAATATTCCCTGTATCAATCTACTTCTCTTTGTTTCCACTCTCACCACAATCCAAGCCACCAAAGACTTTACAATAGCTTCTTAACTGGTTTTCCTCCATCTTTTTCTAATCCATTCTTCACATAGGAGCCAGAGCAATGGTTGAAAAGATAAATTTGGTCATGTCAATTTCCAGCTTAAAACCTTTCAACGGCTATCCATAGCACTGGGATAAAAATCCACTAGCTTTAATACTGCCTTCAAAGCATTGCATAATTATCTCCCACCTCCCATGCCAGTCACATCACGTGGCTCTCCCCTTGGCTCACTGTGACCCAACCACATTAACCTTCTTTGGGTGCCAAATTCTTTGCTTATTCAAGGCCTGCTTAGTGTACAATACTCTTTGCCAGGCTTAGCCGTCTAGTCTAAATTTAAATGTCATTTCCTCAGAAAGTCCTTTTCCCAATACCCTAACCCAAGTTATATCACCGTCATTACTTAATACACAATGTTTATCATTGGCCATATGCATTTTCCCACTGTTTTGCTATTTCAAACAGTGGGAACATTTTTATATATTTGCACGAGATTTTCTCTAAGGCAGTGTTTTTCAAATTGTGGATCCTAACTTGCTGGTGGGTAACAATATCAATTTTTTAAAAAAAAGAAGAAAGAAAAATAAATAGAAGAGAATAGAATGGAAAATACTAGACTACATTGCATGTAACAAGTGTAAGCTTTGTTTTATGAAACTTTTATTTCAGCGGTGTGTGTGTGTGTGTGTGTGTGTGTGTGTTGGCTTACAAGGTAAAATAGATTTATTACTGCAGGTCAAAGTCAAAAACAGTCTGAAAGCCACTGCTCCAGGGCACAGGTTAGGGATGGATATCTTGGGTCATAGTGTTCAGTTGTAGTTTTAAACACAAATATAAGAAATCGAAAGCCCCAGTGGGAAAAAGTATATATTTTTTTGCGCTTTGCCCTTGGTTTGCTCATGTTAGTTTCCATAAACTTGTTCACATTAGTGGTATCCTTTTTTAAAATGTGGAAATTCTTAGAGTAAAATATCTTACAAATATTGTATAAGAGATAAGTTATGTAGGAATCAGTGTTGTTTAAGCACACAGGGCAGTGACAGAAACCAGGAGGTCTGAAGTTCTAGCATGCATTCTCTTTTCATAACTTTCCACATCACCAATTTACATTATGGCTAGAAATAAATCCTCTATGTTTATTTAAACACTAAAAGTGCAGAACACATTTATTTTATTGTATAAAACTCTACTGGAAAAATCCTGGCTGCTTGGGATAGTAATCCCCAATCCATGGACAAAATACCATCTCCATGTGCTGTTTTCTATTCTCGGTTCCATTTGGTGCACTGCTGCCCTTTAACCTACCTTTACTGCTCAGCAAAGATCTGTAACTGCGCCAGTCCTACCAAGCCAGAGCAGACAGCTGCCTCTGTGTAGGAGTCGAAGGGAACTGAAGGACAACCCACCCTGAAGTATCTGTCTGTCCTTCTTCCTGACTTCCCACAGTTAGAATGACCTGTTTGGTTTCAGCCAGAAGACCCTTGTTAAAATCCAAATACATTACGTAGGAGGAAGTCACATGTTTAAACCATTACTTTAAAATCGAGATCAGGACCTCGAACGAATGAGGTGGAAATAAGACCCGCAGGCAGGCTGAGGTGGGAAGCAGCAACTGCATCTCTAGTGAGGGGGCGGTCTGAGTTCCCAGCTCGAGGAGGAAAAGTGGGGCTGGAGACAGACTCTCCCTACTTAGCAGCTTTGCCCTGCCTATGCTGTCCCTGATCCTCTGGGGACATTTTGGAAGCACCAGGAAGCACAGCCAACACTTCAGCTCTCTTCTATTCAACCTCGTTCACACGCTGCCTCCCTTGTGAGGTTTCAGGCAGTGCCCATGCTCACACTCAAATACAGCTTCTCAAAAGTCAATATTTGGAATATAGAAACCAACCAGGTTTGGATATCCATCTGGTTTATGTGTCACCCTTTTATTTCTATTGTAATTATCTTTAGGACTGGCCTGATCCTTCTTTTAGCCAGCTTTGTTTTTTCAATCACCTCCAAACAGATATTCCACTTGAGCGAAACCAGTACTGCCCTGTAGCCAAAGTCAGCAAAGAAAAGAGGAATGCTGGATTTCAAAAGCAATAAAAGAAAACAAAACCAGACAGAGAACAGGTCTGTTTCTTGGGACACATCAACCTCATGCCACGTTGCCAGAGTCACTTTTTATTGAAGATGACAAACAGATAAAATCTTTCCATAGTTGATGTAAGTGAGGAGTCTTTTGGTAAGAATAGCAATGAGGAGTACTCAGGTCCAGGCTGAGATTGCTGGGCCAAGATTCAGTTGTGGGAGAACAGTTGAGAACAGCCTACCTGCCTCAGATATACGACACTTGACTCGATTTTGCTCCTAGGCGCCCAGGGGCTCTGCGTTTGGGGGCAGGCTGGAGAGAGGCAGAGTTACTCGCCTTCAGAGTCCACAACTTCTACTTCCCCATCACTCACGCCCTGGCAAGGTTTTGATTAAACTCATTCACAATGAGGAGTAAATGACCATGTAGCTCCTGGTTCAGTTTTGACCCTCCATCTACTAGAAATTCGCAATGCACATCAGCATATTCATGTTCCACAGAGAAGGAAATTGTCTAACTTTGTTTTACCTAAAGTGTCCATACTTATTTGACCACGCACCTCCTTGTGCCCTCAGAATAACTTAACATTTTAAGGGGTACTAGCAATGTGATAAACGTGTTCCTTTAAGCTAAATGAATGCATCTCTCATTCTTTCATTCTTTCAACAAACAGTTATGAGCCCACCTTGTGCCAGGTATCAGTGAGTAAAACAGACACCCGCACAAAGCTTACATTCTTTAATCAATATTTGTCTCCCCCACAGTTTGTTGTATAATTAATTAATAAACATTAATAAAATAATCACAGAAGCAAGGACACGGCTGAGCCAGGGCAGCCCGGATGAGCTCTCTTCCGGATGACTGAGGACTTCTGGAGGCAGCTGAACGGGAAGGAGCTGTGAAGGGAACAACGTTCTAGCAAGAGAGACACAGGGACAAAACTCTGCCATAGGAGAAAGCGTGGTGCTACTCAAGGAAGCAGAGCGAGGACCTTCTTCCTGTCGGAGGCTGAGGAGGGGGGCAGAGGCCAGATCACGTGAGGAAGCGGCTCGGGAAG
The DNA here is from genome assembly GCF_041296235.1 of Equus asinus. Lineage (NCBI taxonomy): Eukaryota > Metazoa > Chordata > Mammalia > Perissodactyla > Equidae > Equus > Equus asinus. Next base: position 70,451,519 of record NC_091796.1, read on the forward strand.
GATTTGTTTTGGCCCAAGGGTCCTTCTCAGTGCTGCTGAAATCACAGCACCGCTGTGCATGGGGCACTCGTCAGGTCCTGGGGGGAGACTGCATTGGGCCACTGCACAGCAGGCGTCAGTGGCCTCGTCTTCCAGAGGAGGAAGCAAAGGTCAGAGAAGCACGTGACCTTCCCAAGAGCCTTACAGCTACTCAGGGGCAGAGTGAGGATTTAGACTCAAGTCTGAGTCCACCACCATCTGCCAGACTAACAACCTCCTAAAGTCAGCCGCCTGCTCAAGAGGCGGTGCCGCCATGCATTCCCTCCGCAGGGCTCCTGTTCCCGAAGGCTTCTGCCCTGAGGAGGGCGCAGCTGGAAGATGACAAACCACAGACGTCACGTTCAGTGTTAGAAAACACGGGAGTGGGACACCAAAAGGCACCCTTCAGGACTGGAAGTACAATTCTGCTACGAAAAGTGGACGCGATTTTCCATTTCGTGCTTTGAAGTAGGCTGTACTCCCAAGTGCAGAAGGGAAGACCAGAGTGCCCTTTGGAAGTCTTGATTTCCCTGTGGCTGTGAGCCCTGAATGGTGGCAGTGGCCTTTAGATACCTGAGACCCTCCCATGGGCCTCCATGCCAGCACCGCAGACCCCAGCCCTCCTCTGGGAAGCTCCCAGGCCCTCAGAGAGAGGCGTTGCTGATATGGAGGTGGCCTGAGCAGACTTTCAGCTGCCAAAAGCTGCTTGAGGCTAGATGGTCAGGAGAGGGAGAGTTGGTTTCAAGGTTTTTTACAAGATCGAAGAGTCTGGCGGCCTGTCTCGTTTGTAAACGTGTGTCCTCAAAAAGCCCTCGATCTGCCCTACTTCCTCTCTGGACTCTCTCAAACACAGAGTGGCAGACGGGGCCAGAGCCCCGTGCTCCTGCCCTGCTCTACACTATACAATCGTATGCATGTGTGCGTGTGCGTGCGTGCACACACACACACTATTCTTTCCATCTCAGCACATTGCATCTTGCGCCTGCTGTGGCCCTAACAGCCAGCTGAATTCCAGGAATCCTGTAGCCTCTTGTATCCGACAATGGTTCCGGTTTGAGGTGCCACAATGAAATGTCATCTTTGGGGCTGAAATAGCCCTCAGGGTGCTTCCTCAGGATAACCACGCAAATACCCACTGGCCTACACAGGGAGATAGTGGGAGACTCCAAGGAGGCAACTAATTCCTGTAGGTCCGGCCTGCCTTTCAGAACATCACTGCCCCAAAAGCAGCCCCTTTGTAGGGCACAGGCTTTGATTGCACGTGCATCTGCGTTTGATTCATGGCCTTGCTATGTGACCCTGGGCAAGACATTCAGCCTCAGTTTCCACATCTGTAAAATGGATCTAATAGCTTCCTGCTGGGATTATTGTAATGACTAAATGAGTCAGTTCACAAAATCCTGCGCACACGTTGAGCCCTTAATAAATGGTAGCAATTATTTCCTCTTGATTGCCTAGCAGAAGTCAAGGGCCTGAGGTGGGACTAGCACAGAAAATCTACAGCAGTGTCATCCCTGCTCTGGCTACCCCACCCCTTCCCAGTCTGATCTCCAGTTAGATGTAAGAGTCCCCAACAGAGCTGACAGGCGGCTGGGCTCTCAGCCCTCTCCTGGGGCCGGGCCATGTCTTCAGAATTGAGGCCACGTGGGACAGTAGGTGAGGAATTATCCTCACAGTGGTCCTGCCTTCATGTTTTCTTGCCTATTTGATCTTAGGCAAATCATTTACACTCCCTGCATGTCACTTTTTTCATTTGCAAAATGAGGATAATAACGACCCTTATCCCACAGGACATTTGTGCAGATTAATGAGATAATATAGAAAAGGTGCTTTAGGGTATAGTTATGTTTTATGATGGAGAAAGAGGAGTAATTGTTCATAAATTTGGGCTCTGCTGGAAAACTTCCATTAATAAGGAGTTCACAGAAAGGATGACATTATTGATCAGTTATAATTGCTTAAAGTTTTCCCCTTACATTAAGTGTATGCCTGTTCTTCGTCTCAACCCTGACATATATGGATTTCATAGGACAAGCCCTAGACTCTCTAAATCAGAATATCTGAGGACACGAACTGGGCTTGTATAGTTAAAACCCTCACAGACGACTGGGGGACAGCCAAGGCTGCCCACCACTGACCTAGGGACCTGGGGCTAACATTGATGTGATCACATTCTATGGATGGCAAGGACAGAAGGCCACTCAGCCTGATTCAAACTCTATTCTTGGATAGGAGTTGGGGCAGGAAAAGATGTATTAGGAAAGTCTCCAACTAGCTTAGACTTTCTGGGTTTATCTGACTTATCCTCCAAACGACCAAACCTCAATTTATCCCTCTAATTGTCACCCCCTGGTATCACCTAAGCATCTTGCGGGTGGGGAGGAGGAGCAAAGAGAATGGCCACAGCAAGGTTGGCTGAGGTGCTGGAGAGATGGAACACCTTCACGCTCAGGGGCTGTCAGTGTCCTCAGAACAAAGGGAGAAGTGGGAGAAGTGAGCGAGGAGACTTGTCTACTGTACTCCCCTAACTGGTGCCTATGAGTCTTAGACCAACAGGACACACTCTAAAGCAATATGACACTTTAACCATTATCTAGCTTGTGGGTACATAAGAGATTCAGCTCAAAGGTCAAGAAAGTGTCTCATCATATAACGTGTTCTGTATAATAAGTTATTTAAAGCATAGAACAAAAGCAATACAATTATAGGAAAATCCACTGACTTCTATCACAGCAATCTTTTTCCACGCTCTTCATCTTGGAACATAGTTATACATTTTCTTACAAAATTATGTTATTTCTCTGAGGAGATTAGGAGTTCCTGGAGGGAGGGGACTCTGTCCTATGCAACTTGATACAGAATTCTGGGTGTCTGGCAGGCGCCCCTCAAATACTTGGTGAAATAATGAATAATGTGTGACCTTATACTTTATGCTGCTAAACCTTAGTCCAAGACAGGGCTGGCTTGTTTGGAAAGTACCACCCAGCACCTTCTGTCAGACTTGACAAAACTCCCTGCGAAGCCCCCAGAAGTTTCTCTGGCTGCTTTCTATTGCTGGCATCACCTGAGTGACAGGATATGTGGATCTCTAGAGCCCAGGCCCATGGGACTCACTCTCTCTTTCCCCTTTCTCACAGTGAAGCATGTATGCTGTTGGCTGAAGGGGGTCTACTTTTCGTAGAGGGGGTTAAGTCACCCGTAGACACTGCTCCATGACTCACTTCACTGGACATGGGTTTGGGGCCACGAGCAGTCTCCCAACTGCTACCGTGGGTGAGAACCATCTTAGCTGCCTCCCAGCCTGTCTTGATAATTTGTCTCACTTCTGCCATTTTGTTTTGAGATCCCTGATTTCTGAAGGTATAAAGTAACTTCTGCCCAGGACCTGAGCTTCTCTCCTTTTCACCACGAGAGCCCACCATCAACCAGTGTCCTGAAGTGCTATTGTGGTGGAAGGCTTGAAATTAAGGCTTAATATTATGTGCTGCTTTGACATCTTATAGAGACCAAAGGTCCTCAAATGCCCTAACTGCGAGTTCTCTTCCCTACTCTGTTTTCGTGGATAAGGTCTCCTAGCCAGAGAACCCTCCTTATCAAAGGGACCAGGCACAGTGCCTGCTTATCCCTGAGTAGCAGGTTTCAGTCTCCTGCCAGCTCACAGAATTATTCAAACAAGCCAATCACACACTCCAGTGGGAACCAAGGGGGACAATACCGTCTTGATACTACAAAGCCTGCCTCTCATAGCCCCTGCTTGGTGCCAGCTTGGTGTCTGATATCCGGTGTCCAATGTCCCCCCAAGTATAACCTCTGTGTGGCCCTGCATGGCATGGAGTGTTCTCCTCCCCCAGGCTATAAGTATATATGACTAATACATTACTGTTGATCTCATCTGTCCAGCACTGGGTGTCGGGTGTTCAGCCATCCCGATAATGCTAGGGTGGGAATCTCTCCCTCACCGACAGGGTGAAGAGGAGGCGATTAAAACAGCTATGCCCACACCATTCCTGAAATTAATCCTGTGGTTGGTAGTTCTCATGGCCCTTTCTCAACACTCCTAAGTTGCACCTGTTCCCCGCAGACTTTTAACTCCTTCTGCTGCCCTTCCAGAGTGCTATGTGCTGCATCTTTCCATACCTGCCCACTTCCCATGGGAAGTTCCCATGCAACTTATGACAGTTTGACCACTCACTGAAGATTTAGAAATTAGATTTATTTGGATTAGCCAGATAATATGGGTGAATATTTATCTAGCTCTTAAATAGGGGAGGCCTAAGTTTAAAAGCAAAGTGAGAAAACATAATGGGAAAAGGTGACAGATTTAACCTTAAGGCTAAAATTAAAAATCCCTAAATGAAGTCAAAGGTCAAGTTGGGAAAAAGATGAAACATACATGGCTGTCACAGAGCTCACAGTCTTACTGTTAAAGGAGCGCTTACAAAAAAGACAGATATAGGGGCCGGCCTGGTGTTGTAGTGGTTGAGTTCATGCCCTCCACCTCCATGGCCCTGGATTCGTGGGTTCAGAACCCCAGGCACAGACATAGCACTGCTCATCATGCCATGCTGTGGCAGCATCCCACATGAAATAGAGGAAGATTGGTATGATGTTAGCTCAGCAACAATCTTCCTCAAACAAAAAGAAGATTGGCAACAGGTATTAGCTCAGGACCAATCTTCCTCACACACACAAAAAAAGATGTGAAAAATACATACCAACTTTAGGGGCCAGCCCGTGACTGAATGGTTAAGTTTGCACTCCACTTTGGTAGCCCAGGGTTTCCACCTGTTTGGATCCTGGGTATGGGCATAGCACTGCTCATCAGGCCATGCTGAGGTGGAGTCCCACATAGCAGAACCAGAAGGACCTACAACTGGAATATACAACTATGTCCTGGGGGGCTTTGGGAAAAAGAAGGAAAAGAAAAAAAAAGAAGATTGGCAACAGATGTTAGCTCAGGTCCCAATCTTTGAAAAAAAATACATACCAACTTTAAAAAAAGGCAGATATATACTACAACAGAAAGCTAACTATTCCAATAGAAAATTCACCAAATGATTAGGCAATCGACAAAAGAAAAATCACAAACTATCAATAGTTCTATCCAAAAGTTGCATCATCGCTAGCAAACAAATAAATGCAAATTAAAGTAAGACTAAGGTACTATTTTTTTGCCTATCAAACTGGCAGTGAGTGGACTCCCCCGCCTTGCCAGTCTTGGTAGGAGGCAGGGCTCCTCTCTTCCTGTAAGAGGTACAAACACCAGGTGCTCTCATTCCCAGCCCCTAGGCTGGGCACTCAGATGTGACGACACAAGATTGTGTGCCTGCTGCTCATCATGCCGGGAAGTTGGGGCAGAGCAGAACTCTTTCTGGCCACAGCAGCAACATCCAGTTTCCAGGAGTGGCTGGGGCAGTGGTGCCAGCATAGTGTCTGATGTCCAGTGTCCAACATCCAGGCCCAGGGCTGGCAGTGGCAGCAAGCAAGTGCCGGCTCCCATTCCACCTTAGTGGAAACGGCAGAGGCGTCCTCGCTGCACTGGGTCTGCGGCAAGGCTTGGCTAGGGCTCTGGCTGCCCAGCCTTCCTCCATTCCTGCCCATTATCTAAGCCTGAGGCTCCAGCCTTCCTGACAAATCTTTGGCTGCCCAACACCTTGCAATACTTTCCTGCGGTGGTTTCTGTTTGACTGATATAGTAATGTGCAGGGAGAGCTCCCTAATCTAGTAATTTCATTTCTTGGGACATATCCTAAGTAAATAACTAGAAATGTGTGCATTTAAGTAAAAGGGTATTCTTCTAAGCCCTGTTTAGAATAGCAAAAACCTGGAAATGATCTGACTGTCCTCCCACAAGGAATTGGTTAAATGGATTATAATGCATCTATTATATGGAATATTATATGGTAATTAAAAATCATATGCTTAAAGAATATTAAAAGACATGTGAAAACACTCATAATACTAAGTTTGAAAAGCAAAACAGTCAATACAAGTCCAATTTTTCATCAATAACCAAAATGTTAACAGTGGCTTTCTCTTGGATGTGGGATTCCTGGTGAGTTTTCTTTTCTTTGTTCTTATTGAGTATCATCTAATCCTCTATAATGAACATGCATTTTTTGCCAATATCAAGGAAAGTGAACAAAAGCTGAATTAGAAAAAAATAGATTTATCTGAAATTGTCAAACGAGTTCTTGGTCTTTTGTTTGCTTGCGTGTTTACCTTTTGCATTTTGGTAACAGATTGTCAGTCGGCAAAGGACAGGGGAGATTTAACAAGTTTCTGAAGAGATCTAACACCCCATTTTCTGTACGCTATGGGCTGAATGTTTGTGTCCCCCCCAAAATTCATATGTTGAAATCCTAAGCCCCAGAGAGATGGTATTGGGAGGTGATTAGGTCATAAGGGTGGAGCCCTTACGAATACGATTAGTGCCCTTATAAAGGAGATGGCAGACAGCTCCCTTGCCCATTCCACCACATAAGGACACAGCAGGAAGACACCAGGAAGCAGATCATCACCAGACACCTAATCTGCCACGACCTTGACCTTGGATTTCCCAGCCTTCTGAACCGTGAGAAAATAATTTCTGTTGTTTATAAGCCACCCGGCCTATGGTTCTTTGTTATAGCAACCCGAATTAAGACACTGTATTTTTTTCACAACTACCCAAAGAACTGTCTCAATAAAACAGCAGTTTTAATTTAGGAAATTTGGTTTATAAAAAAAAGTAGGGGCCAGCCTGGTGGCACAGTGGTTAAGTGCGCACGTTCAGCTTCAGCGGCTGGGGGTTGGCTAGTTCGGATCCCGGGTGCAGACATGGCACCACTTGGCAAGCCATGCTGTGGTAGGCATCCCACATATAAAGTAGAGGAAGATGGGCATGGATGTTAGCTCAGGGCCAGGCTTCCTCAGCAAAAAGAGGAGGATTGGCGGCCGTTGGCTCAGGGCTAATCTTCCTCAAAATAAAAAGTAGCCTGGAATTCATTTCTCCACTCAAGATAGGAAGTCTGAATTGGGAGAAAGACCAGAAGACAGGCGTATGGACTGATGGAGGGGCCCACATAGTCGGGGGTGGAGGGTCATAAAAGCAATACAAAATCTGACAACCTAGGGAGTACAGATACATCATCGTTCTCCGTGGAGAACAAGTTAATTGTCTTTGCCTTGTGCTAACGCTGTTCTTAATAACACTCATTACAGTGGCAGGATGCCTTACGGTTTATGAAGTGCTTGTACTTCCCCATATATTATTATTAGGCTCATTTTCCTGGAGAGAAAATTAAGCCCCAGAGAAGTTAGATGATTTATTGAATGTCTCGTGTTATTCTGTGGCAGAACTGAGCCTACATCCCAGGTCTCCTGCTCTTTTGACTGTTCCTGGAAGTGGCAGAGCAAAGTGATTGAAAGCTTGGGCTTTGGAGCCAGACTAACCTGGGCGTGCACCCAGCTCTGCCCCTTGGAGAAATTGCCTAGCCCCTCTCAGCCTCAGCTTCCTCATCTCTAAGGCAGAGATAGATAAAAACACCTACCTTGGAGAGTCCCTGTGAGATTAACAAGTAGCTGTTGTTATTACCCGCCCTTCCCGCCCCATCACCTTGCCAAGCCTTGTTTTTAGTCTCCCAGGACCTACATCCCTGTTATGAGTTGAATTGTGCCCTCTCCAAATTTATCAGTTGAAGTGCTAACCCCCAGGACCTCAGAATGTGACCTTATTTGGAAATAGGGTCTTTGCAGATGTAACGAGCTAAGTTGAGGTTCTACTAAAATAGGAGGGACCCTAATCGAATATGACGGGTGTCCTCATAAAGAGGGGATATTTGGAGACAGACATACACAGGGAGAACACCGTGAGAAGGTTGGAGTTATGCTGCCACAAACCAAGGAACTGCCAGAAGCTAAGAGAGAGGCCTGGAACACATCCGTCCCCACAGCCTTCAGAGGGAGCGTGGCCCTGCTGACACCTTGATTTGGGGCTTCTCATCCCCAAACTGTAAAACAATCAGTTTGGGTTGTTTAAGCCAGCCAGTTTGTGGTGCTTTGCTACTGTAGCCTTAGGAAAGTAACACAATTCCTGCCCAGTGTGGCCCTGCACAGCTGTGTGAGTACCCAGTACCTACTCACAGTCCCCTCGAGGGATTTTTTACCATCACTGGATTGCAATCAGCTACCTTCCGTCATGCTTTCTTGCATCCAAGTTCATTCAGCAGAGAAAGATCATTAAAAGGAAAGTCTGTGAATGCCAGAGAAGTTCAGATCCTAGGATTAAAAACCATCAGTGTGATTACAAAAGTCTCATTGAAATACACCTTAACCATAAATGGGCTTAAAGATACCTATCCTTTAACCATTTACCCTATTCGAGTGGACTCTTCCTTCAATAAATGCTTATCCTGGAGCAACAATTTCCAAACTAGAATCTCTGGGGATGAAGCTCAGGAAAACGTATGATTAAAAAGCTTTCTAAGTGGGGCCAGCCCCGTGGCCAAGTGGTTAAGTTCGTGCTCTCTGCTTTGGTGGCCCAAGGTTTCGCTGGTTCAGATCCTGGGCACAGACCTGGCACCACCAATCAAGCCATGCTGAAGTGGCATCCCACATAGGACAACCAGAAGGACCTACAACCGAAATTCACAGTCATGTACTGGGGGGCTTTGGGGAGAAGAAGGAAAAAAAAAAAAAGACTGGCGACAGATGTTAGCTCCAGTGCCAATCTTAAAAAAAAAAAAAAAAAAAAGCTTTCCAAGTGATTTTGATGATCAGCTGATTTTCTTTAATAAAATGACATTATTTAATTAGATTTGAAAATATCGCCTGATAGCAGTAAAATCAAGATCCTAAAGAAATACACATATGCATTAGTTTCCTGTTGCTGTGGAAAAAATTATCATAAATTTAGTGGCTTAAAACAGCACAAATTTATTATCTTGCAGCTCTGGATGTCGGAAAGAGTAAGATCTGTCTGTAGCGCCACGTTCCTCCTGGAGGCTTTGGGGAGGACTCCGTCTCCTTGCCTTTTCCACCTTTCAGAGGCTGCCTGGCTCCTTGGCTTGTTCTTCTTCTCATTCTGACTTCTGCTTCCATCATCACAGCTCCCTCTCTGACTCTGGCCCTCCTTTCTTGCAAGGACACTTGTGATTACATTGGGCCTCTTGGAACAATCCAGGATAATCTTTCCTTCTCAGTATCCTTAACATAATGACATCTGCAAAGTTCCTTTTACTACGTAAAGCAACAGATTTGCAGGTTCCAGGGATCAGATGTGAACTTTTTGGTGGGGCCATTACTCTGTTTACCAAAGTGTAAGAATGTTTGCTTTTTTTAAAAAAAATGATCTTTTTGAATTAAAAAATTAATTATTCTAAGGCGCTGTTGATCCACACCCTATTTAAAATTCTGGACTCTTTAGGCCTATGGTAATTTGCAGGGCTGTCCTTCCTACATCCCAATTTCCAACTAAGAACTTGCATTTTAACAAATGTGGGAGAGGATGTGGGGAAAAGGGAACCTTCATACACTGCTGATGGGAATGCAAACTGCTGCAGCCACTGTGGAAAATAGTATGGCAATTTCTCAAAAAATTAAAAATAGAAATATCATATGATCCAGCCATCTCACTACTGGGTATTTATTCAAAGAACTTGAAATCAACAATACAAAGAGACTTCTGCACCCCTACGTTCATTGCAGCACTATTCACAGTAGCCAAGACATGGAAGCAACCCAAGTGCCCAACGACCGATGATTGGATAAAGAAGATGTGGTATATACATACAATGGAATACTACTCAGCCGTGAGAAAAGACAAAATCGTCCCATTTGCAACAACATGGATGGACTTTGAGGGTATTATGTTAAACAAAATAAGCCAGACAGAGAAAGACAAACACCACATAATTTCACTGATATGTGGAAGTTAAACTAATACATGGACAAAGAGAACAGTTTAGTGGTTACCAGAGGGGAAGAGAGTTGGGGGTGGGCACAAGGGGTGAAAGGGCACATTTATATGGTGACTGACAAATAATAATGTACAACTGAAATGTCACAATGTTATAAACTATTATGACCTCAATTTTAAAAAAAGAAAGAACTAGCATTTTACAAGTAGCAATTTTAGAATAAACTTGCTAGTATTTGAATGTCTTTGGAAAAGGAGAGGACATAATCTCTTTCAGTTCATTTTAGTTCTTAAAATTATACACCCTGGGTATGGGACACTACTTTTTTCGAACTACTTCAAAGTCTTGTTACATTTTCAAAAACGTATCAAGATGAAATTTACTTTTATTTTCCTTAACTTAAAAAATATGCTGTATATATTTTGATAGGTAGAAAGAACTGTGTTGCTAAAAATTTCAAGCATCAATAGATTATAACATTACTAGGAGGTGGGGTAGAAATTGTGAGCTTAGATGCTATATTAGTTATCTATTGCTGCTTTAAAATTACCCTCAAAACTTTGTGGCTTAAAGCAACAAACATGTCTTATCTCACAGTTCTTGGTCAGTTAGCTGAGTCCTCTGGCTCAAGGTCTCTCATGGGCTGCAATCAAGATGTTGGCTGGAGACGCAGTTGTCTCAAGGCTACACTGAGGATGGATCCCCTTTCAAGCTCATTCATGTGGTTGTTAGCAGGATTCAGTTTCTCCCAAGCTGTTGGACCAAGGGCCTCGGTTCCTTGCTTGCTGGTGGCTAGAGGCTGCCCTTAGTTCCTTGCCAAATGGACCTGTCTATGGAGAAGACAGCTCACACCAGGCCAGCTTGCTTCATCAGCAAGAACACACAAGAGGGAAAGAGAGAGTTCCAGTAAGATGGAAGCCACAGTCTTTTGTAACCTAATCTTGGAAGTAACAGTCTCATCACTTTTGCCACATTCTATTGCTAGAAAGGAGTCACTGGGTCCAGCCCACAATCAAAGGGAGGGGATTATGCAAGGATGTGAATACCAGAAGGTAGGGATCATCGTGGCCATCTTAGAAGGCTGCCTGCTAAAGACGTTAAGCGTAAAAACTGGGATCTATGTCAGATGGCTTCTTGGGTTCCTCCTGTTCTATTACTTTATGACTTTTTCTCCTTTTTCCTTAATTCTGCCCTCAGTCGTCACACTGGGTGTGTCATCATCAGTATAGAAACAGATGCAACCAGCTTTTGACTCTGTCATCTCCAATACATTTTTAGATGCTGATAAGCTCCGCAATGACTCCCACTTGCGTGTGTAATGTTATACCTCTGTGATTGCTGCCTTCCAGCCCAAATTCTACATTTCCATCAGTATAATCTTTCCAAAATGTCTGTCTAGTCCTTTCATTTCCCGACTTACTCTTGCATGGCTCACTGCTGTCCTTCAGTAAAACTTTGACTTAGCAGGCAAGAACCTCTGTTACCAAGCTGAGGTCCACTTCTGTCCCATAATTTTTGACTGCTTTAAGCTCCCTCTCACACAAAATAACCAGGCACTATTGAATTATTTGAAGTTGCTGTAGAACTTCATAATTTCTTACCCAAAACTTTGTACAGAATACTATTTCTGCTTGATATCGGTCCTCTCTCCATGCCCCTCACACCACCGCCAACCTCCTCCTCCCTCTTAACTGGATTCAGTTCATAGTCATATAAGCAGATTTCTCTCATTGACTTTATAAAATAATTGTATGCTTATGTGACTGACTTATTTTGATCTCAGAAGAGTCTGCATATTTATTTTATAATGCGTCTATAGTACTCAGTTTTTTCCCATCTTATCACATTGTATTTTCATTGCTCATTAATTCACCAGTTACTCCTCTACAGCAAGGTTTTTCAACTCCTTAGTGGGTTGTAAAATCAAATTAGTAAATTGTAACCAGACGCTTTTGAAAGAATAAAATAATACAAAACATCAGAGTCATCTCGTATAGTAAGGATGTCTACGTGTTTCATCTTTCCTCATTTCATTTATATATATAAATGCATATATAACATACAAATTGATATGTTAAAAATGTTATATATTTGTATGTAAAGTGAAGCAAGTCTCTCTCTCTTTCTCACTCACCACTACACGTGTACACACACACATTTGTTTGTGCTAGGTCACGGTCAAAAAGAAGTTTGAAAAATACTACACTAAAGTATAAGTTCCCTTGGTCTGGGACCACGTCTGTCTCATTCTTGATTATTTCCTGGCTGTAGCATATAGATAGAGTTCAGTAAATATTTGTGACCAACTCTCTGAACAAACAAATGAATAAAAACCATATACAGAAGAATTAACCTTGGAATTTTGCATTTCCATATGATTTAAAAAATTATTTATATGTTTCTACACAGCTACATAATTTGCTGGGCCCAGGACAAAATGAACATGTGGGGCCCTTGTGAAAAAATTACTAAAAATTCTAAGACAGTGCCACCATAGTATTAAATCAAACACAGGATATTTCTAAGCACTGATCCCCAGGGCTGTGTGACTGCACAGCTCACACACTCATGAGGCCATCCTTGCCTGCGTAACATATTGGGCCCCATTTGTAAGCAAAGACAGTGAATGTAATCAGGGTCTAAAGATGCTCCTAGATTGACGTAGATGGTTACCTGTATTGGATTACAAATGTAGCCTTCCCCTAATCCCAGCTAGTCATTTTAAAGTGCCTGGAGCTAAAAATCAGTGAAAAGAGGTAGGCTCTTAGGGACTCTACTTCAGGAGCAGTGATATTTGGTTTTTTAAAATAGTACTTTTTCACTCAGAAACCTCAAAATGTCTTACCAACATGGGTTCTCAATTAGTAAAACAGGCCTATGAAGCATGTCAGGCCCTATTTAAAGAAATATTTGTCTATACTTTACGGAAGGAAAAATGGATGCATAAATTTGAGAAAATAATTCGGATTCATATTAGTATTTATTAATGGTTCAAGATTCAGAGTTCTGGAATTATGAATCAAACTGACCCAATCTATGTCAACTGTGCTGCCATGGAGGACCTGGCCCTTTCACCTCTGTAACAAGAGGCAAGCACTTGTTCCCACGTAGATGACACAAAAGGCTCCCAAGAGGGAAGTCAAGAGTTATTGGGCAGGAGGTGCTATCATAAATCGAATTGTTTTCTTAACTTCCTTTTTGTATTATTCATTGCAGGTGTATAGAAGCACAACTAATTTTTGCATGTTGATCTTGTACTCTGCAACTTTCCTGAATTCACTTGTTAGTTCTAATCGCTTCCTGTGGATACTTTGAGATTTTTCTATACATAGGATCCTGTCATCTGTGAACAGGAAATGTTTTACTTCTTTTCCAATCTGGATTCTTTTATTTCTTTTTCTTGCCTAATTCCTCTGATTAGAACCTCCAGTACAATGTTGAATAGAAGTGGCAAGAGTGGATATGCTTGTCTTGTTCCCAATCTTAGAAAGAAAGCACTCAGTCTTTTACTATTAAATATGTCAGTCTTTCATCATTAAATATGATGTCTGCTGTGGGTTTTTTTAGATGCCTTCTATCAGGTTTAGGAAGTTATCTTCTATTCCTAGTTTGTTAAGTGTTTGTATCATAAAAGAGGGTTGGATTTTGACAAATGCTTTTTTTGTGTTTGTTGAAATGGTAACGTGGGTTTGGTCCTTTAATATATTAACATGGTGCAATACATTGATCTTAAGATGTTAAAACAAAGTTTCATTTCCGTGATAAATTCCAAATGATTGTTACTATAATGATTATAACTATAACCTTTTTTATATGGTGCTGGATTTGGTTAGTTAGTATTTCGTTGAGGATTTTTTCAACCATATTCACAAAGGATGTTGGTTTGTAATTTATTTCCTTGCGATGTGTTTGTCTAGTTTTGGTATCTTGGTAATACTGGCCTCATAGACTGAGTTGAGAAATGTCCCAACTATTCTATCTTAGGGAAGAGTTTGTGAAGGATTGGTGTTCATTCTTCTTTCAATACTTGGGAGAATTCGCCAGTGAAGCCATCTGTTCCTGGACTTTTCTTTGTAGGATGTTTTTTGATTACTAGTTCAATCTCTTTACTTGACTTAGATCTATTCAGATATTTTATTTCCTCTTGAATCAGTTTCAGTAGTTTGTGTCTTTCTAGGAATTTTCCCATTTCATCTAAATACCTAATTTGTTGGCATATAGTTGTACATAGTATTCCCTTATAATCACCTTTGTTTTCATTCCTGATTTTAGCAATTTGAGTCTCCTCTTTTTTTCTTGGTCAGTCTGGCCAAAGGTTGTCAATTTTGTTGATCTTTATAGTGGACCAACTTTGGGTTTTGTTGCTTTTCTCAACTGCTCTTCTATTCTTTATTTTATTTATTTCCATTCTAGCCTTTATTATTTCCTTCTTCCCTCTTGCTTTGGACTTAGTTTACTCCTCTTGTTTAGTTCCTCAGCATGGAAAGGTAATTGATTTGATGGTTTTCTTTATGTCTGCCATTTTGCTATTTGTTTTCTATATGCCATGTCTTTTCTATTTTTTATTCCTCCATACCACCTTCTTTAGTGTTAAATATATACTTTCTAGCATATCATTTTAATTCCCTTGTCATTTCTTTTACTATATATATATATTTATTTTATTTGTTTTCTTAGTGCTTGCCCCAGTGATTGCAACTAACGTATTAATTTATAACAATTTAGTTTGGGTTAATACCACGTCACTTTCAATTTTATACAGAAACTTTGCTCCTATATAGTTCCATTCCCTCCTCCCTCCTTAGTACTGTTATTGTCATACAAATTATATCCTTATATGTTACATGCCCATCAGCACAGATTTATAATTATTGCCTTATGCAGCTGTCTTTTAAATCAGATAGGAGGAAAAAAACTGTTATGAACAAAAAGATACATTTATACTGTCTTTTATATGTCTTTTACCTATGTAGTTATCTTTACCAATGCTCTTTATTTCCTCATATGGATTAAAATTACTCCTAGTGTCCTTTCATTTCAGCCTGAAGAACACCCATTAGTATTTCTTGTAGGGCAGGTGTTCTAGCAACAAATTCTCTCAGTTGTTGTTGTTTTTATTTATTTATTCATTCTTTTTTTTTTTTTTGAGGAAGATTAGCCCTGAGCTAACATCTGCCGCCAATCTTCTTCTTTTTGCTGAGGAAGACTGGCCCTGAGCTAACATCCATGCCCATCTTTCTCTACTTTATATGTGGGACGCCTGCCTCAGCATGGCTTGGCAAGTGGTGCGTAGGTCCATACCTGGGATCCAAACTGGTGAACTCTGGGCCGCTGAAGTGGAATGTGTGAACTTAACTGCTGTGCCACCAGGCTAGCCCCTGTTGTTTTTATTTTTTAATCTGAGAATGTCTTAATTTTTTCATCGTCTTTGAAATACAGTTTTGCTGCATATAGAACTCTCGCTTGACAGTCTTTCCTTTCAAAATTTGAATACGCCATCCCACTGCCTTCTAGCTTCCAAGTTTTCTGATGGAAATCAGCCGTTAATCTTATTGAGGATTCCTGTATGTGATGAGTCTTTTCTCCTGTTGCTTTCAAGATTCCCTCTTTGTATTTGGCTTTTGACAGTTTGATTGTGCTATATCTAGATGTGAATTTCTTTGAGTTTTTTCTACTTGGAGTTTGTTAATTTTATTAACTGTATACATCAATAATTTTCACCAAATTTGGAAAGTTTTAGGCCATTATTTTTTCAAATTTTTTTTCTGCCCCCTCTTCTCTCCATTTGCTTTCTGGGACTCACCCCATGAATATGTTGGTACTCTTGATGGTGTCCTACAGGTCTCTAAGGCTCTGTTTGTCTTTCTTCATTTTTTTCCTTTCTGTTCCTTATGCTGGATAATTTCAATGGACTTAAATTCAAGTTAACTGATTCTTTCTTTTACCTGCTCAAATATGCTGTTGAAGACTTCTAGTCAGTATTTCGTTTCAATTATTGTACCTTTTGACTCCAAGATTTCCCTTTGGTTTGTTTTTATATTTACCATCTCTTTACTAATATTATCTATTTAGTAAGTCATTGTTCTCACACTTTCCTTTACTTCTTTAGACATGATTTCCTTTAGTTGTTTGAACATATTTAAGTTAGCTGATTTAAAGTGTTTGTTTAGTAAGTCCAATGCCTGGGCTTTCTCTGGAATAGTTTCTATTGACTGCTTTTTTTCCTGTGTATGAGTCATACTTCCCAGGTTCTTTTTATGTGCGTGAGGGGGAATTTTATATGTCAACTTGACTGGATCATGAGGTGCCCAGATTTTTGGTTAAACATTATTTCTGGGTGTGTCTGTGTGTGTGTTTCCAGAAGAGAATAGCATTTGAATCGATAGACTGAGTAAAGCAGATTGCCTTCCCCAATATGGGTGAGGATGATCCAATTCATCGAATAGAGCAAAAAGGTGAGGGAAGGGAGTTTTCTCTCTCTTTTTCTCTCTGCCTGATTGTTTGCACTGGGACATCAGTCTTCTCTTTCCCTCAAACTTGGACTTACACCATCAGCACTCCTAGTTCCCAGACCTTCAGATTGAGACAGGAACTACACCACCAATTTTCCTGTGTCTCCAGCTTTCAGATAGCAGATTGTGAGGCTTCTCAGCCTCCATAAACACATAGGCCAATATATATATATATAAATCTATAGATGCATTTATTATATATGTTTATTTATATGTATATATTCTCCTATTACTTCTGTTTCTCTGGAGAACCATGACCGATACGTCATGTCTTGTAATTCTTTTGTTGAAAACTGGGCATTTTAAGTAATATAATGTGACAACGCTAGAAAGCAAACTCTCCCCTCTTCCTGGGGGTTTATTGTTGTCACTGTTCGCTGTTGTCTGTTTGTTTAGAAACTTTTCTGAACTAATTCTGTAAAGTCTATATTCTTGGTCATGTGTGGCCACTGAAGTCTCTGCTCAGTTACCTTAATAATCAGCTAATCATTAGACAGAAATTTCCTTAAATGCTTGGAACCAATAAATCTTCCAGTTTGCTAAGAAGCTCTGTATGCCTAGTGGGTCTCTCAGTCAGGCACTATTCAACTCTGTCTTTGATTTTACTGTCTGCTTGTGTAGAGCCTCAAAGTTAGCCAGAGGTGACAACTTAGGACTCTCTCAGGTCTTTCCTGAGCATGCACATAGCCCTGGGCATATGCACAGCCTTACATATGCACATGGCTTTCTAGATTCTCAGGCATATGTTGACACTCTTCAAAGCCCCCTGTAGACATCTCATTCCCCAACTTTTCCTTTTAAGCTTTTTGGTTGGCCCAACTGTTTGCCCCAACTGTCATCTACTGTTTCAGGTTACCATGATTTTAAACAATTGTTGCTGATTATTTTTGGTGCGAACGTTCCTGGAAAAAGGCAGTTTGTGCTGAGCAAGATTTGAGTTGGGTCTTCCAGAAAACCAACATGCAGGTCAAATGACTATTCTCTGGGAATGGGGCTTTGAAGGAATTCCAGCTCTATTCTGTCCCCTCCAGTGGATGTCAGGCTGCTGCTTTTCACCATAATTGCCAGCTGTTGGCTTCAAGGCTACCATGGAGCTGGAGAGGAGAGTACGGGGATAGGGAAAATTAAAACACCACAAAGCTATTGTTCTTATCAAGATTCAATCATTTTTCTTGAATAAATGTTCCCAAGATTGCTGTAAGCATTTGGTTAATTTCCAGAGTCCTGAAAAAAATTCATTCTGACAATTTTTCCAGGGTTTTCATTGCTTTTATGGAGGAAAGGATTGTCAGAGGTCCTTACTGCACCATTTCACTGTCATCTTGTAGCACCTTCTAAAAGCTAACCTCAGACATTCTGTAGTATCACTTCTGCCATATTCTATTATTAAGGCAGTTACAAATGTGTACCTAATTTCAAGGGAAAGTGACATAGATTCCAACTCTTTATGTGGAAATGGTGAAGTTCTGGAAGAACATACAGGACAAGAAATATTGTTGTGGCTGTTTTAGGAAAATAAAGTTTGCACAGTCCATCTTCTAATCATAATGATTCACAACTCTCCCACATGCTAAATCTTCTAACCTCTTCCCCAAGAATGCCTAAAATCTTATACTATTAAATCATCAGCATCAGGCTTGAAGTTCAGAATTTCATCATCTAAATCACCTCTAAGAATGAATGAGGTTTCTTGTGTATGGCTCCTTGGGCATAGCTCTCTGAACGCTTTTGATCCTTTGATCTAAAGACCTTCAAATGAAAGAGTTAAGTTATCTGCCCTCTACACACCCAAAATATAATGTTAGGTTAACTGTTGTAGATACTCCATTCAAAAAAGGAGAAATGGGAGGCACAAAGTGTCACTGGCCAATAGCAGTACTAAAATCCAACTGGGCACATGTTATCAGTTCTTTGATTATGGCTTAGTCCTTTTACCTAGAAATGATTCTCCACAGCCCTTGGTTCTATTCCCTAAGCTCTTGGTTCTACACTCTGAATTATTCTTCCTTTTTCACAAATAGTTTGTGTTTGCAAATAAAATATTTTCTCAGCTTGTGTCCTGTCCATAAAAGTTCAGGGATGTAGAGGCTTCTTTTCATTTTTTTCTGTCTCTATTCCTTTTTGTGTAAGCAGATAAAATTCCATTAAAACCTTGTGGATTTCTTTTGTATCAATTTATACTCCACTCTATTTCATTGAGACAAGCCCTTCCCTACCTTGGGTTCTTGGTAAGGCTGCTGTGGGAAATAGCCTTAAGATTCTTGGAGGCTGTATTTTTCAACAAAGAGTATCTGTGAGACATGCCATTAAGATCCTCAGAGGGATTTTTGACTGAAAAAGTCCATGAGGCACTACCTTAAATCTTTCTGAAGTCTTAACAAAAGGTTTAAAATAACACTTTTGACTTATTTAGACTATGCTTTCCTGACAGAACCCTTGATTTGACCTCTTCCAGGAAACCATTCTTCCTTTGACATCATGAGCTGTCTAGGGAGACTGGGAATGAGAAACAGTTTTGGTTATGAACCCAGCAGATCGTAAGTCTTTTTTTATATTTGACAGATCTTTCTTTAGAAAGATATTATCTCTCTCCTCTCGCATTTTACCAAGGCAGCTAGAAGAAGTCATGGGATATATTTAACACTCTTCCTGGGAGTTTTCTTAGCTAAATCATCCAGTTAATTAGGTACATTTCCTTTTTTAACTTTACTTCAGGCAGTAGTGTTGCTAAACTTTCCCTCGTTACGTGAAAAGGGTCTAGTTTCCTCCAGCTTCCAATAACATTTTCCTCACTTTCTTTTAATCTTTTGTCGATAGGCCTCTTGAGGGCCACAAGATGTCTGCTAACTTCAAGATCCTTTAGACTTTCACTAACTCTCCTCAAGTTCCTTTCACCTTCTGCCTGCCACTTGGTCTGAAAGCCATTGCCTCATATTTTAGGCTTTTTACAATTCTTTCTGGCATGATCCGCTTCTATCCTGAGTCATCTCATTTGTTTAAACTATCTAAGGGCCCACCATTAGTCACATCATCAGCATAAACAATTAGGAAACATGACAAACAACAAAGACACTCCTATCACTTAGGAAATTACAAGGGTTTAGAGGCTATTTCCCAGGAACTGGGGGCAAAGGCCAATTTTTTTTTTTATTACACAGACTATCAACTAGAACACCTACACATGGCCTCTCCATGTCCCTTGGGCTCCCTCATAACATGGCAGTATGGTTCTAAGGGCAAATGTCCTGAAAGAGAAAGAACCAGGTAGAAACTGTACTGCCTTTTATGACCTAGCCTTGGAAGTAGCACAGTGTTACTTCAATCACTTTGTATTTGTTGAGGCAGTTCCAAAGGCTCACCCAAGATCAATAGGAGACGATATTCTCCCATCTCTTGATGAGAGAGTGGCAAGATTTGGAAGAAGAGAGGTGGAACTGGAAATATCATAAAGGCCTTTTTGTAAAACAAAGTCTGATCCATCAAGTCCAAAGTCCTCCTGGAGGCTTTCAAAATCTTTGACAACTCCGTCTCATACTACTTTTCATTCCTGACATCTAACTGCCTCTTCACATTTGTTTCCAATCCAGTTAAGAAAGTCATTCCCGTCTCACGGATTCCGGGCATAGCTACCCCCCTACTGAAAAGTCTCCTCCTAATGCAAATCCAGCCCGTCTTTCAAGGATTACCCTATTGTGACATCTATGAACCAATAGATAGAAACCCCAATTTAAACCAGCTTAACAGAACAGAGAATTTATTGTCTCAAGAGACTGAACACTCCAGAGGAGGAGGTGGCTTTCAGCATGCCCCTGGAAGCTCCAAACTCTCATCTTCCTTACTGCTAGCAATCATAGAGGAATGGGGGGCAGGGGGTAGGGGTGTATCTGTCCTCTAATGACTAGCAAATGTTTCCTGGGATTTACTCTAAGTGGTCTACTTAGATCATGTGCCCAACCTTGCGCTAGATCCTGAGATCAGAGGAAGGAATTATGCTGAGAGAGAGAAAGGGGTAGTTTCCCCTAAAGAAATGAGGATTACTGTTACTAGAATACAGGGGAAATAGATGTCCAATTCCAGAGTCAGGGTTTTTCCTTGCTAGAGTGGTGAAAGATTGAAGTTGGCAGAGACTGTAAAGATTATTTGAGTCATCTTCATTTTACATATGTGGAAACCTGAAATTCAAAAAGATAGAATGACTTTCCTAAGTTGTATACAGTGGTACAGCATCAAAGCCAAGAATAAAACCCTATGTTCTGATTCCCCAGGCCAGAGTTTCTTTGTATAGCTTGACATCTTAATAGACATTGAGATTGTGTTTTAAACTTCAGTTTTGTATTATAAACAGCAAAAATTGGAGTCACATGGGGTTCAAATTCTATTCATTCACTTGCTCTGCAAATTTGGGCAGTGACTTAACCTCTCCGAGACTCCATTTCTCATCTGTAAAATATAGTAATAATAGCTACCTTGAAGGGATATTGTCAGGATTAAATTAGATATTGCAGAAATAAAGATTCTGGCAAACAGGAAGTGCTCAATAAAAGGTAGCTATTATTTGTATCTCTTGCCATGTTTCTTAGGGTTTGACACATACTATGTTTTTATTCCATACTTGGCATTTGACTAACTTAATTCTTTTCATAGGTGGAGGGTTATGATTTACGTCATCTAGAGCGTTTGACTGAGAAGTCAGTGAAAACTTTTCTCCTTAACAGCCTTCAAACAAATATTGAATAACCAAGAAGGATCTACCTAATCCAAATTAGAATTACAAGGAACACTTCATGGGTTTTTAACACCCTTTTGTAACATTGCCTTTGAGAATCTAAGTGTAGGACAGTAGAAATTTCATATGTTGTCAATTCCATGTGTTTCTGTATTTTAGTTTTTGCTTTTGAAGTCAGGCAGGACTGACATGTGATGATGAGTTTCGTGATGACAGTCTAAATAGTCCGACTGTCTTTAAGCCAATGTTTATGGGTACATAACCCAGATATGGTACACATGACTCACCAGGCCACATAAATCACTGGCATTTTATATCAAGCCAAGATTTTTCTTTTGGCATAGCATGTTTCAAGTACTCACATTGTTCCGTTTAACCTTTCCATGCTTTTGTTGTGATTTACAACACAAAAGAGTTTTGTGTGTCTTGACTACGTGGACAAAGGTCAGTACTTTTACTGACCCCCGAGAGATGTACACATGACTTTTTTTTTTTTTTTAAAGATTTTATTTTTTCCTTTTTCTCCCCAAAGCTCCCCGGTACATAGTTGTGTATTCTTCGTTGTGGGTTCCTCTAGCTGTGGCATGTGGGACGCTGCCCCAGCATGGTCTGATGAGCAGTGCCATGTCCGCACCCAGGACTCGAACCAAAGAAACACTGGGCCGCCTGCAGCGGAGCGCGCGAACTTAACCACTCGGCCACGGGGCCAGCCCCTGTACACATGATTTTTTAAAAGTACAGATGCATATATTTTATAAGATATTTCTTTCAAGAACTTATAATTGCCATAAAATGCAATTCGAACAACAAATTATTTCTAATAGATATTTTTAATAGAATTGATATTACATATATAAGAGTCTGGTAAATAGGAGGTTTGTAATATATTACAGCAGCTATTACTTTCATCCCTCTCCATGGTTAATGGTATTTGACACACAGTAGGTTCTTAATCAGTACTTGGTTTTGAATGATGGATTATTCTTCCCAGTAGTAAGTGCTTATGATTTATACCATCTAGTGCATAGGCTGAATTTGGCACTAGGAGCAGAAATTGTTGTTTAGCTCATCAATGTAGAGACTACAGATTCTACAGTTGTAATATAAAGCCATAATAATTCTTTTATGAAATATTTCTTGGGTGTCTATAATCTACTAGTTATAAGATTAAACATAAAATTAGTCATGGTCCTTTTCCAAAGGCTTATTCTAGGTTTACTTTGAAGACTACCAATATATGACCATTAAATTAAATGAAGAAAACTTAGTAGAAAATAAGAAGACTAAACATGTGATGTGTATGTATTTCTTTTATAGGTCCGTGAGCAAGAGTGAACCTAGGCACAGTTGTTGAAGAAGTAGAATTAGTCTTTAGAGTTGTTGAGGCCTTCACTAAATCCCTTCTTAAGTGTTTTCTACCCTATCTTATCAATGCATGTCCAGGCAACTTGTTTCCTGAGTATTGAAACTTCACGCTGCTAAAGATTGTGATGTAAGTATCTGCCTTAGGTAGGGACACATTAACTATCATCCTCACTGGATAGCACAAGTTGCAAATTAGTTAGAATTTTAGTCTTCAGCCTTCAGATATGTGTTGGGAGAGTAGCAAGTTGAGAGAGAGTAATGAGGTTCTTGGAGAATATATATATTTTTAAACTATTTTATTGAGGTCATAATAGTTTATAAGATTGTGTAATTTCAGGGGTACATTATTATATATCAGTTTCTGTGTAGACTACATCGTGCTCACCACCAATAGTCCCAGTTTTTATTCATCACCATACACATGTGCCCCTTTACCCCTTTCACCCACCCCTTCCCCTTCCCCTCTGGTAACCACTAATTTGTTCTCCTTATCCGTGTACTTGTTTATCTTCCACAAGTGAGTGAAATCGTATTTGTCTTTCTCTGTCTGGCTTATTTTGCTTAATGTAATACCCTCAAGGTCCATCCATGTTGTTGCAAATGGGATGATTTTGTCTTTTTTTTTTATGGCTGAGTAGTATTTAATGTATATACATGCCACATCTTCTTTATCCAATCCTCAGTTGATGGGCACTTGGGTTACTTTCATCTTGGCTATTGTGAATAATGCTGCAATGAACATATGGGTGCATAAGTCTCTTTGTATTGTTCATTTCATGGTCTTTGGATAAATACCCAGTAGTAGGATAGCTGTATTATATGGTATTTCTATTTTTAATTTTTTGAGAAATCTCTATACTGTTTTCCATGTGGCTGCACCAGTTCACATTCCCACTAGCAGTGTATGAGGGTTCTCTTTTCTCCAAACCTCTCCAACATTTGCTATTTTTTGTCTTGTTAATTATAGCCATTCTGATAGGTGTAAGGTGATATCACATTGTAGTTTTGATTTGCACTTCCCTAATAATTAGTGATCTTGAACATCTTTTCATGTGCCTGTTGGCCATCTGTGTATCTTCTTTGGAAAAATGTCTGTTCAAGATTGGTGGTTACCAGGGGAAAGGGGGGCTGGAGGGGTGGGCACAAAGGGTGAAGTGGTGCACCTACAACTTGACTGACAATAATGTACAACTGAAATTTCACAAGCTTGTAAACTATCATAATCTTAATAAAAAGTAAAAAAAAAAGCACTAAGCAGTAAAAACAAAACAAAACAAAAAAACAAAAAAAATTGTTCATATCCTCTGCCCATTTTTGATTGCGTTGTTTGTTTTTTTATTGTTGAGTTGTATGTGTTCTTTATGTGTTTTAGAATTTAACCCCTTGTCAGATATGTGATTTGCAAATATTTTCTCTCAGTTGGTGGGTTGTCTTTTCATTTTGTTGATGGTTTCCTTTGCCATGCAGAAGCTTTTTAGTCTGATGTATTCCCGTTTGTTTATGTTTTCTTTTGTTTCCTTTGCCGGAGTAGACATGGTATTAAAAAAGATGCTGCTAAGACCCATGTCAAAGAGTGTACTGCCTATATTTTCTTCTAGGAGGTTTATGGCTTCAGGTCTTACATTCAAGTCTTTGATCCACTTTGAGTTAATTTTTTGTGTATGGTGTAAGATAACATTCTACCTTCATTCTTTTGCATGTGGCCATCCAGTTTTCCCAACACCATTTATTGAAGAGATTTTCCTTTCTCCATTATATGTTCTTGGCTTCTTTGTCGAAGATCAGCTGTCCACAGACATGTGGTTTTATTTCTGGGCTTTCAGTTCTGTTCCATTGATCTGTATGTCCGATTTTGTGTCAGAACCATGCTGTATTGATCACTACAGCTTTGTAGTATATTTTGAAATCAGGGATTGTGATGCCTCCAGCTTTTCCCTTTATTTTCCTCTTTTTCCTCAGGATTTCTTTGGCTATTCAGGGTCTTTTGTTGTTCCATATAAATTTTAAGGTTCTTTATTCTATTTCTGTGAAGCGTGTCATTGGAGGATATTTTTGAGGGCAATAAGTATTCACCAGAAATTAAACTGCTTAAGTGGGCGACTATTTTACCTACGCTTATTGGCCTTTCCTATGAAGTACTCCTTGCTACATTTTACTAAACTTACCAAGAAAGGTTACTTGATGAGTCATTGCCAAAAATATCTAAGTATAGTTCCCAGAAAACGAAAACATGAGCCCCAGTAACAAGAGCTTTCTAAAAGACCACATTCCTGCCACCAAAATGTAATCACTCTGTGCCATTTAAAGCTGAAAGCTCATTTTGCTTCCTCTTTAAGGATTTATGAAGCTGACATGAAAGGCTTTTTCGACTTCCACTTTTGTTTTCCTAAAATCTCTTCCTCTACTGCAGCAAGAGCAAAACATAATCAGATCAAGTCACTAGGCTGCATAAAAACCTCCAATGGTTTTCCATCACCTGAAATAAAATCAAAATCCTTACTGTGGCCTATAGGTACTCTGCCTACAGACGACTCCTTCCCTCCTAGACTACGCCCCAGACATCCCAGAGTGCCGTCTGTTCCTTGACACACCAAGCTCTCCCCTACCCCAGGGTCTTTGCTCTTGCCTGGGACAGTCTTCCGCTAGACCTTCATGTGGTGGCTTCCTCCTGTCATTCAGGACTGCCTGGCTTCCGCTTCCTCTAAGAGCCTTTCTCTGACCAACTGGTCTACCGCAACCTCTCCTTCACCCCTCTCCCATACTGCTTGTTCATGTCATGCTTTGCTCGACGTCCTTTATAGTATTCATCCCTCTGCAATGACCTTGTTAGTTTTCTATTGACCCCAAGCAAGCTCCATGAACACTACCTCTCGTCTTCATCACAATGTCCCCAGCATCTAGAGCAGTGTCTGGCATATTCCAGGTGCTCTGTACCTATTGATTGAATAAAATGCATGGAGACTCAAGTCTATACTATAATAATTATAAATACCATAACATATAAAATATAGGGCTTCAAAATCCTTCTTTTGAAGCACTATAAGAAGAATAAACTAGAGTTTAGGTTCAAAACCAAATGGTCACCTTTGGTGCAGATGGCAGCAAGGAGAAATCCACACAAAAAAGGTCAGCACTGGTGCGGGAGGCAGAACACTCCAGCAGAAGATCCTTGTTGTAGGTCATGCATGCATTCCCTCATGCCCTCACTAAGCCAAAGGAGTGGAAGTTAAAATAAGTCTTGCAAAGAATGATTTTAGCCCTGTAACTGACAACTCTAGTGTAAACTTATACCTCGGCCTGTAGGAGAGAAAATATTGCATGGATGGTGTCAAATCATTTACAATGTGTTGTTATTATTAAAAGTATCACCTGATGTGCTTAAAAGAAACAGTTACATTTTCTTGTGTGTCTATACACCATGGTATCAGGTGATGTGGTAGGTTCTTCATGTGCAGGATCTCCTCTGTTTCTGCAAGATGATTATTCCCATGTTCCAGATGAGGAAACCAAGGCTGAGAAAGGTTAAATAATTTGTCCACAGACAGCACAGAGCAGAGATAGGCTTTGGAATATCCTCCTTGTCTCCAATATGTTTAAAATATTTAAAAGTTATTGCTTTGAATGCCTTCAAATGGAACAAATAGGCTCTCCTTCTCCACAGTTCTCACCACTGCCCATTTTGTTATTCCCAGCCTGGCCTCACCCTTACAGTAGATCTGCCTGGCCCCTACCATAGTCTTGAGCTGTCAGTCTCTGATGCTAACCTGAATTCTTCCCACTACCTGCTGCTTCTCTACAAAGAGGCTTCTGCCATGTTTGTACCAATGGCAGGATGAGAAGTCTCTCCAAGGACATGTGGGGTGGCGATCAATGGATGTTGTGTTAGCTTTTGTCTTTCTAAGTGGGATTTGTAAAGAGTGTGCCAGAAAGAAAAGAGTGTGTGTCAGGAGAAGGAAAGAGAGAAGTTTTCCTTGAGTGGAGAGAGCAGGAGAATGAAGGAGGTGACAACTGGAAGCAAAACTCGAGGAAAAGTGATGATGCTACATGGAGCTTGAGAAAATTTTGCTGTGTAATATGCAGTATAACTCCTCTCTCCTCTCACCAATACATCTTCAGAAAGGACACCATTGTTGGAATTGTTATTTTTTTCTTGGAAGGGAAAATGCAGTGGAAATGGCCTCAAGGAGAGAGAAAGGCATCTCAAGAAGGCCCAGGCCCCTTCTGCAACAGAAGAAGCAGGGACTTTGGGATCAGATGGTCCTAGGTCTTCAAAAGAGCTCTTTTCTCAGCCTTACTGTTCTCTTTGTAAAATAGAAAAATAACATCTTCTTTGCAAAGTTAATGTGAGAATTAACACTCATAGGGGTCTGGTATGGAGCTGGGCACATTCTAGACCAAGTTCATTCCCTACTCTTATATTGAACTAAAATTGTCTTCTCCGTAATTCCCATGAATTGGTTCTAGTTCTATTCTGCAGAACACGAAGGAATTCTGCCACCTTTTCATATGATGGAGCTCTAGTTTGTCTAGATCCTGCAAGAAAAAAATGCATATTAATATCTCTGTATTTAATTGCTCTCAAGCTTAAACTAACAATTTTTCAATTATTGCTTTTGCTACACTTTTAAGAAAGAATCAAGATAAAGATTAAAAGTGAATCTAAGTACTGAGCAAATTCCTCAAATATTTAAAGGATAAGATCAGTACATATTTGACCATGGCAGCATTGCTAAAAGCAAAGGATCTAATTTGGTAATTAGCTAACCTTACTGAGCACTCACTCAGTGTCAGGGATGTACCAGTTCTTCTACTGTATTTGGGTGTTTTAGCTACAAAGAACTGAATACAAAAATAAAAGTGGCTTAAACAATGCGGAACATTTATTATCTCCCTTAAAAATCATTTCCCAAGGTAGGCAATTGCAGGGAGGGCTCAATGGCTCAATGATGTGTAGGACCCCACCTCTTGCCATCATTCCTCTTCTCTGCATTACATTAGTTCTTTGCAAGATGGCCCAGAAGTTCCAGGCTCACATATACACACAATAACACCTGGTTGAAGAGGCATTTTCTCTCATGTGACTCTTTTTATAAAGGCGGAAAATCTTTTACAGATCCATCCCCTCAAGACTTCCTCTGGTTCCATTGGTCAGAATTGTATCAAACACCCTGTGCCATAACCCAGTGTTTCCCAACTTTTTAATCATCACACAAATAGAAAGATAAAGTTTTTATGTCAAGGGAGGTACCTGGTTGAGGTTGCTTATGGTCACATGGAACTATTCCAGGGCCTCAGCAGCTGAGCCTCACTTGAATGTGCCAAGGTCTTAAGGGGTCAATACTTTGTCACATCTATAACCCACTTGAGACATAGCAGCATGCACTGGCACATAGATTGGGACACTCTGCTCTCAGTTACAGGGGAGCCTGAGAGAGTATGTATCCATATACAAACTTTAGTGAGAGAAGGGTCTACCAGTGAGGAGGAAGAAGAACATGGTGGTGAAGGGTGCCTCATCTATTGTAATTCTCACAACACATCCTGAGAGGAAGTATTTTGTGGAGAATGCAACTGAGGCTAATAATTTAAGTGACTTCCTTAAGGTCACAGAGCCAGTAAGTGGCCCAGTTGGTGCAGCGGATACAGATCCAGTGGTGTGCTGGTAAATGATTAACAACCAGCTCTCCAAATGTAGCTCTGACATCCCTTTTTGTTAAAGCTTCACTTAAAAGTGAAACAACAAAGATGTGTAAGAGAACTTACTTATCAGTGATGTGAGTGACTTCTTTGTGGAATTGGATGATTTTGTGCCAACAGTTATAGACACAACATGCTTTAATCTGCATTATTAATAGTTTCTCTGTCACTTTCTTAGGTCTAGACAACAAAGCAATAAGTGAAGCCCTGATTTGTAGGATTTGCTGATTTTCATGGTGTAAACATTCCCCCCCCCCCCCCCCCCCCCCGGCCCATATGGAGCTACTGAAGTGAAGTCACTGAATGCAGCTTTGCGAAGAGATGCAGAGGAACAAATTATAGAGAATTTCCACCATACAGATAGAATAGGTGTAAGTAACCTCAAAAGCATAGGTATTATACTATTGTAAGATATATTAAAATAACTTGGAAGAGATGAGTTTTTAATATACATTATCTTTGTTAAAAACTTATTTAATTGCAAGCTTATATAATTTAATTTTTAATAATGGCTGTGTTTAACAGACAGCTGGCCAAATTCCTGAAAATTTAAGAGTCTGCTCTCATGAGCTATACTAGTATAAACCAGCTCCGCACACTACTGTTGACTCTAAGTTCACACTCTTTCCATTCCTGATGCTCTTTGCTGCCTTTGTTACTGGCATATAAAAGCTAGGGATGATCTGTGGGATACAGGGAAAAACCTGGGTACCAGCCTTTACTTCTAGTGACCCTGGGTAGTTGCCAACTCTCTGACACTCCGTTTTCTCTTCTGTAAAGAATGAGAACAGTCCTCGCCCTGCCTACCCACAAGGACTTTTGTGAGGATTAAACTAGTTGGTCTAAGTGACACTGCTCTGTAAACTGAAGAGCCAGATACAGAAAAAAGCCTTTATTATGATGGTCATTTCATCACTGGTTTTCAACCAGGCCACCTGTTAAGGATGCAAAATGTGCTGCAGCTTTCAAAGGTATGGTTTAGCTTCAGATTTTCTGTAATGTGTACAATAGATGGTAAACACACAGAAAAATTGTTCTCAAAAAGTCCAATTTTTGCTACTTTTTACCCATTAAGAATAGCTATCTGTATTGGGAGAAAAATGATTTTTATCAAAACTTACAGCTTACTCATTTCTAGCTGCTGTTGGATTGTCTGAAGGGACCTCTCTCTGGGGTTGTGGAATGCTTCTTAATTTCAGTAGTTGAATAAAGGTCCATTGATTTTTAACTTTGATTTTTCAAGCTGCTTTGCTTTTTGAGCCAGACCAACTCACTAAGTTATTTTGTATGGATTGTGCCCCTCTGTGGAGGTGGTTTCCCAATCGTAAATTGGATTAAGTACCCCAAATATCCTAAATTGAAATTCTAAACTTGAGCCACTTGATGAAATATTTTTTGCCTTGAGTTTGCTGAACCTCTCTTTGGTCTGCAGGTAACTTTTCTGCCAAGCTCTTTCCCACATCAGGCCCTTCGCCCATGCTGATCCCTCTGCCTGGAAAGCTTTCTCCCAACTCTTCACAAAGCTGACTCCTTCTCCTCCTTTAGCTCAAATGCTATGTTCTTAGAAAGGTCATCTCTGAACACCTGTTTCAGGTCCTCTCCCTGATCTATTTCTTTATTTATTTCCTTCACAACACTGATCACAATCTGCAATTTCCGTGTTTATTTGTTTAGTTCTTTGCCTATATCCCTCATTATAGTATCAGCTGTTTGGGGGGTGGGACTTTGCCCATGGATGTCATTATCTATGCCAGCATCCAGCACAGTGCCTGGCACACAATGACTATCTGTTAAAGAGACGAGCTTGTCTGATAAGATCCACACCAATGTCGTGGGGTTGTGGTCATATACAGTTCTCTTGAGGCGAGAGCCTACCCTAAAGACTATCCAGGGCTTGGTCTGTGGTGCTCATGGTGGCCCACATTTCTCCCAGGGCCCAGGAGGAGCCAGAGCGACAACACAAGACTGCTGGCTCCTGTCTGCCCCACCCTAGGGGGGCCGCCTCAGTGATGTCACACAGGACAGGATTCTCTAATCCCCTTCATTCTGTAACAGTTCTTTAAACAGCTAAGTCTTTCATGACCCCATATAGCAGGGGGGATGGAGGAAAGAGGACTGGGGTGGAGGGTACATGCCCCCCAACAAAGTTAGTTTAGGAGCACTATCTGCTCATACGTTCTGCTTCAGGAGAAAGCGGGCAGCAGAAGCTGGAATTTGGACGAACCTAAGGAAAAGTGAGAAAATAAGAATGGAGAAAAGAAGAGCAAAGGAGATAAAAAGAGAACAGAAGAAAGAGAGAAGAGTGATAAGCAGGAGAAAAGAGAGAAGAGGAGGACAAATGAAGAGGATGTTTGTGAGAAAAAGACGTGAAACAGGTAGTGAAGGAGGCGGGGGAAGAGTTGAACCTATGTTCTGCTGGGCTGTTGACTCTTGGGTAGCGAGTGGCTTCAGTGTGAGAGGACGGATGGCTGAGGGGAGGGGCATTCTCAGGTCCTCACTCCCTTGTGGGGTTACTTCAACTGCTGAGATTTATTCTGAGACACCCAAGCAAGGCTGTCTCAATGGTGACTCTCCTGGATGGATTCACAATAGTAATTTAGGAACGAGAAATGTAAACCTTTTCTTTAAATCATGATTGTGAAGGAAAAGAGAAGAGAGTATTGCTGACCAGGCTAAGCTTTACTCACTGCAGCCCCTGTCCTCATCCCCAGCCTCTCAATTAGCGGGCCACTAGCAGACAGCTAACTTCAGAACTTGAAAGCCAGTCTTTCAGACAATCTGTTTCCCTCTTTGGTAATTGAAATAGAAACAGATTTTCAAAGCAGAATAGGATAGTTTTATACAAAACCCATAAAAATTACTAAAACACAATGATGGCAATATATGCTCACTGACACTTCACAAAAACTTACTGTGAACATCCCACATACGTACAGGAGGCCCAAGCAAGGCCTTGCAGTTCAAAAGAGAAGAAAACTTCTCTCCATTTTCAATATCCTTTTCTCCCCTTCTAAATAAAGATTTTTGCCCTTAGTATAGTATTTTGGATAATATTTCGGGAATATAATATGGGTATAATAATGAGGAAGGGGATAGTACAATACCAAGCATCTTTATTCAGGCAATATTAGCATATCTTTGTTCCAGATTTTAAAATGTTAATCTTATAACCCATGAGTTTCCCAGTTCATACGAAAATGTCCCTGTAAGCTGTATCCAGAAATATGAAACAGTAGGAAGGTGCAGCTTTGTCAGCAGTCTGTGGTACACTGTGCAGACTCCTGAAAAATCTCTTTACGCTCATATTTTCTATTTTTCTACCTCTTCTGCTATAATTGACCCAGATTCTCCTATAAGTGTAGAGCAAAGAGAAGATATGGAAGCCTAAAGGAAGGAAGCAGAAAGATAGGCAAGACCTTAGAGTTCTCTAAGACCCACTACTGCCACTGGTGGCTCAGGATCTACCTTATCAATAAGAAAATTTGTTTTCTAAGGGCACTTCAAACAGGGGTTGCCACATGGGCTTTTCTATTTCAGAATGGTAATGAGTCCACTAGCATGCTAATCATGCTGTTACTTGTCTGAAGTATTAAGGATTCCAATAAGGCAGAGTTTCAAAAAGATCTTTGATCTAATTTCTTTATTTTTTTTTTGGCAAGGGTGTGGAGAAGTAATTAGGAAACGTGTCCTCAGATGATACTGGAGACCAAATACATAAGTGAATTTTATTTTTACTTTGTATACCTGGAAATGAGCCATCTTCATCTTACTCTAAGAAATTCTAACCCCAAAGATATTGGGTAGAGTAATTTTTAGGTTCCTTGAAGAATTGGCCTGCCAGGGATCATTTGGTGATACTGTTTGATCCTGCTGTTAGGTCCCAGGCGTAAGAGTGAAAGAAACAGAACCTTCCCCAAAAAGTCATGTTGAACAAATTGGAGATGGCTTTTATAGCTTTAAAAGCACTAAATATTTGTTGAACGACAGAAAGACACAAGAAATAGGTGCCTTTGATTTAAGATTCGGGGCAACAAAGTGTTTTTAAGAGACACAAGGTAGCAGGGGACAAATTGCTACAGTAAGCTCCTGAGATAAAACAGAGAGGCCTCCTCACAAATTTACCATTTTATCAGCCAGAAAACAATTTGGCTAATATTTTCAGGTGTTCTTTTTAAAGTACCTGCCTCCTATAATGAAGCATTTGGGGGTTTTTTGTATATAACGGAGCATCTTTTTAAAACACGGATTTTCTTTTAAACTTCTGTTCCTGCAAATGTGGTGTAGGTCAAACGCAAGAACAGGTTAACCTTTGACAAGAGAGGGAAAGGCACCCCAACCAATGGGAACTCGTGCTGGTGATGTACTGCTCCCCAGTTCTGACTCATTGGCCGCCTAGGGTTTGTCATTCTATCCCAGGCGTCTGCAAACAGCGTGGGTTGGGTTTTCCGTAGTCTAGCTAGCTAAACTGGATTTTGGCCGCCTGCACGTGCAGTTTCAATTAGGTTTAGCCGATCTCTAACTCTTAACAGAAGCAGCTGTTACTTTTCTGATTATCCTTCAGATTTTGAAAAGTCCTTCGTTTCTTTAACCTCATTGGAGGTCGTTGGAGGTCCCCTGTGACAGAATCACGTGACTGTCTAACATGTGCAAATAAATACAATGTGGAATCCCCTGAGCTACAGACCGAAAACCTGCCAGAAACTCATGCACCGCGTGCGTGTCAGCTGCTCTGGCTTGTGGGTGGGTGGTGGTAGGGGGCGTGTGCCGCCCTTCGGGACTCGAGGTGTGTGGCTGGGGCACCTGCGTGGGCCTCCTGGGGTCACTGGGGGAGGATGGCTCCGGAAGCGTGGGACCCTGGGGAGGGGGTCTGGCGGCGGCCTGGGACCCAGCGCGCGGTCGAGCCGCAGCAGCCAGGCCGCCGCCAGTCCGCGGCTGCACCCGAGAGCGCGGCCGCGCGGGGCCAGGCCTCGGGGACTGTGGCCGGCGTCTTCGCGGGGAGTGGGCGTGTATTCGCAGACAGGTGGAAGCGCCGGGGCGGGAGGCGGGACGCCCTAGCGGGAGCTGCGCCCTCTCGACTCGGCAGACGCCGGGCTCGGAGACGTTCGCGATCTCCGGGGTTCCTAACATCTCGGCCACTGCCCAGGCTCCGGCGCCGGGGCGTGAAGGCCCCGGTCTCGGTTGGGACTAGGGTTTGGATACTCTTTTCGGCTTCAGCCTGGAGCCCCGTCAGCCCGGCGGCTGCGGCGAGCGAAGCCGGGCAGGGCAGTGACGTCATCTGCCGCCGCCCCTCCCCCGCGCGCCAGCCCTCGCCGCAGTTCCTGCCCAACGACATCCGGGTCTCTCCAGCTGCTCCGCCGCGCCGCAGCTGTAGCGGCGGCTGAGCCGGCGGGGCTGGGCGGGCGGAGGAGGGGGGAGGGGCAGCACGGCGCCGTCGTGAGCGCGCCTGCGCGGGGACGCGCTCGAGGCGGTGGCGGCGCTAGGGGCGGGAGCGCGCGCGGGAGCGAGGGAGCAGTGGTCTCGACGCCGGCCCGGACCGCGGCTTCGGGTGCTCGGGCGGCTGCAGTTCGGGAACGGGTGGTTGGGGAGGGGGGGTGGGGGGGCGCCAGGCAGGTGGGGCGCGAAAGCGATGAATCTTCGGCTCTTCCTCCTCCTCCTCTGGGACCCGCTCTCCGCCTCCCGCTCCAACGCCCGGATGATCTGAACCGCGAGGACGCCGAGAGCCGGGGGCCCGGACGCAGCCCGGCTCCTCCCCTCCTCCACCCCCTCCCCGGCCTGACCTGGCCGGCCGCGGCCGCGGTGACCCCCTTCCCGCCCCCTCCCCGGCCGCCGTCGCCGTCTCCGCCTCGGCCGACCAGGGACCTGCCCGCCCGCTGCTGCTCCGGGTAAGCGCTCCGCTCGGGCCGAGGGCGGGCGGGCGGCGCGGGCCTGCGCGGCGGCGGCCAGGCCTGGGCCTGGGGCCTGTAAACAAGCCGGGCGTCTGCCCGGGCGCTCCCGGGAGGAGACGCGACAACTCCACCCCCTGGCCCAGCCTCCTCCCCGCGGCCGGGCGGCGGGCGGCGAGGGGTTAACGCTCCGCCGGGGCGGCGGCGGGGAGGCGGGGGCGAGGTGTTTGGCGGCGCGCGGGGGGCGGGGGGCGCGACCCTCGGGCCGCCGAGGCTGGGCGCGTGTCGGCGGCGGCGCGGGCGAGGGCGAGGGCCGGCCTGGCCCGAGAGCGGCCGGCGGAACTTTTCCCGAGAGCAGAGGGGGCGTCGCGGCGCCCCCACCCGCCGCCCGGCCGTCCGCCCGGCCGCCCGGCCGCCTGGGCTGCAACCCCCGGAGGGAGGCCCCCTTCGGACCGGACTGACCCTCGGAATAGCAGATTCTGGAGAATTTGCTCCAGGTTTTATAGGGGGCAGAGCTGAGAGTGAGGCTCCTTCAGAACTCGAGTCAATGATGCCGCCGGTCCATTCATTTTTAAGGCATCAGACAAATCCATTGAAGTAAACCACCCTGATTTCTTCTCCTGTCTTTTTAACCGTGTAAATTGTGTGGGTGAAAGTTCTTGATGTTAGAGTTTGGTGAGGTATGGTTCTGTTCTGCTTGTACATTGCAAATACGTTCTTGCGAGCTGGCTGTGGAGAGCCTTCTACGACCGCAGTTTTAGATAGGTTTTGAAAATTTCATCCCCTGGGGTATTTTTCCTTCCCTCTTCTAAGATCCACAGAGGTGGTACTTCGTTGTCCAAGCCAGGAAATCTACGCGCCGTCCCACCCCCAGCACTGAGTTTTCTGCTAATTGCAGTAAACGAGCCGAATACATTTTAAGAAGTGATTGGAAGAGAATGGGAAGTGTAAAAATCTATGGGAAATAGCTCTTATTTTCCCGGAGTTAATGATTTTGACGTTTCTGGAAAAAAATAGAAATCTGAAAAATTGCTCTGAGGAAAAAGGCTTAATCTTTTCAAACTTGCAGGTTGGGATTTTAAACAACACTG
This sequence comes from Equus asinus, assembly GCF_041296235.1. Taxonomy (NCBI): domain Eukaryota; kingdom Metazoa; phylum Chordata; class Mammalia; order Perissodactyla; family Equidae; genus Equus; species Equus asinus. The sequence continues at coordinate 70,486,709 of NC_091796.1, forward strand.
TTTAGACGTGAAGAGCTCTTAGGAGTCAGGGGGTTGATTTATTTCATCAGCACTCTGCTGAGCCATAGGGGTTCCAGAGCTCTCCGAAGCCCAGCGGAGCTGGCTCCCCAACTCTTTGACTGGAACACCTTCACTTTTGCCTTTTTACATATTGGGCCTTTTCCGAAGATTGTATTTCTGTAACTCTTGACAGATTAGAAAACTGACTAGGAAGATAGTCACCCCGCCTCCCGCCTATTTTTTGTTTACAGATGTTACCTTTATTAATTTAATATTTCCTTTGCCGATAAATAATTTGAAGCACAAAGTAACATTCCTTGCCTGATGTTACAGTTGTGTTCTTATGTGTAACTCACATATATCTGATTAAACATTCACTCATGTAGAGTGATTACTTTTAACCTGCAAGTTACAGCAATATCACGTTATAGAAACTATAATGAACTGCCCATGAAAGTTGCTTAAGACATTTTTGATTTGATATCATTAAACATTTTTCATATCAGTGAAGTAACTATATAATGGGAGAGGTATATTAAGACTAGTAGAGTTTGGCTAGCTACCTCAGTATATATTTGAGAAATAACATGGTTCAATGCTGGGGTTATTAACATTTCTTTTTACTTGGCATTTATATGTGTATATATATAACCTGTTGAAGGGAACATTGCACTAGGAGGCAAGAATTGTTTAGTCATGGCTGTGCTCCAAAATATCTCTGTCCGTGGACAAGTCCTTTAACCTTTTGAGTCTCCACTTACAAATCAGTAAAGCCAGAGGGGTGAATATATGATCAAATGTACTGTCCAGTTGTTAAATTTTTTGATTCCCTTAACATTGTCTATTCAGTATGCCTTGACCAAATGCCTGGTGTGTGCTAAGCAGTTAGATGTTTCTGCACTCTAAAGCTGATTTTCTTTCTGGGTTGTGTCTTACTTAAAAGAATTTTAAGTGGGTGATAATTCTTCAGGAAAGAGATTCCTGTAGGTGGCATTTATTGATTGTTCTCCTGGGATTGGGAAGTCGAGAAAAACCCTTGGAGGAAGGATGGAGATTCCACGGGAGACAGAGGGTGGTTGAGTCTACAGATTTGAACAAGCACACGACCCTTGATGGTTTGATGCAAAGGGCATTATAAGAACACATTATGAAGGTTTTTCTGTCAGTTCAAGCTGGGTCTTGCTTATCTTGACTTGATAATAAACTTTCCTTTGAAAATTTGTTCCTTGGTACCTAATTTTTTTTTTCAAAGAAATCTATAGCACTGTCTGTCATGCTGTCTGATGGTAAATATTGCTAAGCAGTTACCAGAAAGCTACAGCCTTTGAATTTGTTCATATTATACTTAGACTATTTATTATAATGGCTAGTAGAATGTGTAGCTGATTCTGGTTTAACTATGAATGCTTATTTAATAATTTAATACTAAAGACTGACGTAGGTCCACAGAGAGCTTATTACCCCTGCGATGCTCACCCCTGAGAGCTGGATTAATTTCTTAAGATGTAAGTGTGTGGTCATGTAGGAATAATTAATTATAAGGTGATATTTTGGTGATTCCCCCCCAAATGATTGTCTAACACTTGCCTGGGTGCCTGAGTCTGAGTGATACTCTTGACTGCTTTCCATCCTTAATCAAATTGGAGGAAGGAGGCAGTCATGTAAGAAAATAGGCTCAAGTGGAGTCCTCCAAGAGTTAAGCAAGAAGATAAAATAAGGTGTGGCCCTGTGAAGGATAGGACCTCGAGGGAGGGGAGAGTTGTTATGAGGCAACTAGGCAGACGTTTCTGTCTTCCTGTACCTTGGATAGTAACGTTATGCCAGAAGATGTTCTGTCTTCCATCTCAAATAATGTTGGTGAAAAAATTTTAAAAATTCAGTTGCTTCATTTATTATTTCAGGATTAGCCAGGATGTATAAATTCTGTGAATTTCCACCTGGGATTATTAACTAACCTTAAGTGAAAGAAGCTTGGGTTAAATTATATCAAAATCAAAAGGTTAATTATCTATATTCTTTTGCTCTTTCTGTTGTCTGATATGCTCCATATGACCCAAGTAACAATTTTATATTTTGTTATGAGTCACTAGAATACATTCCTTGATGATTTTGACCTTTGCTTGTCCTAGCTGTATATGTGCTCCCTAGATAATCTCTTTACCTAGCTTTTCTTTTGCTGAGGCAGGTAGGAGGAGCTAGAGACAGTAAGCGATTAAGAGAGGTGAGGTTCTGTCTACCTGTATTTAAAGTATAATCGACTTTAGAATTTTTCTACGAAACTGAGGGAGAGATACTGGATACTAATGTATATTAATAAAGTAGGCTGTTGATTCTGTGTTTATAAAATTAGAGCTGTTTAAACATTACTTGAGTAAATATGTGATAAAGGAGGGAGTCTGAGTTTTTATAAATTTTTTTTTTTAAAGATTGGCACTTGAGCTAACATCTGTTGTCAGTCTTTTTTGTTCACTTCTTTTTCTTCTCCCCAAAGCCCTCCAGTACATAGTTGTATATTCTAGTTGTAGGTGCTTCTACTTGTGGCATGTGGGACGCTGCCTCAGCATGGCTTGATGAGCAGTGCCAGGTCCACGCCCAGGATCCGAACCAGGGAAACCCTGGGCCACCTAAGTGAAGCAAGCAAACTCAACCACTCCTCCACCGGGCCGGCTCCTATAATTCTTAATATGTTTGGAATCCATTGACCACATTTATGTAGTTCTCATATTTAGGAGCTAGATTGAAAGTCGTTAGAGTTTTTGTGGCTGATATGATTTGAACTAAAATCCTATGAGAGAGAACTACTTCTAGATACAGAAGAAAGTGGATGATAAAAGCCATAATTTATCGACCATTTATTTGTGTCAGCTTTAATTTTTGCTGCAACCTTCTAAATCATATGATGTTATCTCTGTTTTACAAATGAAGAAGTAAGGGTCAGAGAATCTAACATGCCAGGATCAGATCCCGATAGAAATAAAATTATTTTCAAAATATTCATGTGTGGATTTTTTTCCCAATTAGATGAGCCTTCTTGTTCCTAGCAATCAAAATGAAAAGCTGAATGGTAACACTTCTGGTTCAGATTCCCAGAATTAAAAGAGACCGTAGAAATTTATGTAGTTAAGTCTTCCAATGCAGGGGTCCCTTCTAAAACATTCAGAAAAGATTTAAGAAGTTCAGTTCAGGGGCTGGCCCCATAGCCAAGTGGTTGTGTTCACGTCCTCCACTTAGGCCACCTGGGGTAGGCCGATTCAGAGCTTGGGCACAGACCTAGCAACTGCTTATCAGGCCA